>NC_086451.1:404947042-405597042 GCF_028390025.1 Pseudophryne corroboree
TGCCTGACCACCATACCGCCAGAAGGACACAGTTTGTTCTGTTTTAATGTCTGACATGAAAGCGGGACAAACTGCAGGACAGAGAGAGAGGAGGCAGCACAGACTGGAAAACCGCCAGTGGGTAGGTGCGACACAATTTGTTATGTAGATGCAACAGCGTGATGTGTGACATTGCACCACTGGACACTGAAGAGGAGCCAAGCTGCCCGCAAAGATGGACCAGCAAAGCATCCTCATTAAGGTAAAGTGGGCTGGGGAAACATGGGTTGGGGTTGGCGGGCTGGAGTGCATGATGGGCCCTGGCTGAGAGAAACAGAGGGGGACGCTGACAGAGGCTGAGAGAAGCTGAAAGATACAGGGGAAGGCTGTGAGAGTATGAGAGACACAGGGGGAGGCTGACACAGAGGAGGAGGCTGAGAGACACAGATGGGGATGCTGAGAAATGCAAGTAGACACAGGAGGGGACAATGACACAGAGGCAGAGGCTGAGAAGCACAGTGTGGGAGGCTGAAATAGAGAGGGAATCAGAGAGGGACTGAGAGTCACATGGCAGACTGAGGGACAACAGTGTGAGGTTGAGGCTAAGGTACACAGAGTGAGGGGGAGGCTGAGGGACACAGTGAGAGGGAGGCTGAGAGACACAGTGAGGGGGAAGCTTTAGGACATAGGCTTCTGGAGAGACAGGAGGTTGGAATGATGGGACAGGAGGCTAGAGAGACACAAGGGGCAGCATGCTCGAAAGATAGGAGCTTAGAGATACACAAGATTCAGGAGGTTGGAGGGGATAGCGGAGGCAGAAAGTGAGAGGGGTGAGTCTTGTTGAACCTCTGTTGTATAATGATGATATTGGTTATAGTCCTACACAAACAGGCAGCTTCCAGACTAGGAGATCTCCTACAGTTATTGTGAATATCAACTGAAGACACTATGGGGGTGATTCAGACCTGATCATAGATGTGCTAAATTTAGCACATCTACAACCAGCTACCATGACAATCAATCAATCAATCAATCAATCAATCAATCAAGCAGGCAGAGGCGATTGCAGGGCAAAGACAGCAGCCGGCTGTCTGCCATGCGCTGCTGCACTGCGGTGCCGGTGCAGTTATGGCCTGATCGCTGCTGTGCGAACACGCACAACATCGATCAGGTCTGAATTAGCCCCTATGCCTAGGGAGGATAAGTTTCTTCGGAGTTTCCCATTGCAGTGAAACCACCATATAGGTAAGATGTATTTGGAATAGAATGAATAGGAATGCTCACAGAGTGACAAGAAATGAGTAGCCATGCTCCTTATGATCTGTGACCTCGCCCATCATTTTTGTACTAAGAAATGTTCTCTACTTACTGTACATCACTGTGTACACAGAGGTTTTGTCAAGATTGTGCGGGTGTTGGATACTAGTCTGTGGGATTTATCTATCAGGTCGCTGGTAAGTGGGTGGAGTGGCATGCAATTTTATTCATGGATGGCAGGTGAGACAGTCGAGGTTTCAGCCATGATGGTAGGGACCACTGGTTGTATAATGGTGGTCTGTGTTTGGGTATATGGTGTTACTTCCAGGTGATTGTCATTCCTGTGTGTATGCATATTGGGCGCCGCCATGTTGGAGGAGTTCAGCTGACTGCCAGTATTCCTGGACCAATCAGTGTGTGATGGTGCCTATAAAGCCTGTCCAGCCCAGAGGGGAAATGCCAGTGCAACAAGTCACTACTCCTATATGCTGCTTGTTCCCTGTGCTCTCTGCTGTAGTTATTGGATCAGCCTTTGTGCCTTACCCTCGTTTCCTTGTGTTCTGTCAGCACTTGGTTGAATTCCAGTCCACCTAGCCTATATTGTTGGACTCTGCTGGTGTCCTAGCTAAATTGCGTTGGTTGGGGATATCCTGCAAACTTGTATCTGCTCTTCAGTTCAGAATATCTTGCAAACCAGCATCTGCTCGGCAGCTCAGCATATCCTGCAATCCTGCACCTGCTCTGCAGCTCAGCATATCCTGCAAACCTGTACCAACTCCACAGCTCAGCGTATCTGGCAAATCTGCACCTGCTCCACATCTCAGCATATCTTGCATACCTTGAACTGCTCAACGGCTCAGCATATCAAGCATACCTGCATCTGCTCTGCAGATAAGTATAACTGGAACTGCTTTAGTACATTATATGTAATTGGAACTTCTCTGAAGTTCGGTTTATTCTTGCATCCAAGTAAAATCTGTGTAACTAGAACAGCCCTATATCCAAGTATATCATGTTTAATGGGAACTGCTCTATATCCACGTATAGCCTGTGTAACAGGAAGTGCTCTATATCCAAGTATAAAAACCACCAGTGCCTGGCGATAAATTATATAACTTATATCATATATATACAAAAAAATACTTATATATCTATATATATATGAGTATACAGCCGTAATGACAATACCTCAAATACCTCAGACACCAAATAGTTAAATATTTTTATATATAGTAATCAGCTTGTGGAAAAAGCCAAAAAACACCTGAAGCAATCAAGTGTAAAACAAAACAACTTTTTGTCTCCCTGCGCTATTTAATTAGAATGAAGCAATAGAACATGAAAAAACTTGATACACAACTCTATAACATTTATAGTTCATTTTAATTTCTGATGACTAGTGTCATATAAAACAATAAAATGTAATCAAAAATACATACACAATATACGATAATTGCAAAGAGGTGAATCATATAATTAAATTCTAAAAAACATTATCCACAGAGGACGTTTCTGCCAGTTGTAATAAAAAAACAGTGTCCAAGTTCCCATAAATAAAGATCTCATATACCTTTCTAGGTATTGTCCCATAAGTGAAACCAGCACTAGTGTGCAATGAAAAATGAATTGCTTTTTATCAGTGCAGGTATTTTACGTGTGTTACCAGCAAGTTAGTTAGTTCTGATGGTATAAGAGAGGTATCCTTTCAACCTCGGAGGATATAGTCCGGTACTGGGGCTCGGCACACCGCAGGTGCCTGTAGCAGAACGAGCTCTTATCTCAAAGCAACTGCATGTAGCATCCTCCATCTCCCTGCAATCAACCTTTCAACACAGGTACACACATCCTCGCAATGAATGACAGTGGCAGGTAAAGGTCCACCAAGTTCTCAACGGGCAGCTTCTCCCTGACGCGTTTCGCTCCTAACTGGAGCTTCCTCATAGAATAAAAAAAGGAGCCGCGATCTCCGGTAACCAGAAGCGGCGAGTGAGAGATTGCAAACAGCTGAGAGATCAAAGCTGTTTGGAAGAAGCGGAGAGGCTGATTTGTCCCTGCTGTATGTTTTGTATAGAATTTAAGTGGGTTAGAGATTCCATGTCTGGCATTAGGTTGTACATGTTAGATCCTCCCATGATTTGTGGGGGTATAAATATGGATGCAAGTATTGACCTCCTCATACCTTGAAAAAGATACCCTGGGTGGTATTGAAACGTGTTGGTGGAGGAAAGGAGAATATTTATTGGACCCTCTGTTGTGCTGAACATCTGTCCAGGGACGCCTGTGATATACACATACATGCGATTTTGGTCTACTTTGCACGTAGACTATTATCTCTGGTGAGAGTCCATCTTTTATTCATCCTTTGGTCTTTTTTACCTTTATATATTTTTTAAAGCTTTTATGTAAATAAAACTGTGTTGCACTATGCAGAGTTTCCTTTCTGTTTTATATACGGTTATGGAGTATGATGCGACTATGAGGAAAAGTATGTGACGGGCAGTAGTCCGCTCCGTTAATGCTTGTTTGTCTACAATTTAGTAGACCATCCTTTCTGGTAGGAGTCCAATATTATTACCCTCCTGCACTTTAATATTTTAACAGTACCATCTACACTATATTTTGTATCTGTTTTATGTTTAAGGATATACTGTACGTTGTGATTAACAAAGGAACTACCAAGTACAACTGGTTTGTCAATAACGCCCATACATACAGTGGTATATTTTTTGTCTGGTTCATATGCTGAAGGTTTTTGGTGTTGCCTTTTCCACTGGCAGTGGGCTGCTTTACATCTTAAAGCGCAAACTTTCCCTTTTAACACTCTTGTTTTATTGTACATTACTCTATTCAGTTTACTATTCTCATATATTGGCATTATGTTTACTATTCTCATATATAACATATGT
Source organism: Pseudophryne corroboree (assembly GCF_028390025.1). Classification (NCBI taxonomy): domain Eukaryota; kingdom Metazoa; phylum Chordata; class Amphibia; order Anura; family Myobatrachidae; genus Pseudophryne; species Pseudophryne corroboree. The sequence goes on from NC_086451.1 coordinate 404,951,185, forward strand.
GAATGGACAATACTCTACAATAACATGTTGCGCATTAAATCTAATATATTTACTACATATATATATAGAGAGAAAACTTTAATAATATAAACTCTAGTGTCCAGATTCTATATAGATATAACAATGCATTAATTTATACCTGATTCCATTCACAACCGATAGACCCATAACACCTTTTCTTATACAAAAGAAAAGCCAGGCTTTATTAGATCAAAGGGGAATTTTCAATCTGACGGACAGGAAATTGACAGATGAACAGATTATTCTTTTAAAAAAGGGTCTTAATTTTGCACTCAATAAGGGCCCCAATTTATTTGACATGTTTGTCGAATTGAATTACTTTACACACGATTTATGTCGTAAGAGGTATTTTGCCTCTAAAAGGTTGAAGGATGATCAATTATCACCAATTCACAGAAAGTGTGAGAGAAAGTGGCGCAACTAGACACTTCTAGAGACGTAAATAAGAATTGCTTACACACTGGTAGTTTTAAGTGCGGTAGATAACGATACACCTTTCATACATATGGACACTAAAAAGATAATAAAAGGACACAGAACATAGTGTAATCCAATTAAATCAGGTGGTGTTTCTTTTATTCGTTACTGGTCCCACTCACATGGCATAGATGGTATATTTGCATGTAGAAACCATATACATTGTATATAACTTCTTCCACTTCACGAGAATACGATATGAACTCTAAGGAGCACTTAAAATAAAAAAATAGGAATAGTGCAATACCATCTGTGTATAGATAAAAAACTAATATTTTAATAGAAGCACTCACAAACACAGGTTAAAAAACAGCATAACAACAGAGAGATGCTTCTCAGATGCTTCTGATGAAGGATTTAATATCCGAAAGCGCTTAAACTGGGACTTTTTATGCTGGACTGACGGGAGCATTGGAAGGATACACCGGACAGCGTGGGGGTATTCCCAAATAACCGGGATTGGTGGTGACTGACTATACATCTACACCTGCTGGCTGCTGTCTTCTGCCCCTGATATTCATGCCACATCTCTCTGTTGTTATGCTGTTTTTTAACCTGTGTTTGTGAGTGCTTCTATTAAAATATTAGTTTTTTATCTATACACAGATGGTATTGCACTATTCCTATTTTTTTATTTTAAGTGCTCCTTGGAGTTCATACGTCCCGTATTCCCGTGAAGTGGAAGCAGTTATATACAATGTATATGGTTTCTACATGTAAATATTAGAGATGAGCGGGTTCGGTTTCTCTGAAACCGAACCCGCACGAACTTCATGTTTTTTTCACGGGTCCGAGCAGACTCGGATCCTCCCGCCTTGCTCGGTTAACCCGAGCGCGCCCGAACGTCATCATGACGCTGTCGGATTCTCGCGAGACTCGGATTCTATATAAGGAGCCGCGCGTCGCCGCCATTTTCACACGTGCATTGAGATTGATAGGGAGAGGACGTGGCTGGCGTCCTCTCCATTAGAAATTAGATTAGAAGAGAGAGAGAGATTGTGCAGAGTCAGACAGAGTTTACCACAGTGACCAGTGCAGTTGTTGTTAGTTAACTTTTATTTATTTTAATATATCCGTTCTCTGCTATATCCGTTCTCTGCCTGAAAAAAAACGATACACAGCAGCAGCCAGTCACACAGTGTGACTCAGTCTGTGTGCACTCAGCTCAGCCCAGTGTGCTGCACATCAATGTATAAAAGGCAAAGCTTATAATAATTGTGGGGGAGACTGGGGAGCACTGCAGGTTGTTATAGCAGGAGCCTCCAGGAGTACATAATATTATATTAATTTAAAATTAAACAGTGCACACTTTTGCTGCAGGAGTGCCACTGCCAGTGTGACTAGTGGTGACCAGTGCCTGACCACCAGTATAGTAGTATATTGTTGTATGTATTGTATACTATCTCTTTATCAACCAGTCTATATTAGCAGCAGACACAGTACAGTGCGGTAGTTCACGGCGGTGGCTACCTCTGTGTCGGCAGTCGGAACTCGGCAGGCAGTCCGTCCATCCATAATTGTATTACAATATATACCACCTAACCGTGGTATTTTTTTTTCTTTCTTTATACCGTCGTCATAGTGTCATACTAGTTGTTACGAGTATACTACTATCTCTTTATCAACCAGTGTACAGTGCGGTAGTTCACGGCTGTGGCTACCTCTGTGTCGGCAGTCGGCAGGCAGTCCGTCCATCCATAATTGTATTATTATTATAATATATACCACCTAACCGTGGTTTTTTTTTCATTCTTTATACCGTCATAGTGTCATACTAGTTGTTACGAGTATACTACTATCTCTTTATCAACCAGTGTACAGTGCGGTAGTTCACGGCTGTGGCTACCTCTGTGTCGGCAGTCGGCAGGCAGTCCGTCCATCCATAATTGTATTATTATTATAATATATACCACCTAACCGTGGTTTTTTTTTCATTCTTTATACCGTCGTCATAGTGTCATACTAGTTGTTACGAGTATACTACTATCTCTTTATCAACCAGTGTACAGTACGGTAGTTCACGGCTGTGGCTACCTCTGTGTCGGCAGTCGGCAGGCAGTCCGTCCATCCATAATTGTATTATTATTATAATATATACCACCTAACCGTGGTTTTTTTTTTCATTCTTTATACCGTCGTCATAGTGTCATACTAGTTGTTACGAGTATACTACTATCTCTTTATCAACCAGTGTACAGTGCGGTAGTTCACGGCTGTGGCTACCTCTGTGTCGGCAGTCGGCAGGCAGTCCGTCCATCCATAATTGTATTATTATTATAATATATACCACCTAACCGTGGTTTTTTTTTCATTCTTTATACCGTCGTCATAGTGTCATACTAGTTGTTACGAGTATACTACTATCTCTTTATCAACCAGTGTACAGTGCGGTAGTTCACGGCTGTGGCTACCTCTGTGTCGGCAGTCGGCAGGCAGTCCGTCCATCCATAATTGTATTATTATTATAATATATACCACCTAACCGTGGTTTTTTTTTCATTCTTTATACCGTCGTCATAGTGTCATACTAGTTGTTACGAGTATACTACTATCTCTTTATCAACCAGTGTACAGTGCGGTAGTTCACGGCTGTGGCTACCTCTGTGTCGGCAGTCGGCAGGCAGTCCGTCCATCCATAATTGTATTATTATTATAATATATACCACCTAACCGTGGTTTTTTTTTCATTCTTTATACCGTCGTCATAGTGTCATACTAGTTGTTACGAGTATACTACTATCTCTTTATCAACCAGTGTACAGTGCGGTAGTTCACGGCTGTGGCTACCTCTGTGTCGGCAGTCGGCAGGCAGTCCGTCCATCCATAATTGTATTATTATTATAATATATACCACCTAACCGTGGTTTTTTTTTCATTCTTTATACCGTCGTCATAGTGTCATACTAGTTGTTACGAGTATACTACTATCTCTTTATCAACCAGTGTACAGTGCGGTAGTTCACGGCTGTGGCTACCTCTGTGTCGGCAGTCGGCAGGCAGTCCGTCCATCCATAATTGTATTATTATTATAATATATACCACCTAACCGTGGTTTTTTTTTCATTCTTTATACCGTCATAGTGTCATACTAGTTGTTACGAGTATACTACTATCTCTTTATCAACCAGTGTACAGTGCGGTAGTTCACGGCTGTGGCTACCTCTGTGTCGGCAGTCGGCAGGCAGTCCGTCCATCCATAATTGTATTATTATTATAATATATACCACCTAACCGTGGTTTTTTTTTCATTCTTTATACCGTCGTCATAGTGTCATACTAGTTGTTACGAGTATACTACTATCTCTTTATCAACCAGTGTACAGTGCGGTAGTTCACGGCTGTGGCTACCTCTGTGTCGGCAGTCGGCAGGTATCCAATACTAGTATCCAATCCATCCATCTCCATTGTTTACCTGAGGTGCCTTTTAGTTCTGCCTATAAAATATGGAGAACAAAAAAGTTGAGGTTCCAAAATTAGGGAAAGATCAAGATCCACTTCCACCTCGTGCTGAAGCTGCTGCCACTAGTCATGGCCGAGACGATGAAATGCCAGCAACGTCGTCTGCCAAGGCCGATGCCCAATGTCATAGTACAGAGCATGTCAAATCCAAAACACCAAATATCAGAAAAAAAAGGACTCCAAAACCTAAAATAAAATTGTCGGAGGAGAAGCGTAAACTTGCCAATATGCCATTTACCACACGGAGTGGCAAGGAACGGCTGAGGCCCTGGCCTATGTTCATGGCTAGTGGTTCAGCTTCACATGAGGATGGAAGCACTCAGCCTCTCGCTAGAAAACTGAAAAGACTCAAGCTGGCAAAAGCACCGCAAAGAACTGTGCGTTCTTCGAAATCCCAAATCCACAAGGAGAGTCCAATTGTGTCGGTTGCGATGCCTGACCTTCCCAACACTGGAGGTGAAGAGCATGCGCCTTCCACCATTTGCACGCCCCCTGCAAGTGCTGGAAGGAGCACCCGCAGTCCAGTTCCTGATAGTCAGATTGAAGATGTCAGTGTTGAAGTACACCAGGATGAGGAGGATATGGGTGTTGCTGGCGCTGGGGAGGAAATTGACCAGGAGGATTCTGATGGTGAGGTGGTTTGTTTAAGTCAGGCACCCGGGGAGACACCTGTTGTCCGTGGGAGGAATATGGCCGTTGACATGCCAGGTGAAAATACCAAAAAAATCAGCTCTTCGGTGTGGAGGTATTTCACCAGAAATGCGGACAACAGGTGTCAAGCCGTGTGTTCCCTTTGTCAAGCTGTAATAAGTAGGGGTAAGGACGTTAACCACCTCGGAACATCCTCCCTTATACGTCACCTGCAGCGCATTCATAATAAGTCAGTGACAAGTTAAAAAACTTTGGGTGACAGCGGAAGCAGTCCACTGACCAGTAAATCCCTTCCTCTTGTAACCAAGCTCACGCAAACCACCCCACCAACTCCCTCAGTGTCAATTTCCTCCTTCCCCAGGAATGCCAATAGTCCTGCAGGCCATGTCACTGGCAAGTCTGACGAGTCCTCTCCTGCCTGGGATTCCTCCGATGCATCCTTGCGTGTAACGCCTACTGCTGCTGGCGCTGCTGTTGTTGCCGCTGGGAGTCGATGGTCATCCCAGAGGGGAAGTCGTAAGCCCACTTGTACTACTTCCAGTAAGCAATTGACTGTTCAACAGTCCTTTGCGAGGAAGATGAAATATCACAGCAGTCATCCTACTGCAAAGCGGATAACTGAGGCCTTGGCATCCTGGGTGGTGAGAAACGTGGTTCCGGTATCCATCATTACTGCAGAGCCAACTAGAGACTTGTTGGAGGTACTGTGTCCCCGGTACCAAATACCATCTAGGTTCCATTTCTCTAGGCAGGCGATACCGAAAATGTACACAGACCTCAGAAAAAGAGTCACCAGTGTCCTAAAAAATGCAGCTGTACCCAATGTCCACTTAACCACGGACATGTGGACAAGTGGAGCAGGGCAGGGTCAGGACTATATGACTGTGACAGCCCACTGGGTAGATGTATGGACTCCCGCCGCAAGAACAGCAGCGGCGGCACCAGTAGCAGCATCTCGCAAACGCCAACTCTTTCCTAGGCAGGCTACGCTTTGTATCACCGCTTTCCAGAATACGCACACAGCTGAAAACCTCTTACGGCAACTGAGGAAGATCATCGCGGAATGGCTTACCCCAATTGGACTCTCCTGTGGATTTGTGGCATCGGACAACGCCAGCAATATTGTGTGTGCATTAAATCTGGGCCAATTCCAGCACGTCCCATGTTTTGCACATACCTTGAATTTGGTGGTGCAGAATTTTTTAAAAAACGACAGGGGCGTGCAAGAGATGCTGTCGGTGGCCAGAAGAATTGCGGGACACTTTCGGCGTACAGGCACCACGTACAGAAAACTGGAGCACCACCAAAAACTACTGAACCTGCCCTGCCATCATCTGAAGCAAGAAGTGGTAACGAGGTGGAATTCAACCCTCTATATGCTTCAGAGGTTGGAGGAGCAGCAAAAGGCCATTCAAGCCTATACAATTGAGCACGATATAGTAGGTGGAATGCACCTGTCTCAAGTGCAGTGGAGAATGATTTCAACGTTGTGCAAGGTTCTGATGCCCTTTGAACTTGCCACACGTGAAGTCAGTTCAGACACTGCCAGCCTGAGTCAGGTCATTCCCCTCATCAGGCTTTTGCAGAAGAAGCTGGAGGCATTGAAGAAGGAGCTAACACGGAGCGATTCCGCTAGGCATGTGGGACTTGTGGATGCAGCCCTTAATTCGCTTAACAAGGATTCACGGGTGGTCAATCTGTTGAAATCAGAGCACTACATTTTGGCCACCGTGCTCGATCCTAGATTTAAAGCCTACCTTGGATCTCTCTTTCCGGCAGACACAGGTCTGCTGGGGTTGAAAGACCTGCTGGTGACAAAATTGTCAAGTCAAGCGGAACGCGACCTGTCAACATCTCCTCCTTCACATTCTCCCGCAACTGGGGGTGCGAGGAAAAGGCTCAGAATTCCGAGCCCACCCGCTGGCGGTGATGCAGGGCAGTCTGGAGCGACTGCTGATGCTGACATCTGGTCCGGACTGAAGGACCTGACAACGATTACGGACATGTCGTCTACTGTCACTGCATATGATTCTCTCAACATTGATAGAATGGTGGAGGATTATATGAGTGACCGCATCCAAGTAGGCACGTCACACAGTCCGTACTTATACTGGCAGGAAAAAGAGGCAATTTGGAGGCCCTTGCACAAACTGGCTTTATTCTACCTAAGTTGCCCTCCCACAAGTGTGTACTCCGAAAGAGTGTTTAGTGCCGCCGCTCACCTTGTCAGCAATCGGCGTACGAGGTTACATCCAGAAAATGTGGAGAAGATGATGTTCATTAAAATGAATTATAATCAATTCCTCCGCGGAGACATTGACCAGCAGCAATTGCCTCCACAAAGTACACAGGGAGCTGAGATGGTGGATTCCAGTGGGGACGAATTGATAATCTGTGAGGAGGGGGATGTACACGGTGATATATCGGAGGGTGAAGATGAGGTGGACATCTTGCCTCTGTAGAGCCAGTTTGTGCAAGGAGAGATTAATTGCTTCTTTTTTGGGGGGGGTCCAAACCAACCCGTCATATCAGTCACAGTCGTGTGGCAGACCCTGTCACTGAAATGATGGGTTGGTTAAAGTGTGCATGTCCTGTTTTGTTTATACAACATAAGGGTGGGTGGGAGGGCCCAAGGATAATTCCATCTTGCACCTCTTTTTTCTTTTCTTTTTCTTTGCATCATGTGCTGATTGGGGAGGGTTTTTTGGAAGGGACATCCTGCGTGACACTGCAGTGCCACTCCTAGATGGGCCCGGTGTTTGTGTCGGCCACTAGGGTCGCTAATCTTACTCACACAGCTACCTCATTGCGCCTCTTTTTTTCTTTGCGTCATGTGCTGTTTGGGGAGGGTTTTTTGGAAGGGACATCCTGCGTGACACTGCAGTGCCACTCCTAGATGTGCCCGGTGTTTGTGTCGGCCACTAGGGTCGCTAATCTTACTCACACAGTCAGCTACCTCATTGCGCCTCTTTTTTTCTTTGCGTCATGTGCTGTTTGGGGAGGGTTTTTTGGAAGGGCCATCCTGCGTGACACTGCAGTGCCACTCCTAGATGGGCCCGGTGTTTGTGTCGGCCACTAGGGTCGCTTATCTTTCTCACACAGTCAGCTACCTCATTGCGCCTCTTTTTTTCTTTGCGTCATGTGCTGTTTGGGGAGGGTTTTTTGGAAGGGACATCCTGCGTGACACTGCAGTGCCACTCCTAGATGGGCCCGGTGTTTGTGTCGGCCACTAGGGTCGCTAATCTTACTCACACAGCTACCTCATTGCGCCTCTTTTTTTCTTTGCGTCATGTGCTGTTTGGGGAGGGTTTTTTGGAAGGGACAGCCTGCGTGACACTGCAGTGCCACTCCTAGATGGGCCCGGTGTTTGTGTCGGCCACTAGGGTCGCTTATCTTACTCACACAGCGACCTCGGTGCAAATTTTAGGACTAAAAATAATATTGTGAGGTGTGATGTGTTCAGAATAGGCTGAAAATGAGTGTAAATTATGTTTTTTGAGGTTAATAATACTTTGGGATCAAAATTACCCCCAAATTCTATGATTTAAGCTGTTTTTTAGGGTTTTTTGAAAAAAACACCCGAATCCAAAACACACCCGAATCCGACAAAAATAATTCGGTGAGGTTTTGCCAAAACACGTTCGAACCCAAAACACGGCCGCGGAACCGAACCCAAAACCAAAACACAAAACCCGAAAAATTTCAGGCGCTCATCTCTAGTAAATATACCATCTATGCCATGTGAGTGGGACCAGTAACGAATAAAAGAAACACCACCTGATTTAATTGGATTACACTATGTTCTGTGTCCTTTTATTATCTTTTTAGTGTCCATATGTATGGAAGGTGTATCGTTATCTACCGCACTTAAAACTACCAGTGTGTAAGCAATTCTTATTTACGTCTCTAGAAGTGTCTAGTTGCGCAACTTTCTCTCACACTTTCTGTGTTTTTGTGATATGTTGAAACCACGGTGAAGGTTTCTTTATGTGGGATTAAAGGCTGCTATCTAGTATAAGCGCAAGAAAGATCATCTGTTCTGTTTGAATTTTCACCAATTGTTTTAGATCAGATGGATACGGAGTGTTTGTTAGAGTTGGAAAATCTGTGGGAGGAGAATCATGAAACTATAGATCAGACTATGAAACTGTTTGATATAGGTAGTAGTTTGATCGAGAAAAAAGAAAGTACTCCCTTTAAGAGAAAATCTTCCTTTAACCCAGTAAATCATAAATCCAATGCAATTTTGTATTTTTATAAGAAAACCATGCATGATTTTCAGAAAATCTGTGCTAAAAAACCTCGACAACCTCAACCCTCTAATTTAAGTAGGAAAAAACATTTATCATTAAAGGAGTTGGAAAGCGACCAATCATTAGTTATTAGAAGTGCTGATAAAGGGGGGGGGGTTGTATTACTTAAAAGAGACATTTACTTATCTGAGGCCTATAACCAATTACAGAATATTAGATTTTATAAGAAAATTTAATAGGATCCCAATTTGGATTTTCAAATGCAATTTAAAGTGTTGCTGGATGATGTCCTCAGGGGAGAAGTCATTTCTGAAGAGGAATACACTTTTTTATTTATAGAGCACCCAGTTATTCCTATATTTTATCACATTCCCAAAATATACAAATCCCTCACAGCACCCCCTGGTCGTCCTATTATTTCTTGTATAGGTTCCCTCACGTCTAATTTATCACAGTATATTGATTATTATTTACAAAGATTTGTGGTTTCTCTGAGGTCCCACATCCGAGATACAACTGGATTATTGAATTCGATAAATGGCTAAGAATGGAAATCTAATTATGCTTTTTTATTGATGGATGTTCAAGCCCTGTATACAGATATACCCCATGAAAAGGGAGTAAGGTCTGTAGAAATGTCTTACTCGGGATCTCAAAAAACCTCAAAACATTTCTACTTCCTTATATCATGTTTTTTTGTAAAACACAATAATTTTTTGTTTGAGGGTGATTATTTTCTTCAAATATTGGGGACGGCCATGGGTACTAGGTTCAAAGCCGAGTTTTGCCAATTTGTATATGGGCATGTTTGGAGATCATTATTTTTGGGATTGACCATTTGGCACGAACCTAGTATTCGATGGCCGTTACATAGATGATTTGATTTTTTGTTTAGGATGGGGATGACAATTTTGCACTGAGATTTGTCACACACCTTAATAATAATGATTATAATTTAAAATTGACACATTTCTTTAGTAAAAGTACAGTTAACTATTTGGACTTGACTATCTCCTCTGAGGGAGGGCAGATTACCACTAATTTTGCATTATTCCAGCAATCACTATAAACCGTGGCTACGAAATGTACCATATAGTCAATTCGGTAGATTACCTAGGAATTTTTCCTCAATTAGGGATTTGTTAGGAATGTCTGTGTTTGTTTTGCCTTGCATTATCTCATTCCTGCCTCTAGGGGTCTCACTTGCTGCCTCAGGTCCGAATGGCAGTTGCACACTGTCTCTGCAGGGTAATTACCTGATTGTGAGCACCTGGGGCCCAACACCTGGTGCTGCTATTTAACTCCAGCTCACCAGCATCTAGGTGCAGATCATTGTGGTTCCGTCTGGAGTGTGACTGGGCTCTCTCCAGTAATCCTGTCCTGATTCTGCCTTATCTACATCTTGGAGACATTCCCTGCAGTTTGCCGCTACATATGCCTTGCTTCAAGACTTCTAATCCTGCCGGTTCAGCATCTGCATTTCTGGACTTTTATTTGCAGTCTGTTTCCACCCCTGCCTGATTACTACGTTTTGCCATTACTTTTATTTGGAAATATCCTGTTCGGTTCCATGTAAACCAAGGACCCAGTTTCTGTTTGTATATATTTTTGCTACTTTTTCCATAATAAACCTTACTTAATTTTTACCTGGCTTCAGCAGACCTCATTTCAAGTATGCACACACAGAGAACCCTAGTAATCGTTACAGGATTATAGAAACCAAGCAGATGTTATGGCTGAGTATTTTGTCAATAGGGGTTATCCAAAGGCTATAGTGAAGTTAGCCAATAAGAAGGTAGAAACCACTAAGAGGAGTCAATATATAAGAATTAAAAATAAAACACGGATGATTCCGATAGATGAAAGTGAAATGGTGACTCAAATGTGTTTTGTGTCAAAATTTAATAGTCAATCCCATGAGATTAAGAAAGTGGTGAAAATAATTTTAACATTTTACAACAGGACACAATATTACAATCTGCAATTACCATGACCCCTAAAATTATTTTTAAGAAAAACAAGAGTCTTAAAAATATATTAGCATCTAGTATGTTGAAGAAAGAAATTTGCACAACTGTTTGTGGTAAGACTAATATTTCATGGCTTGCAGCCCCTACGGTGGGATGCTTTAGATGTGGGAAGGTGCGTTGCATCACTTGTGGTTTTATAACCAATAGGACATTGAAAATTGAGTCATTTGTCACGAAAAAGAAATTGGAGATCTGTGAGTTTATAAATTGTGTATACGTGCTGCAGTGCCCATGTGGCCTGCAGTACATGGGCAGAACAACTCGTTCTTTAAAGAGTAGATTTAGGGAGCATAGATTGAATATCCTTAAGATATTTCCTAAACACAGTGTGTCTCAACACTTCTCAAATGTCCATCATGGAAAAATTGATGGATTATGTATGGTAGGGGCACATCATGTGAAAAGAACAAGTCATGGGGGGATAGATTCCGAAATTTATGTGCTAAAGAAGCATTATGGATATTCCAACTCAAAACTCTCTTTCCTTTAGGGTTAAATGATTAAATTGATTTTTAATCATTTGCATAAGAAGAATGGGGGTATTCGTCGTTAAATATATTTTATTTGCAATTGGATTTTTTAGGGGGAGGGTGTGTTTGCAGGGGGTGGTGATCCAGCAGCTACCGTCCATTCCCACTTAGTTTGGTAAGGGGAAGTGGTGGGTGGAGGTAAAAAGAGGGGGGAGTATGTGATTACTGAGTATATTGTATAAATGATACATTAATGTATCAATATATTTGTGATAAAAAAATATATATATAGAATATGAAAAGGTGTTATGGGTCTATCGGTTGTGAATGGAATCAGGTATAAATGAATGCATTGTTATATCTATAGAGAATCTGGACGCTAGAGTTTATATTATTAAAGTTTACTCTCTCTATATAGATATATATATATATGTAGTAAATATATTAGATTTAATGCGCAACATGTTATTGTGGAGTATTGTGCATTCGCATATGTTATAATGTGAGATCATTAAGGTGCCAATATATGAGAATAGTAAACGGAATAGAGTAATGGTAGAGATAGGTTAGAGGTAGAGCACCAGACTATGATAGTTAAGGCCGTGGGTTCGAATCCTGGAAAAGTACGTGACTGGCAGTGGTCCGCTCCGTTAATGTTTGTTTGTCTACAATTTAGTAGACCATCCTTTCTGGTAGGAGTCCAAGATTATTACCCTCCTGCACTTTAATATTTTAACAGTACCATCTACACTATATTTTGTATCTGTTTTATGTTTAAGGATATACGTTGTGATTAACAAAGGAACTACCAAGTACAACTGGTTTGTCAATAAGCGCCCATACATACAGTGGTATATTTTTTGTCTGAATAGAGTAATGGTAGAGATAGGTTAGAATTAGAGCACTGGACTATGATAGTTAGGGCCGTGGGTTCGGATCTTGGATCATAGAATTATTTATCGAATTGTAATATATTTTTATGTATATACATATATCTATATATTTTTTTATCTTTTTTGATATCATTGTGGCAGATTTTATGGTGAGGACCTTATCTAGAGATATGTGTACATAAAGGTATATGGTTAGATAGTCTGGACAAGCAAGCGCATTGTGGCCCTCAATCCGAGTCGTTCGCTCGTTCTTTTTCATCGCATCGCAATGAAAATCCGCTTAGTACGCATGCGCAATGTTCGCACTGCGACTGCACCAAGTAATTTTGCTATGCAGAAAGGATTTTTACTCACGGCTTTTTCTTCGCTCCGGCGATCGTAGTGTGATTGACAGGAAATGGGTGTTACTGGGCGGAAACACTGCGTTTTATGGGCGTGTGGATGAAAACGCTACCGTTTCCGGAAAAAACGCAGGAGTGGCCGGAGAAACGGGGGAGTGTCTGGGCGAACGCTGGGTGTGTTTATGACGTCAAACCAGGAACGACAAGCACTGAACTGATCGCACAGGCAGAGTAAGGTTGAAGTTACTCAGAAACTGCTAAGTAGTTTGTAATCGCAATATTGCGAATACATCGGTCGCAATTTTAAGAAGCTAAGATACACTCCCAGTAGGCGTAGGCTTAGCGTGTGTAACTCTGCTAAATTCGCCTTGCGACCGATCAACTCGGAATGAGGGCCTGTATATTAAGTGTTTATTTTAGAGTAATTATTTAACTATATGGGCATGTGTTGCAGGGAGGTGGATCAGGAGGTGGATCTAGGACAGGTGCATTTAATTTCTAAAAACTGTTGCACCAATGATTTATGATGCTGGTATTTAAAAGGACTATGGTTTGCACCTTTTTTTATTCTACGAGGAAGCTCCAGTTAGGAGCGAAATGCGTCAGTGGGAAGCTGCCCATTGGGAACTCAGTGGACCTTTACCTGCCGCTGTCATTCATTGCGAGGATGTGTGCACCTGTATTGAGAGGTTGATTGCAGGGATACAGAGGACGCTACATGTGCCTGCTTTGAGACGGGAGCACATTCTGCTACAGGCACCTGCGGTGTGTTGAGTGCCGGACTATATCCTCCGAGGTTGAAAGGATACCTCTCTTACACCCTCAGAACTAACTAACTTGCTGGTAACACACGTAAAATACCTGCACTGCTAAAAAGTAATTCATTTTTCATTGCACACTAGTGCTGGTTTCACTTACGGGACAATACCTAGAAAGGTATATGAGATCTTTATTTATAGGAACTTGGAAACTGTTTTTTTATTACAACTGGCAGAAACGTCCACTGTGGATAATGTTTTTTAGAATTGAATTATATGATTCACCTCTTTGCAATTATCGTATATTGTGTATGTATTTTGATTATATTTTATTGTTTTATATGACACTAGTCATCAGAAATGAAAATTAACTATAAATGTTATAGAGTTGTATATCAAGGTTATTCATGTCCTTTTGCTTCATTCTAATTAAATAGTGCAGGGAGAGAAAAAAGTTGCTATATCCAAGTATATCTAGTATAACTGGAATTGTTCTACACCCAAGTATATTCTGTCTTATTAAAACTGTTGTGCATTTTACTGTAAATTTCTAGTACTATTCTTTGTGACATCAGGTATCATATTCTTTACTATATATCTACCAGTCAGTGTATACATGAGAAGGAACTATATTGTACCTTCTCGTCTTACTCAAACCATTAGTGAATCTTCCAATGCTTCTCCCACCTCGTCGGTAACAGAAATTCAACAAGATCTGACAGGTTGTACTCCTTGAGGAAAAGCAACTATTAGTCACCATGGTAATTTACTCACAAGTAGTTTAAAGAGAGGATTTACAATAATGGTTGAATTTTTTTTTTTTTTACTTATTTCATATATACCCTCAGAATACATTTAGTTACGTATATTTTATTTGCGAAAAGAATAAAGCAATATGTATATGATAAAGATACTTTGTGTTTAATAAAGGTTTATGATTACTGAATAACCTTTCATTTTATGGTAGTAAAACAGTAACCACCTACTGTACTATTTATTGTTTTCTTCTGTAACCAAGTTCTGCCTCCTTTATAATATAAAACAACAGCAAACAGAATGGTCAAAATCACACTGGTTCTTATTTTGTTAGTGAAGCAATGCAAACATCTTGTACTTGAGTGTCATTATATTAGGGATGGTCAATGGTGGGTTATCTCCCATTGATAGCCACATCTTTAGCGATGGCGTAAAACCATTGATGAGAAACCACAGATGGTTTACACTCATCGATTGTTATGCACACCAGTGCCTGCAGGAATGTACTGGTGTCTGAACAGAGAGGGATGCAAAACAAATGAACTAACAGACAGACTGGGAAATATGACATCACGTACACAGAAAGTGATAGGGTAACAAAACCAACACAAAGTGAACAGATAAACCCAGAGGCTAAGAAACTGGGTGTCTCCCTAGTATTACAAATGCTCAGATGGAAAAAGCAAGATGTTGTGTTTTAATACGTAGAGAACACGAAATGCTGTTGCTAAGGGCAACAGCAAAACCCTAAAGGGTTACCAACGGGTGTGGCAGCAAACTCCTTGGTCAGAGATGGAATAGTAGACACAAGGAGAGTCTCCACAATCCTATTTCTCACTTGCAGGGCACAGGTTCAGCTTCCTGCCACTAAACTGACACATGGACGCCCTGCACAGTGAGAGAGGATTAAGCATGCAGGTCTGAAAGTACAGCCACAAACCTGCTGGGTTCACAGAATAGCAAAAGAACTTCAGCAGGCTAAACGACTGACTCCAGTCTTACTGCTAGGTCTGGATTGGCAGAGTGTAGTACCAAATCTCCAGGCCTATTTGCAGTAAGCAATAACAAATTTCAAAGCTACACAGTACTGGCTAATTTTCAGGAACTGACTAACCAACAAAGATTCAGCAGCATCTGCTTAATCTGAGAAGAGGCCTTATAAAGCAGGTGCTGTCCACGCCCCACTCAGACCTCACAGACTGTGAGCACAAAAACCAGCACCGGATCCCCTGCCTGTAACCACTGCACAGCAAAAGACCCGAACTGGAGTATCAGCTGCGCTCAGGTTACTCCGCTAGCACTTGTCTCCCGGTTGCCATGACGACGTGGCAGCACAGGGCAGGAGACCCTAACAGTACCCCCCCTCTGACGAGGGGTCAAAGAACCCCTACCACCGGGTTTATCGGGGAACTGCGAGAAGAAAGAGCGTATCAGTCTGGGGGCATGAAGATCACAACTGCGCACCCACGACCGCTCCTCCGGGCCATACCCCTTCCAGTGCACCAAAAATGACAGCCGTCCCCGAACCATCTTGGAGTCAAGAATCCTTTCAACAACAAACTCCCTCTGGCCACGTATCAGAAGAGGGGAAGGTCTTCCTCTGGAAGAAGGATTACTAATCGCCCGTTTTAAAAGGGAACAATGAAATGTTTTATTGATACCCAAAGAACGGGGCAGATCTAACTGAAATGCCACTGGATTGATAACCCTGGTGATCTTATAAGGGCCGATGAACCGGGGGCCTAACTTATGAGATGGCTGTCTCAACTTCAAATTCTTGGTAGACAACCAGACGAAGTCTCCTAATTTGAAGCTGCAGGGTCTTTTCCGCTTATCAAAAACCCTTTTGGTCACTAATGACACAGACACAAGGGCTTTCTTCACTTTCCTCCAAATACCTCTAAGGACCGAAACGACAGAGGAACCACCAGGCGTGGAGTCCAGGGGGTCAAAAGAATTGGCCTTAGGATGATGCCCATACACACAAAGGAAAGGAGAGATCCCTGTAGCAGAGTGAGCCGCGTTGTTATAGGCAAACTCCGCCATGGACAGATGAGCAACCCAGTCAGTCTGACACTTGGAGACATAACACCTGAGGAACTGCTCCAAGGACTGGTTCACCCTTTCAGTCTGCCCATTAGACTGCGGATGGTAGCCTGACGACAAGCTGACAGAAATCTGGAGATCGGAACAAAATGCCCTCCAGAATTTGGCCACAAACTGGGATCCGCGGTCAGAGACCACATCAAGTGGCAACCCGTGGAGACGCACAACATGCAGCATAAATAATTCAGACAGGCGTCTGGCCGATGGCAGCCCAACCAGTGGAACGAAGTGCGCCATCTTCGAAAACCTGTCAACGACAACCCAGATGGCTGTCATCCCCGAGGATTTGGGCAAGTCCACCACAAAATCCATTGAAATGTGGGTCCATGGCTTAGATGGAATAGAGAGTGGATGCAATGGGCCAACAGGAACCCCTCTAGGAGTCTTATTTCGGGCACAGATGTCACATGCCCGAACCCACTGATCCACATCCTTAGCCACCGAGGGCCACCACACCGCCCTAGATAGCAACTCCCGAGTTCTGGCAATACCCGGGTGACCTGCCGACTTCTTGGCATGGAATTCCAGGAACACTCGCTGTCTTAACCTAGGAGGCACAAACAAAAGACCTACCGGAAGGTCTGGAGGAGCCTGCTCCTGTGCTCTAAGGACTAATGACAAGAGGTCCTGGGTAATGCCCACTTTAATACATGAGGGGGACACAATGGGCAACGGCTCCTCGGTGGTCTCTTGGATTGGAGCAAAACTCCGCGAGAGCGCATCAGCCTTGATGTTTTTTGACCCAGGGCGATATGTTATCAAAAAATTAAAGCGAGCAAAAAACAAAGCCCATCGTGCCTGCCTGGCATTGAGACGCTTTGCTGACTCTAAATATGCCAAATTCTTATGATCGGTGAGAATTGAGACCACAAACTTAGCCCCCTCAAGCCAGTGTCTCCACTCCTCGAGTGCATCCTTAATAGCCAACAATTCCCGGTTACCCACGTCATAATTCATCTCGGCAGGCGAAAATTTACGGGAATAGTAAGCACAGGGATGAAGGCGATTATCAGACACTCCCATCTGAGAGAGCACTGCCCCAATACCCATCTCAGAGGCATCCACCTCCACCACAAAAGGACGCTCTGGATCTGGGTGTCGCAGCACTTTGGCCGAGACAAATGCCCTTTTGAGACGGGCAAAAGCCGATTTGGCCTCACGAGACCAGTGAGCAACATCCGCCCCTTTCTTAGTGAGTGCCACCAAGGGCGCCACTATAGACGAAAATCCAGCGATAAATCGTCTATAAAAATTTGCAAAGCCCAGGAAACGCTGAAGCGCCTTCAAACTAGTGGGCTGCACCCAATCCAGGACTGCCTGTACCTTGGAACCCTCCATTTGGAAACCTTCTGGGGAGATAATATATCCTAGAAATGCGATTTGCTGAACTTCAAATTCGCACTTCTCCAGCTTCGCCCCAAGCCGGTGGTCTCTGAGTTTCTGGAGGACTAAGCGTACATGCTTCCGATGTTCCTCCAGGGAATGGGAGAAGATTAGGATGTCATCTAAGTATACGACCAAGAATCTATCCAAATATTCCCTGAGCACATCGTTCATGAAATCCTGGAAGACTGCCGGGGCATTACAGAGCCCAAAAGGCATCACCAAATATTCATAATGCCCTGAGTGAGTATTAAAGGCAGTCTTCCATTCATCCCCCTCTCTTATTCGGATTAGATTGTACGCACCGCGTAGGTCAATCTTAGAAAAAATGGTGGCAGTACGAAGCTGGTCAAACAAGACCGAAATGAGAGGCAGTGGGTATGAGTTTTTAATCGTGATACGGTTCAATTCCCTGAAGTCGATGCAGGGTCGCAATGAACCATCCTTTTTACCCACGAAGAAGAACCCCGACCCAACTGGAGACTGTGAAGGTCTGATAAATCCTTTAGCCAAGTTCTCCTGAATGTACTCTGCCATAGCCTGAGCCTCAGGACGTGACAGGGAGTACAACCTGCTCTTGGGAAGCTTAGCATTCGGCAACAAATTAATGGCACAGTCATAGGGGCGATGGGGAGGTAGTACCTCTGCAACTTTTTTGGAGAACACGTCCGCAAAATCTGCATAACACCCTGGCAATCCTGGCAAACTTAGCTGCGAGAGCCTGACTGGAAGGCTCAAGCAACTCCTGAAACAATCAGTACCCCAACTAAGAATCTCCCCAGAGACCCAGTCAAATTGAGGATTGTGGGCCCTTAACCAGGGTAACCCCAACACCATTGGGGCAAAAGTACAGACAGTCACATAAAAGGACAATTTTTCAGAGTGTGTGGCTCCAATAAACAAAGAAATCTGGCTAGTGCAAGAGGTAATTTTACCCTGGGATAATGGTTCCCCGTTTAACCCACAAATTTCAATTTCCGACGCCAAGGGTACTAAGGAAACAGAGTGTTTCAGGGCGAATTGGCGGTCCATAAAAACCCCGTCGGCCCCACTGTCCACAAAGGCCTCAGTCTTGACAGTTTGACCGAGGATCTTCAAGGTCACCGGAATGATAAAAGTCTTCTTGGGAAATTCTGACTTCTGGCCTGACAGGATATTTCCCATCACCCTCAGGCCCTGAAGTTTTCCGGCTTTTCTGGGCATGATACTACCACATGACCCTTATTCCCACAGTACAAACACAACCCCTGCTGTCTCCTCCGCGTCTTCTCACGCGAGGAGAGGCGGGTAGCCCCAATCTGCATAGGCTCCTCGGAAAATTCCTCAGAGTCTGAGGCTCCCTTGGGAAAGAAGGAAACCTCGGTCTCCCTTTCAAGCCTACGCTCTCTCAGCCGTCTATCAACCCGGATGGATAACTGCATGAGCTGATCCAAGCTATCAGGCAAGGGATATTGTACCAGTTGGTCTTTTATCTGGTTAGAAAGACCTCTTCGGTACTGGTGTCTCAGGGCTGGGTCATTCCACTGGGTATCATGGGCCAACCTCCGAAACTCCGTACAGTAAACCTCAACTGGCCTTCGCCCTTGCTTAAGGATCGAAATCTGAGCCTCGGCTGAGGCCGTCTTGTCAGGGTCATCATACAACATGCCCATTGCCGTAAAAAAAGCATCAACACTATTAAGCGACGGACAGTCAGGCTGCAACCCATATGCCCAGACCTGTGGGTCTCCTTGTAGCAAGGAAATCACTATGCCCACCCGCTGAATTTCTGACCCAGAAGACTGAGGCCTAAGCTGGAAATATAGCTTGCAGCTCTCCTTGAAACAAAAGAACTGCGAGCGATCTCCAGAAAAACGATCCGGAAGATTTACTTTCGGCTCCTTAACCCCTGAAGGTGCTGCTGCTGCGGGAGCTCCGCCAGCGGCCTGGGAGGTGTGCATTTTAATGGACAAATCACTAAATTGACGAGTCAGGACCTGCACCTGATCGACCACCTGTTGCAACGTATTTTGAGGGGTATGCTCCATATTCCCACAAAATTTCAACAGGAGTATTGGGCTGCTGAATATGTTATGCACACCAGTGCCTGCAGGAATGTACTGGTGTCTGAACAGAGAGGGATGCAAAACAAATGAACTAACAGACAGACTGGGAAATATGACATCACGTACACAGAAAGTGATAGGGTAACAAAACCAACACAAAGTGAACAGATAAGCCCAGAGGCTAAGAAACTGGGTGTCTCCCTAGTATTACAAATGCTCAGATGGAAAAAGCAAGATGTTGTGTTTTAATACGTAGAGAACCCGAAATGCTGTTGCTAAGGGCAACAGCAAAACCCTAAAGGGTTACCAACGGGTGTGGCAGCAAACTCCTTGGTCAGAGATGGAATAGTAGACACAAGGAGAGTCTCCACAATCCTATTTCTCACTTGCAGGGCACAGGTTCAGCTTCCTGCCACTAAACTGACACATGGACGCCCTGCACAGTGAGAGAGGATTAAGCATGCAGGTCTGAAAGTACAGCCACAAACCTGCTGGGTTCACAGAATAGCAAAAGAACTTCAGCAGGCTAAACGACTGACTCCAGTCTTACTGCTAGGTCTGGATTGGCAGAGTGTAGTACCAAATCTCCAGGCCTATTTGCAGTAAGCAATAACAAATACAAAGCTACACAGTACTGGCTAATTTTCAGGAACTGACTAACCAACAAAGATTCAGCAGCATCTGCTTAATCTGAGAAGAGGCCTTATAAAGCAGGTGCTGTCCACGCCCCACTCAGACCTCACAGACTGTGAGCACAAAAACCAGCACCGGATCCCCTGCCTGTAACCACTGCACAGCAAAAGACCCGAACTGGAGTATCAGCTGCGCTCAGGTTACTCCGCTAGCACTTGTCTCCCGGTTGCCATGACGACGTGGCAGCACAGGGCAGGAGACCCTAACATCGATGGACATAACTGCTGCGGGTAATTGCTGGTGGCAGGCCAATCAGGGTAGAGGAAAGGGCTTACTGGCACTTTCAGGGTTGGGCTAAGCTTTGTGAAAAAGGACAAAAACATAACGGTATTTCAACTATTAAAGGTGGATAACAATTGGTCAATGCCATTAATAGCTAAATCATTGACCATTGGTCACCATCACTAGATTATATTTTAGAGTACAGTGTGTCTATTAGCAACCTTACTAATTTAATATATCAACTAGCACTTCCTTACATCCCTTTACATTGCTTTGCAAGATGCACCCAAACATCTTCTGAAATAATCAGTACTGCTTTAATTTTCAAATGAACAAATAGGTTTGATATTATTAGTTCCCATTAACACTTCATAAATATATAAATATGGAATAAAGATGTTCTACCCGTTATTCGCATGGGAGTTTCTGATTTTCATAGTTGGAAATATAAATGAGTGTTAAAAATTTGGTAAATCTATAAAGCTCCATGGTTCTTGGTGTTACCTGAGGAGCACCTGTAGCAGATACAGTAAAATGTGACAGGACCATTTTTGTTGTTTATTAAATTGTACACACTGGATGTGCAATCCAAATTTTGATCTGATTGTCCGTTTGGCCATTATCGTTCATGCAACTCAAGCCACGCATCGGTAATGATGTCATTACGACAATCCCTTTTTCATCCCCTCAGGGGAGGTTTATTAAAATTTGAATTACATAGGTTTCCTATTTCCCACCTGAAGACTTCCTATGTTAACTTTCAGCTTCCTAACATATTGGGAAGTAAGAGATTTAGTGATGAGTCATTGAGTGAGTGAGTGAGTGAGTGAGTGTGTAAGTGGGTGAGTGAGTAAGTGAGTGATGGCTTTCACATTTACATATATAGATAGGACAAGCAAGGGTTCCAATGATAATACCAATGTGCTGCAGCCCTAGTGAAAAACATACAATACAAATAGCAGCGCGAGTGTTTGATTGATTCTAAAAACGGATGGGATGAAAAAATGCTGAAATTTAATAAAAATGAGACATATTACAATGGTTAAAACAATATTTCCACCAACATAGGCTGCCTTAATTAGGTGTGTCCATTCCTTTAGAAAATTACTGGACTACAGATAGGTGTAGGAATCTGTATTAAAGGCTGATGGCACAGTCCAATCTTTGCAATACTGCACAAGCACCGCTGGAGGCAGAGTCCCTTGAAGGAATTCCGTGGAATATTGGTTGGTACCAGGGTCCTGAATCCTCAACAGAATGCGGAGCCTTGTTTGCGGAATAGGCATAGAAGATGGCCTAGAAGCGGATTTGTTCACCAAACAATGATACTGCAGTGGTTGGTCCAAGGTCCAGTATGGTCCGGGCTCACAATAGGCTGCACATGGTCGGTGGGGAATGTAAAAAAGTAGCAACTGACGCGTTTTGCTGCAGGTCCTGCAGCTTTTTCAAAGGTGATCTGTCTTCTGTGCAAGCAGGGTATTTATACCCTTAATGACACTCCCTTAGTCCACACCTGTTCATCCTATCCATCTCAATTAAACTAAATAGTAAGTAAAACCCATATAACTATATATGTTTCAAACCCCATGAAGGTACAGCACAGACTCAATAACAAAAAAAATAACTATTTGGTGTCTTATTTAGATTATAAACATTTATTTCATAGTAATAATACCGGAAATACTTCCAGGTTAGACAGAGTGACATGTTCATGTGACTTTTCTCCTTTCAATTTACTTATTGGCTTTATAACTACTTCCGGGTTAAGAAAACCACATATATCAGAATTTCTGAACAATAAAGTGCGGTCACGTGATTTAATCATATTGAACCGCTTCATCACCTTTATTTATACCTGTATATTACCTATTTCCAAAATGTATCTGAATCGAGGGATATGTATATGGCGGCGTTGCTTAGCAATGGGATGCGATCATGTGACAGTCTCATTGTGATGCGCATCCTTGTTTACTTCCGCCCAAAGCAGCGCATAGTAGTGCTGATGTTACATGGACTCCCCAGTATACAGTCACATGATCAAGTCTGAAATACGTGCAGAGGCATTGCTTAGCAACAAGACAAGGTCACTTGATAATCTAACCGTAACATGCATCAATGTTTATTTCCGCACTGTGGAACACATAATAGTACAGATATTTCATAACATATGAAATCGATAGTCACATAATTATACATACAGTTTTATGTCTATAATTGAAAAGATTTAACCCTTTGATTTAAAAGCCACATATAGCAAACAACATATACACAGAATACCAGGTCTCATCATGTAGAATAGTATCTATGAAAGTCCCAGCAGTACAACATCCTTATATTAAGTGGTACCCCCCGTAACCCCCCCTTAAGGACCACAAGAGTCCTGCCCACAATTATTTAATAATCAGTAGGTTTGATTAATCTGAGTACACAGACAAAATGTTTGCTGATCTGTTAACATTCCTATCCAATTCTAGGGTCCTAGTAGGAGAGTAAGGTGAAAGCAGTTTGGGAAAAGAAGTGAGAAGGTCCAGAAAAATCTCAAAGGGAACCTCCTTTTGCCCACGTAATTATATCAGGGAAAGGATGCCACAAAACTGTCATTTATCAATAAATGACAGGAAAAATGCTATTCATCCTAAATATCCATAGGACTTCTTGCTTACATAGTTTTCTGAACCTATCCCCCCCCCCCCCCCGTAGGGTCCTGGGGATAGACTCGAGGCCCACCAATTTGAGACACGTTGGGTCTCCTTGGTGGCACTCACTGTAATGTTTAGACACACTATGGGGGTGATTCAAATGTTTGAAAAGTCGGTTGGGTGTCTGTTTTTTCCTGTCTATTAGATAGGAAAAAACAGGCACCCAAATGACTTTTCAAACATTTGAATCTCCCCATATGTGTTTAAATGTTTTTAAGTATATTCCTGCGGTGTTCTAGAATCGTGTTTTTAGAGTTCCGTTGGTTCGACCTACAAACTTCTTTGAACATCCACATATCAAAAGATATATTACATATGTAGTTTCACAATTTATGAAACTTTTAATTTCATCTATCGTTTCATGAGAACCATCTATCGGGATTCTTTGAGTTTTGTTCTGAATGAAATTACACGCTATGCATCTACTTTTACCACATTTGTAGAGAAGGGGAGAGCTTTATTATGGGGCAATCTGGTCAAAGGGGAGAGCTGTATGGAATTTTATGTGAGTCCTTGTTAACTGTTAAGACTCAGACACGGAGAGCATTCACCAGTGTCGGTCTGGGGCATGAAGAGCCCACCGGGAGAATGCAGTGATAGGGGCCTATACTTAGGGGTGTGGCCAGCCTACAAAGGGGGTGTGGTCAGCTTCAACATAAATACACAATAGTTTAGTGCAGTTTAATGCAACATATCTACCATGTATAATACCAGTGCACAGTCTGGAACCTGATCCCTAGAGGAAGGAGTGGGCCCTCAGGCACTGGGGCCTACCGGTGGGTACCCTGGTACCCCTGTGGGCCAGTCCAACCCTGGCATTCACATTCCAACACTTTGGGTCAAGTCATAAATCAGATTTCAAATGTTCTAAGTCTGCTTAGAAATAGACTGAAATAGCTACTCATTATGTTTTGCTCTACATACATAATCTAGCAATTACTGTAATTTATTAGACCATACAGGTTAATACTTATTAGAGTATTACTGCCATCTACTGTAAAAAATTGGTATTAGACTCATAGGTGTGCGCAGGGGGGGTGCCTGGTGCGCACAGGCACCCCCTAATGTCTGGCACCCCGATCTCGCATGCCTGATACAGCAATCACCGAGCAGGCTGATTACTGTCCCCTCTGCGCTGCACCCTGTCAGGACTGCATTACTGACCAAACGCCTGGGTTAATCAAGGGTGCCACTGCCACCGGCTTTCAAACTCCCAGCTCTACCTCCACGTACAAAAACAGTTTGATGTGACGTGATTACGTCATGCTGCTCGCATGCCCACCCGTCACATGCCCACCTTTCTCTTTCTATGCTATGCCAATGCCAGCCACTGATGAGGAACAGCATGCAGCCAGCATTCCTCTTAGGAAGACAAGTTCAATACTGGCAGGCAGTCTGCAGCAGCATTGACACGTCACTCGTTTTTTCCAGCAGCAGCAGTAACTAGTCTGCGACTGTCATTGTCAGTTTAGTTACCGACTTGTAAGTAAGCTGCTGCAGCTTGCAGGGGAAAGAGAGGGGGAGCCAGACCAGGCTGAGGAGTCGAAGTGTAATTGCAGTGAGTGCCATCAGGGGTGTTTGTTTGGTGCACACCACAACATCTGACAATGTATCTGCTTTATTAGGATTGGTACAAGGGTGTATATTTTATATGCGTTGACCATCAATAGATGGTGCTTGACATGCCCAAAATGCGGTGCTAGACACACCCCTCAGACAGTGCACCCTATAATAAAATGTGCTGCACACGCTAGTGATTAGACTATGAGACAACACTGACCAATCATTTATTTCAACAGAAGAAAGTTTGCAAAGATAAAGGTTCAAAATACATTTTAATCTCTTTGGTGGGTGAAGAAAAGCTGTGTCAGTCACCTCCATCCACTTCCACGTCTAGAATATGTGATTGATCCTGAGGACAGTAAAATCTATGAAAAACACATGCTATATATACTGTATGCTACACTATACCTAGAGGGAATTATTTGTTTGTGTCAACATTATTATTTTTTTGTTAGGAGCGCCACATTTCTATTTCACCCTATTTTTGTTCCATATTGTATTGTTTTGTGGGGGTGAGGGAGACGCCCCTATTGTGTGATTTTAGATTGAGGCTGCACCTTTTGTTGCGCACCATTTAGAAATCAGTTCCTTTCTGTATTGATTATTATTTTTAAGTTAATACTTTTTTGCTTTATTATTTACTAGTATTTGTGCTAATATAACAGTCTTGTGATCAATAGCTTCCTTTTGGTCTCAGGTTCCTAGGCTGCAGATCTTTGATTAAGAAGCATTTGCAGCCTGAGTGGGGTCCACATTGCACAGGCATGGCCCTAAGAGGCAGCTGCACAGGGGCCCGACTGATGCTAGGCAACCGGGACTCTTGTCAGCCACGTTCATGTTGTTCCCGGCTGTTTCTAAACAGCCAGGATGCTTCAATAAGATGTGTGGCCGCTCAGCTGCACTGTGTTATTATTAGAGGGGGTTTGCCTTTGTTGAAGCCTGCGATTGGTCCCTCATCTTGGTAAAAAGCTGGTAGGGCTTAGCCTCCCTGTTGGTCATAGCGTCTGTCTGTCAGAAATCACCTGCCCTGCTGAGCTTCTGGTGGCTTTTCTGCCATTTACTGCAAGCACTCTGCCCTGAAACTTGCCTTGTTGGTTATTGCATCCCTGCCTGTCCCTAGTCTTTGCCTGGTCCTGGGTTTGTTTTCTTTGTCTCTATCAGTACCTCCCTAATAGTTGCCTCTCTCCTGATCTTGCTCCCTGTCTTTGCTTTCTGCAGCTTATTTATACACTTCTGTTCACTCCTATGTTCACCTAGTTCCATGCTATCTACTTGTTCCTGCATCAAGTCCTGGCGACAGCCTAGTACCTACCATCCTAGTACCTGGTGAATTTACAGTACTTCACCCAGGAAATGATTGCTTTTAAGAGTGAAGCCAAGGAGTAGTGTGGTTATTAGATGAATGTAACACTCAGAAGCTCTGTTGACATGTAAACTATGATTGACATTACACAGGCAGTGGTTTTCAATGACTATTTCCCCACAAAAGAATATTGTTAAACAGATTAAAAGCAGGCATGGTTTTGTTTAAATGTACACATTTCATCTACAGTAGGCATGTCCAAAGTCCGGTCAATTGCGGCCTGTGCTCACATTTCCACCAGCCCGCACCCGCTGTGCAGCCCTCAGGCACACTGTTTTTGCAGATCGCTAAACCCCGCCACACTGTCAGCCGCGTTACACGTTGACTAACAGCTACAGATGGAGCCTCCGTTATCATTGCCTCGCAGATGTGCACTCCCGGCGTGACTAGGTGATCCGTCCACCTACGTACGCCGGGAATGCACAGAGATGCTTCCCATTGTAAGCATCTCTGTTTGGGCGCACGCGCCCGCCCGGATGGAGACACTCTTTTTTGGGGGGGATTTGATTTTGATTTTTGGCTGTAACTAGTTTTGGTTTGGGATTTTTTTTTATCCAAAAAAACTAAAATCACATAATTTGGGCCTTTTTTGTTCCTACAGTATTCTTAACCTCAATTACATCGACTTCCACTAACTTCCAGTAAATTTTGACCACCTCACAGCTCCGAATGTTGTTTTTATCTGTTGAAGGCCAAAGGCTGCAGCAAGCTGGATGGCATGTCCAGATTAAAGGAAGGGTAACAGGGGCAGCCATCCTAGGGTCCCCACACATTGCATACCTCCCAGCTTTCCTGATGTCCCACCTGCGGGCTGCAGTGTCCCGTGGGCAGGGGGGAGGTTAGGGAACACTGCTATGAGCAAAAAATGGATGACTGGCGCATAAACCCAACACACCCAGAGATACACTTTAAACCTTTGAT
Source organism: Pseudophryne corroboree (assembly GCF_028390025.1). NCBI lineage: Eukaryota > Metazoa > Chordata > Amphibia > Anura > Myobatrachidae > Pseudophryne > Pseudophryne corroboree. Next base: position 404,978,289 of record NC_086451.1, read on the forward strand.
TAATAATGCAATACAGTGATATTATACTTTACACCTTATGCAGCGCTGACAGTACAAAGTACCCGCAGTGCGTACACACCTTATTAATACACTTTTGAACCTTACATAGTTAGGCAATGTAATACACTTTAAACCCTAGCAGGGAAAAGAGGATACAACACCGATTTGTAGTTAAACACTGGGTTCCGACACCACAGAGTAATATATCTGAAAAGGGGTTTAACAATACAAATTATGCACTACAATACAACCACATGGCTACAGTCAATGTACATACGTGAGAATATTCGCATGCGCTTCCTGGTCCAGTCCTCCGCTAATCAGGTAGATAGCGTTAAGAGTCTTGTCCCTGGCCGGCCTGCAGCAGGCTTTATTTATATAAGTCTTCCAAAAGCAATGCAATGGATATTGTAATCCCTTTGTCCATTGGACACAGGGATGCATCTTTACAGTACAGGAAAGGTCATAGGTTGATTTGAAAAGGTGGGCGATGTCTTTCTCAACTGCTTTTGTCAGTGGTCTTCTCTGGATTCACGCCGCATACATAATATACAGTAAATACAGTTTATATCTATATTCTGCTTCTGCACATAACTATCCACAGGAACATGAGATCTTCCGCAAACCAACACCGGAATGTTACCCTTAAAATACCCTACAGCAGGATACCAGACACCACCTTATAACCTTAGTCTGTCCCCTCCTATCATGCAAAGGTGAATCCCTTTGTTCTGAAATCATTTAAACTGTTGATACTTGCTGATGTGGTGCAGGGGGGCTATGTGTACAATGTGCACTATTTGGATTAAATATGTAATGTTTTGATAGCCCTCCATGCGCTCACAAACTCTGCCGTAAATACCCACACCACACGCAGGGCCGCGGGAGCGGCCATACGCAAATTGCGGATATGTGCACGCACGGTGGAACAAGTGCACGCGCAGCGGGCATGTGTGGGTTGTTAGTACGTATTGTGTGTACTGGAATATTTTTTGACTTTGACATCTCCTACGCTGTATTATTTTTAGGACAAATTTTGTCTGTAGCTAATGTCGGTCATTGTGTTTATTCCTCTTTTTTTTTAATAACTATAGTGCGTGACTATGCACCATAACCCTGCATATCCTTATCCATTAGGTACTTATCTATCCCATTCTTAAAGGTGTTGACCGAGTCCGCCATTACAACTCTCTCAGGCAGGGAATTCCAAACACGTATTGTCTTTACTGTGAAGAAACCTTTACATCTCTGTGTGCAAAATCTCCTCACCTCCAAACTAAGCAAAAACAGGTCCCCCGCAAGCTCTGTGTATTGTCCCCTTATATATTTGTAAATGTTGATCATATTCCCTCTTAGTTTCCTCTTTTCCAGTGTAAACATGCCTAGTCTTGCAAGCCTTTCCTCATATTCCAGTGTCTCCATCCCCTTAATCAGTTTGATCACCCGCCTCTAAACCTTTTCTAGTTCCATGATATCCGTTTTGTAGTATGGTGCCTAAAATTGTGCATAGTATTCAAGATGTTGCCTCACTAGGGATTTATGTAATGGGAGTATAACACTCTCATCCCTTGTGTCAATTCCCCGCTTTATACATGCTAATACCTTGTTAGCTTTCTTTGCTGCAACCTTACTTTGGGTACTGCTGCTTAGTTTGCTATCTATGTGAACATCTAAGTCTTTTTCTATTACAGAATCCCCTCAGGTTACCAAATTTAGTATGTAGGAGTTATTTTGGTTCTTGCTACCAAAGTGCATTACCTTCTGTATTGTAGCTCATTCTCCATTTTGCTGCCTATAATTCCAGTTTCACTAAGTCGTTCTGAAGAAACTCTGCATCTCCCTCCGTATTTATAACCTTACACAATTTGGTATGGTCTGCAAAAATTTACACTATGCTCTCTAGATCTACTGCTATATGGTTAATTAAAATGCTGAACAATATTGGTCCAAATACAGACCCTTCTGGCACACCACAGTCCAATTTGAAAAAATTCCATTTACTACAATGCGCTGCTCCCTATTATCTATCCAATTTCTGTCCCAAGTGCATATTGAGCTCGCTAGCCCTAGTTCTTCTAATTTATAGATAAGTCTCATGTGTGGTACTGTGTTGAAAGCTTTAGCAAAGTCTAAAAAGATTACATGTCCCTCCTTACCCTGATCAAGGTTCGCACTAACCATTTCATAAAAGCCTAGTAAGTTTTTTGACATGATCGGTCCTTCACAAATCCATTATGGTTCCTATTAATAACCTTATTGGCTTCAAGGAACTTCTGAATATTATCCCTTAGAATACCTTCCAGTACTTACCCCACTACAGATGTAAGACTAACTGGTCTATAATTACCCGGTTCAGGTTTACTTCCCTTTTTGAATATCAGCACTACTTATGCTATATGCCAGTATTTGAGATCCATGCCTGATGCAAGTGAGTCATTGAAGATCAAAAATAGTGGTCTTGCTAGTTCAGAGTGAAGCTCCATGAGAACCCTTAGGTTAATTCCGTTGGGACCAGGTGATTTATTAATCTAATTTTATTTTAATCTGTCACATACTACCTCCTCACTTAAATAAGCATTTAGCAGTAAGACATTATCTTTGTTGAGATTGTGTGTTAATCCCTGCATCTGGTCCTCTCTTGTGAATACCGATGATAAAAACTCATTTAATTTATCCGCAATGTCATTATTGTTTTTGATTAAAACTCCCAGCTTGTCCTTTAAAGGGCCTATACTCTCCTTCTTTAATCTTTTGCTGTTGATATATTTAAAAAAAAATTGGGGTTTGATTTTCTTTCCTTTGCTACTAGCTTCTCAGTTTCTACTTTATCCGCTCTAATTTCTTTTTTGCTTATTTTGTTACAATCCTTATAGTCCTGGAATGACTCTGCATTCCCGTCTGATGTGTATTTTTTTAATGATCACCTTTTTTTGACAATTAGTTCCCTAATCTTTTTGTTAAGCCACATTGGTTTGGTTTGGAATTTTTTGTCCTTTGTTTGCTGCCCATGGGAATACATTTGCAAGTATTACTAATGAGCAGTGATTTTAATACCTCCCATTTCTCTGTAGTATGTTTTCCTTGAAACAAAATTTCCCATTCAATGTCCCTTAAAGCTTCCCTCATCATGTCGAAGTTGGCTTTGCTAAAGTTTAGAGTCCTAGTTGAGCCAATATAGGACTGCCTATGAAAACTGATTTTAAATGTGACCATATTGTGGTCGTTGTTTCCTATGGGCTCCCCTACTATAATATTTTATATAAATTCCCCATTGTTAGTTAATATCAGGTCTAAGGTTGCATTGTACCTAGTTGGTTCCTTGGTTAATTAAAGTAAGTAGTTGTCATTTAGTGTGTTTAAAAACATTTTACCTCTGTCAGAATCACATGAATCATTTGTCCAATTTATCTCCCGATAGTTAAAACCTCCCATTACTATTACGTCACCTACTCCTGCTGCTTTTTCAATTTGCTTCAGTAACATTTTCTCATCAGACACATTAATACCATGTGGCATGTAGCACAGCCCCAATACTATCTTTTTTGTTCCCTTTTCCCCACATGTAGTTTCTACCCATAATGTCTCAGCAGTATTTCCAGTCTCCTCGTGGACATCTTCCCGTATAGCAGGTTCTAAAAATGGCTTTACATAAAGACATACCCCTCCACCACATTTACTTAATCTATCGCTCCTGAATAGCGTATAACCCTCTAGATTGACTGTCCAGTCAGGAGATTCATCCCACCAAGTATCAGTAATGCCTATAATATCATACTGTTTGCGTGCTGCAAGGACTTCTGGTTCCCCCTTTTTGCCTGTAAGTCTTCTAGCGTTTACATACATACAATTAAGATAAGTATTTCCCCTTGTGCTGGGGACATCACTTTCTATATGCAGTGATGATGACCCATAATCATCGTTAGTTAGTGTTTTGGCAATACCTTTAAGTAATACCCTTGTTAGCACCCATGTATATGCCCTTGCCGACTGCTCTTTCCCTCCCTCCTTCTCCAACCACATTTCGTTCACTACCTCCATCTTCACTATTCTCACCCATAGTTTCTAGCTAAACCTTCCCCTCAGGCATCTAGTTTAAAAACTCCTCCATCCTTCCAACCATCCTTCCCCCCAGCACTGCTGCCCCCTCCTCATTCAGCTGCAATCCATCGTGACAAAAAAATATGGCACCTGACTGAGAAGTCTGCCTGGTGTTCTAGGAACACAAACCCCACTCTTCAACACCAGTTTATAAGACACACATTTACCTCTCTAATCTCCCTCTGCCTCCCTGGGCCAGCAGGTGGCATGGTTAATATTTCAGAGAAAATTAGCTTAGATGTGCTTGCCTCTAGTTTCTGGCCTAAGTCCCTATAATCTTTCTTAAGGACATCCCACCTACCACTAACTTTGTCATTGGTGCCAACATGCACCAAGACTGCCGGGACTTGTCCAGCCCCTCCCAACAATCCTTCTACCTAGTCCGCGATGTGCCATACCTGAGCACACGGGAGACAACAGACTGTACGGCGATCATGGTCCCGGTTGCAGATTCCCCCATATGTCTTCCTGATAATAGAATCCCCTACCACACAGTCTGACTAGGTGCCTCGCTTTCTTTTCTCCCATATGTGCCAAAGGGACCGCTCCTCTGGTTGCTATAGGGAACAGTCTCCACCAGCTTCATCATTTCCTCACTACCATCCTCCGAATCTTGGTCCAAACGGGTGAATTTATTGGGATTTGTTAGTTCAGAGATGTCGTGCCTCCGCCTCTTTTTCTTCCTTCTAACTGTGATCCAGCTGGCTACCTGGTTGTCCTCGGCTACCGATGTCCCCCCCCCCTGCAACTCCTCAGCCGTTCTATCTAATCTCTGCTCGAGATTATGAAAATACCTCAGTCGTGTAGCGGTTTGCTCTAGATCAGTTACCTGGGCTTCCATGGCAGCTGTTTGCACACACCCCACGCAGATATATGCACACTGGCACGGTTGCTGAACAGAACAGTAATTGATAAAACAATACAATAAAGGACAAGTGGAGATACAGAAGGTCAGGGAAAAAAAAGCCACTTATACAGTAATATAGTTAAGTTTATACTTATCTATCCGTGTGCACCCCCGGATCTTTTTCTTTTTTGCAGCAGTCCCCGGCTCTCTGCATCAAGCTCCTCAAGTACTAGCAGCAGCAACGGCAGCAGTCTCTGGCCCACCCTGTCACGCTCCCCTGATAGTTGCCGCAGCAATCTCCGGCCCCCTTGTGCAGCTCCTTCTGACAGGAGCAGTAGGCTATGATCCCTCAAGCAGGCTGTGTGGACAGCAATTTCCAAACCAAGACTGGTGATTACTCCAGCAACAGTAGATATGTCAAAGGACAACTTCATGGTAACAGCTTAAAACTCTTTACTACTGTATTTTACACTAAAGGTAATTTTTATCTTTATACCAAATATATAATTTCACCAAACTGTTAAACAATGTTTTCCTAGGGTACATGAAGCAGAAATTACTTTTAAACACAGAGGACAGGAGCGTAGTGTACAGTAAGAGAAAGGCCAAGTTGTCAAAACCGTGGCCCTGATTCAGTATCAATTGCAGATATCCAAAATTAGCAAACGGGTAATTTTCGGACATCTGTGCATGCGCAGACTTTCACCTTGCCATCGCTTCCGGGTAGAATCCGATCAAAATTTGATTGACAGCAGTGGGCGGTGGAGGGGCAGCAACGCGGCATTAGGGGGTGTGTTCGCACCATTAAAGGGGCGTCCACGTGATGACACGCGTGGCCGCTGTGAGGTAAAACAGAGTGCTGGTGCGCCTGCATATGCCGCCATGTTGCATTTGCAGGGGTTCTACCGGTAATACGCTGCCTGTACTGCAATTACCTTTTTAAGTGCCGTCGTATGGCAGGGTGGCACTTCTACTTCTCAGTAGCATATTTTGCAATTTAGCAATGTCTGCTACTGATGCTAAATTAGCTCCAGTATTCATTGTAACATACTTAAGAAAACAAAGCAACACCACAATAATTTTATAGTGTTGTGTATTTTTATTTTTCAAGTTATTCCATTTTTAAGGTGATATGTGCTCATGAAAATGGGAACTGGAAATACATTTTGTTATTAAAATAAGAGCTTCACGCGAGAGGGATAGCAAGGCAGTTGTGTTGTGTCAATGGATCTAATATACATTAAGTACTTGATCAGCGAGGGACCACAAACATCTTATAGGGCATAGGTCGAGAACTATTGGTCTTTGGTTCTGGTGTTATTTTTATGTTGTTGTTGTCCAATGTAGTCTTCAGTGTAAACCTTTGCAGTATAGTGGTGAGGAAGAGGAAGAGTTCCATCCGAGCCAGACCCTCCCCCATACACATGCGTTTCCCTGGGGAGACAGAATGAAACATAAATTGTTCAGTAATACGGATTCAGATTATGTAAATGGTATTTACCTGAAACTATTTAAAAGATGACTTTTCGGATTATTTTTATGAAACTTAATAAATAATTGGTAATTCTGTACAAATGTATATATTTTATATAAATCACTTGCTTTTCTAAGGTAAACAGCAACAGTAAAACAATTTATAACAATTTATAACACTAAAAGAATGTCCCACTGGATACTAACTGCTAGTAAACATGCCTGTGTACTTGCCTATGATGCTCATAAATGTCCTGGGTCAAATATGCCAGTTGTAAACAGTTTTTTTAATTGCCTAACCATCGGTATGGGTGTAACTGCATTGCTCTAGGTGGCATATTTATCATCTGATACCTCCATGCACTATGCACACCCAGGGCTGCCATCAGAAGGTCACAGTCAGTTTCGGACTGGGTCATCTGGGGCCCACCGGGGTAATGCAGTGGTAGGGCCCCATGCTTACGGGTGTGGCCAGCCTCCGGGAGGGGGGGAGTGGCCAGCCAACAAAGAGGCTTGGCTAACCATTGGAGAATTTATGGTCTGGGCCCCTTTATAAATATATTTCATGCCTGATAAATTACCAGAATAATGCACTAAAGAAAATACACCACAGTGCTGCGCATTATAATGTAACATATGCAGTGCTATTCAGCAGGATCCAGCAGGAGCTCAGTTCCGGAACTTCTCATTAAATATGACCTAATCAGGAACCCTGGTCACAGTTGGTACTAATGTAAGGAACTCAGACTGACATGTGGATCCATTATCCCTGATGATCCAAGCCACAAACTGTTTCTTATTCTTAGGCAGACATCTGTATTTGGTTTATAATGCAGTTCACTGATAAGAACATTGATGCAGGCTGCTCCCTGTTAGATTATAATGAGCATCACCAGCAGAGCTGGATTGATATGGGGGCATGTGCTTCACCTGCCCTGGACTCCTCTATCTCAGAGGCTTCAGTCTAGCCCATATACATTCATCTTCCCTCTCTCTGTCCCCACCCCAAGCTCTCCTCCTTAATTTTTCTCCTCCCCCATTTCCATCTGGCTGGACAACTTACATAGTAATGTACAGTAATAGAGCTACTCTTAATTTCCGCAGTTGTGCTGATGTCACCTCAGGTATGCCTTTACCTACTTGATAGTTGTACCTGTGCCCCCTTATCTGTGCCTCTTCCCCTTTCCCCATTTGTCCCTCTGCCTTCTGTACAAGCATTGTACGCCAAATAATTTGTATATATTTTTTTAATTCTTAATAATCGGTGCACAATATATTTAATATAATATATTTGAACTGTCATGATACGTCAAAATCAGTAATTCCAAAATATAATCACAATTTCACTTTAACTAGTTATAACTCAAATAGTATAACATGTTTGTACCTGTAGAAAATGGCATGAATGCATCACTCTTCTTAAAGCCACCATTCTCATCAAGAAAGTGCCCAGGATCAAATTTTGTTGGGTTCTTGAACTGTTTGGGGTCTTTCAGGACAGAGGTCAGGATTGGAAACACCAAGGTACCCTGAAAAAAAAAATATTAATATTATTTTTCCACCTTAGTCATAGATACAACACATGAAATATGTAGGCATGCTAGGTCTTTGAAGGTTCAGGGCTTTGGTGGTGACCAGAAAAAAAAATATCAAAGAAAAACATGAAAATTGTTTAGATATGGGAAAAAAAGAACGAAGAGAAGATACATATTCTTATGGATAAAGTAAATATTATTATTAATATTATTATTATTATTACTTTTATTTATTTATTTATTTATTTGTGTATTTAGCACTTTCCTCCAATAGAACTGAAGGTGTTTAACAGATAGTGTGTGTAACATAATAGGTTTAGGTTTAAAATAAATAAATAAATACAGAAACCATGAACATAATACTAAGGTGTGACAATTATTTTGGGTCATCAATTCCAAGAATTATTTATCCTACACACAGGGCTGGCCTGAAGCTTTTGCGGGGTATGCGGCCCACATAGAGTGACAAACAGTAGAGGGCGCTGCTGCAGACAGTGAGTTACCGTTACTCACTGTCTGCAGCACCGCTCACCCCGGACACAGGCTGCTTTCTTACAAAGGCCCAGCTGTGTGGAAACAGGGAAAGGGAACAGTGCAGCATGTGGTGACAATGGAGAGCTGGAGCTGCCCTATGATAGAGGTGAGAAGGTACTGTATGTGCCTCTGCATGGCTGCCAGCTTTCCCTACCCAATATATGTGTGTGTGTGTGTGTGTGTGTGTGTGTGTGTGTGTGTGTGTGTCAGTGTCCCTCTGGTCCCTGTACAATGTCCCTGGTCACTATCTCCCTGTCACCCCTGCCTTACCAATCACCCACTAACTCCCCATCACCCCTGCCTCACCAGTTACCTACTATCTCCCTGTCACCCATTATTGCCCTGTACCGTTGGGGGTACAATTGTATGGCCATGTTTTCTTGAGGGACCACATCCCATTTTGTTGCACATGCCAAAAGTTTAACCAATCAAGGGGCGCCAAAATGTATTTCTGCTTACTAAAAAAATAAGCTTGGGCGGCTCTGCCTACACATGAAGGATCCAGGTGAGGCACACCACATAGAAATACACCAGGCAGAATAACCTGGAATTGAGACACATAATGGGGAGTTAAAAATGCTGAGTGCGATCCTTGCAAAATCATCAGAACCATTCATGTTCATTCTTTACAGCAGAGTACCAGACAGGGCAGAAACGTTGTGCGCACTATAATGGTTGCAAATTGTGATAATCAATACATGGAAATAACGCATACAATGATAAAATGAACAGTCACAGGGCCTAATTCAGATCTGATCGTAGATGTGTGAAAAAACGCACATCTATGATCTAGAACTTTGACATGTGGAGGGACGCCCAGCACAGGGCAATTCCGCCCCACATGCCGGGTCCTGTACACCCCCCCCTCCCCTTCACCCTACTCACAGACATGCAAAAGCATTGCACATCGGCGATGCTTTCACACCTGCCGATTAGCTACCCGCCATGTTTCTGGCCACGGTGGCTGCGTGATGTCACACACAGTCACTGCGGCAAACGGTCCAGACATGCCTGTGTATTCCAGACTGCACCCTGAAAACGCTGCCATAACACCATCGATATGCACAAGTAAGATGTCGTCACATCTCACTGTGTGCGCACGTGCAGTGTGGCTGCTGTGTGTGTGCAAACGTCACTGGGTTTCAGCCTGCGTACACTGCCACTGCAGCACCTAGGTCTGAATAAGGCCCACTAACAAGATTCCTTCTGCATAAATAGTTCAAAGGGTTGTTCATCCTGACCATGAAAGTTCTGGTAGAGGCAGCCATCTAGGGTGGCAGGATGATCAGTTCATAGAAGTTTAACACACAGTGGTAAATTACAGAGAAATTAGAAAGAACAGTAGGTTGAAGCAGTGCCGCAACTAGACATTCTAGCGCTGTGTGCAAAAAACGGCAGCGCCCCCCCCCCCCCCCCCATATATACAAAACAGGGCCAATGAACGCCGTAGACGTGTGACAAAAATAGAGTGGTGGGCTTCACGGGGAAGGAGCGTGGCCACAGAGCTCCCTTTTACACAGTATAGCAGGTAGAGTCCCCTTTAAACATTAGGCTGGTAGAGTCCCCCTTTCACACATTATGGCAGCAGAGTCCCCTTTTTACACATTACAGCAGCAGAGTCCCCCTTTTTTACACATTAGTTAGCCAGAGTCCCCCTTTTTTACACATTAGGCAGGGTCCCCTTTTTACACATTATGGAAGCAGGGTACCCCTTTTTACACATTACGGCAGCAGAGTCCCCCTTTTTACACATTACGGCAGCAGAGTCCCCTTTACACATTACGGCAGCAGAGTCCCCTCTACTCATTACGGCAGGCAGAGTGTGTGTATGTGTGTGTCAGTGCAGTGGCGTAACTTCATCCCAGTTGCCCGGAGGCAAGATCAATCTTGGTGTTCCCCCCAAGCACCATGATACATTTGAAGAACAAGATAAGCTGGGTACACACTAGACCCAGGGATGTCATCACGGCAGCAGGTCCTGGCGGCCGGGCAGGCATCAGCAAGTGCATACACACTTGTCAATGCTGCCAGTGACAAGCAATAGTGGGTTTGGTTCAGCGGGGATGGGGTTAAAGTAAGAATGTGGGGGATGGGGTTAGGGTAATACTGCAGGGGAGAGGTTAGGGAAAGGCTGCGAGGGATGGAGTTAGGGTGAGGGGTTAGGGTAAGGCACTGGGAGGGGCTAGGGTAAGGCTGTGGGTGAGGGGTTAGGTTAAGGCACTGGGAGGGTTTAGGCTGCGAGAGGAGAGGGTTAGTGTTAGGCTGCGGGATAGGAGGGTTAGGGTCAGATACTAGGGGAGGGTTAGGGTTAGTCTGCAGGATGTGAGGGTTAGGATTAGGCTGCAGGAGGGAGGGTTAAGCACTAAGAAGAGGGTTAGTGTTAGTATGTGGGACACGAGGGTTAGGCACTAAGGAGAGGGTTAGGCTGCAGGGAAGGGGAGGGTTAGGCTGCGGGACTGGGGGGTTAGGGAAAGACGTTAGGGGCAGGGTTAGAGTTTGGATGCGGGACGGGGGGGTTAGGGTTAGTATTATGGCTCTATATATTAATATGAGGACCAGGACTGTATATGTGAGAATTGGCAAGACATGTTTGCAGTCCTCAAATCCAGCTCTGTAGTCTAGTTCAGGCACAGCAGGTGGTGGGCTCCCTTCTCTGCTGACTGCCTTTGATCAGGCTTCTTCATGTTGCTGGGCACCACCCACTGGGAAGGATCACTGGCTCAGTCCAACTCCTAATCAGGATCCCGGTGCCTCATCAGATTTAGGTGTCAGCGCTGAGATCTCCCTCACTACAAACAGCCTCTCCCGACACCCTACGTCTGACTCAACAGCAGGCACCCTCACATGTGCCGCCGCTGCCCTCAAGATAGCACCGCTCCCTCTCCTCACCCTGGCCGCCACTGCATCCCCTAACAGACCAGAGGCACCTCTGTCTGTCCTCAAGCCGACTTTCTCCCGGCGAGGTCACGTGTTACTCAGCAGCCAGTGCCCTCTTCCGTTGTCTCACTCCTGCAGTTCCACCCATATCAGTCTCACCTGAACTGGGATGGGAGGCCATCCGGCATCCAGGGATTCCACAGACACTTATGTCCAGGAGCTACAGCCTGCCTCTCTCACTACCTTCCAAAGGCGGCGGCGGGTCTCAGTAACGGAATAACGGGACGGGACAGGGAGTGCTGCCACATAGCGGCTGCCACACTGCTCCCAATCCCTTGCAGAGGCAGCAGCTGGAGACAGGCGGTGGGGCTTTCAGTACTGACTCACTGGACATGATGGCAGTACACAGTGCATTTGCGATGTGGGCAAGACACCATCAGCACACACCTAGTTACGGCCCTGGGTTGAAGTAGGCAGAGATACCATGTAAGTGGGATTGGGAAGAAGGGGGAGAGGGGAACTATGGTGCATGAGAGGGAGTGCATTATGTAACAATATGGAGAAACATGCAAGGCAGTCATTATATTGCACATAGGAATACAATGGGTTAATAACATAGATGCCATTGAATTATCCAACCATTTCTTCACATTGTTTCTGACAAAACTACCTTTGGTAAATGATGTCCCCTGAAGGTTGTGTCTTTACTGGTTGCATGAGCCACTCCGGCAGGGACGATATCACCAAATCTCTGGAACTCATGTATGACAGCGTCTGTGTACGGCATTTTACTCCTGTCCTCCACTGATGGGCAGCGATCTCTGCCTATTACATTGTCTATTTCCTCATGGATCTTCTCTGAAATATACATTCACATTTATGGAACATTGATACTTTAAGTACAGTAAGACTTTTATGTCTTGTTATTTTGTGTTATTTTGTTTGGTCTCCTTCAGCATTTCTAGTGTTTTGTTCTTTAAAGCCATTTTATAGTTTTAGGCATTGCACCTGAAACAGTCAATGGATGTGAAGATGAAATAATTAATCTGAGCAAACTAAAAAATCTCTATATTTAAAAATGAAAACTTCTGTAAGCACTAACAGACTGGGTTGCCCTGGGCACATACCTACAATCTATATTCAAGAGAAAAAATTGTATAAATACTAGTAGTTCAATTATTGAATCTGAAATATTGGCAATATGCTCCACAAATATTACGTAGTAACATATGTATATAAAAAAGCATACATTTTAAGAGTCACAGCTCATTTAAGCCCTCAGGCTAACAAGCAGCAACGTAGCATGACTTTCGAAAGGCAAGACAGCGTGTTATAGCATGTATAAAATATTAGGTAGACCACTTAGAGAAAAGTACAGTACAATTACCAAAAGATCCATGCAATGTATTAGGCTTTCGGACAATTAAAAGATGGGAAATTCTATAAAAGAATACCCTTCAGTCCAAATGACAACTGCAGCATCATGGTCACCAGACTCACAGCGGGACGTACTGAGAGAAAAATGCAGTAAAAAAAACTGTTTTCAGGGTTTTTTCATGTACTAACCATGGTCCACCCACTTTTCGATGCAGAGGGTATCGCCCCCTTTTTATGGTGATACCTTATAGAAGTCTATGGACTACTTACCGCATTGCCCCACCCCCGCTGCCCAGCACCGCTGACACCGACCCCCTCATAACTGTATGCAGGCAGCTCCCGTCACAGTCCTGGATCACTGCCTCCTCCTCATATAACACAGACATCGCTTCTTCTGGCTGCAGGGAGGAAGAGGAGGAGCCCAGGACTGACTGCCAACGTCACCACCAGTGACTGGGAGGTGGCAGAGACCCCTGGAGACCATCGCACACCCTCTCCTCCAGGCCACCAGGTACGACCGGGGGTCTCTGGCATCGCATTGCGATACTACTCGTATATATTAGTACATATGTGATTAGCATTGTTGAGATGGCTGACGATGGCCCCCATTGCATATTAGTACACAGTGACATAAGTACGTAATGATTAAAATCCAAAAACCCTTACATTCAACCTACTAAGGTTTACAAGAACACTACAGATCCCCCAGGAATACCAATAGTCTTAAGCAGGGGCACTGAAATGTTGTGATGTTGGAGGGGGGGGGGGGTAGTGAAAATGACATTTTGGCGCTCCATCCCCTAACCTTCCACTCCTCCCCCCCCCCCACCCCCAGTATGGGTGAGTGGCGCTTACCTCCAAGCGACTCCTGCTGTAAAATCAATGTGCTGCCGCTTCCTGCTATGCCCCATGACCCCCTAGCCGGCTCTTCACTGATGCATTACTGGGAGGAGGCAGGGATGTCCCAGCAGGCTCAGCATGGCCACGCCTCCCTCCCAGTAATGCATCAGTGAAGAGCCGGCTAGGAGGACATGAGACACAGCAGGCAGTGGCAGCACATTGATTTTACAGAAGGAGTCGCCTGCGGGGATACGGGTTTAAGCACTCCATCTCACCCCCACCTGCGCCTCTATCTCATTGGGGGGGGGCATGCTGCCCCATTGCCCACCCCACTCCAACGCCTATGGTCTTAAGGATAGGAGGGTTGCAAGAATGAGCGGCACTTTCCATGGTTACACCTAGGCCATAACATCCTATGTCTACCGTACTACCTAAATGATACCTCAGTTATCTTGGGAGTTGCTTTAGATGGATGTAAAGAAAAAGAGGATTCCTTTGTGGGGGCACCTCTACTTATTAGCAGTGCCAGATTAAGGTCCACATGGGCCTGGAGCTGAAATTTATGAAGGGCCTATTGTGTGCCTTGTTAGGAGGTGTGACAAGTGATGTGGAGATGTGACCAGTGTGGTGTGGGTGTGGTTTACTTAGTGGGTGTTGCCTGTGCTGTGTGTGTCGATATTCCCATGGAGCTCATAGCTAGTGCCTACTTTCAACTACTTAAGTGAAGCTATAACAACAAAAAGTTTGTGACCATATATACAGAACCATCAATGACCGCCATATGATACAGATAGCATCAGAGTGACCACCATATAATACAGAGACCATTGCAGCGACCGCCACATGATACAGAAAGCATTGCAGTGAACACCATATAATACCGAGAGCATCGCAATGACTGCCACATAAAAAAGATAGAGTTACAGTGTCCAAATTAGAGAGCATCACAGTGACTAACATATAATACACAAAGTATCCAAATTACATCAATACACTAAAGAACATTGCAATAAATGCCACACTGAGAGCTCCAAACACCACCATAAAATACAAAGGACAACAAACCCAGGGGGTGTGACACAGGGCAATGTGGGGTAACACTGAGAGGAGATGACTCTGAGGAGACAGGAGTGTGAGGATAGGAATGGAGGTCTGAAGCATAGGTAGTCTAAGAGATTGCTAGACTGGGTGTTGTTATGGGTGTGAACAGGTCTCTGGATTAAAGGACACTGTGTAGAGGTGAGTGTCTCTGGATGAAAGGATAGAGTGTACCTGGATGCACGGACAGGGTGAAAGGGTAATGGTTTCTGTATGCAGGGACCGGGTGTAGGGGTGAGGGTACCTGGATGCAAGAACAGGGTATGGGTACTGGGATGCAGAGGGGGTGTATGGGTGAGGTTATCGGGATGCAGAGAGAGGGTGTAAGGGTGAGGGTATCGGGATACAGGGACAGGTTGTAGGGGTAATGGTACCTGGATTGAGGGACAAGGTGTAGGAGTTATGGTATCTGGATGCATGAACAGTGTGTAGGGGTGACGGTACCTAGATGCAGGGACAGGGTGTAGAGGTGACAGTACCTGGATGTAGGGAAAGGGTGTAGGTGTGAGGCTATCAGGACATAGGGACAGGGTGCAGGGGTGATGGGACCGGAATGCAGGGACTTGATGCAGGGGTGACGGTAGCTGGAAGCAGGGACAGGGTATAGGGGTGAAATAAATGGAGGGACAATACAAAGCTCCTATAGATCACCCTGATAAGTGCCATAGGCTGCATGTGCTCAGCTGCGTGTAGTGGTCTGAATCAGACCAGATTCATGTTAGAGGATCCCTGGACAAATGACATGGGGGGGGGGGGGGGGCTGAAGCACCTCCAATAATTGGGCTCTTACCCACTCTCCCGGCAGCAGGTGGTCTTTGCAAGAGCTCGGGATTTCCTTTCCTGGGAAGATATCTCAATTCTCAGGAGGCATATTGGGTTGCCCAGGGTTGCTCCAGGGTTATCCACAGAGGTCAGTGTAAGACTGTGGCATCAAGGGCCCAAAGAGGAATGCAATGGCAGGGGTCCACTGTAGGGACATAACCAGCCTTAGGTAAGTGTGGCCATCAATTGGAGGGGTGTGGTCAACCCACATTATAATATAAATAATCTGTTCCCCTTTATATTAGATTAGCATTAATCCATGTCCCTTTTACTAAAATATAATTAATCTGTTCCCCTTTAAAAAAAATACATCAATAATCGGTGCCCCTTTTAATAGATACACGAGGAAGGATGTAATGTAGTCCGAGTTCGCTGGACGTGCGAGTTGACGGCTGAACTCTGACATTTTTCTGAAGGGTCAATCACTTACAAGGCATGGCTTTGCCTTGTAAATGAATGCCCCTTTAAAAAAAGTCCAAGTTCGGCCGGCAACTCGCACGTCCAGCGAACTCGGACGGCATTACATCCCTCTCATAGTTTACACAAAAAGGGAAGAATACAATTGCAGGTGAAATTCTCATCCCCGCAAATTAGTACTATGTCAGCTCCGAGTTGTACAATTTTGTAAGCAGCTTTATGGGTCTGCGTACAAAATTGTTCAAATTCGCGTCACACCCAGCATTTTGGTTTTATGTGCCTAAACCTAGCCTGTCTGGGCGAGATTAGTGTGCTAAAAAAAGAAAACTATTTAATTGCGCCCTGCAATCTCCCATCACTTTAGACGGGAGAACGGGTGTGCAAAACACTTGAAACTCCTCCATAGTGTATATGTACAGTATACATACGTGCATATACACAGTATGGGATGCGGTCATGTGACCGGTGCTCGGGATCCCAGCAGCCAGTCACACAACCCCAACCCCACAGTATACATGTACAGTATATATACTGCAGGGATAGGCAATGTCCAGCACGCCAGATGTTGTGGAATTAAATATCTCAGCGTATCCTTCCACAGTTATAGTTTGCCCTAACAGCAAATCTATGGCAATGCATGCTGGGATTGTAAACTGTAGCTGGAGTGCTGAACATTGCCTACCCGATACACAGTGTACATATATATATATATATATATATATATATATACCTATATATTATGCATATGTATACATAGTAGTGTATGGGGATACGTTCAGCATGCCAGTGGTCGGGACGCCGCCAGTCAAAATCCTGGTGGCCGGAACTCTGACATGACTTAAAATGCTGACGCCGGAATCCCGATCGTAAGTATGCTGGGAACTCTTAGGGTTAGGTCATGGGTGGAGGGGTTAGGTTTAGGAGCCACTGGGGAGGGTTAGGTTCAGGCTGCGGGAAGGGGGGGTTACGTTTACGCACCACCGGGGAGGGTTAGGGTTAGGCTGTGGGGAGGGAGGGTTAGGGTTAGGGGGGTTGTTGGGAAAGGTAGGTATAGTTACCGAACCCCTGTCGGCATCTTCTCCATCGGGATACCGCTGTCAGTCTTATGACTGCCAGCATCCCAAACGCCGGTAAAATGTATCACACCCAGCATATGTATGCAGTGTACATAAACATACCTAGACCTACATACCAAGTATACATAGAATGCATGTTTACATTTACATAGCATAAATACCAATACAAAAAATACATATACATAGTACAGTATACATACACACATATAGTATACACACCTATAAATAGACTATATATACTGTACATACTGTAGTGTGCACGCAGATATAGTGTACATATATGTAGTATGTATATATGTGTGTATGTATATATATATATATATATTTCTATATGTGGCACTTGATATGCCGGCTGTCGGGATCCCGGTGCTCAGTATACCGGGTGTCCACGACATTCCTGGAGGGAGAATAAATCCACCGTGCCTGCAGCATGGCAAGCACAGCGAGCCCGCAAGGGGCTCTTTTGCGCTCGCCCCGCTGCGGGTATACCGTTGCTCGGTATCCCGGCGCCAGTATGCTGGGCGCCGGGATCACGAGTGCCGGCATACCATAGTACATATATATATAGATATATATATAGATATATAATCCCAGGGTCAGTATGCTGACCACCAGGATCCTGGCAGCCGGCTACACATCCCCAACCCATATGTTAAAAAATATATTTATGCATGAAAGTGTGGCGGCACTCAATTCCACAACTCTCCAATGTTGTCCATTTTTCCACAGCTCTCCCACATATTGCTCAATGAATAAAAACATATAAACCGGCTGACTTGTTTATATATACATTTACACATACAGTATAACTTACATATAAATAGCATACACGTACAATGAATACACATACAATACAAATATACATAGTATATATATATATATATATATATATATATATATATATATATACAGTAGAAAAGGCAGCTGGGAGGGAGGGAGGGGGTTACAGAAGAGGCTGCTACATCCATGGGGATAAGGATATAAGGAACATGTAGGCTTTGGGGGAAAAAGGGAGGGGGAGGGGCCAGGCTTATTACAGTGATTACTCTGTGCAGTGCTATACACATACAGTACATAGTATGTGACACACTGACACTACACTTACCATTTGTTCTGTGTAGTGTTGAACTGTTCAGCCTGCAATTTCATCACCATGAAGCCCCCTGTCTGGGAATGGTGTGGGGGTGTCTGTGCTCCGATTGGCTGACTGACAGTGAGTGATGTGTCACTCTGCCAATCGGAGCACAGCAGACACTGCTGGGGAGTTCCTGCCCTGAGCAGGAATCTTCTCAGCGTTACAGCAGGCAATCCACCATGTACACTGCACAGCAGATGAAGTAGTGAAGTGACTGCTCACTGCTGTATAAAGCTTCTCCCTGCCCGGTCACCAGCTGACCCTGCATTAGCCACGCCCCCCGATGATAGTGAGAGGGGTTACACAGCAGGGGAGTACACGGGGATTTACCACCCATCTGCACAGTCCGAGTCTGAGGTAAGCAGTAACTTCAGACGGCCGAGGGAGCGGGGATTCGGACGGGTCTGGGGGCGGACTTTCAGGTTGATTCATTTCGGGAGTCGGGGGAGACTTGGCAGAGTTACAGTTAGGCGTTCGGGTTAGGGTCCTGTGGGCCTATTTTCAATGGGGGGCCTGGAGCTGCAGCTCCATCCGCCCCATTGTTAATCCGGCCCTGCTTATTAGTATATTTTACATAATAGAATAATTGTTTAATATTTAATGTTTAATAATAAAAATACAATTTCAGAATACCGGTAGCTACAAATTATTTTCACCTAAAATCAAAATATGTGGTCACACTCCAAAATTGCATATGATCTATAAAGGAGTTAGATCCTGATATAATCTCTAAATATCCAGATTTGTTAGATCAAGGTGCAATATGTCAGTACGCCATGGGTGGTCTTCAGTATGCCGGCTCTTGGGATCCCGGCGCACAGTATACCGGCGCCGTAATCCCGACAGCCGGCATACCGACACTTATTCTCTCTCGTGGGGGTCCACGACCCTCCTGGAGGGAGAATAAAATAGCGTGGCGCACGTAGCGCGCCACTGTGCCCGCAGCGTGGCGAGCACAGCGACCCCGCAAGGGGCTCATTTGCGCTCACCACACTGTCGGTATGCCGGCGGTCGGCCTCCCGGTGCTGGTATGCTGGTCGCCGGGAGCTCGACCGCCGGCATACCATACTACACCCGTACGCCATTGCTATCGGTTGCATAGAGGGTGCAATACCTCCAGTTTGCTCAGAAACACAGGAATTCTATAGTAAATGATTGGAACTGAGTTATGTGTTCTGACACATTGGGGTCAATTTATTAAAATGGGAGTTCTATTTAAGATGGGATGTTGCCCATAGCAACCAATCAGATTCCAGGTATTATCTTCTACAAGGTGCTAGATAAGTAGAGATGAGCGCCTGAAATTTTTCGGGTTTTGTGTTTTGGTTTTGGGTTCGGTTCCGCGGCCGTGTTTTGGGTTCGAACGCGTTTTGGCAAAACCTCACCGAATTATTTTTGTCGGATTCGGGTGTGTTTTGGATTCGGGTGTTTTTTTCCAAAAACACTAAAAAACAGCTTAAATCATAGAATTTGGGGGTCATTTTGATCCCAAAGTATTATTAACCTCAAAAACCATAATTTACACTCATTTTCAGTCTATTCTGAATACCTCACACCTCACAATATTATTTTTAGTCCTAAAATTTGCACCGAGGTCGCTGTGTGAGTAAGATAAGCGACCCTAGTGGCCGACACAAACACCGGGCCCATCTAGGAGTAGCACTGCAGTGTCACGCAGGATGTCCCTTCCAAAAAACCCTCCCCAAACAGCACATGACGCAAAGAAAAAAAGAGGCGCAATGAGGTAGCTGTGTGAGTAAGATTAGCGACCCTAGTGGCCGACACAAACACCGGGCCCATCTAGGAGTGGCACTGCAGTGTCACGCAGGATGGCCCTTCCAAAAAACCCTCCCCAAACAGCACATGACGCAAAGAAAAAAAGAGGCGCAATGAGGTAGCTGACTGTGTGAGTAAGATTAGCGACCCTAGTGGCCGACACAAACACCGGGCCCATCTAGGAGTGGCACTGCAGTGTCACGCAGGATGGCCCTTCCAAAAAACCCTCCCCAAACAGCACATGACGCAAAGAAAAAAAGAGGCGCAATGAGGTAGCTGACTGTGTGAGTAAGATTAGTGACCCTAGTGGCTGACACAAACACCGGGCCCATCTAGGAGTGGCACTGCAGTGTCACGCAGGATGTCCCTTCCAAAAAACCCTCCCCAAACAGCACATGACGCAAAGAAAAAAAGAGGCGCAATGAGGTAGCTGTGTGAGTAAGATTAGCGACCCTAGTGGCCGACACAAACACCGGGCCCATCTAGGAGTGGCACTGCAGTGTCACGCAGGATGTCCCTTCCAAAAAACCCTCCCCAAACAGCACATGACGCAAAGAAAAAAAGAGGCGCAATGAGGTAGCTGTGTGAGTAAGATTAGCGACCCTAGTGGCCGACACAAACACCGGGCCCATCTAGGAGTGGCACTGCAGTGTCACGCAGGATGTCCCTTCCAAAAAACCCTCCCCAAACAGCACATGACGCAAAGAAAAAAAGAGGCGCAATGAGGTAGCTGACTGTGTGAGTAAGATTAGCGACCCTAGTGGCCGACACAAACACCGGGCCCATTTAGGAGTGGCACTGCAGTGTCACGCAGGATGTCCCTTCCAAAAAACCCTCCCCAATCAGCACATGATGCAAAGAAAAAGAAAAGAAAAAAGAGGTGCAAGATGGAATTATCCTTGGGCCCTCCCACCCACCCTTATGTTGTATAAACAAAACAGGACATGCACACTTTAACCAACCCATCATTTCAGTGACAGGGTCTGCCACACGACTGTGACTGATATGACGGGTTGGTTTGGACCCCCCCCAAAAAAGAAGCAATTAATCTCTCCTTGCACAAACTGGCTCTACAGAGGCAAGATGTCCACCTCATCTTCACCCTCCGATATATCACCGTGTACATCCCCCTCCTCACAGATTATCAATTCGTCCCCACTGGAATCCACCATCTCAGCTCCCTGTGTACTTTGTGGAGGCAATTGCTGCTGGTCAATGTCTCCGCGGAGGAATTGATTATAATTCATTTTAATGAACATCATCTTCTCCACATTTTCTGGATGTAACCTCGTACGCCGATTGCTGACAAGGTGAGCGGCGGCACTAAACACTCTTTCGGAGTACACACTTGTGGGAGGGCAACTTAGGTAGAATAAAGCCAGTTTGTGCAAGGGCCTCCAAATTGCCTCTTTTTCCTGCCAGTATAAGTACGGACTGTGTGACGTGCCTACTTGGATGCGGTCACTCATATAATCCTCCACCATTCTATCAATGTTGAGAGAATCATATGCAGTGACAGTAGACGACATGTCCGTAATCGTTGTCAGGTCCTTCAGTCCGGACCAGATGTCAGCATCAGCAGTCGCTCCAGACAGCCCTGCATCACCGCCAGCGGGTGGGCTCGGAATTCTGAGCCTTTTCCTCGCACCCCCAGTTGCGGGAGAATGTGAAGGAGGAGATGTTGACAGGTCGCGTTCCGCTTGACTTGACAATTTTGTCACCAGCAGGTCTTTCAACCCCAGCAGACCTGTGTCTGCCGGAAAGAGAGATCCAAGGTAGGCTTTAAATCTAGGATCGAGCACGGTGGCCAAAATGTAGTGCTCTGATTTCAACAGATTGACCACCCGTGAATCCTTGTTAAGCGAATTAAGGGCTGCATCCACAAGTCCCACATGCCTAGCGGAATCGCTCCCTTTTAGCTCCTTCTTCAATGCCTCCAGCTTCTTCTGCAAAAGCCTGATGAGGGGAATGACCTGACTCAGGCTGGCAGTGTCTGAACTGACTTCACGTGTGGCAAGTTCAAAGGGCATCAGAACCTTGCACAACGTTGAAATCATTCTCCACTGCACTTGAGACAGGTGCATTCCATCTCCTATATCGTGCTCAATTGTATAGGCTTGAATGGCCTTTTGCTGCTCCTCCAACCTCTGAAGCATATAGAGGGTTGAATTCCACCTCGTTACCACTTCTTGCTTCAGATGATGGCAGGGCAGGTTCAGTAGTTTTTGGTGGTGCTCCAGTCTTCTGTACGTGGTGCCTGTACGCCGAAAGTGTCCCGCAATTTTTCTGGCCACCGACAGCATCTCTTGCACGCCCCTGTCGTTTTTTAAAAAATTCTGCACCACCAAATTCAAGGTATGTGCAAAACATGGGACGTGCTGGAATTTGCCCATATTTAATGCACACACAATATTGCTGGCGTTGTCCGATGCCACAAATCCACAGGAGAGTCCAATTGGGGTAAGCTATTCCGCGATGATCTTCCTCAGTTGCCGTAAGAGGTTTTCAGCTGTGTGCGTATTCTGGAAAGCGGTGATACAAAGCGTAGCCTGCCTAGGAAAGAGTTGGCGTTTGCGAGATGCTGCTACTGGTGCCGCCGCTGCTGTTCTTGCGGCGGGAGTCCATACATCTACCCAGTGGGCTGTCACAGTCATATAGTCCTGACCCTGCCCTGCTCCACTTGTCCACATGTCCGTGGTTAAGTGGACATTGGGTACAACTGCATTTTTTAGGAGACTGGTGAGTCTTTTTCTGACGTCCGTGTACATTCTCGGTATCGCCTGCCTAGAGAAGTGGAACCTAGATGGTATTTGGTAACGGGGGCACACTGCCTCAATAAATTGTCTAGTTCCCTGTGAACTAACGGCGGATACCGGACGCACGTCTAACACCAACATAGTTGTCAAGGACTCAGTTATCTGCTTTGCAGTAGGATGACTGCTGTGATATTTCATCTTCCTCGCAAAGGACTGTTGAACAGTCAATTGCTTACTGGAAGTAGTACAAGTGGGCTTACGACTTCCCCTCTGGGATGACCATCGACTCCCAGCGGCAACAACAGCAGCGCCAGCAGCAGTAGGCGTTACACGCAAGGATGCATCGGAGGAATCCCAGGCAGGAGAGGACTCGTCAGACTTGCCAGTGACATGGCCTGCAGGACTATTGGCATTCCTGGGGAAGGAGGAAATTGACACTGAGGGAGTTGGTGGGGTGGTTTGCGTGAGCTTGGTTACAAGAGGAAGGGATTTACTGGTCAGTGGACTGCTTCCGCTGTCACCCAAAGTTTTTTAACTTGTCACTGACTTATTATGAATGCGCTGCAGGTGACGTATAAGGGAGGATGTTCCGAGGTGGTTAACGTCCTTACCCCTACTTATTACAGCTTGACAAAGGGAACACACGGCTTGACACCTGTTGTCCGCATTTCTGGTGAAATACCTCCACACCGAAGAGCTGATTTTTTTGGTATTTTCACCTGGCATGTCAACGGCCATATTCCTCCCACGGACAACAGGTGTCTCCCCGGGTGCCTGACTTAAACAAACCACCTCACCATCAGAATCCTCCTGGTCAATTTCCTCCCCAGCGCCAGCAACACCCATATCCTCCTCATCCTGGTGTACTTCAACACTGACATCTTCAATCTGACTATCAGGAACTGGACTGCGGGTGCTCCTTCCAGCACTTGCAGGGGGCGTGCAAATGGTGGAAGGCGCATGCTCTTCACGTCCAGTGTTGGGAAGGTCAGGCATCGCAACCGACACAATTGGACTCTCCTTGTGGATTTGGGATTTCAAAGAACGCACAGTTCTTTGCGGTGCTTTTGCCAGCTTGAGTCTTTTCAGTTTTCTAGCGAGAGGCTGAGTGCTTCCATCCTCATGTGAAGCTGAACCACTAGCCATGAACATAGGCCAGGGCCTCAGCCGTTCCTTGCCACTCCGTGTGGTAAATGGCATATTGGCAAGTTTACGCTTCTCCTCCGACAATTTTATTTTAGGTTTTGGAGTCCTTTTTTTACTGATATTTGGTGTTTTGGTTTTGACATGCTCTGTACTATGCCATTGGGCATCGGCCTTGGCAGACGACGTTGCTGGCATTTCATCGTCTCGGCCATGACTAGTGGCAGCAGCTTCAGCACGAGGTGGAAGTGGATCTTGATCTTTCCCTAATTTTGGAACCTCAACATTTTTGTTCTCCATATTTTAATAGGCACAACTAAAAGGCACCTCAGGTAAACAATGCAGATGGATGGATTGGATACTAGTATACAATTATGGACGGGCTGCCGAGTGCCGACACAGAGGTAGCCACAGCCGTGAACTACCGCACTGTACTGTGTCTGCTGCTAATATATAGACTGGTTGATAAAGAGATAGTATACTCGTAACTAGTATGTATGTATAAAGAAAGAAAAAAAAACCACGGTTAGGTCACTGGTATATACAATTATGGACGGGCTGCCGAGTGCCGACACAGAGGTAGCCACAGCCGTGAACTACCGCACTGTACTGTGTCTGCTGCTAATATATAGACTGGTTGATAAAGAGATAGTATACTCGTAACTAGTATGTATGTATAAAGAAAGAAAAAAAAACCACGGTTAGGTGGTATATACAATTATGGACGGGCTGCCGAGTGCCGACACAGAGGTAGCCACAGCCGTGAACTACCGCACTGTACTGTGTCTGCTGCTAATATATAGACTGGTTGATAAAGAGATAGTATACTCGTAACTAGTATGTATGTATAAAGAAAGAAAAAAAAACCACGGTTAGGTCACTGGTATATACAATTATGGACGGGCTGCCGAGTGCCGACACAGAGGTAGCCACAGCCGTGAACTACCGCACTGTACACTGGTTGATAAAGAGATAGTAGTATACTCGTAACAACTAGTATGACGACGGTATAAAGAATGAAAAAAAAAACACGGTTAGGTGGTATATAATACAATTATGGTTGGACGGACTGCCTGCCGAGTGCCGACACAGAGGTAGCCACAGCCGTGAACTACCGCACTGTACTGTGTCTGCTGCTAATATATAGACTGGTTGATAAAGAGATAGTATACTCGTAACTAGTATGTATGTATAAAGAAAGAAAAAAAAACCACAGTTAGGTCACTGGTATATACAATTATGGACGGGCTGCCGAGTGCCGACACAGAGGTAGCCACAGCCGTGAACTACCGCACTGTACTGTGTCTGCTGCTAATATATAGACTGGTTGATAAAGAGATAGTATACTCGTAACTAGTATGTATGTATAAAGAAAGAAAAAAAAACCACGGTTAGGTCACTGGTATATACAATTATGGACGGGCTGCGGAGTGCCGACACAGAGGTAGCCACAGCCGTGAACTACCGCACTGTACTGTGTCTGCTGCTAATATATAGACTGGTTGATAAAGAGATAGTATACTCGTAACTAGTATGTATGTATAAAGAAAGAAAAAAAAACCACGGTTAGGTGGTATATACAATTATGGACGGGCTGCCGAGTGCCGACACAGAGGTAGCCACAGCCGTGAACTACCGCACTGTACTGTGTTTGCTGCTAATATATAGACTGGTTGATAAAGAGATAGTATACTCGTAACTAGTATGTATGTATAAAGAAAGAAAAAAAAACCACGGTTAGGTCACTGGTATATACAATTATGGACGGGCTGCCGAGTGCCGACACAGAGGTAGCCACAGCCATGAACTACCGCACTGTACACTGGTTGATAAAGAGATAGTAGTATACTCGTAACAACTAGTATGACGACGGTATAAAGAATGAAAAAAAAACCACGGTTAGGTGGTATATAATACAATTATGGTTGGACGGACTGCCTGCCGAGTGCCGACACAGAGGTAGCCACAGCCGTGAACTACCGCACTGTACACTGGTTGATAAAGAGATAGTAGTATACTCGTAACAACTAGTATGACGACGGTATAAAGAATGAAAAAAAAACCACGGTTAGGTGGTATATAATACAATTATGGTTGGACGGACTGCCTGCCGAGTGCCGACACAGAGGTAGCCACAGCCGTGAACTACCGCACTGTACACTGGTTGATAAAGAGATAGTAGTATACTCGTAACAACTAGTATGACGACGGTATAAAGAACGAAAAAAAAACCACGGTTAGGTGGTATATATTATAATACAATTATGGATGGACGGACTGCCTGCCGAGTTCCGACACAGAGGTAGCCACAGCCGTGAACTACCGCACTGTACACTGGTTGATAAAGAGATAGTAGTATACTCGTAACAACTAGTATGACGACGGTATAAAGAACGAAAAAAAAACCACGGTTAGGTGGTATATATTATAATACAATTATGGATGGACGGACTGCCTGCCGAGTGCCGACACAGAGGTAGCCACAGCCGTGAACTACCGCACTGTACTGTGTCTGCTGCTAATATAGACTGGTTGATAAAGAGATAGTATACAATACTACTAATATACTGGTGGTCAGGCACTGGTCACCACTAGTCACACTGGCAGTGGCACTCCTGCAGCAAAAGTGTGCACTGTTTAATTTTAATATAATATTATTTATCATGTACTCCTGGCTCCTGCTATAACAACCTGCAGTGCTCCCCAGTCTCCCCCACAATTATAAGCTTTATATACAATACATTGATGTGCAGCACACTGGGCTGAGCAGTGCACACAGACTGAGTCACTGTGTGACTGTGTATCGTTTTTTTCAGGCAGAGAACGGATATATTAAATAAAACAAACAACTGCACTGTCTCTGGTGGTCACTGGTCACTGTGGTCGTCAGTCACTAAACTCTGTCTGCACTCTGCACTCTCTTCTAATCTACAGTATCACAGCAATCTCTCTCTCTCTCTCTCTTCTAAATCTAATCTAAATGGAGAGGACGCCAGCCACGTCCTCTCCCTATCAATCTCAATGCACGTGTGAAAATGGCGGCGACGCGCGGCTCCTTATATAGAATCCGAGTCTCGCGAGAATCCGACAGCGTCATGATGACGTTCGGGCGCGCTCGGGTTAACCGAGCAAGTCGGGAAGATCCGAGTCGCTCGGACCCGTGAAAAAAAAAGTGAAGTTCGTGCGGGTTCGGATTCATAGAAACCGAACCCGCTCATCTCTAGATAAATGAGAAGTAGAATCTGATTGATTGCTATGAGCAACATCCCATCTTAAATAGAACCTCCAACTTGGTAAATTTACCCCATTGGGTTTTCATTTACACCATGCGGATGGTAGTGTAGGATATGGAGATAGCGCCATGAAAGCATGGATCCTTCTAGCACAACTCTTCAGGGAGTCAGAGACAACATTATAGAGATGCAATTGATGTTATTTGGGATACCATTCCCCACAAAACATACCAATATCAGAAGCCATACCCAGAAAAATTCAAGCTGTATTAAGAGCAAAAGGTGGACCAACAAAGGCCCTAATTCCGAGTTGATCGCTCGCTAGCTGTACAAATGCATAGTCACCGCCCACGGGGGAGTGTATTTTCGCTTTGCAAGTGTGTGTGCGCTAGTGCAGCCAAGCTCTGCAAAAACAGTTTGTGTAGTTTCTGAGTAGATCTAGACTTACTCAGCCCTTGCGATCACTTCAGTCTTTTTGGTGTCGGAATTGACATCAGACACCCGCCCTCCAATCACCCGCACATGCCTGCGTTTTCCCTACCGCTCCCAGAAAACGATCAGTGACACGAATAAACTCCCTCTTTCTGTCAATCTTCTTGCGATCGGCTGTGCGTATGGATTCTTTGTTAAATCCATAGCTCAGCAACGATCCACATTGTACCCGTAGGATGCACGTGCGCATTGCAAGCATACGCATGCGTAGTAGAGACCTGATCGCAGCGCAGTGAAAATCGGCAGCATGCGATCAACTCAGAATGACCCCCAAAGTACTAACCTGATGGTGATAATAAATTGGTCACTCAGTGTACAATTTAGTACATGACAGATCTATGGCAGTAATTCCAAGTTGATCGCAGCAGGAAATTTTTTAGCAGTTGGGCAAAACCACGTGCACTGCAGGGGAGGCAGATATAACATTTGCAGAGAGAGTTAGATTTGGGTGGGTTATTTTGTTTCTGTGCAGGGTAAATACTGGCTGCTTTATTTTTACACTGCAAATTAGATTGCAGATTGAACACACCCCACCCAAATCTAACTCTCTCTGCACATGTTATATCTGACCCCCCTGCAGTGCACATGGTTTTGCCCAGTTGCTAACAGAATTCCTGCTGCGATCAACTTGGAATTACCCCCCATATGACTTCTTATGATTTTCTACACTATGGCCCTCATTCCGAGTTGATCGGTCGCAAGGCGAATTTAGCAGAGTTACACACGCTAAGCCGCCGCCTACTGGGAATGAATCTTAGCTTCTTAAAATTGCGACCGATGTATTCGCAATATTGCGATTACTAACTACTTAGCAGTTTCAGAGTAGCTCCAGACTTACTCTGCCTGTGCGATCAGTTCAGTGCTTGTCGTTCCTGGTTGACGTCACAAACACACCCAGCGTTCGCCCAGGCACTCCCACCGTTTCCCCGGCCACTCCTGCGTTTTTTCCGGAAACGGTAGCGTTTTCAGCCACACGCCCCTGAAACGCCGTGTTTCCGCCCAGTAACACCCATTTCCTGTCAATCACATTACGATCGCCGGAGCGAAGAAAAAGCCGTGAGTAAAAATACTTTCTTCATAGTAAAGTTACTTGGCACAGTCGCAGTGCGAACATTGCGCATGCGTACTAAGCGGATTTTCACTGCGATGCGATGAAAAATACCGAGCGAACAACTCGGAATGAGGGCCAATAGCACAAGTTTATCTTGCTGATATAAATAAATTATATAAAATCTCTTTCACATTTGTTACTTTGTTTTCTTCTAACTAATCACTGTTTGAAAATGAACAGTTTTGTTTAATCTGTTATTGATCTATCTGTGTTTTGTTTATACCTCATGCTACACCTAGCAATTATGGGGATTCTGACATTTTATGGGATTATACATAATACACTGCAGTAATAAACCTAAATAAATGAACAAATATTAATTAAAAGTTTTTAGGCTCTGCTTTT
This sequence comes from Pseudophryne corroboree, assembly GCF_028390025.1. Taxonomy (NCBI): domain Eukaryota; kingdom Metazoa; phylum Chordata; class Amphibia; order Anura; family Myobatrachidae; genus Pseudophryne; species Pseudophryne corroboree. Next base: position 405,007,274 of record NC_086451.1, read on the forward strand.
GTGCCCCAACCCAAGATGTTGACAAGGATTATAAGGCTTTCAACAATAAGTGCCAGTGTAGGTATTTTTTACACAGTAGCAAGTTTATTGTAGTGTATTATCCACATTGACCAATTTATTGGTTATTTCCCCATTTTTTGTCCATAACCAGTACACATTTCTACAGAATATCTGACTAATTTAGGAAACATGAAGAAATGTTACCTTGTATCTCAGGGTATTTAAGCAGAATCAGGAATCCATATCTCAATGTTAAACTTGTAGTTTCTGTCCCAGCAAAAAACAGGTCAGTTACTGCCGACTGCAAATTCTCATCATGAAATTCTGTGTTTGGGTTATTTTTTTCCTAGAAGATATTTAAATTATTTTGTTAGTTTAGTTAAACAAAACATAAAGGGTTTCCATTCTTTTCAGAAGCAGTGTGTTATTATACTTTATCCATTTCTAATACAAACAATTTCCCCAAATTCACCTCTTCCATCCTTATGAGGAAACAGTCTATGTAGTCCCGTGGGCAGTCCATATCCAGTGTGTTTTTGTGAGTCCTCACCATGTCTTTTACAAAGTCCTTCATTTTTTGGAAAGTTGGGAAAAGTTTCTGGTGAGGGCCAGGGACATATGTCATCAAGGTTGGGAAGATATTAAGAAGCTGAAATAAAAAGTAAAATTAGAAAATAAAATCTAACATTTATATTTTTCTAGGGTCCCAACTTAATACAGCCCATAGCTAAAAGTTTCCAAAAGCTCACTAGTTTTTTAATTATTCATGAATGTTGTACCCAACATCTTAGTTAACTAGTGCTCCCAGACACTTATCTATGACAGAATTGGACCCATTGAGCTTACTTTGTGGCAATATTAGATACTTTTATTATAAGGGTACCTTTAATACATTTATGGCTTGATGCTGCATTAAAAAAATGAAATAAAAATGTAATAGTGTAAATTTATGACCATAAGCTTTTTCAGATGGATCTCTTGATAGGTATTCAAACAGAAGGTCGACAGTAACATTGTCAACATTCATACTGTTGGCACCACAATGTTAACATTAGAATGATTTAAACTGTCATAGGCGCCAGGTCAACATACTCAAACTGTTTACATGTTCACAATGTGACCATGTAAAATGTTGACATTCTGAATATGCAGCATGAAGGGTCAGGCATGTAGTAAGGAGTGGGGGAGGGAGAGGAGTTTATGCATTAGGTGAAGTTTAGGGTTAGGGATTAGGAATAGGGGACAGTTTATAATCAGACCACCACCCCTCAATTGCTTGTGCCGTAACTGGTGCTCACATGATCACCACCAAAAAAAGATGCAAGAGACACTGTAGCCACTGGGACAATGTAAGACACATCTAGACTACAAGGGAATGTTTGGCAGCAGTTCATCACGTCAACATATTATCCATGAAAAATGCTGACATGGTGCTGTAATGGTCAACTATTTGTACCCAAACCCGCTAGGAACACCCATCTCTATATCAGTAGCATATGCATCAGGTTTCTGTCTGTCAATCATGTGTAACAGAGTGCCGAATCCCAGCACTCACTAACCAGGGCCGGTTCTACATCTTGTGGCGCCCAGTACAAAAGTTTCCACTGTTGCCCCCCCCCCCCCCCACATGCAGGAAAACTGTTAGTGCGTGCCGGAGGCGCGTGACAAAAAATAGGGGCATGGCTTCATAGGGGAGGGGCATGGCCACAGTTATGCCCCCAGTAGCTGTGCCCCCAGATTTTCCCCAAGTAGTTGTGCCCCCCAGTTGATTTGCCCCCAGTAGATTTGCCCCCTGTAGATGTGCCCCCTGTAGCTATGCATCCAGTAGATTTGCCTCTGTAGTTGTGCCCCGATAGCTATGCCCCCAGTAGATTTATCCCAGTAGTTGTGCCCTGTCGCTGTGCACCCTGTTGCTTTGCCCCCAGTAATTTTGCCCCTGTCGCTGTGCCCCCAGTAGTTGTGCCCCCTGTAACTATGCCCCCAGTAGATTTGCCCCAGTAGATGTGCCCCCTGTTGCTTTGCCCCCAGTAGTTGTGCCCTCTGTTGCTGTGCCCCCTGTTGCTTTGCCCCCAGTAGTTGTGCCCCTTAGTAGCCTCTTACAAACACACACAAAAATAAAAAAACAATACTTAACACTGCCCCGCTCCTGCTTGCCGACCGCTGCTGCTGCTGCTGCTGCTCCGTCTGGCCTCCCGCGACTCCTCTCTATAGGAGAGACGTCATGACATCTCTCTCATAGCAGCGCCGCACAGACACTAGAGGTGAATAATGACCTCTAGTGTCTGTCACTGGAGCCGGCTGCAGCGGACTCCCACACAGCCCACGGCGTCTGCTTCAGCCGGGGAACGGGGTGTGGATAGGTGGCAGTGCCTGTGGGGTGACTGTGGCCGTGCCCTCCAGGCTGCAGCGCTCTGGGCGCAGGCACTGCTTGCGCAGGCACTGGCAGCACAGGTTTCCGGCGGCTCCTGCACTTCTTCCCTTCCAGCTGTACATGCAGCTGTCGCTCTGTACTAGATTTAAAGGATCAGGTGCATCGAAACTGGCTTCCAAGTTTGAACTCAACCTTCTGTACAGTGTATAAGGAAGTTTCTGGCAATACTCCTGTACCAGAGTATAGGCCTCCAAACCCTACTCCAGCATCAGCCTTTGTGCTATTGAGTTCTTCATGATTATTACATTCCTGATTCCTTTTTCCTGGTGCTGTTCCGGATTCCAGTCTGTTGTGCTCCTTTACTGTTCCTGCTCTGCTTCTGGTATCTGTCTCTCCATGTTACTGCCAACCAGCTTACTGCAGTTTGTCCATCCAGTGTCTGCATGCCATTCAGTGTACTCCAGTGTTTGCTCCTGCATACCAGACTGTGACTGAGGGCCATGATCTACATGTCGGGTGCAGCTAAGTACAAACCTCCTTGTGGGGGTCCCTAGTGAATACTGTTAGACTCTATTCAGGGTCTCTGCCAATCCCACGGTATGGGTTTGCATCCACTATCCATCCATCACTTTGTTACATCATTTTTTTCCCCTATACAGTAGATTGTAGGCTTCTGAGCAGGGCCCTCTCAACAGTATTGTGCTAAAATACTTAGCGCATGCGCACTGCGTGCCATGCGCATGCACATTTTCGCATTAATTGCTCCGTTACGAAAATTGGCAACGAGCGAACAACTCGGAATGACCCCATATATGTATATATATATATAGATATATATAAGCCCACAAAGTAATGTAATGTAATCCATGCAGAAAGCACTGCCAGCTTCATGTGGTGAATCTGCAATCATCCAACCAGAAATGCCCTCTAATTCTGATAACTGTCATATCTTCTAGACCTCAGATAACCACTCCTTATTTGGCTACTAACAGGCGGTTCTCCCTCTGTCACAATTACACAAACATGCCCTTATTGTACTTGGTCTGGTTTCAGCCCCTCCCTCCCCTCTACGGTTACTCTACTCAAACCATAGAGGGGCACAAGTGGCAGATCTGCATATAGACGTAGGAAGGTATACACATTTGTTATGGGCATGCACAGTATAAATTCAGACAGGCTGCATACACCAAACTCTGTATCATCCCCTTAATGTGTACATGTTTTAATTACTCTACTATATTATTCATTACTAAAGGATGTTTTGTGAGACAAAAGTAAAGTGATTACAATTATTATCTGGTTTCTACCAAAATCTGTACACATTAGAAGTGATTCATTAAATTTGTGGAAATTTTTTTTAATTCTACGGGAATAATATTTGGGGATTAGTTGGTAATGTGACTTAAAAAATGGATGCCAACATTTTTTTTATAAATTCACAGGGGTATATTTACAAAGATTCGTGTTCTGGCCATTTTGAAGGGTGTTTGAACTCGAATGGTATCGGGTGCATTTTACTGCAACTTTTTGAATCCTGATACGATCATTCACTAAGCTGCCGAGTTTTGCACAATCGTTTTTTCCGATGTTGATGTGATTCGTAATATCAGGCAGTGTTTTACAGGAGTGATGAGTAAAACACTGCCTGACAAAACACAAGGAATCCCTGCCGGATCTGTGAGATCCGTGCAGGGCTTCATTGTGTACCTTAAAAAGTTGATTAAAGTCTTAAAAATTCTGAAAAAAATAGCGTGGGGTCCCCCCTCCTAAGCACAACCAGCCTCGGCTCTTTGAGCCGGTCCTGATAGAAAAAATATGGGGGGGAAAATGACAGGTTCCCCCATATTTAATCAACCAGCACTGGGCTCTGTGCCTGGTCCTGGTTCCAATAATATGGGGAACAAAAAGCGTAGGGGTCCCCCGTATCTTTGAAACCAGCACCGGGCTCCACTAGCCAGGTACATAATGCCACAGCCGGGGGGACACTTTTATACTGGTCCCTGCGGCACTGGCATTACATACCCAACTAGTCACCCCTGGCCGGGGTACCCTGGAGGAGTGGGAACCCCTTAAATCAAGGGGTCCCCCCCTCCAGCCACTCAAGGGACAGGGGTGAAGCCCGAGGCTGTCCCCTCCATCCAAGGGCGGCGGATGGGGGGCTGATAGCCTTGTGAAAAAATGAGAATATTGTATTTAGTAGCAGTACTACATGTCCCAGCAAGCATCCCCCGCAAGCTGGTACTTGGAGAACCACAAGTACCAGCATGCGGTGGAAAACCAGGCCCCCTGGTACCTGTAGTACTACTACTAAAAAAATACCCCCAAAAAAACAGGACACACACACCGTGAAAGTATAAGTTTATTACATACATACATACTTACCTACAGTATGTTCCCACGAGGCTCGGTCCTCTTCTCCATGTAGAATCCTTGGGGTACCTGTGAAAAAAATTATACTCATATAATCCAGTGTAGAATCAGACCTGTATAATCCACGTACTTGGCAAAATAATAAAACGGAAACCCGACCACGCACTGAAAGGGGCCCCATGTTTACACATGGGACCCCTTTCCCTGACTCCTGTCAAAGAGGGTCCCTTCAGCCAATCAGGGAAAGCCACGTCGTGGCACTCTCCTGATTGGCTTTGTGCTCCTGTAGTGTCTGTCAGGCAGCACACGGCACAGATACAATGTAGCTCCCATGCGCTCCGTTTTAGCCAATGGTGGGAACTTTGCGGTCAGCGGTTGACCGAAAGTAACCTCACCGCTGACAGCAAAGTTCCCACCATTGGCTACAAGTGTTGGTCCCCTAGATAAATAGATACAGTAAATACTGTAGTGCACACATGATAATGTACTAGATTAGTAACAGTACAGTCTGAAACCTGATCCCTAGAGGAGGGGGTGGGCCCCCAGGCAGTAGGGCCCACTGGTGGTTTCCCCTGTACCCCTGTAGGCAAGTCCAACCCTGAGCTCATTAAGAAACTTCTGGCTTAGGGGTGCCGTGAAAAAGCCACTGCACAAAACCCTTTAATCTCCATTTTAAAATACAACATCACACACATTACAGTACACCATTTTTTGTTGCTGCTCTTTTTATACTAGAATGTGCAAAATGTATTTATGTATTTTTATTCTTTTTAGTTCATGATGGCACACCATTTGTTAGGTTGGGACCCAGTCATAGATTTGGCACTTTTAGAAATAAGTATTTTCCTGCGTATACACTTGTTTTGATACATTATAACTTTGATGTGAAATTCTGTTGCATTGATCCAAACTACAGAAATGTAAATCTTGAATGTTCATTATCTAACACACAGTATGCTTCCATCAACTTCTCAATTGTTTCTTAATATTTACAGTACCTGACCCGAGGCAGTGTTTATTAGCTGGACAAAATCCATAATGTAAGACAGGAGGGTTATGAATTTCTTGTCCTCATAGTCAAATCTTTCACCAAATACAACGGAGCAAATAACATTGGATACAGCCTGTCTCAGTAGATATTCTGGGTCAAATGGGGTGCCTGTTTTATTGTAAAAGAAGACCAGTGTTTAATTTCACTCTAGAAAGTAATAGCAACATTATAAATAGCATAAAGAAATAAATGCTCATAACATTTCTTCCACATAGAAAGTGTTCCTTTCTGAATAGCAGTAATAGAAAATTTACACACAGTGCTGAATGTATATAGTCTATGCCAGAGGTTCTCAAACTCGGTCCTCAGGACCCCACATGGTTCATATTTTGCAGGTCACCTGTAGATTTTTAAAATGTGACAGTTGGTGATACACAGTGCTCCCGCTGGGTGACATGGAAAACATGAACTGAGTGGGGTCCTGAGGACTGAATTTGAGAACCACTGGCATAGACTATATACATTCAGCACTGTGTGTAATTTTTCTATTACTGCTTTTCAGACAAGGAACACGTAAAACTAAAAAGAAAAAATGTATGAGTGTATTACCGTTAAACTTGTATTAAGAAAAACACCTCTGTGTAAAACAACAAAGGTTTAAAAAGGTTTAAAATTGTGAAGACAATTCTTTCCAGAGATATACTGTACAATATATCCAAGAATCTGGCTACTGTATATAAATTGAATGCTCAATACAAAATATGAAGCCTTTCAGCATGTGTTTCTTCTTTCAGATATTTTACTGAACTAAATTCTCATTTTTCAGAGGCTTTTGATAAAGAAATAATATTGTCGAAATGCGTCAAGTCACGTGATGAGTGATGCTGCTGATGGGACTAGATTATGCTTTGTTAGTGATGTGCCTTCTGTTTCCTTTCTATGGTAGGTGATCAAAGCATGGGAATGTTTTATTTGTGATATGCAGTTCATTTGCATTTACTGGTGTGAGCTCATTCCAGGATCCTCATGATTAACGCTGAGGGACGGCACCCAAAAAACTCTAAAAAGTTTAATTCATATAGTTGGACTTTTTCAGGGGTACAACTCATAAAAACTATATGAGCTGATATATACAAATTCAGAAAGTTAGTTGTTCACTGGTTGTTCAAGGACGCTAATTAGCTTAATGTATATACTATTATGCTAATTTGATGGACTTTTGGATATTAAATTCTCTATTGGTATATATATCTATTTAGTGTTTCTGAACAACCAGTGGAAAAAGTAACCTTTCGAATTGGTGTATACCTACCAACATTTTTGGTATATACAAGAGATGTGCGCTGACCCGTGTTTTGGTTTTAGTGTTGGATCTGTATCTTCTTTGTGTTTTGGATCTGTATTTTTTTTTACCAAAACCGCCCTTATGTGTTTTGGTTTTGGATCTGTATTTTTTTATTATCATAAAAAAACAGCTAAAATCACATAAATCGTGCCTGTTTTTGTTCCTACTGTATTATTAACCTCAATAACATTAATATACAGTAATTTACAGTCACTTTTGACCACCTCGCATCTCACAATATTGTTTTCTTCCATTTTAGGCCAAAGGCCTACAGTGAGCTGACTGGTTACTAACCGACAGAGCAGTGGCACAAGCATGCGGCAGTTTATAGCACATCTATGAAACATTGCTGCACAACAGTGACAGACATGAAAAGTGGTGCAAGATGGAATTGTCATTGGGTCATATAACAAACCAAGCACATCAATGACAGTGAATTACACTTTTGTGGCTGAAGTGCTTGCTTTGTTTGGCCCCCACAAAACAATTTTTTGGAAGGACTTTCTCTGATCACTAATAAGAAGGTTGATGATGAGAGTGTTAATTACATTATAATCTTGTAAAATAAAGTTCATGAACTCACCGCAAATGATGTAACATGGAGTAGGTGTCTAGATGTCTAATGTCCCTACCTCTATTAACTTTGTCTTCACAAATGGAGCAGATGACTACACAAGCATTGTCATGATTTGGGTAAAAATAATCCCACACCCAACAGGTGACTTATTTGGTTTTATGCCCAGGCATCACAATGGTTTTCTTTTTATCACGGGCAAGAACTGCAGCCACTGGTGGCTGACTTACACAAACATCATAATAATCCAGATCTTCAGTGTCAGATAGTAGTAGTACACACATATCCTTCTCCTCATGTTCCACTTCCACGGAAGCACCCTTCATTTCTATTATGTCCTCATCATCATCTTTAATTATACTGCTCCCCACATGTGCAGATGGTGCAGAAATAGTGGAAGGAGGACAGTGTGAGAAATTTCAGACTCACACATAGCAATCGTGGACACCCCTAAATGTTCCTCAGGAATGTGAGACAGTTCTGAATGCACAGTTTGTTCTACTGCCTTAGTGGTTTTCATTCTTTTGACACCTGTTCTAGACTCTGAGTGAAAAATTCTTGCATCATCATGAGCTGAAGAAGATGCCTCACTGACAGTTGCAGAATCACCACTTGAGTCCTTCGTTTTCTTGTGTGGTGAATGGCATATTACCAATTTCATGTTTCTCTGCAGCTAACTTTCGTTTTTATGTTCTTTTCTTTACCAGTGTAAAATTAAATTGCTTCTTTGAATTTACATGCTATGACTTAACCCTCTATGCAGTTGGGAATCGGCCTTAGTAGATGATGTTTACGAACTTGTATCATCATGACTGGTGGAAGCACCTGCGCTGCTAGTATGTGTATCTCAATTATGGCAGATTAGTCAGTGCTGACCTATATTTTATTCTATATGCTTGTAAATGAACTGTACTGATATTCCCTTTGTCAGATATTTATATTGTTGTCATCGCACTGACTAATCTGCCATATTTGAGATCCACCTTTAAGCATAGAGGGATAGTTCCGCAACAGGTTGTAATATCAGACAGAACCTCTGATGGGTAATAGTCTGTTACCGACCATATATATAATCGTAGTCCAGGAGAGGCGCACCGTGGGTGACGTGCACTCCTGGCAACATTGCGGCTTCATTTGGACTGTCAATCCCTTGTTTACCCCTGTCATAACATACTAATAGCCGTTGGTGCGCATCACGGAAGACACGTACCTCTGGCAATGCGATAGCCCTGCTTGGGACACTCGTTATCAAGCATATACTATTACAATGCATTTTTGCCTACTATCTCGCTCCGGAAGTGACCTAACATCGGAAATGCACGTTAATGATGACGCGCACTCCTGGGAACCCTACAGTCCTCATCCGGCATGTCCATCAACGCATCCCTACCAAATGAGACATCTGGTAGTGCACATCATGGATGATGCACACCTCCGATCCAACATGAGCACTATACACACATCATGGTAACTTTCCATGCTTAGTTTGTAATTTTGAAAATGATTCAATACCGAAAGTGATGCAAAATATGTGTATCTTGCACTGTGGGGCATATGTAAAAAGATACATTTACTAAACATTGTCTTTATACCTAAATAATGTACACATAACATATTATTAACACACTAGGTCATTCATTGTACCCTGCATCTGCTCTTCACGCCAGTTGCAAGGGCCTATGCCCCCCTGACCATGGCACGCCCTTTGGCCGTAAAATATTTAACCACTAACAACATAATGCTTGAAGGTAATACTCCTTATAATACAAATACTGCCCGCCCAAAGGATGCACAGGGGTTAAGGGGGCATAGCCCCTTGTGATGGTGTGACGAGTGGGGCACGATAGATCACCTTATATATATATATATATATATTTTTTTTTTTTTTTTTTTTTTTGGTGACATGTATTAATTGCTTTATATACAGTATCTGCTTAATTCAGGTAGTGTAAAAGTGTAAGTGAAGATTGGGCTTATATGGCCCTCCAGGAAGCACTGCTCCTCAGCACTTTCCTGCACTCCTGATATTTGTGCTAATTGAGACATTGAAATTTGTACCACTCTGTACTTTATACATTTCCTGCCACCCATAGTAATGAGGCAATCCAGAAGGTGTGGCACAATATGATCTGTTAAGAATGCTTTGTGCCTTGCCAGGAATTGTGTCATACTGAAACGAGAGTAGATGTCAATCCAGGACAATGACAGGCTGGTCCACAGCCAGCTAAGGGACTATTCCTCTATTTACAGTACCGAGGAAGATGTTGACTTAACCCCTCTCATTCTCCCTATTTGTGTCTGTACTTACAGAGAGCTTTAGGCATGTACTGTAAGTCCCCCTCCCTTACCCTGATCCCCTAATCACACTGTTGATATGTTGTCCTACTTAAGCATATACAACATATATTATCTGTCTGTCAGTAAAGCTTGGGGCCTGTGATTCACCTGATTCTTCTTTTCCTCCATCACACTTATTGACCTTTGTTGTAAATGTTGTCTTGTTGAATATGACTCTGGAGTCTGGACTCCTCCAACAAGCACTACTCGCTATTTCCAGATATTGAACAATTCCTATTAACCTGGTCATGTTTACTAACTCTTTCACCATTCCCTGATTCTGGTCTGACTCTTGACTCTAAACTGCTAAACTAAATATCAAGTACCCTACTGCATTATTCTTGTTCCATATGAAATTGTGCAATATATACTATATATATATATATATATATATATATATATATATATATATATATAAGTGATGTGCACCGGACATTTTTCGTGTTTTGTGCTTTGGTTTTGGATTCGGTTCCGCGGCCGTGTTTTGGATTCGGACGCGTTTTGGCAAAACCTCCCTGAAATTTATTTGTCGGATTCGGGTGTGTTTTGGATTCGTTTTTTTTTTTTACAAAAAACCCTCAAAAACAGGTTAAATCATAGAATTTGGGGGTCATTTTGATCCCATAGTATTATTAACCTCAATAACCATAATTTCCACTCATTTCCAGTCTATTCTGAACACCTCACACCTCACAATATTATTTTTAGTACTAAAATTTGCACAGAGGTCGCTGGATGGCTAAGCTAAGCGACCCAAGTGGCCGACACAAACACCTGGCCCATCTAGGAGTGGCACTGCAGTGTCAGACAGGATGGCAGATTTAAAAAATAGTCCCCAAACAGCACATGATAAAGAAAAAAAGAGGTGCACCAAGGTCGCTGGATGGCTAAGCTAAGCGACACAAGTGGCCGACACAAACACCTGGCCCATCTAGGAGTGGCACTGCAGTGTCAGACAGGATGGCACTTCAAAAAAATAGTCCCCAAACAGCACATGATGCAAAGAAAAAAGAGGCACAATGAGGTAGCTGTGTGACTAAGCTAAGCGACCCAAGTGGCCGACACAAGCACCTGGCCCATCTAGGAGTGGCACTGCAGTTTTCTAGCGAGAGGATGAGTGCTTCCATCCTCATGTGAAGCTGAACGACTAGCAATGAACATCGGCCAGGCCCTCAGCCGTTCCTTGCCACTCCGTGTCGTAAATGGCATATTGGCAAGTTTACGCTTCTCCTCAGACGCTTTTAATTTAGATTGTTGGGTCATTTTACTGATCTTTAGTGTTTTGGTTTTTACATGCTCTCTACTATGACATTGGGCATCGGCCTTGGCAGACGACGTTGATGGCATTTCATCATCTCGGCCATGACTAGTGGCAGCAGCTTCAGCACGAGGTGGAAGTGGATCTTGATCTTTCCCTATTTTACCCTCCACATTTTTGTTCTCCATTTTTTAATGTGTGGAATTATATGCCAGTATCAATAGCAGTGGCCTACTACTATATATACTGTGCAAAACTGAAATGCACCACAGGTATGGATGGATAGTATACTTGACGACACAGAGGTAGGTAGAGCAGTGGCCTGCTGTACCGTACTGCTATATATTATATACTGGTGGTCAGCAAACTGTGCAAAACTGAAATCCACCACAGGTATGGATGGATAGTATACTTGACGACACAGAGGTAGGTAGAGCATTGGCCTACTGTACCGTACTGCTATAAATTATATACTGGTGGTCAGCAAAATTATGCACTGTACTCCTACTATATACTACAATGCAGCACAGATATGGAGCGTTTTTCAGGCAGAGAACGTATAATACTGGTGGTCACTGGTCACTGGTCAGCAAAACTCTGCACTGTACTCCTCCTATATAATACTGCTGGTCCCCAGTTCCCACAATAAAGCAGTGTGAGCACAGATATATGCAGCACACTGAGCACAGATATGGAGCGTTTTTCAGGCAGAGAACGTATAATACTGGTGGTCACTGGTCACTGGTCAGCAAAACTCTCCACTGTACTCCTCCTATATAATACTGGTGGTCCCCAGTCCCCACAATAAAGCAGTGTGAGCACAGATATATGCAGCACACTGAGCACAGATATGGAGCGTTTTTCAGGCAGAGAACGTATAATACTGGTGGTCACTGGTCAGCAAAACTCTGCACTGTACTCCTCCTATATAATACTGCTGGTCCCCAGTCCCCACAATAAAGCAGTGTGAGCACAGATATATGCAGCACACTGAGCACTGATATGGAGCGTTTTTCATGCAGAGAACGTATAATACTGGTGGTCACTGGTCAGCAAAACTCTGCACTGTACTCCTCCTATATAATACTGCTGGTCCCCAGTCCCCACAATAAAGCAGTGAGCACAGAAATTTGCAGCCACCTGAATAAAACTGAGAGGACGTCAGCCACGTCCTCTCACTATCATTTCCAATGCACGAGTTAAAAATGGCGGCGACACGCGGCTCCTTATATAGAATCCGAATCTCGCGAGAATCCGACAGCGGGATGATGACGTTTCGGGCGCGCTCGGGTTAACCGAGCAAGGCGGGAAGATTAGAATCTGCCTCGGAACCGTGTAAAATGGGTGAAGTTCGGGGGGGGTTTGGATTCCGAGGAACTGAACCCGCTCATCATTAATATATATATATATATATATAGCTGCTGCAAACGGATCGGCACTCACCTAGATGGTGATATCGTGCTCCGGTGCCATCTGGAAAACCATTTTTACCAACAACTCTGATACATACAGCGGCACTCGGAGGCTTGTTAAAATTGCAAAAGGTGCTTTTACTGGATCATGGTTACAATTTGCATTCCAACGTTTCGGGGCATAAACCACCCCTTTGTCAAGGTGAGCAAACAAAAGTTATTTGCTCACCTTGACAAAGGGGTGGTTTATGCCCCGAAACGTTGGAATGCAAATTGTAACCATGATCCAGTAAAAGCACCTTTTGCAATTTTAACAAGCCTCCGAGTGCCGCTGTATGTATCAGAGTTGTTGGTATATATATATATATATACATACATACACACACACACACACACACACACACACACACACACACACACAGATAGAGTGTGAGCACAGTTCCATCTTCCTGTGAGATGGATTGTAGCATAATGATTACAATAATTTGCATAGGGAGTTTAATCCAGTAGTTGTGCGGCTAGCTAGGTTGAAACAAGGCCAATATGATTTAGGAGTGTGGAATTGTCAAATAAAATATGTGGTTATAAGAATTATTAGTGTCGTTCAGATGTGGGGGTAACATATATTACACATGGCAGGGCTAACTTGGCAGGGTTTATCGACTGCAAATACCTCAGATATCACAAAATAACATAATAACGTAATATCTATGCAGTTGCCCGATATGACCATGTTTAAAGGAGGAATTCCTGATTGTGCCGTAACTTCTCCTATACAAAACTATTGCTCATTATATATGAATGATATGGATTTAATATAAGTTTAATAATACTTTCACCTTGTAGACAGTGGGTTATGAGGTGCTATAATACATCCATAGACAACATATTTTTTAGGAATACATTTTAAGTATTGTTAATAATAATAATATATAATATATTAAATCATACCCTTAGGGAATTTCTTATAGCCTCTTTCGAAATAATGAGTGTGGCTTGGGGGAAGTTTGAGAATTTAGAAAAAATTATGCTGAAATATTTTTTATGCATAATTTTGTTTCATCAGTCTATACAGTATATTTACCTACCTTTGTTCTTCATAAATGTCTCCCCAAGACATCGAGCCTCCTCCTGGATCCTCTCCTCAATGCTTCTCTTTCCCATTCCAAAATTCCTCATAGTCATGAGAGAGAAGCGACGCATTGTCTTCCACCTTTCCCCATTGCTCATGATGACCCCTAAAAATTCAAGCATTGTGTTCTGTTACTTCCAATGAAAGTATTTGCCAAGATTAATTGTATATCATAAGATAATCAAAAACAGGGCAAGTCCTTCTTTTAGATGTACATGAAAAGAAGCACTGTGTATTTGAATGTTGCCACTCTACTATAGATAATATCCATTGTATGATACAAATGCCTTTTCCTCAATGAAGAAATGAGTCAGATGACTACCACCTTTTGCCAGGATCACAGCTTTGTGAAAACTAAATGTATTACAATCATGGCTGAGTGATACTGAAAGCTCCACTTATGCCAGGATAAAGGAACACATGTATGTGTAATGAATGCAACTGACGTTCTTTGCCGGACTGCATGAATACAACTGAGGTTCCTTGCAGGAGTTGAGATTGTTGATCGTCTTCTGGGCAATGACCCCTGTACACCCGGGGTTGAGACTCATAGAACGCATCAGCATGTCTTCTAGCCTATAAGAGCTGCTTTTTCCATAAGGCTTTATGCACCATGGGTACTGGGATGCCCACCAGGACTTATACCACTGGCGGTTGTATGAGCTTAACCCTCAAGTGACCTAAATCAATGCCGGTAGAAAAGACAACAAAGACAATACCAAGAATAGAAGAAGACAAGAACAAGACAAGAGAAGGGTGAATTAATAACAAATAATAGTAACGAGATACCTGGGTATTGAGAGATGTCAATAACCAACTGGCAGGTTAATCTAACTAAAGAGACAGGCAAGGAACATAAATCTACTGGTATATACAGTAAATAACAAGAAATGCTCTGAACCAGCAGTAGTAGCTACTGGCAACAACAGAAGTTCATGACAATAGAGTTCAGACAGGGAAAGCAGAACAGATACACTAATAACACAGATTGTTCCAAGCCAGTAAATGTTAATCCTGGCAACCGCAGTAATCAACACATAGGAACAATACTACAGCTAGGAGATGATTAGACAAGGACAGACAGAGAAAGACTGAGACCAGGAATTGGTCTAAGGACAGACTAATAGGGCTGTGACTATGTACACAGTTAATGAGGCCTGAGAGAAAGACTGTAGTGGAATGGGACTGTGGTAAGAGACAAATGTTGTGGTTATGTGTGAAGCAGCTGTATGCAATTAAAATGATAATGTTTAGCAAGCAGAAAGACCGAAGATATGGACAAGACAAAGAAACAAGTATTGTGTGGAAGAATCCACACTGCACCTGATGCTAAGGCAAACAGGATCTAGACAGGACTGGGTCTGGCAAAGATATTTTAGCATGAGAGCTCACTGGACTGGCAGTTTCTCACAAGAAGCAGGGACTATACCATGAACTCCTACAAACAGCACATAAAACAGGGACACAAAAGAAGGATTGGTAGCAGGGACAAACAAACAGGGATACTGCAGAGCTATAGCTATGAAAGAGAGGAAGCACTGTTCCAACAGGACGGGGATTTGACACAGAGAGACAAAGGCTTCCGCTGCAACCCGACTCTATGACCAGCAAGCAGTGCAAGGCAGTTTCAGGAGCCAATCAACAGCCTCCTGCAGCCAAGCCCCCAAAGATCACTAATCCCATGCAGCTGCTACAGCAATTAAGCAGACAGAACAGAGCTGCAGCAGCACATGTACATGTAACAGTATGACAACAAGCACACTATAGGAGAGCTATCACTATCATTGCAGGAACCCTGATTAATCAAGGACTCTTTAAGTGTTAACTATAATCAAGTCAGCTTATATCACTTGGATAAACTCCAAATAAGTAGTAGATACGCGTGGACTCTAAACTTTGGCCACACTAATACAGTGTGTTCACTTATTATAACCTATGTTCCCATTTAACTTGAATCATTTGTGCTATATCTGGTAATTGGACCCTAATTAGCTTGAACTAATATCATGAGATACTGTTAGGGCTATTTTATACAATCTGTTTATGTTTCATTTTAAAAGTGTTGTTATTTAAGTGTTATACAGTAAAGCAATTGTGATCATGGTGTACATTTATTATATTAAAATATATATTATTTTGTTTAAATACATAGCCAAAACAAACTACAGTAACTTCAGCCGCAGAAATTGAATTGGCAAAAATAGTGATGACATGTAGTTTCAGGGAAAGACCTTGGAGGTACTCCCTTTTAAGGGAGACATCTTGTTTGGGGTAGACTTAAATAAAATTGTGTTTGAACTGGTGGCTGCTAAAACTGCCTTTCTCCCAAATACTAATCCATCTGTATAGATGGCAAAAGGTACCACTTTTCTTTCCTTTCGACCTCAAGGGAAAGCAAAAGGTCAGGTATACCCGAGACAATCTCGTGCTTCCAAAACCAATAAGCCCAAGACCCCGACTGGGTCCTGCTGACTATGGATGCCAGTCTGCGGGGATGGGGTGCAGTGATGGAGCAACACTCTTTCCCGGGGCGTTGGACCAAGTAGGAGTCCCTCCTCCTGATAAACATTCTGGAACTGCGGGCGGTTCAATGCATTAACTCTCACCCTGCCTCTAGTACAGAACAGGCATGTTCAGTTATGGTCAGACAATGCGACCATGGTGGCATACATCAACCATCAAGGTGGCACTTGAAGCCGCGTGGCAATGTTGGAAGTGTCAAAAATCCTTCAATGGGCAACGCCATCTGCCAGCAATATCGGCAGTGTTCATTTCGGGGGTCCTAAACTGGGAAGCGGACATCCTCAGTTGCCAGGACGTACACGCCGGAGAGTGGAGCCTTCATCCGGAAGGCTTTCAACTCCTAGTGGACATGTGTGGCCTACCAGATGTAGAACTGATGGCATCTCGACACAATCACAAAGATCCGGTCTTCAGATCAAGACTTCAAGCAAATCTTCAATCAGCATTCGTGGATGCACTAGCCATTCCATGGAACTTTCGGCTGCCTTATGTGTTCCCTCCAGTGTCATTCCTGCCCAGGGGCCTGCGGAAGTTCAATCATGAAGGAGGAATACTACTTCTAGTCGCTCCCACGTGGCCCAGATGGCATTGGTTCTCAGACCTGCAGGGTTTATCGACAGAGCGCCCTCTTCCACTTCCTCAATGACCAGACCTCCTCGTAGAGGGCCCTTGTCTCTATCCAGACTTGGCCAGAATGGCTTTGATGACATGGCTCTTGAAGCATCACTCCTAAGAGACAAAGGATTCTCTGAGGCAGTCATTCAAACTATGTTGAAAGGCCGTAAGCCGACGTCTGCTCGGATCTATTATAGGGTCTGGAATTCTTACATCACCTTATGTCCTGATAAGAACTATGATGCGTACATCCAAAATCCTGGCTTTCCTGCAACAAGGCCTGGATTTAGGCCTTTCGTCTGGCCTTCCTCAAGGTTCACTTATCTGCCTTGTCGGTGTGGTTTCAGAAAAAAATTGCATCTATGCCTGATGTTCATACATTCACTCAGAGTGTGTTACGGATTCAGCCTCCCTATGTCCCTCCTGTGGCTCCATGGGATCTATCTGTTTTCCTGATTGCCCTCCAAAAGTCTCCATTTGAACCTCTTGAGTCAGTGGACCTTAAATGGCTCACAGCCATGGTCCTGTTTCAGCTGGCTATTGCCTCTGCTAGAAGGGTGTCGGACTTAGGCGCTTTGTCCTGTTGTCTTCCCTTTCTAATATTCCACCGTGACTGGTCAGTTCTGAGAACTCTCCCTGGTTACTTATCTAAAGTGGTGTCATCTTTTCACCTTAACCAAGAGATTGTGGTTACAACCTTTATCTCTTCTGACTTGTCACCCAAAGAACAGTCTTTGGATGTGGTAAGGGCTCTCCGTATATATATGTGGAGAGGACTACCTCTATCAGGAGTACTGTCTGGTTTCCACAATGTGGCTGCGAATAAGCAAACCTTGGCCAGATGGTGATTGCACAAGCATATGCGCAGGCTGGACTCCCAGCTCCTGCTGCTAATAAAGCCCATTCTACTCAGTCTGTTGGACCTTTTTGGGTTGCCTGCCGTGGCGCGTCCGCAGAACAATTGTGCAAGGCGGATACGTGGTCCTCAGTGAACACGTTCATTAGGTTCTATGCCTTTGATACTTCCGCCTCCCAGGATGCTTCCTTTGGATGTCAGGTTCTCATACCCGCTAAGACGCGTCCCCTTCCTTGAGGAACTGCTTTAGGACATCACCCGATGTTTTCCCTGTGGAACACAGTATACCCTGCTGCAGAAAAGGAGCGTTATGGTAAACTTACCATGGTTAACTCTTTCTGTGAGGTACACTGGGTTCCACAGGGTGCCCACTCTGATGCACCTAGCTTCTGTGGGTTTGTATGGAATTAGCCACTGGTCCCTTCTCCTGTGAGGAGAATGTGGTTCTATGTGACTAACATCTGCCTTCTCTCTGACCTGCTCCTACATTGGACTGGTTAACGAAACTGAGCTCACAGTGCCTGGAGGCAGAGTTACAGAGGAGGCCCCAATGCATCCTGGGACAGCCTAAAGCTTTAGCCTGTTGGTGCCTCTGGATCAAGATCCACTCTACACCTGATGTTTGCCCTGTGGAACCCATTGTACCTTGCAGAAAGAGTGTTAACCATGGTAAGTCTACCAGAACTCTACTAATTGTCTCTTGCTGTGGAACTACACGTCCCAGCAAGCCATCCCCGCTTGCTGGTACTTGGAGAACCACAAGTACAAGAATGCGGTGAATAATGGGCCCGCTGGTACCTGTAGTTCTGCAGCAAAAGAAATACATGTACACGTACACACTCATACATACTGACCTACATCCCATGTTGCCATTCACGTCCCCTTCTCCAGTAGAATCCAATAGGGGTACGTGTAAAAAAATAATAAATATACTTACAAACAGTCCAGTGAAGCTCGGTTCTCTTCATTCCATGTAGTAATACACGGGTTAAAAAATAAAAAAATGTAAGACTCAGTCCAACGAACTAAAGGGGTTCCCTGTTTACACAAGGAACCCCTTTCCCCGAATGCTGGGATCCCCCGTGACTCCTGTCACTAGGGGACCCGGCAGCCAATTAGGGAGCGCCACTGTCAATCAGGCGGAGCGCATGGCTAGAATGGAGCTTCGCGATGCTCCATTTTAGCCTATGATGGGAAAATTGCCGTCCGCGGCTAACCACGAGGTTAATTGGGGTCACTCTTGTGGGTGTTTTGTGCTTGCTGTGTACTTTAATAATATTAGTTTTAGGGATCTATTCATGAAGCAGTGAAAAGTGAAGAGAAGTGAGCCAGTAGAGAAGTTGGCCATGGAAACCAGTCAGCTGCTACGTATAATTTTATAGCATGCACTTTATAAATGTTACCTCAACACTGATTGGTTGCCATGGGAAACTTCTCCACTGGCTCACTTCTCCACTCGTTTCACTGCTTCATGAATAGACCCCTAAATGTGGCCTAGACTAATCAATAGAAACAGTCAGTGATTTACAAGATACATAATATTGAACAAGGGACAGTTGTTAATATGTGGCAGACCATATTAATACATTATGAGAATTTTTATTAACGGATTCTGTTAATTCTCAAATAATATGGTCTGCCACATATTAACTGACTGTCCAAACATACTACATTTGCCACTGTCCAAACATACTACATTTGCCTCCCCTCTCGTACAAGCCCTACACAGGCTCCACTTCCTCTTCAGAACCAAATTCAAGTTTTTCACACTCACTCCCAAAAGCCCTCACCGAATCCTCTCCCATTTATATCTCTGATCTCATCCCCCTTCATACTCCCACCCATTACCACAAATGAATGGCAACTGATTTCTACCTCTAATTACCACATCCAAGATTTTGCCTGTGCTGCTCCTTACCTCTGGATTTCACTCATTCTCCCTATCAGACTATCCACCTTTTTACAAAACTTCAAAAAAGGCTCTCAAAACCCAATTATTCATAAAACCCATCAATCTCTCATCCTAACCCTCTGTGCCATGTTCACCATTTATCCCATCTGTGTCACCTGTTTCTCCCTCCCCTTAAGAAAGTAACCTCTCATGAGCTCTTATGTGCTTTGGCTTCCTTTGCTTACAGTATATTACAGTATCTTCTACTCCATAATCCCTCCAGCTGCACCTCACCCTTGGTTTCCACTGCTGTGCTGTATATTTAAGTGCTACGACAAGTTATGCAGAAATGTTTATTTCCCATGTACTTGCCTTGTATTATAAGGCACTGTGGGGCAGATGTATTAAGCCTGGAGAAGTGGTAAAGCAGTTATAAAGCAGTGATAAGTGCAAGGTGATAATGCACCAGCCAATCAGCTCCAATTTGTGAAATTACTGTTAGGAGCTGATTGGCTGGTGCATTATCACCTTGTACTTATCATTGCTTTATCACTTCTCCAGGCTTAATATATCTGCTAGAGATGTGCACTGGAAATTTTTTGGGTTTTGTGTTTTGGTTTTGGATTCGGTTCCGCAGCCGTGTTTTGGATTCGGACGCATTTTAGCAAAACCTCCCTGAAAAATATTTGTCGGATTCGGGTGTGTTTTGGATTCGGGTGTTTTTTTTCCAAGAACCCCTCAAAAACATCTTAAATCATAGAATTTGGGGGTAATTTTGATCCCATAGTATTATTAACCTCAATAACCATAATTTCCACTCATTTCCAGTCTATTCTGAACACCTCACACCTCACAATATTATTTTTAGTCCTAAAATTTGCACCGAGGTCGCTGGATGACTAAGCTAAGCGACCCAAGTGGGCGGCACAAACACCTGGCCCATCTAGGAGTGGCATTGCAGTGTCAGACAGGATGGCACTTAAAAAAATAGTCCCCAAACAGCACATGATGCAGAGATAAATAGATAAAAAAAAGAGGTGCAAGATGGAATTGTCCTTGGGCCCTCCCACCCACCCTTACGTTGTATAAACAGGACTTGCACACTTTAACAAACCTATCATTTCAGCCACAGGGTCTGCCACACGACTTTGGCTGAAATTACTAGTTGGTTTGGGCCCCCACCAAAAAAGAAGCAATCAATCTCTCCTTGCACAAACTGGCTCTACAAAAGCAAGATGTCCACCTCCTCCTCATCGTTCGATTCATCACCCCTTTCACTGTGTACATCCACCTCCTCACAGAGTATTAATTCGTCCCCACTGGAATCCACCATCTCAGGTCCCTGTGTACTTTCTGGAGGCAATTGCTGGTGAATGTCTCCACGGAGGAATTGATTATAATTCATTTTGATGAACATCATCTTTACCACATTTTCTGGAAGTAACCTTGTATGCCAATTGCTGACAAGGTGACCGGCTGCACTAAACACTCTTTCGGAGTACACACTGGAGGGGGGGCAACTTAGGTAAAATAAAGCCAGTTTGTGCAAGGGCCTCCAAATTGCCTCTTTTTCCTGCCAGTATATGTACGGACTGTCTAACGTGCCTCCACCATTCTTTCAATGGTGACAGAATCATATGCAGTGACAGTAGACGACATGTCAGTAATCAATGGCATGTCCTTCAGTCCGGACCAGATGTCTGCACTCGCTCCAGACTGCCTTGCATCACCGCCAGCGGATGGGCTCGGAATTCTTATCCTTTTCCTTGCAGCCCCAGTGGCGGAAGAATGTGAAGAAGAAGCTGTTGATGGGTCACGTTCCGCTTGACTTGACAAGTGTCTCACCAGCAGGTGTTTGAATATGTGCAGACTTGTGTCTGCCGGAAAGAGAGATACAACGTAGGGTATAAACCTTGGATCGAGCACGGTGGCCAAAATGTAGTGCTTTGATTTCAACAGATTGACCACCCGTGAATCCTGGTTAAGCGAATTAAGGGCTCCATCCACAATTCCAACATGCCTAGCGGAATCGCTCCATTTTAGCTCCTCCTTCAATCTCTCCAGCTGCTTCTGCAAAAGCCTGATGAGGGGAATGACCTGACTCAGGCTGGCAGTATCTGAACTGACTTCACGTATGGAAAGTTCAAAGGGTTGCAGAACCTTGCACAACATTGAAATCATTCTCCACTGCGCTTGAGTCAGGTGCATTCCCCCTCCTTTGCCTATATTGTAGGCAGATGTATAGGCTTGAATGGCCTTTTGCTGCTCCTCCATCCTCTGAAGCATATAGAGGGTTGAAATCCACCTCATTACCACCTCATGCTTCAGATGATGGCGGGGCAGGTTCCGGTGTATTTGCTGGTGCTCCAGTCTTCAGCACGCGGTGGCTGAATGCCGAAAGTGGCCCGCAATTTTTCAGGACACCAACAGCATCTCTTTCACACCCCTGTCGTTTTAAAAAAAATTCTGCACCACCAAATTCAATGTATGTGCAAAACATGGGACGTGCTGGAATTTTCCCACATGTAATGCACGCACAAAATTGTTGGCGTTGTCCGATGTCACAAATCCCCAGGAGAGTCCAATTGGGGTAAGCCATTCTGTGATGATGTTCCTCAGTTTCCGTAAGAGATTGTCAGCTGTGTGCCTCTTATGGAAAGCAGTGATACAAAGCGTAGCCTGCCTAGGAATGAGTTTGCGAGATGCTGCTGCTGGTGCCGCTGCTGCTGTTGTTGCTGCGGGAGGCAATACATCTACCCAGTGGGCTGTTACAGTCATATAGTCCTGAGTCTGCTCTGCTCCACTTGTCCACATGTCCGTGGTTAAGTGAACATTGGATACAACTGCATTTTTTAAGACACTGGTGATTCTTTTTCTGACGTCTGTGTACATTAACGTATCGCCTGCCTAGAAAAGTGGAACCTAGATGGTATTTGGTACCAGGGACACAGTACCTTAAGCAATTCTCTAATTCGCTGTGAATTAACGGTGGATACCGGACACACGTTTAACATCAATACAGCTGCCAAGCCCTGAGTTATCCGCTTTGCAGCAGGATGACTGCTGTGATATTTCATCTTCCTCGCAAAGGACTGTTGGACAGTCAATTGCTAACTGGAAGTAGTACAAGTGGTCTTCCGACTTCCCCTCTGGGATGACAATCGACTCCCAGCAGCAACAACAGCAGTGCCAGCAGCAGTAGGCGTAACACTCAAGTATCCATCGGAGGAATCCCAGATAGAAGAGGACTCGTCAGACTTGCCAGTGACATGGCCTGCAGGACTATTGGCATTCGTGTCTAAGGAGGAAATTGGCACTGAGGGAGTTGGTGGTGTGGTTTGCAGGAGCTTGGGTACAAGAGGAAGGGATTTAGTTGTCAGTGGACTGATTCGGCTGTCACCCAAAGTTTTTGAACTTGTCAATGACTTCTGAGGAATGCGCTCCAGGTGACGTATAAGGGAGGATGTTCCTAGGTGGTTAACATCCTTACCCCTACTTATTACAGCTTGACAAAGGCAACACACGGCTTGACACATGTTGTTCGCATTTCTGTTAAAATAATTCCCCACCGAAGAGGTGATTTTTTTTGTAATTTGACCAGGCATGTCAATGGCCATATTCATCCCACGGACAACAGGTGTCTCCTCGGGTGCCTTACTTAAACAAACCACCTCAACATCAGAATCCTCCTTATCAATTTCCTCCTCAGCACCAGCAACACCCATATCCTCATCCTGGTGTACTTCAACAGTGACATCTTCAATTTGACTATCAGGAACTGGACTGTGGGTGCTCCTTCCAGCACTTGCAGGGGGCGTGCAAATGGTGGAAGGCGCCACCTCTTCCCGTCCAGTGTTGGGAAGGTCAGGCATCGCAACCGTCACAATTGGACTTTCCTTGGGGATTTGTGATTTAGAAGAACGCACAGTTCTTTGCTGTGCTTTTGCCAGCTTAAGTCTTTTCATTTTTCTAGCAGGAGGATGAGTGCTTCCATCCTCATGTGAAGCTGAACCACTAGCCATGAACATAGGCCAGGGCCTCAGCCGTTCCTTGCCACTCTGTGTCGTAAATGGCATATTGGCAAGTTTACGCTTCTCCTCAGACGCTTTTAATTTAGATTTTTGGGTCATTTTACTGAACTTTTGTTTTTTGGATTTTACATGCTCTCTACTATGACATTAGGCATTGGCCTTGGCAGACGACGTTGATGGCATTTCATTGTCTCGGCCATGACTAGTGGCAGCAGCTTCAGCACAAGGTGGAAGTGGATCTTGATCTTTCCCTATTTTACCCTCCACATTTTTGTTCTCCATTTTTAAATTTGTGGAATTATATGCCAGTAATATATCAATAGCAATGGCCTACTGTACTGTACTATATATGTATACTGCTGGTCACCAAAATGCTGCACTGTCCTACTATCTACTGCTCACAATAATGAAACACAGAGATAGCATATTTGACACGGAGCTTCAAGATACAGCAATGGCCTACTGTACTGTACTGTACTGTACTATAAATATGTATATTGCTGGTCACCAAAATGTTGCACTGTCCTACTATTTACTGCTCCCAATAATGCAGCACAGAGATAGTATACTTGACACAGAGCTGCAAGATACAGCAATGGCTTACTATACTGTATTATATATATGTATACTGCTGGTCACCAAAATGCTGCACTGTCCTACTATATACTGCTCAAAATAATGCAGCACAGAGATAGTATACTTGACACAGAGCTGCAAGATACAGCAATGGCCTACTGTACTGTACTATATATGTATACTGCTGGTCACCAAAATGCTGCACTGTCCTACTATATACTGCTCACAATAATGCAGCACAGAGATAGTATACTTGACACAGAGCTGCAAGATACAGCAATGGCCTACTATACTGTAATATATATGTATACTGCTGGTCACCAAAATGCTGCACTGTCCTACTATATACTGCTCACAATAATGCAGCACAGAGACAGTATACTTGACACAGAGCTGCAAGATACAGCAATAGCCTACTGTATTGTACTGTATGTGTATACTGCTGGTTACCAAAATGCTGCACTGTCCTACTATATACTGCTCACAATAATGCAGCACAGAGATAGTATACTTAACACAGAGCTGCAAGATACAGCAATGGGCTACTGTACTGAACTACTATAATTATATACTGGTGGTCCCCAGTCCCCACAATGCAGTACACTGAGCACAGATATTTGCAGCACACTGAGCACAGATATGGAGCGTTTTCAGGCAGAGAACGTAGATATTTTCAGCACACTGAGCACAAATATTTGCAGCACAGTGAGCACAGATATTTGCAGCACACTGAGGGGACAGAACACAGCCACGTCCTCTCCATTCAATCTCTAATGCACGAGTGAAGATGGCGGCGACGCGCGGCTCTTTATATAGAATATGAATCTTGCGATAATCCGACAGCGGGATGATGACGTTCGGCCAAGTTCGTGTTAACCGAGCAAGGCGGGAAGATCAGAGGCTGCCTCGGAATCGTGTAAAATAGGTGAAGTTTGGGGGGGTTCGGATCTCGGAGAACCGAACCCGCTTATCTCTAATATCTGCCCTAATATTCTTGTGTGCTAATTGTTTATGTACTTTGTTAGGGGCTGCGGATCCCTTGTGGCACCATATAAAGCAGGGATGGAGAACCTTCGGCCCTCCAGCTGTTGTTGAACTACACATCCCAGCATGCCCTGCAACAGTTTTAGCATGGCCAAATAGCAAAACTGTAGCAAGGCATACTGATATGTGTAGCTCAACAACAGCTGGAGGGCCAAAGGTTCCAGTGGCGGAAGTCTGGAAGGCAATAGAGTCGGATGCCGTCGGGCTCCAGCAATGAAGGGGGCACCTTCTTCATTGCCTCCGACAGTGTGGTTATCCAGTTGTGGCTCCCGTCTCCCGAATGACACCCCGGCTCCCGCCCCCTGAGAAGTGCGGTTGCCCGGCTCCAGGATGATGATACAGCGATGCTTCAGCTCCTGCCGCCCATAGCGCAGCTACCCAGCTCCAGGTTCAGCCTGATGACATCACGGCTGGCCAGCTCCACAGTGCCGATACCCGGCTTCGGCTCCTGCACCACCACAGCACAGCTTCCCGGCTTCAGCTCCTGCCGCACAACGCCGCTGCCCAGCTCCTGCATGCTTACACTGAGGCAGGTGAGAAGAGGTATCTTATGGAGGAAAGTGTCAGGGTGGGGGACAGTGTGTGTGTGTGTCAATGTGTGTGTTTATATATGTATGTGTGTATTTGTATAGATGTGTATGTGACTGAGTATGTATATATGTGGCTATGTGTGTGTATATATATGTGTGGTATAGTGTGTGTGTGTGTGTGTGTGTGTGTGTGTGTGTGTGTGTGTGTAAATATGCTGTGTGTATACTGTGTGTATATGTATATATGTGAGTGCGTGTATGTGTGTACATGTGGCTGTGAGTTTATACCTTAACTGGGCTGCAGCAGGCAATATAAACTTTTTCGCCTTATAATAACTTATGCCCCTGAAAGGTTCCCCACCCCTGATATGAAGGATAATAATAATAATAATAATAATAATAATAAAAATAATAATAATAATAATATTTTACAGCACAGTTCATGATATGTTATTAAATGATATCTTATATGAATAAAACATAACCTTAAAACTGTGTTACTCTTTGTGAATGACTAGGTCTTTTCCTTTCCAAGATCTCTGGGGCTGCTCAGTGTAATAACCAGGGGGCAGATGTATAAACCTTGAGAAGTGATAAAGCAGTGATAAGTGGAAGGTCATAATGCACCAGCCAATCAGCTCCTAACTGCAATTTACATATTGGAGCTGATTGGCTGGTGCGTTATACCTTGCACTTATCACTGCTTTATCACTGCTTTATCACTTCTCCAGGCTTAATACATCTGCCCCCAGATGACTCAGTTGCAGCTATTGCAGCATCTAAGTGGCCTAATCATTCTCATCTTCACACCTCCCAACTGTCCCGATTTTCGCCGGACAGTCCCGTTTTTTGTGACTGTCACGCTGTCCCACCAGCGGGCCACAGTGTCCTGCGTGGGGGTAGGGGCAGTTGGGAGGGTCCTGCTTGCGCACAGCGTCTATTCAGGAGACAGGAGGAAAGGGGCATGCCAGCAGCTCACAGAACGCTGGGCATGCCCCCTTGGTGATGAAAATGGGGGCATGGCTCACGATAGCGTGCCCTCCCGTGAAGATGTAATTTTATGGACCCTACATTCTAATTAGATTTGAAAATTACGAATGAATGTATTTCTCTTGTACCTTTTAAAAATAAAAAATTAACTGTGTACAATGGGGGTCATTCCGAGTTGATCACTAGCTGCCGTTGTTCACAGCGCAGCGATCAGGCTTAAAATTGGCATTTCTGCGCATGCATATGCACCGCAATGTGCATGCGCGACGTTCGGGGACAAAGGCATTTGTTGTTTTGCACAGGTTCTAGCAAAGTTTTCAGTTGCACTGACGGCCGCAAGAAGATTGACATGAAGGGGGCGTTTCTGGGTGTCAACTGACCATTTTCAGGGAGTGTTTGCAAAAACGCAGGCGTGTCTGGGCGTTCGCTGGGCTGGTTTATGACGTTAAATCCGGACATGAATAGCCTGAAGTGATTGCAAGCGCTGAGTAGGTTCAGAGCTACTCTGAAACGACACAAACTGTTTTTGCAGAACTCGGCTGCACAAGCGGCTGCACAAGCTAAGCTAAAATACACTCCCCAGTGGGCGGCGGCATAGCGTTTGCATGGCTGCTAAAACTAGCTAGCGAGCGATCAACTCGGAATGACCCCCAATATTCTTATATGTAAAGGATTTGACAGAATACTATCAGATGATATTTATACCTGTATAAGCCCTTTATTAATTTTAGCACCAATATATTACGTGATAAGAAGCGCTGGGAGGTCTTTCCCCTTTCTACCATTTACATCTCCTCTCTGTAGCAGTTTAAAACTTTGGACTTAATGTTCAGCCGCTTAGGTAGTAGTTCAGCAATAAGTACTATTGTTATATTTTTAATACCATACCGTAAGGCTTAAAGAACAGATCTGCGGATTCCAATTCCCCTCTGTCACTAAACGCATCACTGCAATCAACAAGCGCCTCCTTCACAGCATCGTAGCCAGTCAGCATGACTACAGGATTGTTGGCGATGTAGAGGGTGTACACAGGTCCGTACTTCTCACTTAGCTTTAGAGAGACAGATACAATGCATTATAGTGGTTGAACTGTATGTTGCTTGGATACTGTTTTATAGCTAAACATTTTGAAAAAAATATCTACATTATATACCATTCACATAGGCAAATGCAGTGGGGCGGGGGTTCCAGTTGCCTGGAAACCCCCCTTCTGTTGGAAAGTGGTTCAAATTATGACAACAATAGTAATTATTTAATCCGAATTCTAGAGCTGCTGCCACATTATGCAGTTTAAGGGACAGAGCAGAGCTGCTGCACATGGCCAGTGGTATCAGCTTCTTCTACCATGTTTGCCGTGTGTGTGGATCTGAGACCTCACACTGTGCACTGGACCAGAGAGTAGCTACTAGGAAGAAGAGACAGGAGCCTTACCATGATGTGGAAGAAGGTGTGCTTGGACAGTACAGTACTGGTTCTATTTTGTTTGTGTATTTATTTATTATGGTATGTTTAACATTTTCCTGACCACGTATTTATATTATTTTAATTATTTACATGTTTGATACAGCCTACACTAGAGACCATCTATAGTTAAGGACCATAGATAGTTATATATTAATACTGTGTTCCATACAGTATCCAGTGCATAAAAAGACGAATGTTCACATTAATGTTCATAGTCATACTAGGTTCTTCTACCGCTCCTCCAGACTCCCGCACTAATGTTCTGCAAAGTGGGAGATTGTGGACTTCATT
Source organism: Pseudophryne corroboree (assembly GCF_028390025.1). Classification (NCBI taxonomy): domain Eukaryota; kingdom Metazoa; phylum Chordata; class Amphibia; order Anura; family Myobatrachidae; genus Pseudophryne; species Pseudophryne corroboree. The sequence goes on from NC_086451.1 coordinate 405,035,875, forward strand.
TGGAAACCCCCCTCTAGAAAACCTGCGTTTGCCACTGATTTACAGTTTTATATAGGCTTACTAAAATTCTATTTTTTATTTGACTAAATACTGTATGATGTATCTGGTCATTATATCTTTAATGAGCAGTTATAGTGAATATCTAATACTACAGTATCTACCGATGAAGTTTGTTTTAGACACTCCAGCGCTTGTCTACTTATCATAAATGCACTGACACTTCAACCATTTCTCTCTGTCTATGACTGTATTTAAATCACACTGCACATACTGTACTTTTAGAACATATTGGAATGTTGAGAGATATCTGTTGTATTATAAAAATAGTGAAGCTACTGTACACGGTTGAGGCACATTATAATGAACACCAGCTGATAGCCAGAGTAACCGCTGTGTGCAGCACAGACACCGGCTAAATGGGCTAAACTGTCATTTTAGACATACGTCTGTAAGCCACGAGGCTCATTTTGACTGCTCCACTATACGTGTCGGTCCTCACGCACCTTCGTTGCCGATGTTCAAATCTCACATCAATGGATCATGGTGCTCCGCAGTTTCCACGCTGGTTATTCGCAATGGTGCCACTTGTTCAGTCACAATACACCTTCGCCACAGCAGGTCACAAACTGCGTTGTTTCAGAAATACTGCCACCCTTGGCCTGAAAGCCGATAATCATCCCTTTTTGCAACTCTGATAAATGACCCCTTTTACGCATGACTGCAACGAGTGATATGTGTGCAAACAGCTAATTTTACATCTTATACAGTATACCCCCCGGGATGCAGTCAAGATCCCGCCGGACGGGATCCCGGCAGTCGGAATACCAACACCGGGATCCCGACCGGCACAATCTCAACATATTCTCCCTCCGTGGGTGTCCACGACACCCATAGAGGGAGAATAAACTAGTTTGCCCGCAAGGGGCTGCGTTGCGTCCGCCCCCCTGTCGGGATTGTGCCAGTCGGGATCCCGGTGTCGGTATTCCGACCGCCGGGATACCTTCTGGCGGGATCTCGTACTGATCCCTACCCACCAAGCCAGAGCACGGCATGTGACATACTTCATGGGCTACGCAAAGCCAACGTCAAATGTAGGAGGTGGTCATAATAATGTGACTCCACCGTGTATAAATGCCACAGCTTACCTTAACCAAAGATCTTGGAAATTCTGTGGTGCTGATCTGCATGATATTCCCCAGCAGGGGCAGAGGTGTGGGCCCCGGGGGCAGGTTCTTCCGAGTTATCCTATTCCACCATTTAGCAAGGTAAATCAGGAGAGTGACCCCAGTAGCCAGGAGAAGGGTCCCTGCTATATTTAGTGCCATTATGGGCACAGCAGAATTACAGCAGGTTCTCTGAGCTATGTCCCACTTTGCTTCTGATAAGAAAAAGCTTTGACACTGAACTATATTCCAAACAGCATGTAATCATTAATGACAGGTTAGGTGAGATTAAGACTGGTGCAGAGTTACATTTATATTGCATAAGGAATTGTATATGCTGAATAACCCTAATACGGTTTTAAATGCCCTTTGAGGTACACAAGGTATTTTCTGTATAGAATTTACTTTAAAAGCAATATGGGAAAGGAAAGTTATCAAGAAGACCTTGGGGAAGACTTTAGTATGTTCTTAAGGGGTATAATATGTTCCTGCAATGACGTTGAGTGGCAGACACAAACAGGTCACCCTAAACCAAGCCCAACTATTGTCTTGCTCTGTTTTGTGACAGACAGTTTACATTTAATATTAAAATAGCTAAAGGTTTTTGTTTATTTGTTAGTTGTAAAATCTCCAAGGGAACCAAATACAGGGGCGGGGAGGGGGGAGGGGGGGGGGTCACACTGCCTCACCTGCCATAGACTTTTCACCCCAGCGTTTTGATTATAACATTTATTACAATAATACAAAGAAGGTAGTTCTAATATATTTTTGTATTTTTCATATACTTTATAGAGACAGGAAAGGCTCTGCCTCACCTCACCACATGTCACTGGTTGACTGCTATAGTACCTTACCCTCACTTATGGACCCACATGGGGTTACAAAAGTGAAATTGGCAATGTTGTAGAATTAGTAATTGATAACCGATATACAGCTGTGTCTTCATACACCATGGCCATACTTGTGCCAGACAGTGTTTCCTAGAATACACTGAACTGTAGCATTTCGTATGCAGATTCAGCAACAGTAGCACACACACTATAGGTATGCCACCTATTATTTTATCAGCAGAGTCTGCTTGTGCATCTTATTCACATAGCGATGGCAGATATAACATGTGCAGAGAGAGTTAGATTTGGGTGTGGTGTGTTCAAACTGAAATCTAAATTGCAGTGTAAAAATAAAGCAGCCAGTATTTACACTGCACAGAAACAAAATAACCCACCCAAATCTAACTCTCTCTGCACGTGTCATATCTGCCCTACCTGCACTGCACATGGTTTTGCCCATTAGAGAAAGATTTTACTTTTGCAGTCAGGTCTGAATTAGGCCCTATATTCCCAGTACCATCAGATTTAGTTCCATTTTCAGTTCAGAGACCGTCAATCACTTGGGTGTCTCAAATTCAAGAACTAAAATAAATTGTCAACTAAGATATTCACAAAATCATCTGACAAGACTACTACTACTACTACTACTACTACTAATAATAATAATAATAATAATAATAATTTTATCTATAGCGCACTTTTCTACAGCAGGACTCAAAGTTGCTCTACAGATATAAAAAAAATATATAGTACAATGGGTTTAGTGTTACAGAAAGTAGAAAAGCAAACAGAAAAGGGGGGAAAAATAAGTATAATACAGCTTTGGTGCAGTCGTTTTGGGCTATAAATTCCACAGGTTATATATTCCACCCAAGAAAGGTACCAGGTCATGCAACCATCTTGGGTGCGCTACGTTGGATTACCCTGAGTGGAATAGATCATGCTTAGAAGAGATGACACAAAATGGGGTAGTTGCAGCATCCTAACACTTGGAGTAGGGTCCTAACATAGCCACTAGCTTCATGTATTCTCATTCCATCTACGAGCGGACCAGGTGAAACATCCATGCTGGATGACCTACAAAGGTTACACTGTGGGAGATAAGCCTTACAAAAACCCAAGGCATATACACTATGGGAAAACTGATATATGTGTGCAATATACAATATAACCTGTATGACTAGATCAACATGTACAGTAGGACATCCTGCCCATAGAGGAACCATCCTGGCAGTCATCTAAGGTGCACTGTGTAGGTTGCTGCAGGCAAGGTGTGCAAATAGTAGAGGTATAGCATACATTAAAGATTACATTAAGAAAATAAATGAGAAGAGAAAAAACAGTGGCATAAAAGGCAGTAGTAAAACAGTGGTGAGGTCAATATAAAAGTAATGGTCTGAGATTTCACAAGTTTAAGGGAGCAGAAGATGTTATTCACAGCAGTAAGAGAGCAAGGTGGTTCAGTCACGTGTGTAGAGAATACTGTCAGGAGGGCGAACGAAGGAGTGGAGGTCCAGAAGTAGACACAATCCAGAAGCAGCAAGAGAAGCGAGAGATGGGTTCCAGGCAGTATAAAGTGGAGCAGTGCGGCAGGAGAGTTGGAAATGAAGAGATCATGGATAGTGAGCAGTTTGTTACGGCTGAATACTGTCCAGGCACAGAGTTCAGAAAGGTTTGTCCGTGCCATGGAGACAGCAGGTATTTGAAGTGGGGAGTTACAGCTCTAGATCACTTGAAGCAGTTAGATTGAAGCAGTCCTGAAGAGTAGAGATGGCTGATAGATTGTTCTCCTTCCATTTAACTCCTTAATAACTCCAGCTTAAATGTAAAAATTCTGCAAAACCTTTGAACTGAGCACTTAGAATCTGAGCAGCCTCAGCTATGCAGCCTAAGAGTAACTATTGCACACCTCTGATTTCTACCCGTTTACTCTTAAAATAGGATTGACTTATTCTCAACTCCTCAGAGTAGCTTTAGATTCAAGAGCTGTCCTAAAGGCCTTTGAAATGATGAACAACATTTCTTGGATAGGGAGTATAGTAAGTCAGAAGTCTCAGATATCATCCATAGGGTAAGTTTAGTGAAACGTGAATCACTACTTTCACAGAACAATGAAACTGATTTGAAAGAGTATGATAAATTTAACCTCTGCAGTACCTTTACAGAGGTCTAGAATATTATAAACGAGAGGGGGCACTGTTACTGACATAGTTTCACTTTTTATTTAATGTTTCCAATAAATATCTACCTTGTTTCAACAGAACAGAGATTACAGTTCCTTTTTATCTTTATTGCTGCAATTATGAAGTGTATATACAAGTTTTATGGATCATGCACTGCACATCATTTTATTTTTTACAGTCACACTGATTATAAATTGTTGTTATTGAAGCAATGCAAGCCTCCTTTACTTGTGTGTGATTGTTTTAAGGATGGCCAATGGTGGGTTAACCATAGATGGTCCCAATTAATGGCAACATCCATGCTTAACATCAATGGTATGAAACCATTTATTAGAAACCATTGGTAGTTTACACTCATCGATGGACATCCCTGCTATGGGGAGTTGCTGATGAGGGGCCAATCAGGGAAGGGGGAAGGGCTTACTGCCACCTCCGGGGATTGGGACTAAGCTCTGTGCCCTTGCATGAATGGAAAGAAAAAAGATTGCTGCATTTCAACTATCACTGGTGGACATACATAGGATCTCTTCCATGGATGACAAAATTATTGACCATCGGTAGCCATCATTAGATTATATTTTGCAGTACAGCGTGTATTAGCAACCTTACTAGTTTTAAATATCAACTGGTGCTTCCTTTCATGCCTTTGTATTGCTTTGCACAGTGCTCCACACATCTCCTGAAATAATTAGTGCTCCTTTAACTTTTCAGATGGCTTGATGTTATTTGTGCCCATAACACATCATAAAACCAAATTAATGCACTTATTTATCAATGAGTGATAAATGTCACTGTGAGTGATAAATTGCACCAGCCAATCAGCTCCTAATTTCCATGTCACAGGCTGGGTTTGAAAAATGACAGTTAGGAGCGGATTGGTTGGTACAATTTATCACTCACAGTAAAATTTATAACTCGTTGATAAATAAGGGGAATAAAACTCTACATAGAAAATGCTAAATGACTCAACTTACTTGAAAATATTAGTATCCAGACCCATAAAACATATACTCCTTTCAGACATGCATGCGCATCAACCTGGGACTTTGGTATGCCTGAAAGCAAACTACCTGGGATGAAGTCTCAGGTTCCTGACCCTGCTCTTTAGCAGGTTCTGGCTGAGACCCAGGAATTTCCCAGCTTGCTAGACCCGGCAATTTACCGCGTCACAAGTCTGAAAGCGGTATAAGTGTATACACTTTGTTTATCATTGTTTTTATGTTTTACTTATTTTGTATAGCAATAATCAATTTCCAGTACTATATTGTAAACATATATTATATTACATAACATCTACCATGGGCTCAGTTTGGGCTGAACTGTTTCCATTTATTTATTTTCTATGCATAAGCTATGGTCCACCAGATAGAACTCATTGTTAGTAGAGATGAGCGAGTTCGGTTCTCAGAGAATCGAACCCTACCGAACTTTGCCTTCCGAGCCCAGATCTGAGTCCGGTTCAGGATTTCCCGCCTGACTCGGAAACCCGAACGCTGCAAAATGTCATCATCCCACTGTCGGATTCTCATGGGATTTGGATTCCATATAAGGAGCCGCACGTCGTGGTCATTTTCACGCCAGTCTCAGAGAGTGTATAGAGAGGACGTGTCCTCAGTGTTCAGTGTCTGTGTGTTGGGGCGGGAAAGTGAGGTGGCAAGTGTTGTGCTGCTCAGTCCAGTCCAGTGTAGTCACTCAGTGTATTGTGCTGCATCAGTCCAGGCAGTCACAGTGTTGGTGTTCTCTGCTGCCATATATCCAGTGTAGCTGTATAAAGTGGTGCGGTGTTGTGCAGACCAGTCCAGTGTAGTCAGTGTATTGTGCTGCATCAGTCCAGCCATTCACAGTGTTGGTGTTCTCTGCTGCCATATATCCAGTGTAGTTGTATAAAGTGGTGCTGTGTTGTGCAGACTAGTGATGAGCGAGGTTCGGTTTTACTCGGTTTTACTCGGTTCTCAAAACGGCATCTTATTGGCTATCCAAAACACGTGACATCCGTGAGCCAATAAGATGCCGTTTTGAGAACCGAGTAAAACCGAGTAAAACCGAGTAAAACCGAATCCGCTCATCACTAGTGCAGACCAGTGGTAGTGTCCTGTGTCATCAGTAATTCCAGAGACGATATACGCTGCTGCTATATGTCCACTGCTGCAGTATAACAATTATAACAACAACCTGTTGTGCTGCATCAGACCAGTGATAGTGTCCTGTCTCATCAGTAATTCCAGTAATTCCAGTGACGATATACACTGCTGCTATATGTCCACTGCTGCAGTATAATAATTATAACAACAACGGGGTAAATTTACTAAGGTGGGAGATTTTTAGAACTGGTGATGTTGCCCATAGCAACCAATCAGATTATATCTATTATCTGTTAGAAGCAGCTAGATAAATGGTAAGTAGAATCTGATTGGTTGCCATGGGCAACATCACCAGTTCTAAAAATCTCCCACCTTTGTAAATTTACCCCAACCTGTTGTGCTGCATCAGACCAGTGGTAGAGTCCTGCATCATCAGTAATTCCAGTGACGATATACGCTGCTGCTATATGTCAACTGCTGTAGTATAATAATTATAACAAGAACCTTTTGCGCTGCATCAGACCATTGGTAGTGTCCAGTGATGATATACGCCACTGCTATATGTCGACTGGTACCCGGACTCCAGGTCGACAACAAAAAGGTCGACACAACTTAGGTCGACGTCAATTGGTTGATACACCGTAGGTCGACATGGACAAAAGGTCAACAGGAACAAGGTCGACATGGAAAAAGGTCGACATGAATATTTTATGTTTTTTCTCTTTTTTTGAACCTTTTCATACTTAACGATCCACGTGGACTACGATTGGAACGGTAATCTGTGCCGAGCGAAGCGAGCCATGCGAGGGGACGCGGTGCACTAATTGGGGTTCCCGGTCACTCTATGAAGAAAACGACACCAAAAAAACATAAAAAAACTCAAGTCGACCTTTTTCAAAGTCGACCTTGTTCCTGTCTACCTTTTGTCCATGTTGACCTTTTGTCCATGTCGACCTAAGGTGTGTCGACCAATTGGCGTCGACCTAAGGTGTGTTGACCTTTTTGTTGTCGACCCTCAGTCCCAGACCTATGTCCACTGCTGCAGTATAATAATTATAACAACAACCTGTTGTGCTGCATCAGACCAGTGGTAGTGTCCTGTCACATCATTCATTCCAGTCATTCCTGTGCTACATATTGTCTCATATAACTCCCAAAAAATAATGGAGAACAAAAATTTTGAGGAGAAAATAGGGAAAGATCAAGAAGAACCACTTCCTCCTAGTGCTGAAGCTGCTGCCACTAGCCATGACATAGACGATGAAATGCCATCAACGTCGTCTGCCAAGGCCGATGCATAATGTGATAGTAGAAGGCGTGTAAAATTCAAAATGCCAAAGTTCCGTATAAAGAGCCAAAAAAATAAATTTAAATGGTCTGAGGAGAAACGTAAAGTTGCCAATATGCCATTTACGAAACGGAGTGGCAAGGAACGGCTGAGGCCCTGGCCTATGTTCATGGCTAGTGGTTCAGCTTCACATGACGATGGAAGCCCTCATCCTCCCGCTAGAAAAATTAAAATAGTTAAGCTGGAAAGAGCACAGAAAAGAACTGTGCACTCTGAGAAGGTATCGCAAATCCCCAAGGAGAGTCCAAGTGTGTCGGCGGTTGCGATGCCTGACCTTTCCAACACTGGACGGGAAAAAGTTGGCTCCTTCCACCATTTGCACGCCCCCTGCAAATGCTGGAAGGAGCACCCACAGTCCAGTTCCTGATATTCAAGTTGAAGGTGTCACTGTTGAAGCACACCAGGATGAGGATATGGGTGTTGCTGGTGCTGAGGAGGAAGTCGATGATGAGGATTCTGATGGTGATGTGGTTTGTTTAAGTCAAGCAACGGGGGAGACACCTGTTGTACTTGAGACGAAGAAACCTATTGTGATACCAGGGCAAACTACCAAAAAAGTAACCTCTTTGGTGTGGAATTATTTCTCCACAAATCCGGACAACAAGTGTCAAGCCATCTGTTGCCTCTGTCAATCTGTAATAAGTAGGGGTAAGGATGTTAACTACCTAGGAACATACTCCCTTATACGTCACCTGCTGCGCATTCATCAGAAGTCAGTGTCAAGTTGTGAAACTTTGGGTAAGCAGTAAGAAGTCCACTGGCACCTAAATCCCTTCTTCCTTCTGTACCCAAGCTCCTGCAAGCCACACTAACAACTCCCTTAACGTCAACTTCCTACTCAGTCAGGAACGTCCGTAGTACTGCAGGCCATGTCACTGTCAAGACTGAGGAGTCCTCTCCTAACCGGGAGTGGTACGCCTGCTGTTGCAGCCGCTGCTCTTGTTGCTGCTGGGAGTCGATCTTCATCACAGAGGGGAAGTCGGAAGACCACTTGTACTACTTCCAGTAAGCAATTGACTATCCAACAGTCCTTTGTGAGGAAGATGAAATATGACAGCAGTCATCCTTTTTTGCAAAGTGGATAACTCAGGCCTTGACAGCTATGTTGGTGTTAGAGGTGCGTCCGGTATCCACCATTAGTTCATTGGTACTTAGAGATTTGATGGAGATTGTGTGTCCAGGGTATCAAATCCTATCTAGGTTCTACTTCTCTAGTCAGGCCATACCATGAATGTACACAGACGTCAGAAAAAAAGTCACCAGTGTCCTACAAAATGCGGTTGTATCCAGTGTCCACTTAATCACGGACATGTGGACAAGTGGAACAGGGCAGACTAAGGACTATATGACTGTAACAGCCCACTGTGTAGATGTATGGCCTCCCGCACCGGCACCAGTAGCAGCATCTTGCAAATGCCAACTCGTTCCTAGGCAGGCTATGCTATGTATCACCGCTTTCCATAAGAGGCACACAGCTGACAACCTCTTACGGAAACTGAGGCACATCATCGCAGAATGGCTTACCCCAATTGGACTCTCCTGGTTATTTGAAATATTGGACAACACCACCAATATTGTGCGTGCATTACATCCGGGCAAATTCCAGCATGTCCCATGTTTTGCACATACATTTAATGTAGTGGTGCAGATTTTTTTGAAAAATGAGGGGTGTGCAGGTGATGCTGGCAGTGGCCCCAAAAATTGCGGGCCACTTCGGCAATCTGTCACTGCCTGCCGAAGACTGGAGCGCCAGCAAACACTCCTAAACCTGCCTCGCCATTAACTGTAGCAAGAGGTGGTAACGAGGTGGAATTCAACACTCTATATGCTTCAGAGGATGGAGGAGCAGCAAAAGGCCATTCAAGCCTATACATCCACCTACAATATAGGCAAAGGAGCGGTAACGCACCTGACTCAAGAGCAATGGAGAATGATTTCCGGCTTGTGCAAGGTTCTCCAACCCTTCGAACTTGCCACATGTGAAGTCAGTTCCGGCACTGCCAGCCTCATCAGGCTTTTGCAGAAGCAGCTGGATAAATTGAAGGAGGATCTAAGACGGAGCGATTCTGCAAAGTATGTAGGACTTGTGGATGGAGCCCTTCATTCGCTTTGCCAGGATTCAAGGGTGGTCAATCTGTTGAAATCAGAGCACTACATTTTGGCCACCGTGCTCTATCTTGGGTTTAAAGCCTACGTTGTATCTCTCTTTCCAGCAGACACAAGTGTGCAGAGGTGCAAAGACCTGCTGGTTAGTAAATTTTCAACTCAAGCGGAACGTGACCCATCAACAGCTCCTCCTTCAATTTCTCCTGCCACTGGGGCTGCAAGGAAAATGATAAGATTTCCTAACCCACCCACTGGCAGTGATGCAGGGCAGTCAGGAGCAAAAACTGACATCTGGTCCGGACTGAAGGACCTGCCAATGATTACTGACATGTCTATTGTCGCTGCATATGATACTGTCACCATTGAAAGAATGGTGGAGGATTACAGTATATGAGTGACAGCATTCAAGTAGGCATGTCAGATAGTCCGTACGTATACTGACAGGAAAAAGAGGCAATTTGGAGGCCCTTGCACAAACTGGCTTTATTTTACCTAAGTTGCCCCCCCTCCAGTGTTTACTCCGAAAGACTGTTTAGTGCAGCCGCTCACCTTGTCAGCGATAAGCATAGGAGGTTACTTCCAGTAAATGTGGAGAAGATTATGTTCATCAAAATGAATTATAAAGTCCTCCGGGAAGACCTTTACCAACAATTGCCTCATGAAAGTACACAGGAACGTGTGATGGTGGATTCCAGTGGGGACGAATTAATACTCAGTGAGGAGAATGTACACGGTGAAAGCGGTGAGGAATCGGAGGATGATGATGAGGTGGACATCTTGCCTCTGTAGAGCCAGTTTGTGCAAGGAGAGATTGATTGCTTATTTTTTGATGGGGTCCCAAACAAACCAGTTATTTCAGCCACAGTCGGGTGGCAGACCATGTCGCTGAAATGATTGGTTTGTTAATGCATGTCCTGTTTATACTAGAGATGAGCGGGTTCAGTTCTCCAAGAACCGAACCCCCCCCGAACTCCACGTGATTTACACGGGTCCGAGGCAGGCTCAGTTGTTCCCGCCTGACTCGGAAAACCCGAACGAGGGAAAACATCATAATCCCGCTGTTGGATTCTAGCGAGGTTCGGATTTCATATAAAGAGCCGCGCGTCGCGGCCATTTTTACTCGTGCACTGTAGAGAGAGCAGAGAGGACGTGGCTACGTTCTCTCAGTGGAAAATCTCAATATCAGTGCTCAGTATCAGTGCTTACTTATTGCTGCTCAGTAATACTAGTAGTGTGTCTCTCTTGTGCTGCATCTTGCTGTTCAGTGTCAGTTCTCAATAGTATCCTCATCAGTGCTCAGTATCACTGCTCATTGTCTTCTGCTGCATTGTGGTGCTCAGTATACTACAGTACATTACTAATAGTCCAGTGTCTTGTGCTGCATCTTGCTGCTCAGTGTCAGTTCTCAATAGTGATGTGCACCGGAAATTTTTCGGGTTTTGTGTTTTGGTTTTGGATTCGGTTCCGCGGATGTGTTTTGGATTCGGACGCATTTTGGCAAAACCTCATGAAAATTTTTTGTCGGATTCGGGTGTGTTTTGGATTTGGCTGTTTTTTTTTACAAAAAAAACCTCAAAAACCGCTTAAATCATAGAATGTGGGAGTCATTTTGATCCCATAGTATTGTTAACCTCAATAACCATAATTTCCACTCATTTCCAGTCTATTCTGAACACCTTACACCTCACAATATTATTTTTAGTCCTAAAATATGCACTGAGGTTGCTGGATGGCTAAGCTAAGTGACCCAAGTGGCCGACACAAACACCTGGCCCATCTAGGAGTGGCACTGCAGTGTCAGACAGGATGGCAGATTTAAAAATAGTCCCCAAACAGCACATGATGCAAAGAAAAAAAGAGGTGCAATGAGGTAGCTGTGTGACTAAGCTAAGCAACCCAAGTGGCCGACACAAACACCTGGCCCATCTAGGAGTGGCACTGCAGTGTCAGACAGGATGGCAGATTTAAAAAATAGTCCCCAAACAGCACATGATGCAAAGAAAAAAAGAGGTGCAATGAGGTAGCTGTGTGACTAAGCTAAGTGACCCAAGTGGCCGACACAAACACCTGGCCCATCTAGGAGTGGCACTGCAGTGTCAGACAGGATAACAGATTTAAAAAAAATGGTCCCCAAACAGCACATGATGCAAAGAAAAAAGAGGTGCAATTAGGTAGCTGTGTGACTAAGCTAAGCGACCCAAATGGCCGACACAAACACCTGGCCCATCTAGGAGTGGCACTGCAGTGTCAGGCAGGATGGCAGATTTAAAAAAATAGTCCCCAAACAGCACATGATGCAAAGAAAAAACGAGGTGCACCAAGGTCGCTGGATGGCCAAGCTAAGCGACCCAAGTAGCCGACACAAACACCTGGCCCATCTAGGAGTGGCACTGCCATTTTCTAGCCAGAGGATGAGTGGTTCCATCCTCATGTGAAGCTGAACCACTAGCCATGAACATAGGCCAGGGCCTCAGCCATTCCTTGCCACTCCATGTCGTAAATGGCATATTGGCAAGTTTATGCTTCTCATCAAACACTTTTAATTTTGATTTTTGGGTTATTTTACTGAACTTTTGTAGTATACTTGACGACACAGAGATAGAGCTGTACTGCTATATAATATATACTGGTGGTTAGCAAAATTCTGCACTGTCCTCCTACTATATATACTGCGCACAACTAAAATGCACCACAGGTATGGATGGATAGTATACTTGACGACACAGAGGTAGGTAGAGCAGTGGACTACTGTACCATCCTGCTATATATTATATACTGGTGGTCAGCAAAATTCTGCACTGTCCTCCTACTATATATACTGCGCACAACTAAAATGCACCACAGGTATGGATGGATAGTATACTTGACGACACAGAGGTAGGTAGAGCAGTGGACTACTGTACCGTACTGCTATATATTATATACTGGTGGTCAGCAAAATTCTGCACTGTCCTCCTACTATATATACTGTGCACAACTAAAATACACCACAGGTATGGATGGATAGTATACTTGATGACACAGAGGTAGGTAGAGCAGTGGACTACTGTACCGTACTGCTATATATTATATACTGGTGGTCAGCAAAATTCTGCACTGTCCTCCTTCTATATATACTACGCACAACTAAAATACACCACAGGAATGGATGGATAGTATACTTGACGACACAGAGGTAAGTAGAGCAGTGGACTACTGTACCGTACTGCTATATATTATATACTGGTGGTCAGCAAAATTCTGCACTGTCCTCCTACTATATATACTGTGCACAACTAAAATACACCACAGGAATGGATGGATAGTATACTTGACGACACAGAGGTAAGTAGAGCAGTGGACTACTGTACCGTACTACTATATAATACTGGTGGTCACTGGTCAGCAAAATTCTGCACTGTCCTCCTACTATATACTAGAATGCAGCACAGATATGGAGCGTTTTTCAGGCAGAGAACGTATATATTTTCAGCACACTGAGCACAGATATTTCCAGCACACTGAGCACAGATATTTGCAGCACACTGAACACAACTGAGAGAACGCTGCACATCCTCTCCCTATCATTTCCAATGCACGAGTGAAAATGGCGGCGACGCGCGGCTCCTTATATAGAATACGAATCTCGCGAGAATCCGACAGTGGGATGATGACGTTCGGACGCGCTCGGGTTATCCGAGCAAGGCGGGAGGATCCGAGGCTGCCTCGAACCGTGTAAAATGGGTGAAGTTCGGGGGGGTTCGGATTCCGAGGAACCGAACCCGCTCATTACTAGTTCTCAGTATTATCCTCATCAGTGCTCAGTATCACTGCTCATTGTCTTGTGCTGCAGTGTGGTGCGCAGTATACTACAGTACATTACTAATAGTCCAGTGTCTTGTGCTGCATCTTGCTGCTCAGTGTCAGTTCTCAGTATTATCCACATCAGTGCTCAGTATCACTGCTCATTGTCTTGTGCGCGCATTGTAGTGCTCAGTAATACTTCAGTACATAACTAATACTAGTCCAGTGTCTTGTGCTGCATCTTGCTGCTGTATGGTGCTGAGGTAGTTTCCTGTCACTGTGCATAGGTCTTCATCATTCCAGTCACAGTGGTATCTGGTATCTATCTAGTGGTATCTAATTCCAGACATTACTGTTGTCTAATTCCAGATATATTACTGGCATATTATTATAATCCCATACATTAAAAAATGGGGAACAAAAAGGAGGGTAAAATAGGGAAAGATCAAGATCCACTTCCACCTAGTGCTGAAGCTGCTTCCATTAGTTATGGCAGAGACAATGAAATGCCATCAATGTTTTCTGCCAAGGCCGATGCCCAATGTCATAGTAGAGAGCATGTCGTATCCAAAAATAGGATTTTAATACCTACCGGTAAATCCTTTCCTCTTAGTCTGTAGAGGATGCTGGGGATGCTTCAAGAACCATGGGGTATAGACGGGATCCGCATGAGACATAGGCACACTTTAAGACTTTGATTGGGTGTGAACTGGCTCCTCCCTCTATGCCCCTCCTCCAGACCCCAGTTTAAGTAACTGTGCCCAGGGAGACGGACATTTCGAGGAAATAATTTATTGTTAAACCACGGTGAGCCCTTCACTAGCTCACACCTCAGTATGCAGCAGAATGTGGCATTCAATAGAACACCAGCCGACGGCATGAAGAATATGCAGCAATACGCTGACATAAAGCGTAACACAACCTGTATGTATAAACACGACCAATAACAGCATAATGCATGCCATGGCATGAAGATCATCAGCCACATGCTGACTTAAACACAACACACCATGGGGTATATTTACAAAGATTCGTGTTTTAGACGTTTTGAAGGGTGTTTGAACTCGAATGGTATCGGGTGCATTTTTCTGCAACTTTTTGAATCCTGATACGATCATTCACTAAGCTGCAGAGTTTTGCACATTCGTTTTTTCCGATTTCGATGTGATTCGTAATATCAGGAAGTGTTTTACGGGAGTGATGAGTAAAACACTGCCTGACAAAACACAAGGAATGCCGGCCGGATCTGTGAGATCCGTACAGGACTTCATTGTGTACCTTAAAAAGGTTTTTAAAGTCTTTAAAATTCTGAAAAAAAATGCGTGGGGTCCCCCCTCCTAAGTACAACCAGCCTCAGGCTCTTTGAGCCGGTCCTAGTTGTCAAAATATGAGGGGAAAAATGACAGGGGTTCCCCCATACTTCATCAACCAGCACCGGGCTCTGCGCCTGGTCCTGGTTTAAAAAATATGGGGGACAAAAATCGTAGGGGTCCCCCGTATTTTTGAAACCAGCACCAGGCTCCACTAGCCAGGTACATAATGCCACAGCTGGGGGACACTTTTATAGTGGTCCCTGCGGCCCTGGCATTACATACCCAACTAGTCACCCCTGGCCGGGGTACCCTGGAGGAGTGGGAACCCCTTAAATCAAGGGGTCCCCCTCCAGCCACCCAAGGGCCAGGGGTGAAGCCCGAGGCTGTCCCCCCAATCCAAGGGCGGCAGATGGGGGGCTGATAGCCTTGTGTACAAAAATGTGAATATTGTTTTTAGTAGCAGTACTACAAGTCCCAGCAAGCCTCCCCCGCAAGCTGGTACTTGGAGAACCACAAGTACCAGCATGCGTTGGAAAACCTGGGCCACTGTTACCTGTAGTACTACTACTAAAAAAATACCCCCAAAAAAACAGGACACACACACCGTGAAAGTATAAGTTTATTACATACATGCACACCTCCATACATACATACATACATACATACATACATACATACATACATACATACTTACCTATGTTCCCACGAGGTTCGGTCGTCTTCTCCTTGAAGAATCCTTGGGGTACCTGTGAAAAAAATTATACTCACATAATCCAGTGCAGATTCTGTCCTTTGTATAATCCACGTACTTGGCAAAACAAAAAAACGGAAACCCGACCACGCACTAAAAGGGGTCCCATGTTTACACATGGGACCCCTTTCCCCGACTGCCAGGATCCCCCCTGACTTCTGTCAAAGAGGGTCCCTTCAGCCAATCAGGGATTGGCTGTGTGCTCCTGTAGTGTCTGTAAGGCAGCACAGGGCAGAGATACAATGTAGCGCCTATGCGCTCCATTGTATCCAATGGTGGGAACTTTGCGGTCAGCGGTGAGGTTACTTTCGGTCAACCGCTGACCGCAAAGTTCCCACCATTGGCTACAATGGAGCGCATAGGCGCTACATTGTATCTCTGCCGAAAAAGCCAGAATAACAGCTGCTTTCCTATTTTTTTTCTGTGACCGGGACAGCAGGACAATGACCTGATACTGACTCAACTCTTGTATGGCGTTGCATACTACCTTCACGTCCAGAGGAGAATTGGAAAAACTCTATTTGAAAAATCAGTGAAGGGAATCATCTGGAAACTCCAGTATGTCCCCCTTGGGACTCTATTCTTAAACTCACAGGTCCATGTCCGTTCCAGGACTGACTAAAGAGTATTAGACATGGCCCCACCGGCGTGGGTTCCCGCAAGATAGACCCAGCTACATGCGGTGGATGTGGTAGAAACCGAGGATGATTTCTGCTCTGCAAACTTGGAAAGTCTGCTGACCTCTTACCTTTTCACCTTCCTCTACCTGCAAAGAAAGGGAATTCCGTATCCATTCGGTCGAAATGACTGCACCCTACAAAAATGCGTCACCAACCGTTGTGGGGGACATAGGTCAAGAAGGTAGACTTACCCGTGGTATCTGCCGAGATCAACTTAACAAACCATCCAGAAACCAGGTTTTGCCTTCATATGGAAGATACTCTGCCTCAGCATTCCATTGGTGAATCCACAGCGCCCATCTAGTCGAGACCGCCATGGAAGTGGCCCGCGAAAACAACAGTCCTATATCCCTTGTAGATGCACAGCAGTAGGCTGCAATGATATAGACATGACTTAACTTAAGTTGCATCAGTGGCGTAACTACTGCCCCCGCAGTCCTCGCGGTGGCTTGGGGGCGAGGGGCTGCGGGGCACCACTGATTTACAGCAGACTGACATGCCGCTTGTTGGAGGGACACGGAGGGCACAGCGTGCCTCCTGTGTCCCTCCTGCATCATCTCCGGCGGCCGCGGGTCTAATAGGGGGAAGTGCCATCCGTGAGCTCTAATTGGCTCACGAACCGGCACTTCCGCCTATTAGACCCGCGGCCGCCGGAGATGATGCAGCAGGAGGGACACAGGAGAGGCGAGCTGTGCCCTCCGTGTCCCTCCAAAAAGCAGCGGCTGGCGGTGGGGGGGGGGGGGAAAGAAATATCTGGCACTGGGAGCATATATGGCACTGGGGGGGGGAGAATATCTGGCACTGGGGCAAATATGGCACTGGGGGGAATATCTGGCACTGGGGGGGATATCTGGCACTGGGGCATATATGGCACTTGGGGGGAATATCTGGCACTGGGGCATATATGGCACTGGGGGAGAATATCTGGCACTGGGGGCATATATGGCACTGGGGAGGAATATCTGGCACTGGGGGCATATAGTGCACGGGGGGAATATCTGGCACTGGGGGCATATATGGCACTGGAGGGGGGAGAATATCTGGCACTGGGGCATATATGGCACTGGGGGGAATATCTGGCACTGGGGGGAATATCTGGCACTGGGGCATATATGGCACTGGGGGGAATATCTGGCACTGGGGCATATGTGGCACTGGGGGCATATCTGGCACTGAGGGCATATCTGGCACTGGGGGCATATGTGGCACTGGGGGGGAATATCTGGCACTGGGGGCATATGTGGCACTGGGGGGGTATATGTGTACCTGGCACATGGGGGGGGGCTATATTTGGCACTGGGGCATGTGAGAACCTGGCACCGTGGGGGAATATCTGGCACTGGGGACATATGTGGCACTGGGAGCACAGCCCTAGCAACAAGGATTACCTCCTAGCAACGAGCATGACACCCAGTGCATGAAACACCTGGCAACGAGCATGACACCCAGTGCATGAAACACCTGGCAACGAGCATGACACCCAGTGCATGAAACCCCTGGCAACGAGCATGGCACCCTGAGCATGAAAACCCCTGGCACCGTGCATGGAACCAAGAGCATGAAACCCCTGGCATCGAGCATGACACCCAGTGCATGAATCCCCTGACAACGAGCAGGTAATTGAAAAGTAATTAGAAGCCTTACTGTAGGACTTAATGTGTAATGGGCATTACGGTGTGTGGCATAATGTATCACGGACATTGCGGTGTGTGTCATAATGTTTCACAGGCATTACGGTGTATGGTATACTATATCGCGGGCATTGTGATATGTGGTATAATGTCTCAGGGTTATTGCAGTGTGTGGCATAATGAATCACGGACATTGCGGTGTGTGTCATAATGTGTCAGGCATTACAGTGTGTGGTATACTATATCACGGGCATTGTGGTATGTGGTTTAATGTCTCAGGGTCATTGCAGTGTGGCATAATACATAACGGGCATTGCGGTGTGTGGCATAGGGTATAACGGGCAGGGCATTGCGGTATGTGTCACAGGCATTATGGTGTATGGTATACTATATAACGGACATTGTGGTATAATGTCTCAAGGTCATTGCAGTGTGTGGCATAATGTGTCACAGGCATTGTATGTGCTATAATGTATCGGCATTGCAGTGTGTGGCATAATGTGTCACGGACATTGCGGTGTGTGTCATAATGTGTCACAGACATTGTATGTACTATAATGTATCAGGGGCATTGCAGTGTGTAGCATAATGTATAACGGGCATTGTGATTCCTGTCATAATGTGTCACAGGCATTACGGTGTGTGGCATAATGTGTCACAGGCATTACGGTGTGTGGCATAATGTGTCGGGGGCATTACAGTGTGTGCATATTGTGTCATGTGCATTATTGTGTGCGGCATAATGTCTAAGGGCCATTGCAGTATGTGGCATAATGTATACTGGGCATTACTATAAGGAGGAAAAATGACAAATAATGTAAGGGGCATGAATCAGGATTATTTTTCTTACCTGTGGTGGCCAACGTATGGGCGTGCAGGTTGCAAAACTGGGGTATAAGGTAGTCTTTTCCTGCAATGCCACGCCCCTTTATGTGAAACCACGCCCATTCCAATGAAACCACGCCCCTTTTTTGCTGCGCATATTTATCCCTTTTCATGATCATGATCCCAATTATGGAGCATGAAGGGAAGGGGGGGTTGCCGAAGACTTTTTTGGCTTGGGGGAGAACATTTTCTAGTTACGCCACTGAGTTGCATACAACTACTCCCCCATGCGCATGTAATGCAAGTATAATCAACGTACAAGCGGACACATAATTAGAGCATCGCATATCTTCCTGCCTACGATCCTTTGTGACAGGGCCCCGTGCAGAACAGGGGGTGACTCTCACCTTCTATCCAATGAGAAGGACAAACTTTACCTCAGCATTCATTATAAATATCTTTATATACATATATACATACATATATACCTTCCAACGCACCTACACACACATATATCTATATATACATATACAACTTGTGGAAATGAGAGGCGTCACTCAGAGGCTTTAAAGTCAGTGAAAAACTTGTATTCGTGAGGTCAACATTTCGGGGACCACCTCCCCGTCTTCAGGACAAACAAACAGTGCAACAGTGAAACTTAAATACACACTTACCCCCCTCCTCCTTTCGGTCTCACCGCCAGCGCCCCCCGCAGCCATGCCAGCCGCACTTCCTGTCCGGCATTCTGTGGTGGGGAGGTGGTCCCCGAAACGTTGACCTCACAAATACCAATTTTTCACTGACTTTAAAGCCTCTGAGTGCCGCCTCTAATTTCCACAAGTTGTACATGCAAGGGACTGGTTCCCTGGGGAAGGCACCTGAGCAAGGTACACCCTGAGGGGGAGGACTGGAGTGCCTGAGTTTATCTATTGCATATATATACATATATATATATGTATATATATATACATATATACATATTTTTTGTCAGGAACAGCAAGGTCCCTAGTGACGTTAATACGTTCTAATGTGTATGAACAGGTACTGAATGCCAATTTTTGAGGATCTGATCAGGAGAGTTTATGGTCGACCTAAGAAAGTTTTTCGAGTCGAACTCAGAGAGTAGTAACTGGGCAAAATAAAATTTTTGCCACCCTGCGGGGTCTAAGAGAAATCTGTTCTATGAATTTGACTCCCTCCATAACTATTATCACGTCTGTGATTGTGCCACAGACCTATATAATCATACTATACATATATATTACATATAGGTATAGTTCTGTCCATATCCACCCAGTCAGATATTGTTGGTGCCGACAGGGACACCCCCCACGTCTGTTTCTCATATAGTTTTCTCTCTGGGAAAAAAATACCTCTACTGACATGTTGACATATTTACATGTACCAAGTACCATTAGAAGTCGACAGCACCAACCGAGTCATTCCCTTTGTGGCAGAGCCCTGAGCCTCAAATATGCCAACTCACGTGTACCAAACACCCACCAACATTACACTGGCTATAAGGGATAGACCCCAGTACATTCTGTCATGGAAACACAGACGGAGTTTACCAGCTCATTTCCTCCAGCGCCCATAATATAGTGTTTTTATTTCAATTTATATTACACCAATCCACTGTGCCCCCCCCCCCCTCGTTTTCCACTCTGATCAATGCAGCAGTGTTTAGGCATCTCTGTGAGGAGAAAATGGTGCTGGATAGAGCTTTGAGGGCTAAGCCGCGCCCCCTCACCGACGCGCTTCAGTCCCGCTCAAATCTACATATTTATACTGGCGGGGGTCTATATTTAGTGCCTAGGCACTTAAAATAAACTTATTTGCCAGTGTAAAAACCTCAGTGTTCATTCTTCCCAGGGCGCCTCCCCTGCGCCCTGCACTCTGCCAGCGCGCAGCACGACTGCTGTGCGGTACCTCAACACTGAAGTCTTCTGCCCTCACTGAAGTCTTCTTTTCTTCTTTTACGCACCCGGCTTCTATCTTCTGGCTCTGCAAGGTGGGTGACGGTGCTGCTCTGGGAACGACAGCTAGGTGTACCAAGTGATCAGACCCTCTGGAGCTAATGGTGTCAAGTAGCCTAAGAAGCAGAGCCTTTGAACTCAGAGAAGTAGGTCTGCTTCTCTTCCCTCAGTCCCACGAAGCAGGGAGCCTGTTGCCAGCAAGTCTCCCTGAAAATAATAAACCTAACATAAAGTATTTTCAGAGAAACTCAGTAGAGCTCCCCTGTGTGTGACCAGTCACACTGAGCACAGAATCTAAACTGGGGTGTGGTGGAGGGGCATAGAGGGAGGAGCCAGTTCACACCCAATCAAAGTCTTAGTGTGCCTATGTCTCCTGTGGATCCCATCTATACCCCGTGGTTCTTGAAGTATCCCCAGCATCCTCTAGGACGTATGAGAAAAACAAAAGTTCAGTAAAATGACCCAAAAATCTTAATTAAAATTGTCTGAGGAGAAGCGTAAACTTGCCAATATGGCATTTACGACACGTAGTGGCAAGGAACGGCTAAGGCCCTCTCCTATGTTACTCATGATTAGTGGTTCAGCTTCAAATGACGATGGAAGCACTCATCCTCATGCTAGAAAAATGAAAAGACTTAAGCTGGCAAAAGCACAGCAAAGAATTGTGCATTCTAAATCACAAATCCCCAAGGAGAGGCCAAATGTGTCGGTGGGTGCGAAGCCTGACCTTCCCAACACTGTACGGGAAGAGGTGGCTCCTTCCACCATTTGCACGCCCTCTGCAAGTGCTGGGAGGAGCAACCACAGTCCAGTTCCTGGTATTCAAATTGAAGATGTCATTGTTGAAGTACACCAGTATGAGGATATGGGTGTTGCTGGCGCTGAGGAGGAAGTTGACGATGAGGATTCTGATGGTGATGTGGTTTGTTTAAGTCAGGCACCAGGGGAGACACCTGTTGTCCTTGGGACAAAGAAGCCCATTGTGATGCCTGGGTAAACTACCAAAAAAAACACCTCTTTGGTGTGGAATTATTTCTCCACAAATCTGGACAACAGGTGTCAAGCCATATGTTGCCTCTGTCAATCTGTAATAAGTAGGGGTAAGGATGTTAACTACCTAGGAACATCCTCCCTTATACGTCACCTGCTGCGCATTCATCAGAAGTCACTGTCAAGTTCAAAAACTTTGGGTAAGAGCATAAGCAGTCCACTGACACCTAAATCCCTTCTTCCTCCTGTACCCACGCTCCTGCAAACCACACCACCAACTCCCTCAATGTCAATTTCCTCCTTAGACAGAAATGCCAATAGTCCTGCAGGCCATGTCACTGGCAAGTCTGATGAGTCCTCCGATGGATCTTTGAGTGTAACGCCTACTGCTGCTGGCACTGCTGCTGTTGCTGCTGGGAGTCGATTGTCATCTCAGAGGGAAAGTCGGAAGACCACTTGTACTACTTCCAGTAAGCAATTGACTGTCCAACAGTCCTTTGTGAGGAAGATGAAATATCCCAGCAGTCATCCTGTAGCAAAGCGGATAACTCAGGCCTTGACAACTATATTGGTGTTAGACGTGCTTACGGTATCCACCGTTAGTTCACAGGGACTTAGAGAATTGCTTGAGGTAGCGTGTCCCCGGGTACCAAATACCATCTAGGTTCCACTTCTCTACGCAGGCGATACCGAGAATGTACACAGACGCCAGAAAAAGAGTAATCAGTTTCCTAAAAAATGCAGCTGTACCGACTGTCCACTTAACCATGGACATGTTGACAAGTGGAGCAGGGCAGACTAAGGACTATATCACTGTGACAGCCCACTGGGTAGATGTATTGCCTCCCGCAGCAACAACAGCGGCGGCACCAGTAGCAGCATCTCGCAAACGCCAACTCGTTCCTAGGCAGGCTACGCTTTGTATCACCGCTTTCTATAAGAGGCACACAGCTGACAAACTCTTATGGAAACTGAGGAAAATCATCACAGATTGGCTTACCCCAATTGGACTCTCCTGGGGATTTGTGATATCGGACAACGCCACCAATATTGTGCGTGCATTACATGTGGGCAAATTCCAGCACGTCCCATGTTTTGCACATACAATTAATTTGGTGGTGCATTATTTAAAAAAAACGACAGGAGATGCTGTCGGTGGCCCGAAGTATTGCGGGCCACTACTGGCATTCAGCCACTGCGTGCCGAAGACTGGAGCACCAGCAAACACTCACTAACATGCCCTGCCATCAGCTGAAGCAAGAGGTGGTAACAAGGTGGAATTCAACCCTCTATATGCTTCAGAGGATGGAGGAGCAGCAAAAGGCCATTCAAGCCTATACATCTGTCTATGATATAGGCAAAGGAGGGGGAATGCACCTGACTCAAGTGCAGTGGAGAATGATTTCCTTGTTGTCCAAGGTTCTCCAACCCTTTAAACTTGCCACACGTGAAGTCAGTTCAGACACTGCCAGCCTAAATCAGGTCATTCCCCTCATCAGGCTTTAGCAGATGCAGCTGGAGAGATTGAAGGAGGAGCTAAAATGGAGTGATTCCGCTAGGCATGTGGGACTTGTGGGTGGAGCCTTTAATTCGCTTAACCAGGATTCACGGGTGGTCAATCTGTTGAAATCAGAGCACTACATTTTGGCTACCGTGCTTGATCCTAGGTTTAAAACCTACGTTGTATCTTTCTTTTCGGCAGACGAAAGTCTGCAGATGTTCAGTTGTCAAGTCAAGCGGAAAAGTCTGCAGATGTTCAGTTGTCAAGTCAAGCGGAACGTGACCTGCCAACAGCTCCTCCTTCATTTTCTACCACCACTGGAGCTGCCAGTAAAAGGATAAAATTTCCAAAACCATCCGCTGGCGGTGATGAAGGGCAGTCAGGAGCAATTGCTGAGCTACCTCATTGCACCTATTTTTCTTCTTTGCATCATGTGCTGTTTAGGGCTTATTTTTTAAATCTGCCATCCCGTCTCTAACTGCAGTTCTACTCCTAGATGGGCCAGGTGTTTGTGCCGCACACTTGTGTTGCTTAACTTGGCCATCCAGCTACCTAATTGCACCTCTTTTTTTCTTTGCATCATGTGCTGTTTGCGGACTAGTTTTTGAATAGTGCCATCTTGTCTGCAACTGCAGTGCCACTCCTAGATGGGCTAGGTGTTTGTGCCGCACACTTGTGTCGCTTAGCTTAGTCATACAGCCACCTCTGTGCAACTTTTAGGCCTAAAAACAATAGTGTGAGGTGTGAACTGTTCAGAATAGACTGGAAATGAGTGGAAATGATTGTTATTGAGGTTCATAATACTGTAGGAGCTAAATTACCCCCAAATTCTGTGATTTTAGCTGTTTTTATGTTGTTGTTTTTCAAAAATCATCCAGATAGAAAATCAAAACATGAAAGAGTGGTTTTGGCAAAACCAAGCCAAAACCAAAACATGAAAATGGAATTAGAACCAAAACTAAAATACGAAAAGTGCCCGCCGCACATCTCTAATTGTAAGCACAGCTCTCCTAGCACCCTTGCATGGCAATTTAGATTATTAAATCTATGAATAAAATATACTTGATCATTTCAATTTAATATCATTGGTTGACAAATCACAAACAATTCTGACTATTATAATGTGTTTAATTTACAGTTTGATTTTGAAAACACTTAAGCAAAACCTCTCAATCATATCATTACTGGGTACAATGGGGTCATTCTGAGTTGATCGCTCGCTAGCAGTTTTTAGCAGCCGTGCAAACGCTATGCCGCCTCCCCTGGGAGTGTATTTTAGCTTTAGCAGAAGTGCGAACAAAAGGATTTCAGAATGGCTACAAAAAAAATTGTTCAGTTTCAGAGTAGCTTCAGACCTACTCAGCGCTTTCAATGACTTCAGACTGTTCAGTTCCTGTTTTGATGACACAAACACGCCCTGCGTTCGCCCAGTCACACCTGCATTTTTCCTGGCATGCCTGCTTTTTTCCGAACACTCCCTGAAAACGGTCAGTTGACACCCAGAAACGCCCACTTCATGTCAATCACTCTGCAGTCACCAGTGCGACTGAAAAGCTTCGCTAGACCTTGTGTAAAACTACATCGGCCGTTATGAAAGTATGTCGCGCGTGCGGCGCAATGCCGCATATGCATACGCAGAAATGCCATTTTTTTGCATCATCGCTGCACAGCGAACATTTTCAGCTAGCGATCAACTCGGAATGACCCTCAATGTGTCACCGTTTGTACAAATATCAAAATCCAATCAGAACTTTGTTTCATATGTTCACAGCAACGAGGGCACCAAGAAGGGTGGGTACTGATTACCCGTGCCCATGCCTATTAGAGGGGCCTGGCAGCAGACTTGGTCAAGTGCTGAAGAAGACAAATGCCTCTTTTTGCAGCATGCAACAGTGCAGCACATATTATTTTCCAGGTCCTTTCTTTTTTCCAAGGGGCTGTCTACTCAGCCAAACAGCATACTAGTTTCCTAACTATTATCACCACTTAATGTCTATCAGCCCAGAGGTCAAAATCCCAGTCCTTAGAGTGTCATTATTGTCTGAAGAAAACAGTTGATGAACATGGATGGCCTCTGTTATTTAGTCGACATTCATTATTTTTTTTTATTTTTTTTTTAATAGATAGAAAATATACTAGTATTGCAGTTTGAGCCTGTAGCTTTATACAGCATGGTAAAGTGATTTGGGAAAATCAACTTCATGTAAACAAAGCAAATGTATATTTGTTTTCTCTTGACACCATTCAAGGTAGTCCATCTGATCTCTCGTCTTCATCTCAGTGGCTGAATTTGAATTTAAAAGGCTATGATGTTACCTGAAGTCTGAAATGTTGACAGAAAGCTGAGTAAGGACTTACAGCTCTAATATATTTAAGACAAATCTATATTCTTCTATAGTTCAGAGCATGGGCGTATTAAGAGGGCAATCTCCATCTGCGGACCTCCTCTCTAGGCGGTGGCGCAAGTATGTAGACTTTGGCGCTATACCAGAGTCTACAGTGCATGGGTAGATCACTTTGAAAATGGCATTGAGGATATTTTCCCAGCAAGTATTCTACTGTGCATGTGGGCATGTGTGCATGTGGGCATGTGTGCATGTGGGCATGCACACATTTTCAGGAAGGTGGCTGACACTTTATTTTGATGGAGATTTGTGCAGTGCTTCCATTGCTATTGCGGGACTCCATAGAGGTACATATTGAATAAAATAGGTGCAGGGTGTGTATCCATTATAGATACTTTATGCCACTGGTCCAGAGATGGACCAACACTAGCATATCAGGGAGATTCAAGATGGGCCCCACTTGAGCCCCACTAGCACAGTTTTGCTATGATCTGCTTCAGCACCATATATCTTCAACTGGGGAAGGGGTCAAGTGTCAATTTGCCTAATTCCACTTCTTTTCTTCTCCTCATTCACTGGGCCCCAGCACATAGGAGCATTTTCCCCTTCAGCAGCAAATGGTGCAGGAACTGCAAGCAAATATAGTAAGTATAGTAATATTGGGCACATAGGCGTGCGCAGCACATTTTATTAGGGGGTGCACTGTTGGAGGGGTGTGTCTAGCACCGCCTTTTGGGCGTGTAGCACCATCTATTGACGGTCAACGTAATATAAAATATCTACCCTTGTACCAATCCTAATAAAGCAGATGCATTGTCAGATGTTGTGGTGTGCACCAAACAAACACCTCTGATGGCACTCACTGCAATTACACTGCTCCTCCTCAGCCTGGTCTGGCTCTCCCTCTCTTTCCCCTGCAAGCTGCAGTCACTCACTGACACTGACAGTCGCAGACTAGTTACTGCTGCTGCTGGAAAAACGTGTTACGTGTCAATGTTGCTGCCGACTGCCTGCCAGTATTGAATTTGTCTACCTAAGAAGAACGCTGGCTGCATGCTGCTCCTCATCAGTGGCTGGCGTTGGCATAGAATAGAAGAAGAGAGGTGGGCGTGTGAAGGGTGGGTTTGCGAGCAGCATGATGTCATCACGTCACATCATGCTGTTTTTGTACACTGAGGTGGAGCCAGGAGTTTGAAAGCTGGTGGCAGCGGCACCCTTGATTTACCCAGGCGTCCGGTCAGTAATGCAGTCCTGAGAGGGTGCAACGCAGAGGGGACAGTAATCAGCCTGCTCGCTGATCGCCACATCAGGCATGTGAGATCGGATTGCCAGACATTAGGGGGTGCCTGTGCGCACCAGGCACCCCCCCTGCGCACGCCTATGATTGGGCACCACGGATGGTGTAATGGTTAGCATAACTGCCTCATAGCACTGAGGTCATGGGTTCAATTCCCACCATGGCCCTAACTGTGTGGAGTCTGTTTATTCTCCCCGTACTTCCTCCCACAATCCAAAAATATACTGGCAGGTTAATTAGCTTCCAACAAAAATTAACCCTAGTGTGTATGTGTATATGTGATAGGGAATATAGATTACAAGCTCCACTGGGGCAGGTACTGATGTGAATGGCCAAATATTCTCTGTAAAGTGCTGTGGAATATGTGTGCGCTATATAAATAACTGGTAATAAATAATAATAATAATAAGTATATCTCCAAGTCCCTTTTTATGACTGTCCTAAAGTATCTGTGTTGATTTGTTTTTCCTCCATTCCTGTATTTGCCATAATTTCTACCCTTCCTTGACTTACTGTCCACACCAACATTGGTGCCCACCCCTGTGCGCACCATGCTATCTCTCTCTCTCTGTACCCTGTCTGATCCAGACTTATTCCCTCTGTCCTTTATTTCCTCTCTTGTCTTTACGTTTATATTAATGTACCATTTGTGTTCATACAGTATGTGAAAAAGAGAATGGAAGGGAAAAGGGAAGGGAATGGAAAAGGGATGGAAAAGGGAAAAGGGGAAAGGTAAGTTTAACATTTCATCTATGCTTGGAAACATTTAAGGCTACACCTCTTCCTAAGCTTCTCTATTATTGTAGTTAAGAAATGCAGAAATGTAGGGTTCACACATGACTTCAACTTTTTTATGTCTACAAGTTAACAGATTTACTTTATTAAAACACAAATGCATTGTTCAAGGCTTTTTTTTCTCCAGATACTGTCTTGTTTACAAATGTTGTTTTATTAGTAAGAGCTGCTACGCAGCACATATATTATTTAAGCTATAAATATTAATAGTTTGTTAATTCTTGCTTCTTTTCATAATTGTTAGATAAGAGCATGTACTATTGTCTTGGTGACATCCAGGGAGAAAACAATATTGTTAAAGAGGAAGAAAAAGGGTTCTATAAGGGTTCAGATGGGGGAAGAGCAGTCATTGATGACCCCTAGGCAGTGTGCATTGGGAAGGAGTGACAATGGCCCTCATTCCGAGTTGTTCGCTCGCAAGCTGCTTTTAGCAGCTTTGCACACGCTAAGCCGCCGCCTACTGGGAGTGAATCTTAGCTTCTTAAAATTGCGACCGACGGATTCGCAATATTGCGATTAGATCTCTCGTAGCAGTTTCTGAGTAGCTCCAGACTTACTCAGCATCTGCGATCAGTTCAGTGCTTGTCGTTCCTGGTTTGACGTCACAAACACACCCAGCGTTCGCCCAGACACTCCCCCATTTCTCCAGCCACTCCCGCGTTTTTCCCAGAAACTGTAGCGTTTTTTCGCACACACCCATAAAACGGCCAGTTTCCGCCCAGAAACACCCACTTCCTGTCAATCACATTACGATCACCAGAACGAAGAAAAAGCCGTGAGTAAAATACCTAACTTCATAGCAAATTTACTTGGCGCAGTCGCAGTGCGAACATTGCGCATGCGGAGTTAGCGGAAAATCGCTGCGATGCGAAGAAAAATACAGAGCGAACAACTCGAAATAACCACCAATGAGAGATGTAGGGAATATGTGTGCAGTTTTGGTGTTAAGTAGAGTACAGTACACACCAGTGGTTTGCAATTCAGGCCAGAACTAGTCCAGTGGCTTAACCAATCAATGTGGTACAAGTAACGGTATAGCCGTACTTATTGTTACTTTGCTTAGGTGGATGAAGGGAAGCCTGTAGAGGAGCGGAATGTAGACCGCTCACCAGCGGGTGACTGTCTCTTAGTTTTAGTTAGTAGTGCAGTGTTCTGGAACAGTGAAATATTTGGGTGAAACCACAGGTCTCTGGTGCTAAGATGAGGACAGACGTCCTACACCATGTCACACATACACAGTGAAAAAGATGGCACCACGCATTCACTGATACACTATTGGTGGTCATCTTGGTAAGGGAATGAATCATCCTTTGAGGAGACATTTTGTTGGAGATTGCACTGTGGCGCAGACCACTTCTTGCAGTAGTAACAAGAGGATGGGATATAACATTGGGTCTTTAATAAACATACAGAACAAGACCTCCTCTCAACAAAATTCTGTTTCCTTATATTTTTGTGCAAATGGAACCAATTTTAAGCAAAGCACATTGTTATGCACACCAGTGCCTGCAGGAATTGTACTGGTGTCTGAACTGTTATGCACACCAGTGCCTGCAGGAATGTACTGGTGTCTGAACTGTTATGCACACCAGTGCCTGCAGGAATGTACTGGTGTCTGAACGGATAGGGATGCAAAACAAATTAACTCACAGACAAACTGGGGAATATGACATTACGTACACAGAAGTTGATAGGGTAACAAAATAAACACAAAGTGAACAGAGAAGACCAGAGGCTAAGAAACTGGGTGTCTCCCTATTATTAGGAATGCTCAGATGAAAAAAGCAAGATGTTGTGTTTTAATACGTAGAGAACCTGAAATGCTGTTGCTAAGGGCAACAGCAAAACCCTAAAAGGTTACCAACGGGTGTGGCAGTAAACTCCTTGGTCAGAGATGGAATGATAGACACAAGGAGAGTCTCCACAATCCTAATCCTCACTTGCAGTGCACAGGTTCAGCTTACTGCCACTAAACTGAATACCTGAACACCTTGCATAGTGAGACAGGATTTAGGCAGGCAGTCTGAGAATACAGCCGCAAACCTGCTAAGTTCACAGAGTAGCAAAAGAACCCCAGCAGGTTAAACGACTGACTCCAGTCTTACTGCTAGGTCTGGATTGGCAGAGTGTAGTACCAAATCCCCAGGCCTATTTGCAGTAAGCAACAACAAATACAAAGCTACACAGTACTGGCTAACTTTCAGGAACTGACTAACCAACAAAGATTCAGCAGCATCTGCTTAACCTGAGAAGAGGCCTTATAAAGCAGGTGCTGTCCACGCCCCACTCAGACCTCACAGACTGTGAGCACAAAAACCAGCACCAGATACCCTGCCGTGCACAGAGCCTGTAACCACTGCACAGCAAAAGACCCGAACCGGAGTATCAGCTGCGCTCAGGTTACTCCGCTAGCACTTGTCTCCCGGTTGCCATGACGACGTGGCAGCACAGGGCAGGAGACCCTAACACACATTGAGTTTTCATAGAAAAAATAGGCAAGCTATCTTTGAGGGTGCACTTTCTCATGGCTGATGCAGGATGTACTGTATCAGACTGTTGCTGAGTGTAAACTTGGCATGTGACTTGCCAAGTTATACACCCACATTTGAAAATTATGTTTAAAACCGGATGTAATAGCACCCAAGTTTGGCGGCCGTGTAGGATGTCCGACGAACTAGGACATTTTTTTTTGAAAGGGGCAATCATGTACAAGGCTAAACCATGCCTAAACCCAGTTCGTCCAACATCCCGTATGGTTGCCGAACTTGGGCGCTAGTACTTTTGGCCCCTAATGTCCAATGAAATACTGTAGCAAACCATGTTCTCTGTATTTAAGAATTTACTTTTTTAAATTGTTTTTGTGAAACTAGTACAAAAGAATCTCAACAATGTTAGGTTTATTGTGCTTACCTATGAAATATTAATGTGACATAGTAGAAATTACTGGGACACCTAATAGAATGTATCCCTGTGCTGCATTATAGAAACATATGAAGCATTAAAACATTGTTGAAACCTACTTTTCCAACATTAATTAATTTATATCACTATTTTTTTTTTATTCAGTGCCCACAGAATTATAATTTTTTTCCAGAAGATTTGGATTTTTCATAAAATACCTTTTATTATTTTGCTCATTCTAGTTTATATTAAATGTAAACAAACAGCTGCTGTTCTTGCTTTGGCATTAATCCACCTATGTAAAATAGCAACAAAAAAACAACAGGATTCTATATACTGTAGGTTTTTTTTTTTTATATAAATCTGTTTTATTGAGATTTTACAGATTAACAGAGTAATAAGACATCAGGTGTAAAATGTACAACAGGCAGGAAAGGCAGGTGGCATGCGAACGAAATGAGTAGCAGTAACAATAATGACAAGCAATAAAATTGCATACAGTGTGGAGGCGACTAAGACAGGCCCAAGGTCAAAAAACAGAGATAAACGAAAGGTCATATTTTAAGACTCCGAGGGTGAGGCCTTTCATAGTTGCCTTGAAAAAAACAGATAGTGCATTTCAGTATAATAATAAACCTGCTATATCAATTAAACTAAACTAAACGAAACCTGGGGGGGGGGGGGACATAAGGGGTAGGAAGGGGGAGGGAGGATGGGGTATTGCTAGTTCAGGTGTTCAACTATGATGATGGAGACTGTAGCGAGAGCTGTCGGAGCAGGTACCAATTACTCGACTCAAATACCGTGAATATGTGAGCTTGCGTGGAAAGAGGGAGTGAGTCAATATATTTTTCCCATCTAGCACAGAATTTGATGACATCAGTTTCTATATTCACCAGTGCAGATCTACGGTCAAAATATAATATTTGTAACATTTTCCTGTGTACTTCCGATAGTAAAGGCTTAGACTTGGAGAACCAGGGGGTGAGAATTATCTTTTTTGACACTGTGACCAGTATGGTCAGCAACGGTATGTACCTATTACCTTGAGTACCCAAGTCCCATTGAGAGAAATTTGCACATAAACAAGCCAAAGGGTCGGGTGTGACTCGGGTGTAGAGCAGAGTGTTGATAAAGGAGAGTACCTTTCCCCAGAATTTCCTAATGTGACCACATTCCCAGAAGTTGTGGTAGAAAGTTGCTGAGTGGTAGCCGCATTTAGGGCATTCCCCTGATATCAGTGGGTTGTATCGGGCATGGTGGATTTGAGGGACATAGGCCCTTTGTAGGGTCCGGAGATGGACTTCCTGTAAATAAGATGAGGACAGGGCCTTCATAGTGGAGCAATAATATGTGCTTAGAGCTGTAGAGTCAGTAAGGGAGGGAATGTCTTTCTGCCACTGTTACAGTAACATGGACCATCTAGGGGACGAGGTTATGTCAGTGAGGAGGTTGTACAGCATCCTAGTGCAAAAAGGTACACATTCACACAAGGATATCACTGATTGTAGTGGATCTGGGGGGCTAGAGGGAGGTGAGGTGTGACCCATGGACTGGAGAATGGAGGTAAGATAGTGGTGAGCTTGCAAATAAATATAGAAATGTGATTGTGGGATGTCATACTTATCCTGAAGGTGAGAGAACAAGACACAATTTCCTCCCGGGTCATAGACCTTGGAGGAACATGACAGTCCTTTAGCCCTCCAGAGTTTGAAGGTAGAGTTTGTGAGAGAAGGAGGGAACGCAGGATTACTCCAGAGAGGAATTTGCAGTGTGAACATGTGACTCCTGTGGAACAATTTGTTTATTTTAAGCCATGCATAGTAGATATCATGGAATTATGGGGAGCAAAGAATGTGAGGAGGGATAGATTTCGGGGTAGAATGAAGGAGTGCACTGGGGAAAATGGAGAAAACATGGCCTCATCTAGAGCGGGGTCTGTGAAAGCGTGGCCATCCGTCAGCCAGTCAGCAGCCCAATGAAAAAGGGCAGACAAGGAGTATGAGAGGAAGTCAGGCAGGCCAACTCCCCCCGCAGTGCGGGGGGGCAGTCAGTTTTTTGAAGGCTATGAGGGGTCTCTTGCCTTTCCAGAGAAATTTGGTAAGGATCTTGCGAATGTAGGCCAGGTCTTTCGTGGAAAGGTGGATGGGTAACATCTGCATTAGATAGTTTAGACGTGGGAAAAACACACTTTGTAGAACCGCCACCCGGCCCAAAAGTGAGAGGGGCAAAAGTTTCCAGGAATCAAGGGTAGTGGTAAGTTTATGTAGCATGGGTGTGAAGTTGGTCTCGTATAAGGTGGATAAGTCTGATGGGATTTGTATTCCTAAGTAAGTGATCTTATCTAGAACAGTTTTAAACGTCAGCGTCAAGGTAGAGGCAGGTTGGGTGGTGGATGCATCGGGGGTTCCCAGGGGTAGCAGCTCAGATTTGGAAACATTGATACGATAGCCCGAAGTTTTCCCAAAAGACGATATTAGGTGGAGAATCTCTGGCATGGAGACGTCAGGGTTAGAAATGAAAAGAAGCATGTCGTCTGTGAATAATGCCACCTTGAGTTCCACGTCTCCAATCCGGACTCCCTGGAAACTCCTTGATGCTCGCAAGGCTATCGCCAGAGGTTCCAGAGCTATATCGAACAATAATGGAGACAGTGGGCATCCCTGCCGTGTACCTCTACCAATTGGGAAGGGAGCAGACAAAACACCGTTGCAGGATACCTGGGTTTGGGGATGTGTGTATAGGAGTTTACTCCATTCTATAAAAGCCGACGAGAAGCCAAAGCATGCTAAGGAGTGGTATAGGTGGGGCCATTCAACCAGATCAAACACCTTCTCCGCGTTGAGGGTAAGGATATAAGCGGGGTCAGAGGAGGCGGAGGATGCCTGGACCGCTGACAACACACGTCTAACATTAACTTCCGAGTGTCTACCCCAGATAAAGCTCATTTGATCTGGATGAATGATGTGGGGAAGGAGCAATTTTAAACGATCAGCCAGAATTTTGGTCAGTAACTTATAGTCAAGATTAAGTAGGGAAATGGGACGGTAGGATCCCGGGAGGGAAAGGTCCCTGCCAGGTTTCGGTAAAACTTTAAGGATGGCCGAGTTGAAATGTAGGGGGAGAGTTTGTGATGTAAGCATAGAATTAAGCGCATGCATCAATGGGGTCTCAAGTTTTGGCAAAAGCAGCTTGTAAAAATCGGCAGAGAAACCATCGGGTCCCGGGGCTTTGTCTCGTTTGAAATGACCTATAGTCTGGCGGATCTCCGCCAGGGTAATCGGGGAAGTTAATGATTGACTAAGCTCTGAAGATAATTTAGGTGCTGGCAAGGAGTCCCAGGTATCGGGAGAAGTAGGATTGCCGAAGGAGTCCGGGGGTGGAGGACATGGAACCGTGGGAGAGTAGAGATCTGTGTAAAAGGAGCGCATGACTGCAGAGATCTCCGCATTGGTGGCAGTCAATCTGCCCGAGTCTGTCATCAGTGGTCGTGTAGTCGGGGGGGGGGGGGGGGGTAAGAGCCAAGCAAGAGGTTAGAAAGCAACTTACCCGTTTTGTTTCCAAATTTGTGGAACCGATAATTAACATTGAACATATATTTATCTCCAAGTGTCAACAAGAATTCGTCAAAGTGTGTTTTTTCCAAGAGATAATTATGTTTAGTGGTATCATTTGACGTGGACTTGAACTGCTGAAAGGCTGAGGTCAGGGCAGTCTGGAACTTCAAGTAGTGCTCAGTGTGTTTTCTGCGTGAACTGGCCACATAAGATATTATCTCCCCCCGTAATACGGATTTGGCGGATAACCAAAAGAGCATGGGGTCAGAGTCTGCATGTAATGCATTATCAGAGGCAAATGTTTCCGAGGCAGCTTCAAGTTCGGAATTTCAGTGATTTGGATAAGTAGGAGGGGAATTTCCACAGTCTGGGGGAATCCTGCTGTTCCGAAATTTGGATAGAGGACGTCACAAGGGCATGATCGGAGAGGGATATTGGAGCAATGAGAGCGTCCACTATGTTAGGAAAGAGGGTGTGAGATGTGAATATGTAATCAATTCGGGATAGGGTGTGGTGAGCTGAGGATAGGCAGGTATACTCCCTATCAGTGGGATGGAGAGCCCTCCAAACATCCACCAATGAGAGTCTATCTGCGAGGAAAGGCATTCCCAGTTTTGGGAAGGTCAGGCCTCTAGGAGGAGTGGAAGATTTATCTAACAAAAGGGACGTCACCAGATTAAAGTCTCCGCACAGTATGATAGAGGAGGAAAGGTGTGGGGTTAGCAAGGCAATAAGTGATTGGAGAAATCTCTTGTTATAGGTAGATGGTGCGTACACATTACAGAGTGTCAGAGGCTGTCCATAAATCTTAAGAATGAGCAACACTGTTCTACCCGATGTGTCAGAACGAGTCATCAAATCATCATAGGGAATTGTTATGCACACCAGTGCCTGCAGGAATGTACTGGTGTCTGAACTGTTATGCACACCAGTGCCTGCAGGAATGTACTGGTGTTTGAACTGTTATGCACACCAGTGCCTGCAGGAATGTACTGGTGTCTGAACGGATAGGGATGCAAAACAAATGAACTTACAGACAGACTGGGGAATATGACATTACGTACACAGAAGGTGATAGGGTAACAAAATAAACACAAAGTGAACAGAGAAGCCCAGAGGCTAAGAAACTGGGTGTCTCCCTAGTATTAGTAATGCTCAGATGGAAAAAGCAAGATGTTGTGTTTTAATACGTAGAGAACCCAAAATGCTGTTGCTAAGGGCAACAGCAAAACCCTAAAGGGTTACCAACGGGTGTGGCAGTAAACTCCTTGGTCAGAGATGGAATGATAGACACAAGGAGAGTCTCCACAATCCTAATCCTCACTTGCAGTGCACAGGTTCAGCTTACTGCCACTAAACTGACACCTGAACTCCTTGCACAGTGAGACAGGATTTAGGCATGCAAATCTGAGAATACAGCTGCAAACTTGCTAAGTTCACAGAGTAGCAAAAGAACCCCAGCAAGTTAAACGACTGACTCCAGTCTTACTGCTAGGTCTGGATTGGCAGAGTGTAGTACCAAATCCCCAGGCCTATTTGCAGTAAGCAACAACAAATACAAAGCTACACAGTACTGGCTAACTTTCAGGAACTGACTAACCAACAAAGATTCAGCAGCATCTGCTTAACCTGAGAAGAGGCCTTATATAGCAGGTGCTGTCCACGCCCCACTCAGACCTCACAGACTGTGAGCACAAAAACCAGCACCGGATCCCCTGCCGTGCACAGAGCCTGTAACCACTGCACAGCAAAAGACCCGAACCGGAGTATCTGCTGCGCTCAGGTTACTCCGCTAGCACTTGTCTCCCGGTTGCCATGACGACGTGGCAGCACAGGGCAGGAGACCCTAACAGTAACCCCCTCTGACGAGGGGTCAAAGAACCCCTACCACCGGGTTTATCGGGGAACTGCGAGAAGAAAGAGCGTATCAGTCTGGGGGCATGAAGATCACAACTGCGCACCCATGACCGCTCCTCCGGGCCATACCCCTTCCAGTGCACCAAAAATGACAGCCGACCCCGAACCATCTTGGAGTCAAGAATCCTTTCAACAACAAACTCCCTCTGGCCACGTATCAGAAGAGGGGAAGGTCTTCCACTGGAAGAAGGATTACTAATCGCCCGTTTTAAAAGGGAACAATGAAATGTTTTATTGATACCCAAAGAACGGGGCAGATCTAACTGAAATGCCACCGGATTGATAACCCTGGTGATCTTATAAGGGCCGATGAACCGGGGGCCTAACTTATGAGATGGCTGTCTCAACTTCAAATTCTTGGTAGACAACCAGACGAAGTCTCCTAATTTGAAGCTGCAGGGTCTTTTCCGCTTATCAAAAACCCTTTTGGTCACTAATGACACAGACACAAGGGCTTTCTTCACTTTCCTCCAAATACCTCTAAGGACCGAAACCACAGAGGAACCACCAGGCGTGGAGTCCAGGGGGTCAAAAGAATTGGCCTTAGGATGATGCCCATACACACAAAGGAAGGGAGAGATCCCTGTAGCAAAGTGAGCCGCGTTGTTATAGGCAAACTCCGCCATGGACAGATGAGCAACCCAGTCAGTCTGACACTTGGAGACATAACACCTGAGGAACGGCTCCAAGGACTGGTTCACCCTCTCAGTCTGCCCATTAGACTGCGGATGGTAGCTTGACGACAAGCTGACAGAAATCTGGAGATCGGAACAAAATGCCCTCCAGAATTTGGCCGCAAACTGGGATCCGCGGTCAGAGACCACATCAAGTGGCAACCGGTGGAGACGCACAACATGCAGCATAAATAATTCAGACAGGCGTCTGGCCGATGGCAGCCCAACCAGTGGAACGAAGTGCGCCATCTTCGAAAACCTGTCAACGACAACCCAGATGGCTGTCATCCCCGAGGATTTGGGCAAGTCCACCACAAAATCCATTGAAATGTGGGTCCATGGCTTAGATGGGATAGAGAGTGGATGTAATGGGCCAACAGGAGCCCCTCTAGGAGTCTTATTTCGGGCACAGATGTCACATGCCCGAACCCACTGATCCACATCCTTAGCCACCGAGGGCCACCACACCGCCCTAGATAGCAACTCCCGAGTTCTGGCAATACCCGGGTGACCTGCCGACTTCTTGGCATGGAATTCCAGGAACACTCGCTGTCTTAACCTAGGAGGCACAAACAAAAGACCTACCGGAAGGTCTGGAGGAGCCTGCTCCTGTGCTCTAAGGACTAATGATAAGAGGTCCTGGGTAATGCCCACTTTAATACATGATGGGGACACAATGGGCAACGGCTCCTCGGTGGTCTCCTGGATTGGAGCAAAACTCAGCGAGAGCGCATCAGCCTTGATGTTTTTTGACCAAGGGCGATATGTTATCAAAAAATTAAAGCGAGCAAAAAACAAAGCCCATCGTGCCTGCCTGGCATTGAGACGCTTCGCTGACTCTAAATATGCCAGATTCTTATGGTCGGTGAGAATTGAGACCACAAACTTAGCCCCCTCAAGCCAGTGTCTCCACTCCTCGAGTGCATCCTTAATAGCCAACAATTCCCGGTTACCCACGTCATAATTCATCTCGGCAGGCGAAAATTTACGGGAAAAGTAAGCACAGGGATGAAGGCGATTATCAAACACTCCCATCTGAGAGAGCACTGCCCCAATACCCATCTCAGAGGCATCCACCTCCACCACAAAAGGACGCTCTGGATCTGGGTGTCGCAGCACCTTGGCCGAGACAAATGCACTTTTGAGACGGGCAAAAGCCGCTTTGGCCTCACAAGACCAGTGAGCAACATCCGCCCCTTTCTTAGTGAGTGCCACCAAGGGCGCCACTATAGACCAAAATCCAGCGATAAATCGTCTATAAAAATTTGCAAAGCCCAGGAAACGCTGAAGCGCCTTCAAACTAGTGGGCTGCACCCAATCCAGGACTGCCTGTACCTTGGAACCCTCCATTTGGAAACCTTCTGGGGAGATAAAATATCCTAGAAATGCGATTTGCTGAACTTCAAATTCGCACTTCTCCAGCTTTGCCCCAAGCCGGTGGTCTCTGAGTTTCTGGAGGACTAAGCGTACATGCTTCCGATGTTCCTCCAGGGAATGGGAGAAGATTAGGATGTCATCTAAGTATACAACTAAGAATCTATCCAAATATTCCCTGAGTACATCATTCATGAAATCCTGGAAGACTGCCGGGGCATTACAGAGCCCAAAAGGCATCACCAAATATTCATAATGCCCTGAGTGGGTATTAAAGGCAGTCTTCCATTCATCCCCCTCTCTTATTCGGATTAGATTGTACGCACCGCGTAGGTCAATCTTAGAAAAAATGGTGGCAGTACGAAGCTGGTCAAACAAGACCGAAATGAGAGGCAGTGGGTATGAGTTTTTAATCGTGATACGGTTCAATTCCCTGAAGTCGATGCAGGGTCGCAACGAACCGTCCTTTTTACCCACGAAGAAGAACCCCGACCCAACTGGAGACTGTGAAGGTCTGATAAATCCCTTAGCCAAGTTCTCCTGAATGTACTCTGCCATAGCCTGAGTCTCAGGACGTGACAAGGAGTACAACCTGCTCTTGGGAAGCTTAGCATTTGGCAACAAATCAATGGCACAGTCATAGGGGCGATGGGGAGGTAGTACCTCTGCAACTTTTTTGGAGAACACGTCCGCAAAATCTGCATAACACCCTGGCAATCCTGGCAAACTTAGCTGCGAGAGCCTGACTGGAAGGCTCAAGCAACTCTTGAAACAATCAGTACCCCAACTAAGAATCTCCCCAGAGACCCAGTCAAATTGAGGATTGTGGGCCCTTAACCAGGGTAACCCCAACACCAACGGGGCAAAAGTACAGACAGTCACATAAAAGGACAATTTTTCAGAGTGTGTGGCTCCAATAAACAAAGAAATCTGGCTAGTGCAAGAGGTAATTTTACCTTGGGATAATGGTTCCCCGTTTAACCCACAAATCTCAATTTCCGATGCCAAGGGTACTAAGGGAACAGAGTGTTTCAGGGCGAATTGGCGGTCCATAAAAACCCCGTCGGCCCCACTGTCCACAAAGGCCTCAGTCTTGACAGTTTGACCGAGGATCTTCAAGGTCACCGGAATGATAAAAGTCTTCTTGGGAAATTCTGACTTCTGGCCTGACAGGATATTTCCCATCACCCTCAGGCCCTGAAGTTTTCCGGCTTTTCTGGGCATGATACTACCACATGACCTTTATTCCCACAGTACAAACACAACCCCTGCTGTCTCCTCCGCGTCTTCTCACGCGAGGAGAGGCGGGTAGCCCCAATCTGCATAGGCTCCTCGGAAAATTCCTCAGAGTCTGAGGTTCCCTTGGGAAAGAAGGAAACCTCGGTCTCCCTTTCAAGCCTACGCTCTCTCAGTCGTCTATCCACCCGGATGGATAACTGCATGAGCTGATCCAAGCTATCAGGCAAGGGATATTGTACCAGTTGGTCTTTTATCTGGTTAGAAAGACCTCTTCGGTACTGGTGTCTCAGGGCTGGGTCATTCCACTGGGTATCATGGGCCAACCTCCGAAACTCCGTACAGTAAACCTCAACTGGCCTTCGCCCTTGCTTAAGGATCGAAATCTGAGACTCGGCTGAGGCCGTCTTGTCAGGGTCATCATACAACATGCCCAGTGCTGTAAAAAAAGAATCAACACTTTTAAGCGACGGACAGTCAGGCTGCAACCCATATGCCCAGACCTGTGGGTCTCCTTGTAGCAAGGAAATCACTATGCCCACCCGCTGAATCTCCGACCTAGAAGACTGAGGCCTAAGCCGGAAGAATAGCTTGCAGCTCTCCTTGAAACAAAAGAACTGCGAGCGATCTCCAGAAAAACGATCCGGGAGATTTACTTTCGGCTCCTTAACCCCTGAAGGTGCTGCTGCTGCTGCGGGAGCTCCGCCAGCGGCCTGGGAGGTGTGCATTTTAATGGACAAATCATTAAATTGTCGAGTCAGGACCTGCACCTGATCGACCACCTGTTGCAACGTATTTTGAGGGGTATGCTCCATATTCCCACAAAATTTCAACAGGAGTATTGGGCTGCTGAATATGTTATGCACACCAGTGCCTGCAGGAATGTACTGGTGTCTGAACTGTTATGCACACCAGTGCCTGCAGGAATGTACTGGTGTTTGAACTGGTATGCACACCAGTGCCTGCAGGAATGTACTGGTGTCTGAACGGATAGGGATGCAAAACAAATGAACTTACAGACAGACTGGGGAATATGACATTACGTACACAGAAGGTGATAGGGTAACAAAATAAACATAAAGTGAACAGAGAAGCCCAGAGGCTAAGAAACTGGGTGTCTCCCTAGTATTAGTAATGCTCAGATGGAAAAAGCAAGATGTTGTGTTTTAATATGTAGAGAACCCGAAATGCTGTTGCTAAGGGCAACAGCAAAACCCTAAAGGGTTACCAACGGGTGTGGCAGTAAACTCCTTGGTCAGAGATGGAATGATAGACACAAGGAGAGTCTCCACAATCCTAATCCTCACTTGCAGTGCACAGGTTCAGCTTACTGCCACTAAACTGACACCTGAACTCCTTGCACAGTAAGACAGGATTTAGGCAGGCAAATCTGAGAATACAGCCGCAAACTTGCTAAGTTCACAGAGTAGCAAAAGAACCCCAGCAAGTTAAACGACTGACTCCAGTCTTACTGCTAGGTCTGGATTGGCAGAGTGTAGTACCAAATCCCCAGGCCTATTTGCAGTAAGCAACAACAAATACAAAGCTACACAGTACTGGCTAACTTTCAGGAACTGACTAACCAACAAAGATTCAGCAGCATCTGCTTAACCTGAGAAGAGGCCTTATATAGCAGGTGCTGTCCACGCCCCACTCAGACCTCACAGACTGTGAGCACAAAAACCAGCACCGGATCCCCTGCCGTGCACAGAGCCTGTAACCACTGCACAGCAAAAGACCCGAACCGGAGTATCAGCTGCGCTCAGGTTACTCCGCTAGCACTTGTCTCCCGGTTGCCATGACGACGTGGCAGCACAGGGCAGGAGACCCTAACAGGAATATGCTTTTTGATTAGGATGATTACACCTCTGGCCTTTGAGTTATAGGAACTAGGACCTAGGACAGACCAGCCTAGCGTGTTTAATTTTGCTACTTCAGCAGGAACTAGATGGGACTCTTGTAGGAATGCTATGTCAACGTTTTGTTTGTTGAGATAAATGAGGATCTTCCTACATTTCGCTGGTGAGTTGAACCCGCCCACATTCCACGAGCCAAGCATCAGGGTAGGCATGGCACGGGGTAGGAGGCCAAAGTGATACCATAACTTTCAACACCTAAATAATGCAATAGTACATAGGCTAATGCAGCGGGAAGGGGAAGGGTTGTGGGGAAAGAGTGGGAGGAAAGGAGGGGGGGAGACAGACGAAAAACATAACATGACAGTCCTATAAAACGAGTCCAAAGAATCAGTGATGTGATCAGTGAGGGTTCCACACGCCAGGAGAACTCAGGACTTCCCATAAGGCAAATTAGCATAGAAAGAAATATAAACCATATTAACATAACAACCAGTAGTGGAGTGTGAGGGAGGAGTTCCGCCAGCCCAACCACATCCACTGGGAGAGAAGAAAAAGTGGCTTTGCCCTGCACATATATAAAACATGCATGGTAAATAACGAGTGATGGTGGCCCTATGGTATGTAGAAACAAAGAATTATAAATAATTAAACATATGCTCTGCAATAATAAGAGAACAAGCATCCCTAATAACCTAGATAGTCTCATCTCTAAAATATGCTGGGTTCATCAGTAGTAGAAACTAGGGAGCAGCATGAGAAAACAAAACATGTTAATAAAGATAAGGAACATTAACATAAAATATGGAGATACAGCATGAACCTGCGGAGGAGGAGTAATGTATCATAACATAGCATGACAAAGGCTTGTGAGACAACATAACGTTGGGAAACAGTGTCGCACAGTTATGGTAGGAAAAACCTTCAGGTGGAAGAGGTAGGTGGTGGATCGCTGATGTCAGTATCCGGGGGTCAAGGGAGCTCGCTCAGAAATCATGGGCGTCTGCTGGGGAGAGGAAGTCCTTATAGGAGGAGCTATCATAGATACGTAAACGGGCTGGATAGAGCAAGCCAAACTTGCGGCCCTCTGCAACGAGTTGGGAGCAAATTGGTGAGAATGCTTTCTGGGCCCTCGTCAATTCCACGGAGTAGTCCTGGAAAATAAAAAGCCTATGACCCTCCCATTGCAGGTCCTTGATACGTCGTGATGCAGACCAGAAAGCAGTCTTATGTAGAAAGTTCAGGCAGCGAAACAACGTGACCCTCGGGCGAGGCTTATTCGGGGTGGGGGCAATGCCCATGCGGTGCACCCTCTCAATCACTAGGTCTCGACAGTCATGCTCAATTCCTAGAAGGGTGGGAAGCGTAGTACGGACAAAATGGGCAAGTGCTGGTCCTTTGACTGATTCAGGGAGGCCCACAAGCCTGATATTATTTCTCCTCGATCTGTTTCGACATCATCGAGCTTGTTCCATATGTGGTAATTGTCTGAAGTCAGTGATTTCACAGCCTGCTGCAATTCATCCACATTATGCATGGCAGCTCCCAATTGATTTTCAGTGCGGGACACATGGTTTTGCAGTTGCTGCAGTGTAATGTCAGACACAGCCTGAGTGAGGAAGGGGGTCATGGTGGACCAGATGGTGTCCACCACGTCCGCATATGATACCGGAGTGTTGGCAGTGCGTTCCGACGGAGGCACCGTCACTGCTGCTACCTTCTTTGGTGCTGGGGAGACAGGATCAGGGCCAACCTCTGGGGTCATAGTCCCTGCCGCACAGCGTTTTTCTTGACATTGCGGCTGCGCGCCGGCCGTGGCCATGGGTGTAACAAAGCGATCCATCAGGGTCGCGGGTGCGGGGGGATGCCATGCAGGGCAAATGGAGGCCTTCAGTGGCCTTTTAAAGGCAAATGCTTACGGGCTGTGGCGGAGCTCCGGGATCTGCTGCCTCACGCCATCAACCTGGAACCTGAAGTCATACTGTAGGTTTTTACCAAAAAATCTGGTTTTGAAAAGTAGAATTTGTCTTTCTAAATGTTGCCAGTTCATTTTAAATGCTTACTACAGTATGTGTTGGAATAACATGGGAGTATAACAAGACTTACCCTTTCTTAAACTAAAGAAACTGCCACAAAAAATGGGAGAACTCCT
This sequence comes from Pseudophryne corroboree, assembly GCF_028390025.1. Classification (NCBI taxonomy): domain Eukaryota; kingdom Metazoa; phylum Chordata; class Amphibia; order Anura; family Myobatrachidae; genus Pseudophryne; species Pseudophryne corroboree. Next base: position 405,079,140 of record NC_086451.1, read on the forward strand.
GGTGTATTACATGCATGCATTACGCCAGAATTACATTACTCTAAAGGCAAATTCTGTTTCATTAGATCATTTACCACATTATCAGCATGGGATAAGGGTTTATGATTTCAATTATGTCACAAATGAAATAGTAGATTTCGATGCATTCTATCTTCCTCATATACAGGTGAAATACATACTGTAACAAGACATTTGATTCATAAACACCTGAGATACCAAGAAGAGAGGAAGTAAGTAAATACAGCCCTCAGAGTTCAGTCCAAAGAACAGTAGTGTATTAAACTTTTGTGAACTCTGAAATGAACTCAACTAAACCTAAAGTCTAAACTGAAAGTCACGGACACACATAAAAACAAGAAATTAAGAAATATGTCAATCGTTGAGAAGCAGTTAGCTTCCCGACGGATGGGATCCCAGCGGACGATATGCCGACGCCATTATACCGAAGAATGCCGCAATCCCGGCGTCTAGATATTGACACAGCATGGGATACCGGCATCATACTAACTGCCAGAATCCCGATCGTTGTCTCAGCGGGACACACTCACGTCCTGCTGCGTGCGGATGGGGGGGGGGGTAGGTTTAGGCAATAGTAGGGGGGTTAGGGTTAGGGTGCATGGACGGAAAGGATAGGGTTAGGTACCAGGGAGGGAGGGTTATATTTAGGCACTTACAAGAGGAGGTTAGGATTAGGCACCAAGCTGGAATGGTTAGGTTTAGGCACCTTCCCAGTGGGGAAGGGAGGGTTAGGGTTAGGCACTTAGTAGGGGGGTTAGGGTTAGGCACCAAGCGGGAAGGGTTAGGTTTAAGCAGCGGGGAAGGGAGAGTTAGGGTTAGCCACCACTAGGAATGGTAAGGTTTAGGCACCCACAAGGGAGGGTTAGGGTACTTTAGAGGGGGCTGTCGGGAATCTGATGGATCGGGAAATCATACTGAAACCCAATCGTTATATATCCTTGAATTCTGTCAATATTATTATGAACCATAAACTCACACAGCACATGTTAATTAATAACTACTTATGTATGAGATTAGTAGTACCAAAATTACATTTTGTATGAGTGGCGGAAGGTATTTTATTTGCCTGGTGGGGAATTAATCTCCAATTGTAGAAATTTTACACTGGGAAAGCACGGGTTTTGTGCTTCATGTTAAATCTCCCAAATGCACTGAAATCCAAAAACACGTCGGGCGTAGAGCAAAGTATTACCAATTCACTTTCTCATTTTGATTGGTCAAATTTACATATGCTAGTGCCTCTTGCAAGCTTGGATGGTGAGTTATGCCCTTGTTATGTTTTGAAGGTTGTCGATTCAGCATAGAGGACTTAGCTCATCAGGCATTGACCACTGGCACAATCTGGGCTTACCAATCAGCTTGGTCAGAGTGGAAGAAGTTTCAGAACTGCTCTGCTAACAGAAGTAAGAGATGCCATCAGATTATTTTATTGTTTGTGCGAGGACTCGTTTTGCGTGGACATATCAAGCAGTTATTGTTAAGTTCTTGGAGGGAATGTCATATTTTTTGTGCTTGTGAAGTTCCCCTGACTTTACTAAGTCTTTCATTCTCACTAAGGATGATGGGCGATGGGTTGTTTGCAGGATTCCTTGTACCAAGATGGACCAGTTGGGAAAGGGTAAGTGGGTATCTTTGCTCAGATGTAATGATCCTTCTATATGTCCTGTGATATAGGCGAATGCTTATTTTGACTACCAGCTTTCTGCTAATGGTATATGCCTTAAACATTCCTATGGCTCCCCACTGATGGTTTTCCAATTTCAGTCTGTTTCAAAATGTTGTATCCTTATCTTTGGCCATGTATGGGTTTATCCATTTCCAAAATGATACCAACTGAGCTTTGTAAATCTAATGTTTATAAGTGCTAGATTCAATTTTGTTAGTTTCATTTGTGTCCTTACTTGAGGAGCCAATTGTCACCTTTAGTGGGGGAGCTTGAAAAGTTTTATTCTTCCCTGCTGGATTTAATTATCTTTCATCTTTATGCTATGCCAGCAGGTTATTTGTGTTTCACCTCAGGTCAGGTAAGGGCACCCTCCAATTCTCTCTTTTCTGCCTCTTACTTTGGTTAGGTTGGAATAATTTATTGTTGAAATTATCTACAGTGGGGCAGATGTATTAACCTGGAGAAGGGATGAAGAAGTGATAGTGTGTGAAGTGGCTGGTGTGTTATCACCTTGCACTTATCACTGCTTTATCACTTCTTTATCCCTTCTCCAGGCTTAATACATATGTCTCATTGTTTGTTGCAGAGAGTAGAATGGCTGGCAAATGCATATAGTTCATAGAACATATCTGTTTACCTTTCGGGCTAAGTCTTCCTTTGCCTCTAGTTTTTACTGAGTTATACCTGGTTTGTTGGCTAGTTGTTTGGGGCATGCGTTGGCATTTGTTGTTAGGTTATTTGTTTAACTTTTTTGACATTCATAGTAATCCATGTTTTCTTGTACAGTGATTCATTAGGGTGGAAGTTACTAAGCAGATCGTACCTCTCTGACCATTACAAATGATTTAGAGAACCTGTCAGCTTTGTGGCCCTTTTGTCATCTTATTTGGTCACAAATTAATTCTGGAAGGGTGTGTCAGTGGAGTGTTGTGGCTTTAGATAATTCCTGTCGGCATCTTAATTCCATAGTGGTTCATTGTGTTTAGCCTGGCATGTCATCATTTGACCCGTTTCCAGGATTCTCATCTATATTGATCTGTTGGTGTCCACCTTAAAATTAAGAGATTGTTTTGTTTATAGAAGATTTAGTTAAGGGACTGCGGGGGTGTTGATTTAGCAATATGGTGGTAGCTTTGGGTCTTTGAACTGCATTTGCTGAAAATAATGGTAACTAGTGATGAGCGGGTTCGGTTCCTCGGAATCCGAACCCCCCCGAACTTCATCCATTTTACACGGTTCTGAGGCAGACTCGGATACTCCCGCCTTGCTCGGTTAACCCGAGCTCGCCCGAACGTCATTATCCCACGGTCGGATTCTCGCGAGATTCGGATTCTATATAAAGCCGCGCGTCGCCGCCATTTTTCACTGGTGCATTGGAAATGATAGCGAGAGGACGTGGCTGGCGTCCTCTCAGTTTTATTCAGGTGGCTGCAAATATCTGTGCTCACTGCTTTATTGTGGGGACTGGGGACCACCAGTATTATATAGGAAGAGTACAGTGCAGAGTTTTGCTGACCAGTGACAACCAGTATTATACGTTCTCTGCCTGAAAAACGCTCCATATCTGTGCTCAGTGTGCTGCATATATCTGTGCTCACACTGCTTTATTGTGGGGACTGGGGACCACCAGTATTATATAGGAGTACAGTGCAGAGTTTTGCTGACCAGTGACCACCAGTATTATACGTTCTCTGCCTGAAAAATGCTCCATATCTGTGCTCAGTGTGCTGCATATATCTGTGCTCACACTGCTTTATTGTGGGGACTGGAGACCACCAGTATTATATAGGAGGAGTACAGTGCAGAGTTTTGCTGACCAGTGACCAGTGACCACCTGTATTATACGTTCTCTGCCTGAAAAACGCTCCATATCTGTGCTCAGTGTGCTGCATAAATCTGTGCTCACACTGCTTTATTGTGGGGACTGGGGACCACCAGTATTATATAGGAGGAGTACAGTGCAGAGTTTTGCTGACCAGTGACCAGTGACCACCAGTATTATACGTTCTCTGCCTGAAAAACGCTCCATATCTGTGCTCAGTGTGCTGCATAAATCTGTGCTCACACTGCTTTATAGTGGGGACTGGGGACCACCAGTATTATATAGGAGGAGTACAGTGCAGAGTTTTGCTGACCAGTGACCAGTGACCACCAGTATTATACGTTCTCTGCCTGAAAAACGCTCTATATCTGTGCTGCATTGTAGTATATAGTAGGAGTACAGTGCATAATTTTGCTGACCACCAGTATATAATATATAGCAGTACGGTACAGAAGGCCACTGCTCTACCTACCTCTGTGTTGTCAAGTATACTATCCATCCATACCTGTGGTGCATTTCAGTTTTGCACAGTTTGCTGACCACCAGTATATAATATATAGCAGTACGGTACAGAAGGCCACTGCTCTACCTACCTCTGTGTCGTCAAGTATACTATCCATCCATACCTGTGGTGCATTTCAGTTGTGCGCAGTATATATAGTAGTAGGCCATTGCTATTGATACTGGCATATAATTCCACACATTAAAAAATGTAGAACAAAAATGTGGAGGGTCAAATAGGGAAAGATCAAGATCCACTTCCACCTCGTGCTGAAGCTGCTGCCACTAGTCATGGCCGAGACGATGAAATGCCATCAACGTCGTCTGCCAAGGCCGATGCCCAATGTCATAGTAGAGAGCATGTAAAATCCAATAAACAAAAGTTCAGTAAAATGACCCAAAAATCAAAATTAAAAGCGTCTGAGGAGAAGCGTAAACTTGCCAATATGCCATTTACGACACGGAGTGGCAAGGAACGGCTCAGGCCCTGGCCTATGTTCATGGCTAGTGGTTCAGCTTCACATGAGGATGGAAGTACTCATCCTCTCGCTAGAAAACTGCAGTGCCACTCATAGATGGGCCAGGTGTTTGTGTCGGCCACTTGGGTCGCTTAGCTTAGTCACGCAGCTACCTCATTGTGCCTCTTTTTTTCTTTGCATCATGTGCTGTTTGGGGACTATTTTTTTGAAGTGCCATCCTGTCTGACACTGCAGTGCCACTCCTAGATGGGCCAGGTGTTTGTGTCGGCCACTTGGGTCGCTTAGCTTAGTCACACAGCTACCTCATTGCGCCTCTTTTTTTCTTTGCATCATGTGCTGTTTGGGGACTATTTTTTTGAAGTGCCATCCTGTCTGACACTGCAGTGCCACTCCTAGAAGGGCCAGGTGTTTGTGTCGGCCACTTGGGTCGCTTAGCTTAGTCATCCAGCGACCTCGGTGCAAATTTTAGGACTAAAAATTATATTGTGAGGTGTTCAGAATAGACTGAAAATGAGTGGAAAGTATGGTTATTGAGGTTGATTTAAGCTGTTTTTGAGGGTTTTTTGTAAAAAGCACCCGAATCCAAAACACACCCGAATCCAACAAAAAAATTTCAGGGAGGTTTTGCCAAAATGCATCCGAATCCAAAACACGGCCGCGGTACCGAATCCAAAACCAAAACACAAAACCCGAAAAATGTCCGGTGCACATCACTAATGGTAACAGTGTCTATCTTGCTATACTTGAGGTTCTCCCTATGCTAGTGCATGGGTTATGCTGATTTCTACCCTACTGAAGTCAGTGGCACCACAACCCCAGATGGGCCTTCTATTTGTGTCGTTGGGAAGGGAGTTGTATACCTTGAGTGTTGTGTGATGGTTTGGCAGTTGACCTCCCATCTATGCCAGATGCGTAGACCTGCCAAAACAATACTGTGAGTAAGTCTTTCTTCTCCACCATACTTTATATTTCACTCATTTTAATTTAGATAAAATAAATTACATAAATATTTAAAGTTGCTAGATACCTGTTATGCCTAAATGAGAATTGATATATTATTTAAAGTAAAAAGATTATGGGGGTCATTCCGAGTTGTTTGCTCATTATTATTATTTTCGCTACAAAGCGATTAGTCGCAAACTGCGCATGTGCAATGTACGCAGCGCGCCTGCGCCAAGTAAATGAGCACAAAAATTTGGTATTTTACTCACGGCGTAACAAAGTTTTTTCATCGTTCTGCTGATCGGAGTGTGATTGACAGGAAGTGGGTGTTTCTGGGCGGAAACTGCCCGTTTTCTGGGAGTGTGCGGAAAAACGCAGGCGTTTCAGGGAAAAATGCGGGAGTTTCTGGAGAAACGGGGGAGTGGCTGGGCGAACGCTGGGCGTGTGTGAGATGTCAAACCAGGAACGAAACTGACTGAACTGATCGCTATTTGTGAGTAGGTCTGGAGCTACTCAGAAACTGCTAAGAAATTTCTATTCGCAATTCTGCTAATCTTTCGTTGGCAATTCTGCTATGCTAAGATACACTTCCAGAGGGCGGCGGCTTAGCGTGTGCAATGCTGCTAAAAGCAGCTAGCGAGCGAACAACTCGGAATCACCCCCTATGTAAGAATGCTAGTGCTAGCTAAGATGATTGAAAAAAAAACCACATACTTTATTATTGACTTGTTTGTTGAATTTTAATTTGTGTCTAACTGAAATGTACCTTTTTACTTTTACCTTTCCTTAATGCACCCAACAAAAATAATCCCTAAATTCCCTGTTTAGGTGAGAATAGGGGAAAAATGAACCAGCCCTGTGTGATGAGTCCTAAAATAAAAATTTAAATCACAATATGGATCGCTCCGTACAACAATATAAAATACATTTATTGTGTAAACAATTGCACATAAACTATATAAGGTGAAATAAAATATTTATATCTGTTTACAAAGTGAATAGAAAAGACAATTCTTGTTGTTAGACACAAGCATATATAGACAATATAAAGACAACACTATGTACTGTATATAAATTGCACGAGTATTATAGGGACTGGTAAAGAACACCTGGGACCAGTTTGAGGTGTTAGTTACCTTTAAGTTTTGAACATCCTTTTTAAAATGAACTTCCTACAGTATTTCAGGAGATGAGTGTGTACACACCATCATAGGTGGCTGCCCAATGGCTGTTTACTCAATAGTTCTGTCAGGGGTCATTGCCTAATTCATAATGGAAAAGGTTAGAATCAATCATTATCAGATCATACTGCATATCCGATTCAATTTACTGTGTGGCTATTGAATATACTCCTCACAAAAGGCCTATTTCAGAAAGGATTGCTATTGCAAAGCTGCTTACAATTACTTTGATTTCTGCAAGACATTCCTGATTTTTAGAGGTTATTGAATGGGCCTTGGTAAGGTGTACAACATGGAAAACAAAATCACTTACAGCTAGAACATGCATATATGAGGCAAACGGGATGACATAGCCCTTGTTACATAGTGTACTGTACACAGCAACTAAAGCCCACCCAGACACAACACATTCACATACACACCATAGTGGTAGGAAGGGGTGTAATTGACCAGGCACAAGTTTCATGCTAATCAGCTCTGTCATTCTTTTTGTTCCAAACAAAATTAGATTAATCTCTAAATGCCTGTCTCATAGATCCTAGATCTAGACCTCTCAACAGCAATGTATTGGGTTGGGTACACAGCTGTTTATGGGCTGAAGAGAAACTTGGAATATTTATCATTCCAGAAGTTATGATAGATTTCTCTATGTGTAAAAAGAAAAGTTATGTACACAGTGTCTGTGTGTCTCACATTTATATTTGTTATTAGTCACAATGGAATATAATGAATAATTCTTCAACGAGGAACAGCAAACATTTCATACGTTCGAGGTCGAGATCCATTGGTCTTGGGTTCTGGTGTAATGTCTAGGTCATTCTTGTCCACTGTAGGCTTCAAATAAAATTTTTGCAGTATAGTAGTGAAGAAAAGGAAGATCTCCATGCGAGCCAGACCCTCCCCCAAACAAATGCGTTTTCCTGGAAAGGATGGAAGAGAAGAATAAACAATCCCATATTTTCTCATGGCTGAAATCACTTCTGATTGTCTCTACAAAATTGTCTCTTAACATTGCATATTGTTATTTAGAGTTTTGACCCATAAGCTGGTGATCTATGCAAGTCTGTCTTCTAAAGTTATTGCACGCGGACACAATATGGTATATATATATATATATTTTTTTTTTTTTTATAAATATATATATATATATACTGTGTGTGTGTGTGTGTGTGTGTGTATGTGTATATATATATATATATATATATATATATGACAGAAACAAAAATACCCTTCCTGCGCTGAGGCTGAGCAGCACCCCTGAAAGGTCCCCTGTTAGTGGGATCTTGGAAATAGATACAAACAATAAATACAGAGTGCGCTAAGGCAGTGCAACTGGCCGATAATTAGTCACTTCCAGATTCAAGAATAGACTTCTCTTGAGTTCTTTATTCTCTTAGACAGCTCCTGATTGAAGCCTAAAGAGAAACCCTCTCACCAGAGAAAATCACCCGACAAAAATATACAGTTTAGTAAAAGAAGATACTTTGTGTAAAATAATCTTTAATCCATACTCAAAAAGGATTTTTTGACAATATAAAACATATTAAAATACAATGTTTGGCACACACACCGAAAATGCTTATGATGTTTTAATGACAGTCCTCCTCACCTTACGGGGTGAGCTCTTGGAGGAATAGTCACAGCAAAGGGATAGTGTACAATAATTGATAAACCCTACGCGTTTCGTCCAATCGGACTTCTTCAGGGGTATAATTTGTCTGGGTGAAAAATGAAAATGACTCAGGTAATGATGAGGATATAAAAGTACAGAATGAGGGAAATATAGCTTATAGTCGGTACCTACCTAAAACTATATGATGTATTCCATTCCACTAGAGATATTTCTATCTTGGAAACTTTCTTTTTCAGGATGACTTAGAGTCCAATATATCACCAGCAGAATGGGAACTAATTAAGAAATAGTGCATTTAGATACTTAGTTTGTGAAGGACCGTAGCTGGAAATCTATATTAACTGATACTGACCCGAAAACCCGCCTAGTGGCAATATGTAGGTTGATTAAATGGAAGCCTTAAAGAATAATCGAAACCATAAGGACGGTGAAAACGATTTGCCACCTGTAATAGGTTAAAAAGGGGGGGGGGAAATGCTCGTTAGTTATGGAACATCTATGTAAGGGAAGAAAAAATAAATTTGAAATTTAATCCTACCGTTTATGGAAATCTTTAATGGTTGGCGACAACCGCTAGAAATATCTCTATTTTGATCTTCCTCTGTTACAAGATGGTTTGATTGAAATTCAATATATCACAGGTAGAGTGGGATCTAATCAGAAAATCATGCATTAGATACTTAATTTCTAAAGAAAATGGTGCAATAGGCACTTGATTCATAAAGGACCATATCTAAGAACTTTTTATTAATACTGACCTAAAAAGCAGAATTAGAGTAATATGAAGGTTGGCAAACAGGAAGCCATAAATAAGATGGAAACCATAAAGAGCAATAAACACAGGTTGCCACCTATAGTGGGTTACAAGAAGGAAAATGATCCTTACATTATAGGACATGTATGTATAAAAAAGGAGGAACGGGGGGAAATTGGAATTAACCATACCGTTTATGGGAATGGATCTCTAATGGTTAGTCACGACCAAACAATAAAAATCTGGGGCCTCTTCCTGACTGTAACAAAGGAATGATTGTGTGAGGTTTATCAATATATTATAGACTGATGTAAATACAACACAAAAATGTGTACATACCACGGTGTAATAAGCCAATTTGCACACAGGATCAGTGGTATACGATACAATGCAAAGAGGACCAATGGTGTATGGTAACACTCCAATGGTTAGCACCTTAAATAAAGAAATTGTTCATATATCTATCAAATACATCATATTGACAAGAAGTACCAAAACAAAATATCCATATGGCTTAAGGATATTACTGCTTGTTGTCAGCTCATGAAACAGCACATTAATAAATGTATATAACATAAAATTGTATACAAGCCACGGTCTGATAAATTGATTTGCATACAAAGTTATTAGTATACAGTGTAGTGCATCCAAGACCAATGGTGTATAATAGCAATCCAGTAGTAGACACCTTAATTGTGTCTATCAGATACATCATAATGACAAAAAGTTACCAAATGTAATGTACATATGCATAGTATTAAGATACAATCGTATAATGAAATATATATGCTCACTGCACATTGGCAGTTTATAAAACAACACATTAGTTATTGTCCAAATGGGCTGACTCTATGTAATTATATGGTTTAACTAAATTGGTTATTATATATATTTCATTATACGATTGTATCTTAATACTATGCATATGTACATTACATTTGGTAATTTTTTGGTAACTTTTTGTCATTATGATGTTTCTGATAGACACAATTAAGGTGTCTACTACTGGATTGCTATTATACACCATTGGTCTTGGATGCACTACACTGTATACTAATAACTTTGTATGCAAATCAATTTATCAGACCGTGGCTTGTATACAATTTTATGTTATATACATTTATTAATGTGCCGTTTCATGAGCTGACAACAAGCAGTAATTTCCTTAAGCCATATGGATATTATGTTTTGGTACTTCTTGTCAATATGATGTATTTGATAGATATATGAACAATTTCTTTATTTAAGGTGCTAACCATTGGAGTGTTACTATACACCATTGGTCCTGTTTGCATTGTACCGTATACCACTGATCCTGTGTGCAAATTGGCTTATTAAACCGTGGTATGTACACATTTTTGTGTTGTATTTACATCAGTCTATAATATATTGATAAACCTCACACAATCATTCCTTTGTTACAGTCAGGAAGAGGCCCCAGATTTTTATTGTTTGGTCGTCACTAACCAGTAGAGATCCATTCCCATAAACGCTATGGTTAATTCCAATTTCCCCCCGTTCCTCCTTTTTTATACATACGTGTCCTATAATGTAAGGATCATTTTCCTTCTTGTAACCCACTATAGGTGGCAACCTGTGTTTATTGCTCTTTATGGTTTCCATCTTATTTATGGCTTCCTGTTTGCCAACCTTCATATTACTCTAATGCTGCTTTTTAGGTCAGTATTAATAAAAAGTTCTTAGATATGGTCCTTTATGAACCAAGTGCCTATTGCACCATTTTCTTTAGAAATTAAGTATCTAATGCATGATTTCCTGATTAGATCCCACTCTACCTGTGATATATTGAATTTCAATCAAACCATCTTGTAACAGAGGAAGATCAAAATAGAGATATTAATAGCGGTTGTCGCCAACCATTAAAGATTTCCATAAACGGTATGATTACATTTCAAATTTCTTCTTTCTTCCCTTACATAGATGTTCCATAACTAAGGAGCATTTTCCCCCCCTTTTTTAACCTATTACAGGTGGCAAATCGTTTTCACCGTCCTTATGGTTTCGATTATTCTTTAAGGCTTCCATTTAATCAACCTACATATTGCCTCTAGGCGGGTTTTCGGGTCAGTATCAGTTAATATAGATTTCCAGCTACGGTCCTTCACAAACTAAGTATCTAAATGCACTATTTCTTAATTAGTTCCCATTCTGCTGGTGATATATTGGACTCTAAGTCATCCTGAAAAAGAAAGTTTCCAAGATAGAGATATCTCTAGTGGAATGGAATACATCATATAGTTTTAGGTAGGTACCCACTATAAGCTATATTTCCCTCATTCGGTACTTTTATATCCTCATCATTTCCAGAGTCATTTTCATTTTTCACCCAGACAAATTATACCCCTGAAGAAGTCCGATTGGACGAAACGCGTAGGGTTTATCAATTGTTGTACACTATCCCTTTGCTGTGACTATTCCTCCAAGAGCTCACACCGTAAGGTGAGGAGGACTGTCATTATAACATCATAAGCATTTTCGGTGTGTGTACCAAACATTGTATTTTAATATGTTTTATATTGTCAAAAAATCCTTTTTGAGTATGGATTAAAGATTATTTTACACAAAGCATCTTCTTTTACTAAACTGTATATTTTTGTCGGGTGATTTTCTCTGGTGAGAGGGTTTCTCTTTAGGCTTCAATCAGGAGCTGTCTAAGAGAATAAAGAACTCAAGAGAAGTCTTTTCCTTGAATCTGGAAGTGACTAATTATCGACCAGTTGCACTGCCTTAGCGCACTCTGTATTTATTGTTTATATATATATATATATATATATATATATATATATACACAACTAATATATGAAAAGCAGCTCAGTTTGTCAAGTAAGAAAAAGATTTTCATTAATGGAACAATGTATTATTCAACAAATAAAATGTACAGGTAGAAAAGTGTTAGCTGGCCGGTGAGAGTGAACCGAGCTTTACGCAAAGATACCACCCAGCAGACTAGCTGCACAGCACAGGCATTGAGAAGCCTGAACTGGGATTTTAATATCTAATTGGCGCTCATACTCAAAACTGTTATTATGCCATAAGTTAATGTAGGCGGATTTGCAAAAGAGGATTGTTTTTATGTATGTTGGGGGAGAGATTTTTTGACTATTATTTTAAAAGGCTTAATGTGCCGATGTATGTTGAGCAGGTATGTTTCTTAAGATCTAAAAGTTTAATGTACAAGGTGCGGTGCAAATTTTTTCCCCCCATACATATCTGTGAGCACCTGAAGCTGCTTGAAAGAAGGGCAGATAACGGAGGATTTGTCCAGACCATACAAGTGCTATTGGACACACAGAACATAAGATCTCTATTTCCCAAGATCTCAAGTAAGTGTATTACCAGAGGAGATATAAGGGTCCTTACTGGGGAGAAAAGTTAAAATGAAGATTGGCAAAAAGGCATTGGCGTTTCTATAATTGGTCCAGGGGGGACCACACCGCACACATTGCACCCATTTAAATACTTACCTTACCGGAGTCCAGCAGCGGGCGCAGCATTTGCAGCAGAAATCGCCACCAAAATGGCCGCCGCGCATGCGCGGCATCCAAATTGGTCTCCGGATCATGGTTGGCGCCATGTTTCTGGAGACCTGCGCATGCTCAGTAGACTCTGGCATAATGCCGGAGTCTACAGCGCCGTTCACAGGAGGTGGCCCACCCAGAGGTGCACACGGGCCCCCTCCTCTGTAGAAACGCCCATGCACAAAGGATCTATATACAGATGTAGCCACGCTCATCCATGCTGCGACACATACTGACCTGGACACATCTGTGTGTGTACACAGATGTAGCAATGCTCAATGTGGCTATGAAGTGGCCGCATGGCACTTCTGGTGCACCTAGTTGCACCCACACTAGACTGCGGCTTTTGCAGCTCAATACAATGTCAATTGGTCTGGGCGCAACTAAGATGCATGTGAACACCAGCGTGTACATGCATCACGGCAAACGAGTCACCTCCGTGTGTCTAGTTACAGCCACAATGAGCATGCCTACATCTGTATATATTCACAAACATTAAATATTCACTCCACTATACATATATGTGGGTACTTGCCTTCCACAATAAGAAGCTCCAAACTGAATGTTCCCATTTTAATTCAAAGTTTCCTCAAACTTTACCCTGCGGAAATTTTGAATTAAAACTGAAATGTTTGACGGTGGCTAAAATCACCTGTTGATTTTAGATCGAGATCCTGGAGTGCCGCCATTGTATAAGAGTATATATATATTTATATATATATATATATATAGTATAATGTCTGCCCAACGGCATCCATTCCAGCCTTAATCTACAGTAGGTTATCATTACGGTATACAAGAGGGTAGGGGACAGGGGCATACCTGGCTGCTTGAACATAGTAAGTACTGTTTAGAATTAAGATACTAATTTTGTAATGTTAGTACCTGTAGAAAAAGGCATAAAGGCTTCATTCTTCTTAAAGTCACCATTCTCATCAAGAAAGTGCCCAGGATCAAAGTGTTCTGGGTTCTTAAAGTGCTTTGGGTCCTTCAAGACTGAGGTTAGGATTGGAACCACCAACATGCCCTGAAGAGAATCATGAATATATTTTCAGCAATTTATAATCATGTTCTATAGATATATTGAAAGCTAAGTTGACTTGCTACCAGGTGGAAAAAAGTCTGAGGACATTTTGTCATTAACCATTTTACTGTACCTTTGGAATGTGATATCCCTTGAAGACTGTGTCTTCTCTTGCTGAACGTGCCAGTCCTATAGGAAAAATATCTGCAATTCTCTGAATTTCATGGATCACGGCATCTGTGTATGGCATTTTACTCCGATCCTCCACTGATGGATATCGATCCTGGCCAACTACATGGTCAATCTCTTCATGTATCTTCTCTGTTATATTAAAAAAAAATTAGGACATTATATAACAAACACTTTTATGCACTGTAATTACCTGTGCTTGCAATAATTTTCAAAACTTAAATCAGTGCTGAAAGTAGGGTGGTACGGAGTACCATAAAAAAATATGGTGGTGGTACACAGTACCACCAGCCCACCGCTGGGGCATAATTTATAAGGGGCATTTTTGTAAAATGGTGTCAGTGGCATAATTGTGTGTGGCATAATATGTAATATGCATTACAGTGTGTGGTATACTATGTAATAGGCATTACGGTGAGTGGCATAATGTGTTATGGGCATTATGGTGTGGCATAATGTGTAATAGGTGTTATGGTGTCTGGCATAATGTGTAATGGGCATTGCGGTGTGTGGCATAATGTGTAATAAGCATTACGGTGTGTGGTATAATGTGTAATGGGAATTGCAGTGTTTGGCATAATGTGGCCATGCCCCTATTGTCATGTAGACAGTCCCCTAATTTGTGTGACCACGCCCCCTCATGACACATGACCACGCCCATTTTTACTATCAGTACCACTAAGAAAAAAAATCTACTTGCACCACTGAATTAAATACACTCAATGGGCTTGATTCAGAGGTGGACTCAATGCTGATGTTTGCGGATTTGAGTGAAAAGTTTTTGTACTGAGTATGCTTTAGAGTTTCACTGCCCATGCCACAAGTTCGTTTAGCGATGGCGGTCACAGTGAGGATTTAGATGATATGGAATTACACATCAATAGTAACTGATAACTAAACCCCCAAATCTTCTCCTTCACTTTAGAGTAAAAATTTTTGAGGCCTATTTGGACAAAAGAAAGCAATAACTAGTCAACACAGAGAGATTTCCTATCCAAGGAGGACATAGGATAATTAATACAGTATATGAGTTGTTCAAGGATTGGCAGAAATTGTTTCTTATTAGAGTCCTAACTAATTTTATTGAGATATGAAAACATAGAAAGTATGAAGTTTAATGTGGGTGAATTGTTACAAGTGTACAGTTTTAGCTGTAAATCCCACCGCCTAGTCTGAGCATTAGGTTTACCTTGTACCTCTGGGTATTTGAGCAGTATAAGAAAGCCATATCTCAATGTCAAGCTTGATGTCTCTGTCCCAGCAAAGAACAGGTCAATCACTGTCCCTTCTAAATTCTCCTCATGGAATTCAGTGTCTGGATTATTTTTTTCCTGGAAGATTTTGTATAGTATTTAGAAACATTATTTGTAATTATTCTTCTGACCCCCAGCTCCCGCAATCTAGCAGGATAGTTCCAAAAGTCCACTGGACAAACCTACCTCCTCCATCTTCACAAGAAAACAGTCAATGAAGTCCCGTGGGCAGTTCTCATCCAGTGTGTCCTGGTGGGATTTTATCATGTCCCTCACAAACTCTCTCAGCTTATTATTATTTGTAAAGATTTTCTGGTGTGGGCCCGGAATGCGATGCAAGCTTGGGAACATATTAAGAAGCTGAAGTATAAATTACATGAATTATCATTGTCTGTTAATACAGGGGAAAAAAATCTCTAAAAGCACCATTCAGAATTGTATGACAGCACTGGGGCTCTTTCCCATTCAGCTGCCAGCGGTCCTACTGTTTGGTCGCTGGCAGGGTTACGGTTGCTCAGTGTGGGCCTGGTGAACATGAAGCTGCGCTGTCACTGCTGTCCTCTATACTGCCTATACTGCTTCAGCAAATGAAAGTTCCTGGGTAGCTGGACATCCTTCTGACATGTTTGCTGTTTCCTCTCCTCTCTGCCAGTTTCTAAGTGTCCTCCTCTGGGAGACCCTGAACTTCTGGTCCCGGCTCCAGTACACTATGTCACATCACCTTCACATCATGAGTATGACGCTCCAAGGAGCCAGGAGCAACTGTAGAGAACTGTAGAAAGGTGATTGGTGCTGTTAGGCAGGATTATGGTGTGGGTCCTCATGCTGCAGTGCCAAGTCTGGTCCAATTCTGAACAAGAGTTCTGTGCCTAACTAGTGGCACCCCCCTGAGACTGGCACCTAGGGCATATGTCCTGGTTGCCTCACCCTTGTTATGTCACAGCTTAGGGGTCATATATTTGGGGGTTTTAGTGTATATTTAGAGGCTGGAGAAGAGGAGCTAGAGATGATGGTACCACTAGCACTGTCTAGCCACTTCTAAATATCTATTTCAATATTTACCCCGCCCAGCTGTCAGTTATTCATTTCTTAATGCTGTTGTTATACTGTATTTAAACAATTTGAATCCTTGTGTAGATGACGACATGATACAGACATTGTGGTGTCGACACTGTGAATGCTTACATTATGACTGCATCCCTCCTCAATAATGCTACTCTGTTGTATTTTAGCCTCAACTTTAGTGCAAAATTATCTTGTTTCTAACACATTTCAATGCCCTTGCAAATAAATATTTTGGCACTATGATTTAAAAATCATCTACAGCTAGATGATTGTCCCCTCAGCTACAGCAAATGGGGCCAAAATGCACAAGAGCAGCCAGGACCAATATATATCTTGAGCACTCATGCTTGCTGAAGATCCAACTTGGTGGAGCTGTAAAATGTTACCAGTGCTAGTACTGTAACCTCATAGTGATTAATAGGACAGCATTGTGTGTTTGTTTTGTACTATAAACGTCAGGATTCCACACTGAAAATACTACATTCGTTTAAAAAAAAAAATTACCTGACCAGAGAGAGAATTCAGTTGCTTGAACATTTCTCTGAGATAAGATAAGAGGGTCATGAACTTATTGTCTTCATAGTCAAACCTCTCACCAAACACAACAGAACAAATAACATTAGAAACAGCCAATCCCAGCAGGTGTGTTGGGTCAAATGGGGTATCTGTAATTGATGATATAAAGAACAAATATAGATTTGATCAGTCTAGTGACGTTTACCTAAAATCATTCAACTAATTGTATATATAATGCATCAGGCTGAAATACTGTATGTACAGTAAGTGGCACAGATTTACCTGTGTGATGCATTTACTGTATACAGATTTTTGGAGAAAAACACAAAGTATTAACAGACTCCCACTTGTCAATTTCCACTTCTCTGTTGCATGACATCCCTGTGCCCAGGGGCGTTTTAAGAGAGGAGGCGACCTGTGTGCAGCCCCCGTCCTGAGCCCCCTCCTCTCCAGCAGCAAGTAGACTCTGGCATACTGTGATGTTAGCGTATTAGAATGCTTAATATTTGTAGACACTCCCTTGCAAATATGTGTAAGCCTGAATCTTCAGTAATGGTCCTTAGGACCAGGGGGATGCTAGGAAGTGGGTGGTCCAGTGTGCAGTGTGCCTGGAGTTGGTGATGGAATAAACAGCACAGCAGTGAACTCACATGTCTCTGTGTCCTGATGACTGGATTTACAAACGTATGAACAAAACATGGTGTCAGAAGAAGTTTAACTTGGACTGCTAGTGCTCTCAGAGTGTAAAAGAATCCTGCAGCAGTCTGTGGCTGTGATACTCTGTGACTGCAAAGCCTGCCGTGTGCTCCTATTTTCAAACAGTGAGTAACCATGGATAAATTAGCTCCTCCAACCGGCATGCTGATGTCTGGTAACTTGTCTGAAAACTGGAAAAGATTTAAGCAAAGGTTTAATATATATCTTGCTGCATGTGGAGCTGATTCAGAGGCTGACAAAACAAAGGCATCCATTTTCCTCCATGTGATGGGAGAGGATGTGCTGGACATCTATAATAGTTTTCAGTTTGATGAGGGGCAGAATATGGTGCTATCTTCTATAATGCAAAAGTTTGAAGATTACTTTGTGGCAAGGAAAAATGTGACATATGAAAGTTAGAAGTTTTTCACATGTGATCAGAAGTCTGTAGATGGATTCGATCAGTATGTTACAGAGCTGCAATCACTCAGTAAAAACTGTGAGTTTGGTGATTTAAAAGATTCACTGATAAGAGATCGTATTGTCTGTGGAATACCTGATAATGGACTCAGAGACAAATTGCTGAGAGAGCACGACCTAACACTAGAAAAGGCAGTGACTATGTGTAGATCTGCAGAAATAACTAGATTTCAAGTCAAAACACTACACAAGGACGCTGATGCTGCAGTATATGTAGTGCAGAAAACAGAGCAAAGCAAACCTCCATTCTCAAGAATGAAGCAGTCTAAGCCACAGTCTAATAAGGAAATGTGTAGTAGATGTGGAAATGCTCACAATCCTAAAATGTGCCCTGCTTATGGTAAAACCTGCATGAAATGTGTTAGACTTAATCACTTTGCCAAATGCTGTAAAATTAAAAGTAAAACAAGTTGCTATATAGATACTAGTCGCACAGGTTAAGTCACATCAAATAGATAAACCCCCATATATTGTTATTATAACATATTTATGATACGTAAGAATATTCGGGGGGTGCTACCACAGGCAAAATATGTCAACAAGTAAAAAAGGAGAGAAAGGCTCGAAATGCCCTAAGGTGGTGCACACAAATATATATTAAAATATAACTTTTATTGTAATGTACTAAAACCAGCGAATATTAAAAGAAAATAGAATAGTGTATATAAGAAAGAAATAATGATTAAAATAAGAATGCTGCGCACTAGATGTCACTGGATTGACTCGTATAATATTAGTTATCTGTGGTCAAGAGTGTGCTAGTGGTGTGTGTTCATTAAGTACATCCAAAATTTTGAACTCTCATTCCCACTTTTTTATTATTTTTTCTATATTTGGATGGAATTCCTTAGTTATTATTTTTGATCCCTCTCAGGATTCAAAGTATGACACCACTATAAGAAGCAGGATTCCAGACACCGTTCCATACAATATGTCGTTACCCCAAAGATATCACTTAATGCAGTGGTTCCCAAACTGTGTGCCGTGGCACCCTGGGGTGCCGCGGGACAGTTGCAGGGGTGCCTCAGGTTGGTGCTCCAGGACCAATTCAAACTATTTATTGTCAATGTAATAGGCAAAACTAGTGCTTGTGGCTGCCAATCATAAAATATGTGAACAAACAGAAGTGAATCCTGTCCCTTGCCACAGAACTGAACCTAAGGATGACATCTAAACATAATTTACTTAATTTAATATTTCTTTCTAAATTTCTCAATAAGAAACGTTTGGCCTAGGGGTGCCGTGAAAAAAAATCTGTTATTCTAGTGTGCCGTGATTCAAAAAAGTTTGGGAACCACTGACTTAATGTGTGTAATACTCACAGCAATAAATGGATCAAATAAATGATGTGTGTGTTACTGTTCTATTCCGCTAAGGCTCACAATTTCTTTCCAGATTATATTATAAGGTCTTATTATCACATGTATGCACTCATAAGCTTCATGAGTAGTGTTGTAACCACTGAGAAAGAGACATTAGAACACTTAAATGTAACTATCTTTTGCAAGAGAGACAGCACCTGTCAGTTCAAGGATCAAATTCCTAACAGTATCAATTCTGTCCAATGTAGCAAGTGGTAGAGACACTTATCCCCAGTCTCACTATCACATTAAATAAGCTCTTCCAGAGATGCAATGGTTACTGACGGTGAGTAATCTCTTATCAAGATAGTATTATGTGTCACATATGTAAACTTATCTATGGATCACACACTATTCCTTTCTGTTTTCTGATATGCCCTGAGAGTATGTATAGAGCAAAGGTAACACCTTCCACCACTATTATTATGATTCCTTAGTATAGTTCTTGGCCTTGTGGCGCCCCGGGCAAAGTATAGGGGCGTTGCTTCAAATGGGGGCATGGTCAGTTACGCCCCCATTTATGCTCCCTGTAGCAACGCTGAAAGAAAAAAATAAATTAAAAAAAGTATACTTACCATCCCCGTTCCTGACCCAAACCGCTGCAGACCTCCTCCGCCGGCGGCGCCGCTCTTCTCCTCTCCTCGATCTATGGGAGAGATGTTATTACGTCTCTCCCATAGAACAGCATAGACACTAGAGGTCGCTTATGACCCCTAGTGTCTGTGCCACTATGCTGTGCGGTGCGCGATGACGTCATCGCGCACCGCACAGCAAAGGTCCTCTACATGAAGGGAAACTAGACCGTAGCGTCTAGTTCCCCTTCATGGAGAGGACCTTTGCTGTGCGGTGCGCAATGACGTCATCGCGCACCGCACAACTAAGGTCCTCTCAATGAAGGGAAACTAGATGCTACGCGTCTGGTTCCCTTCAAAGCGGGGGGGGGGGCACAGCGGGGCACTACGAGGGACACAGTAGCTGATCCTGCCCTGGTGCGGCACCCTCCGGATGGTGCCGGCGCCCTCCGGAAGGCGGCGCCCCGGGCAAAAGTACCGCTTGCCCGTGGCAAGGTCTGCCACTGTATATTAGGCACCTAATGACTTTTTATTTTTTCACAATCTCTGTGGCCATATATCATATGCTATAAGTAGGTCTGTGATTGCTATGAGATCATTATATTGGTGGATCGCATCATTCATATCCTGACACACACTTAATTCAATAATGTCTGATATATGCACGTGCATACATTAAACAACTGGTGATATTTGTAATGATACTTTATTGAGGGAGCCCTATAAATATCTTCTCAGGTGTACAGGAAAAAATCAAGCATGGTGTAATTCCTTCATAATAAACTATCTCCTTCCCTTTGTTAGGGTTCCATAAATATTAAGTTAAATGAGCACACACATGTGGGTGTGAGTATGGTTGCACACTTCTATACAATCTCGTGGGCAATAGCTCAGATTGATTCACAGTACACAGTGTGTTTTTACATAGTGAGCATTGGGGTATGTCATAATCATGTAATTTAGCTGCTTCCTACAGATCGTCTATGATCCCTGCAGTGTGCAGGGAGTAAGACACACTTAACTAGAACATATACAGAATCCTCCCTAATCTATCTTCATATTTGCATCATCCAGTGACTATCTAAGGTGCGCAGCTAGCCTGACGCACGCTTCGCTGTTTGCTTCATCAGAGGCAGCAATTAGGGAGGATTCTGTATATGTTCTAGTTAAGTGTGTCTTAAGTGACCAGTGAGTGGAGGAAGGTGACAAGCAGAGGGTGAAAACAGAGGGTGACATTGAGAGGGTGAGAGTCACTGGGTAACAAGCGAGAGAGGTGATGGGGAAATGGTGAACAACAGGAAGAGTGTAATAGAAGAGAGGTGACGGAGTGAGGGTAATACCCTTTTACACCGCCAGCATATAACACGGATTATTGCACTTGAAGGTACATAACCCGTGTTGCTGGCTGGTGTAAAAGGTTCGAGTTGGAATAATCCGGGTCGAGTGACCCGGTATTCCAACTCGGGTGGTTTGCAGGGTTGAACACGTGTTCAACTCGGCAAACTTTGCAGTGTACAGTGAATGTGCGGGCGGCGCTTGGAGATCATGTGATCTCCAAGTGCCACCCCCGCCGCGTCACTGGCAATATGCCGGGTTGGCGAGTGAAGTGGGAAAGGGAGCTGATGCAGGGCGCAGCCGGGTAGCACCCGTGTCAGGCTCGCGGCTGCGACCCGCGCTGTTGGTCTAAAAGCGGTATAAGAGTCAGTGAGTGATAGGGAGAGGGTCTCAGGAGAGAGGTGACGGGCGGGGAGAGGCAGTGGGTGATAGGCAGTGGGAAACTGCATTAATTAAAAAACAAAAACACATTAATATGCCACTCCCCCATACAAATTTTTAATATACCGTCCCCCCCTCCCCTGCACACATTAATATACCACCACCCCCTCCCCTGCTTACACTAATATACCACCATACCACCCCCCTCCCCTGCACACATTAATATACCCCCCCTCCCCTGCACACATTAATATACCCCCCTGCACACACTAATATACCACCCTTCCCCTGCACACATTAATATACCCCCCTGCATACACTAATATACCACCCCACCTCCCCTGCATACACTAATATACCACCCCACCTCCCCTGCACACACTAATATACCACCCCCTCCCCTGCACACACTAATATACCCCCCCTGCACACACTAATATACCACCCCACCTCCCCTGCACACACTAATATACCCCCCCTGCACACACTAATATACCACCCCACCTCCCCTGCACACACTAATATACCACCCCCTCCCCTGCACACACTAATATACCCCCCCTGCACACACTAATATACCACCCCACCTCCCCTGCACACACTAATATACCCCCCCCTGCACACACTAATATACCACCCCACCTCCCCTGCACACACTAATATACCACCCCCCTCCCCTGCACACACTAATATACCCCCCCTCCCCTGCACACACTAAAATTACCAGTTTCCCTCATTAGCAGCAGAATGTACCTGAGTCTGTGCTCCCCCGTATGGTATGGCTTTCTGATAGACCTGCTGGGCTGCTGCTCCTCACGTCTGAAGGCTCCTCTCCTCTCCTCTCTCACAGTCACATGTGCACCACGTGACTTCCTGTTCCTGTCCATGCAGGAAGCAAACTCAGCAGAGCGTCGGCTTCTGTATGAGCACACTGCAGCATGTGGCTGCAAAGGGAAAATAAAAGTGCCCTGGGGGTGGGGGGGTGGTAAGGGTGCAGGCAACATGCCTGAGCCCTCAAGTGAATATGTGAGGCGCTATCACGGAGGTGGGGGGCGACAGATTTGTAGAGACAGCATTTTCTCATCAGTGTGTTCTGCCGCCCTCCAGTGGCCGGCGCTCATAGGCAGCTGCCTAAAGCTGCCAAGTGATAGCGCCGGCCCTGGCTCCCTCAATAAAGTATCATTACAAATATCACCAGTTGTTTAATGTATGCACGTGCATATATTTATTTATTTTATTTATTTATTAACAGTTTCTTATATAGCGCAGCATATTCCGTTGCGCTTTACAATTAGAACAACAGTAATAGAACAAAACTGGGTAAAAACAGACAGACATAGAGGTAGGAAGGCCCTGCTCGCAAGCTTACAATCTATAGGATATCAGACATTATTGAATTAAGTGTGTGTCAGGATATGAATGATGCGATCCACCAATATAATGATCTCATAGCAATCACGGACCTACTTATAGCACATGATATATGGCCACAGAGATTGTGAAAAAATAAAAAGTCATTAAGTGCCTAATATACTAAGGAATCATAATAATAGTGGTGGAAGGTGTTACCTTTGCTCTATACATACTCTCAGGGCATATCAGAAGACAGAAAGGAATAGTGTGTGATCCATAGATAAGTTTACATATGTGACACATAATACTATCTTGATAAGAGATTACTCACCGTCAGTAACCATTGCAGCTCTGGAAGAGCTTATTTAATGTGATAGTGAGACTGGGAATAAGTGTCTCTACCACTTGCTACATTGGACAGAATTGATACTGTTAGGAATTTGATCCTTGAACTGACAGGTGCTGTCTCTCTTGCAAAAGATACAGTTACATTTAAGTGTTCTAATGTCTCTTTCTCAGTGGTTACAACACTACTCATGAAGCTTATGAGTGAATACATGTAATAATAAGACCTTATAATATAATCTGGAAACAAATTGTGAGCCTTAGTGGAATAGAACAATAATACACACATCATTTATTTGATCCATTTATTGCTGTGAGTATTACACACATTAAGTGATATCTTTGGGGTAACGACATATTGTATGGAACGGTGTCTGGAATCCTGCTTCTTATAGTGGTGTCATACTTTGAATCCTGAGAGGGATCAAAAATAATAACTTAGGAATTCCATCCAAACATAGAAAAAAATAATAAAAAAGTGGGAATGAGAGTACAAAATTTTGGATGTACTTAATGAAACACACACCTCTAGCACACTCTTGACCACAGATAACTAATATTATACGAGTCAATCCAGTGACATCTAGTGCGCAGCATTCTTATTTTAATCACTATTTCTTTCTTATATACACTATTCTATTTTCTTTTAATATTCGCTGGTTTTAGTACATTACAATAAAAGTTATATTTTAATATATATTTGTGTGCACCACCTTCGGGCATTTCGAGCCTTTCTCTCCTTTTTTTCTTGTAAAAGTAAAACAACCAAAGTGCATGCTGTTAAACAAACAGATGAATTCTTTGTGGATTGCATTGAACTTTGCAGTGCAGATAAGAAAGAATGGATTGTCCCTTTAACTGTGAACGAGATTGACATTCCCTTTAAGATTGATACTGGCACGCAGGTGAATTTAATATCATTTCAAGACTATAAGACTTTTAGAGTAAAACCTAAAATTCATCCAGCCAAAGTGAAAGTTACAGGGTACAATGGGGAGGAAATTCCTGTGAAAGGTACATGCTTAGTGACACTGAAATATAAGGGACAACAGTTTAAAACATCTCTACTGATTGTGGATAAAAATGTGCAACCGATTCTAGGATTAAGTTCCTGTGAGAAACTAAGCTTGCTAAAGAAAGTTTTTATGGTGACATCCCAAGATGACTGCAAATCGATGTTTACAGAATACAGAGACTTGTTTGAAGGTCTAGGTTGTTTGCCTGGAGAGCATAAATTAAATATAGACACGCAAGTTTCTTCAGTGATACACCCCTGTAGAAAAGTGCCGTTTGCGCTGAGAGAAAAACTGAAACAATAGTTAAATCGCATGGAAGCCTTGGTGTGATACAGAAAGTTGATGAGCCTACTGAATGGGTGAGCTCCTTAGTAATTGTTGAAAAGAAAAATGGACAACTTAGAACAGGCATTCCCAACCACGGTCCTCAAGGCACACCAACAGTGCAGGTTTTAGTGATATCCAGGCTGCAGCACAGGTGACTTAATTAGTAGCTCAGTTATTTTGATTTAACCATCTGTGCTGCAGCCTGGATATCACTAAAACCTGCACTGTTGGTGTGCCTTGAGGACCGTGGTTGGGAATGCCTGACTTAGAATATGTCTAGACCCCAGAGATTTAAACAAAGCTATTAAACGAGAACATTTCAAACTACCAACCAGAAATGAAATCATGTCGCAATTTGCGGTAGCAAAATGGCTCAGTAAATTGGACGCATCTTCAGGATTCTGGCAAATGAAGCTAGATGAGGCCAGCTCAAAGCTTTGTACATTTAATACACCAGAAAGTAGATACAGATTTTTTCGACTACCATATGGAATATTGGGGCAGATGTATTAACCTGTAGAAGGCATAAGGAAGTGAGAAACCAGTGATATGTGCAAGGTGATAAAGGCACCAGCCAATCAGATCCTAACTGTTAATTTACATATTGGATCTGATTGGCTGGTGCCTTTATCACCTTGCACATATCTCTGGTTTCTCACTTCCTTATGCCTTCTCCAGGTTAATACATCTGCCCCATTGTCTGCTCCAGAAGTATATCACAAAAAGATACACATGATTTTTGAACATATTCCAGGTGTTAAAACAATGATGGATGACATTATTGTCTGGGGATCTACAAAGGAAGAACATGATTCTAGATTGAGACAAGTAATGGAACTTGTCAAGAAAGTGAATCTAAAGCTAAACAAGGACAAATGTGAATTTGGCGTGAATACACTAACCTTTATGGGCGACGTGATCTCGGATCAATGTGTAAACCAGACCCAAGGAAAATATCAGCCATAGTGAACATGGAACGTCCTAACAACAAAGACGACGTCAGAAGATTCCTAGGAATGATTACTTACTTAGGAAAGTTTATTTCTCAACTCTCTGAACGAACAGCCTCTCTTAGATGGTTGTTGGACAAAGATAACGAGTGGATGTGGTCACATGAACAAGAAGAAAGTTGGCAAAACTTGAAACAGATCATTACAGAGCAACCAGTGCTAAAAATTTTTGATCCTGCGAAAAGAATAAGAATTTCTGCAGATGCTTCGCAATTTGACCTAGGCTCAGTGCTGTTACAAGAACATGAGGATACATGGCAACCAGTAATCTATGCATCAAGAGCACTGACAAGTGCTGAAACAAGGTATGCTCAGATAGAAAAAGAACTTCTAGCGATCACATATGCATGTGAGCGATTTCATCAGTTTGTGTATGGTCAAACATTTACAGTGGAAACTGACCACAAGCTATTGGTAGCTATCATGACTAAATCATTACATGACTGTCCCATGAGAATTCAACGACTGCTTATCAGACTACAGAAATATGATGTACACTTGCTGTACTGTCCCGGCAAATACATGTACATTGCTGATACACTTTCTCGTGCTGTGGACAAAAGTGAAGGTTCCAAAAGTCTGATGGATGAAGAGATAGAAGCCTATGTTAATTTGATCATAGCTTCTCTACCAGTGTCTCTTGCAAGACAAGAACAGATTAGGAAAGAAACTGAGACAGATGACACAATGAAAGTGTTGAAAGATATCATTCTGAAAGGTTGCCCAGCAGAAAAACATGCGTGCCCGCTGTCTATCCATGATTATTGAATGTACCGCAGTGACCTTACAGTAGTTGATGGTATTATTTACAAAGGCAATAGGTTTGTGATACCTGCACGACTAAGAAAAACTATGCTGTGCAAGATACATGAAGGCCACTTAGGAGAAGAAAAATGTAAGCGGAGAGCACGTGAAGTTATGTATTGGCCAAGAATGAACCAAGACATAGCACTGACTACAGCTACATGTGAATTATGTCTTAATTATAGACCGAAACAACAAGTCGAGCCACTGAGTCCTCACGCAGTGCTAGAGAGACCGTACCAGAAAGTTGGCGCAGATTTGTTTGATTGTAATGGGAAAACGTACATTGTCGTGACTGATTATTACTCTAACTACCCTGAGGTGAAGACACTACATACAACTACTAGTAAAGCCGTAATCAATTGCATGAAGTCAATCTTTGCAAGGCATGGTGTTCCTATGGAAGTGTTCACTGACAGTGGTCCTCAGTTTTCCAGTGCTGAATTTAGACAATTTGCTGATGAGTGGGAATTTGTCCATGCTACGTCAAGTCCCCACTATCCACGCTCAAATGGGTTGGTAGAAAGTTCAGTAAAAACTGTAGAGTCTCATGAAAAAAGCTCAAGAAGGTAAAGAAGATTTCTACAAAAGTCTTTTAATCTACCGCAGTACACCTTTACAGAATGGACTTTCTCCTGCACAAATGCTGATGGGAAGGAGGATTAGAGCAAATATCCCGATACACGATGAACTGCTTAATACACATAACTCAGCATTGGTCAGACTGAATAAGGAACGTCAACAGGCGAAACAGAAACTATTCCATGACAGGCGAGCACAAAACTTATCTGATCTAAAATCGGGTGACCAAGTCCATCTCAGAGATCATGAGAAAGGTATTTGGGTGCAGAAAGGTATTGTGCAAGCACAAGTAGCACCAAGATCTTATACTATACGTACAGAGCGTGGAACGGAGGTAAGAAGAAATTGGGTGGATTTAAGATCTCAACCTAACCATAATGAAGACAACATGACTGAAGAATACCCTTCATCTGACATTTATGATGATCCTAATAATGGTGAACAAACCACGATTCTAGAAAGGTCCAACATGGTCGATGAAACAAAGACTGTGTATGAAAGACCCAAAAGGGAAATACGCAGACCTGAGAGACTCATTGAAACGTGTTAGATGATGTTCTTAATATGACGTTGTTAATTGTTGCATTGAAGCGTACAGGGCTTATCTTTAAAGAAAAGAGGATGTGATGTTAGTGTATTAGAATGCTTAATATTTGTAGAAACTCCCTTGCAAATATGTGTCAGCCTGAATCTTCAGTGATGGTCCCTAGGACCAGGGGGATGCTGGGAAGTGGGTGGTCCAGTGTGCAGTGTGCCTGGAGTTGGTGATGGAATAAACAGCACAGCAGTGAACTCACATGTCTCTGTGTCCTGATGACTGGATTTACAAACGTATGAACAAAACACATACTGCCAGAGTCTACTGCAAATGTGCAGATCTCCAGGAACATGGTGCTCCGCGCTTTGTTCCCGGGGACATCTCCAGTGCGCATGCGCAAATCACTCGGAAATGGCCACGGCGGCCATTTTCCGAGTGATTTATGACCGCACTAGAGGGCCGTCGCCGCGGACTCTGGAATGGTAAGTATATTAAATGGGTGGGGTGTGGGCCCCCCTGGACCAAGGGGCCCATGTGCACCGCGCACACTGCACTCATTATAGATATGCCAGTGTCACACTCTCACTGCCTGCCGCCACATGCAGCAATCAGCTTTTCCATTTTCGACACTACATTCCATACAGCCAGTTACCCCTTCTACCACATTACCACTCACTACATCTGCTACAATCCCTTTCACTGCTGCGAGACACCCGATCTGCCAAAATCCACCCCCCCTGCTGCTAGATACCCCTGTGCCTATCTCTCACTGCCAACCGCCAGATACTAAACCTCCCTGCTGCCAGGCACCAAACCCATACCCTCCAACAGTACCTTTTTGCCAGGTACAGTATCTTTTTTTATGGTCTGTACTAATTTTTAACTCTCCAAACTTCCATTGAAAGTATAGGAAAAGAGGCATGACCATGCCCCCTTTACCTGTGGCCACTCCCACTTTCCTAATTTGTACCGATTTTTCTGTGTAAAATGTTGAAGGGTATGCAAACCTGCAACACTCCTTAGTGTCAGACACACAGTTTAACACATTTGCTTTCCCTGCTTCCAGACATACCATCTGTCGCACTCCCTTTTGCCAGATACACTGTCTGCTACACTCACACTCCCTTGTCCCAGATACCTCATCTCCAGACACCCATTTCCTGCTGCAAGACACCCATCTGCCACACGCAACATTCCTGCTGACAGGCATTCCATCTGCACCTTTCACGTTTCATGTTACTAGACCCCTCATCTGCCACGCTCTAACACCATGCTTCTAGACAATTTATCTGCCCGAACCACAAGTTCTGTTAACATGCATCCCATCTGCCCCTTTCTCCTTGACTGCTGCCAGACATCCCAACTATAAACACGCTCCCTCCCTGCTGCCAGGCAATGTATCTGCAACATTCCGTACTGCCGGACATCCAGTTTGACACATTCCCCTTCCCTGCTGTCAGACATCCCCTCTCTAGGCACTCAACCTCACTGCTACCAGACACCATGTGCGGAATGATCACCTTTTTATGATTGTCCCACAACTCGCATGATGTAATAGCCTGTGAGCCTGTAAACTTGAGGTTATTACAATGTACGATGTAGGGTGATTTTTAGTGCACCTTGTAATGCGACTTTCATTACAAGGTGCGAGTTTTGACAGAACCATGCTCAGACCAATGAGAAAAGTTAACAGATAGTTTGAAATGTAAAAAAAAAAATGATGTGCGGTGAACCCTATGAAAAACCAAATCACTGGCTCTGCTGATGATGAGTATACTCCAGATAAAACTCTCTGTGACCTGTCGGTGAGAAATAATTTGAACCAGCAAAGGACTGTGCCATCCAGTCCACAGAAATTTTTCAAGTGCTCTAACAGAATCCCATGGTCCACAGTATCAAATGCTGCAGAGAGATCCAGAAGGATTAAGATTGAACAGTCACCTCTGTCTCTTGCCATCAGAAGATCATTTAATACACACACAAGGGCTGTTTTACTGCTTTGTCTTCTCTTGAATCCTGACTGGAAAGGATGATAAACATCATGGGTTGTCAGGCAGGTTTCCAGTTGAGTTGCAACCACTTTCTCAATAACCTTTTTCCTCGAAAAGGTGGGTTTGTTACCGGTCTATAGTTGGTCATGCAGTCAGGATCTAAATTAGTTTATTTTAAGAAGAGAGATTCCTTTACTGGTCCAGGAAAAATGCCCATCTGCAAAGAGCATTGAACTATTTTTGCAAATACAGGGCCAGTTATGTCCATACACCCTATTAGAAGCTTGGTTAAAGCAAGGTCAAGATCACAGAAAGTGGGATACAATATTCGGGCAATTTCAGCAATGGCTTTTGTATCTGTTGGGTCAAAGCTGGTCCATGAAGACAGGTGTCTTAAATTGGCAGGCTTGGCAGTTTGGAACTCCATGGATGGTACTGTGGAAATTCCAGTCCAAATGGTGGCTACTTTATCTGCAATGAAGTTTGTGAACTCATTGCATCATGCTTGGGAGAAGGTTTCATCAGAGTGCTGTCGTTTGAGAGGAACTTTGATTTCTTATTGGTTATTGTGGATTACAATTTTTCAATATGCTTTATTAGTTTATCTTATCCTTTACCAGGTTAGTCTGCCTCGCTCATCTTTCCAGTCTATTTATTGAGCTCATTAACACTGTTGTCAAACCAGGGAGCTTGACAGTGTGGTTTACGAAGGTTGTATATGCACAGGGGTGATAATATCAATTGCAGCCATCACATCCCTACTATAGTAATGGACTAGGGAACAGGGATCTTCACAGGCACCAAGATTTTCTGCAAGAGCCTGGGGAGTCATAACCCTTCTTGGATGATTCCTGGTCAACTTTATGGGCAAAGACCTAATCTGAGGGGTTGCAACTGAGAACCAAAGTGAGTAGTGGTCTGACCACATAACTGTTTTTTTTTTGAGGACAGAGTCTAATAATCCAATCTGAGAGACAAGATCATGAGTATGACCACTTTTATGTGTGGCAGAAGGAATGACTTACGTGAAGCCTAGGAGGGATGGAGAGAAATAGCTGCGGCTGTGATTGGGGAGAGATGACCACAGCTATGATGGGGGGCAGTGGAGAGAGAGGCTACTGTGGGGAAAGTCTTCTATGTGCTGGGCTGCTGCTGCTGTGTGTGATGCTGAGTGAGAGGAGCTGTCTGACCGCTGTTGGAGCAAGAGCAGGGTTTCAGGTAAATGCAGTACAGTGACTATGTGGTATTATATGTAAGGGCCACTACTACTGTGGGTGTTATGTATGACACTACTACTGTGGACATTATGTGTGCAATATTACTGTGGGCATTAAGTGTAAAGGGCACTACTACTGTGGGCATTACGTGTGGCACTACTACTGTGGGCTACTGTATGTGAAAGGGGCACTTCTACTGTGGGCATAGTGTAGGGGGTACTACTACTGTGGGTGTTATGTTGAAGGGGGACTACTACTGTGGACTATATAGTGTAAGGGTCACTACTGTGAGCATTGTGTATAAGGGGAACTACTACTGTGTGGTATAATGTGTATAATGGATACTACTGTGTAGTGTGATATGACTAAGGGGCACTACTGTGTGGTGTAATATGAATCAGGGGCAATGGTGTAATGTGAATAAGATTGCATTACTCTGTGGCATAATTTGAATTGGGGGTACTATTTTTGTGGCCAGGCCCCTTCCTTGTGAGACCACAGACCTTTTTTACAGTGCCACTGTCCCTTTATTACATATGAGTGGAAGGACACAGATTTATCGTTTGCAGGGGGGCACTGAACACCCTAGCACCAGCCATGGCCACACTCACCTTACATTCTGCCAGATACCACATCTGCCACAATCATCTAACCTTTTGCCAGATACCACATCTGCCACACTCACCATACCTTTTGCCAGATACATCTCATATATTTCTTTTCCCTGCTGCCTCTCATAACATCTGCCACACTCTCCTCCCTGCTGCCAGACAAACTGTTTGCCATTTAAACATATAAAATGTATTTGCTTCACTGTGACTCATAAATGTTATGAAGAAATCAAATAGTCTTATTGATTTTATAACCTATTCCAATCTAGTCATACAGCTTCAGAAAAACTTACAGTATATTACAACTAACAAGAGGTAACTTTCCACTTACCTTGGATTTGCATTATTTTTTCACCAAGACACCTGGCCTCTTCTTGGATTCTTTCCTCAATACTCCTTTTCCCCATTCCAAAATTTCTCAAGGTCATGAGAGAGAATCGACGTAATGTTTTCCACCTCTCTCCATTGGTCATAATAACCCCTGTAACATTGCAGAGGAGTAGTTATGTCCATCTCATTTCATGCCACAGAGCGAGAAAACCAGACATCTTTGTTACGTGCATGCCAAATAATTCGTGTTTTTTCCCATATGTTGTTCAATTACTTTTTTTTTTACAAATCAAATTGATTTTGTTAACATAGAGAAATATGTGAGGGAATCTCATGGCAGGGTTCCATTTTAATATATCCAATAAACAGCCATATACTGTATACTCTGTTTTCTGTACCAACAAATATATTTTACATTTTTGTGATCCATCATGTTATCTGATCCCAAAATATGGCATTGTTCAAATTGTATCAATGTACATTCTGTATGGAAAATGTTACTTTCAGACATATGCCCTTATTTATCAATGAGTGAAAAAATTCACTGTAAGTGATACATTGCACCAGCCAATCAGCTCCTAACTTCCATGTCATAGGCTGTGTTTGAAAAATGACAGTTAGGAGCTGGTTGGCTGGTGCAATTTATCACTCACAGTGAAATTTATCACTCATTGATAAATAAGGGCATGTATGTCAAATTGCCATTATGTAACTAACAGGCCAAGTGATTTGGTTGTAAAAAGTGTATGTTTACTATACACAGCAGGAGGTCACGTGTGGCTGCCCCTGTCTTGCTGATCCTCCCCATTCAGGAGACATGACTTCCACAGAGGTGTCAAATTATTTTGAAGGAAGGTTACAGAATTTTCTGTGTAAGGGCACTTGATCAGGTGAAACTCTTTCCGGACAAAGTCTATAAAACTGCAAGTAATATGGACAAGTCACAGACCTTATCCTTCAAACAGAATGAAACAAGACTGATGTGAATGGGCAAATATTTTCTGTAAAGCGCTGTGTAATATGTGTGTTCTATATAAATAACTGGTAATAATACATAAATAAGGGACCCTGTTAGTTTGGCAGAGAAACCCTGTGTTATAGGAACAAAGGACCCCTTTACACACACAGGCTACAATCAATCAATTTTGGTATTGAAAAAGTTACAATCCACAAGTGTGGGGGACTTTTTAAGTAGTTTCCGGGGGTGATAAGAACGGGATGCAAACAGGACAATGTATTGATTACCTGAGGAGAAGTCAGCTACAGTATGATGCACCAGTCTATTTTCTGTGATCTCCACTATGGGGGTGATTCCGAGTTGTTCGCTCGTTAGTTTTTTTAGCTACGGAGCGATTAGTCGCAAACTGCGCATGCGCAATGTTCGCAGTGCGCCTGCGCCAAGTAAATTAGCACAAAAGTTTGGTATTTTACTCACGGCATAACGAAGATTTTTCATCGTTCTGGTGATCGGAGTGTGATTGACAGGAAGTGGGTGTTTCTGGGCGGAAACTGGCCGTTTATGGGTGTATGCGAAAAAACACTGGCGTTTCTGGGAAAAACGCGGGAGTGTCTGATGAAACGGGGGAGTATCTGGGCGAACGCTGGGTGTGTTTGTGACGTCAAACCAGGAACGAAACTGACTGAACTAATTGCAGTGTAGGAGTAAGTCTCGAGCTACTCAGAAACTGCTAAGAAATGTCTATTCGCAATTCTGCTAATTTTTCGTTCGCAATTCAGCTATGCTAAGATACACTCTCAGAGGGCAGCGGCTTAGCGTGTGCAATGCTGCTAAAAGCAGCTAGCGAGCGAACAACTCGGAATGAGGGCAGATGACAGAAGACTGGGCCTCATACGTAAGCAACCTTGATTTCTAAACTTATTCCTATTCTTGTTTCTGAAACTACTGCAATCCATAACCTGTATGTCATTCTTATTAAGTGTTTCAATAACTATAAACTTCAGAATCATTTTCTGGATTAAATACACCTTACTCTAGCATATTCTCTGTGATTCTTATTGAACTCATGTGCCTATGTGACTCATGCTACTTGTTTTGTTGAAATTAATAATTGTGTATGTAGGTAGAAATGAAAGGCTACCTATTACCTAGTACCATATCACTTAAATCTTTCCCCTTGCTGGTGGCAGTTACCATGTCTGATTAACCACACGTGCAGAAGTAACCATAAGTCACTGGTGGTGACTTTCAGGTTGATATAGCTGGAGAATCGGCTGGCCAGTCTTGACAATCAACAAAATATATTTTACAATTTTCAAGTGCTGTATGTTGGTGGGGGTCTGCCAATGGAATTATATTAATACATACTAAAAATCATATTACACTGTCATTTTCCATTCTCCATTAGATTCTGGAAATTACAGAAATGCAGATTGCTATTCTATTTCACAATGAAAATTAAATAATATTGTACCACAATAGAATTCTTACCTATAATTTGAAGGATTAAACCTTAAATTATATTTCCCTGTTTTGCTTAGGTTAGACATAAGTCTCGCCTGACATAAAATAATTAAATAGAAATAGACTGGAAGTTATTAAACTGCTTCAATGATCAAAAATTCTGAGGCTGTAGTAACAGCCAAGGTCTACAATAATGAATACAAGAGGGCAGGTGGGTATGAATGAACTGCCTAGTATCCTTTGCAAATGCATCTCATTAAACTTCCACTAGACAATGGAAAAATAGGTGTTTTTGTTAATTACCATTAAATCTCCTTCTCTGAATCCACCTTGGGGACACTGATACCTTAGGGTGTAGAGGTTGGATTTCTAGAGCAGACACACATCTTCAAGCTCAGAGCGTTAGAGGTGTTGGTTCCTCCCCTTTACAGCCATACAACCTGGAATGTCTCTCCAACTGTCATTTGCTTTCTTGTAGCCTTTGTCTTCCCTTTCATAAGAAAAATTCCGTAAAAGACTATATAAAAACAACAGACCGAAAAGTATGAGTCTTTGTGATGGAACCATCTTGGATATGAAAGTCTATTAACCAACCATGATATTAAAGACTCTCTATTACCTCTTGTAATTGACACTTTAGAAGATTTCTGTTTTGGCTTTTATAAGAAGGTAAGGAAAGATTTTAATTGCTCTTTGCCTCAGAATCTTTGTCATTGCTATCATTATTTTTGTAAAAATGCTGGGAGCAGTAGCCAGTCCAAAAGGAAGAGTTTGTAACTGGAAATGAGCATTTTAGACAGCAAATCTAAGAAGGCACTGACACCCCTTCCACATGGGGATGCATCTTTTATGTCCAGAAATGCAATAAATCCTCTTTTTCCCATTCCATTTATTACAGAATGAAGAGACTCAATTTTGAATCTTTTTATATTTAAGTTAAGATTTAGAGCTTTCAAGTTGAAGATGGGACAGACTGAAAGATCCAGTTTCAGAACTAAAAAGAGATTGTAATAGAAGTCTAAGCCTTCCTATACTCTTGAAATAGCAACTACTGCTCCTGAGTCTTGCAAAGTCTGAATCCAGAAATTATAGGGTACATTCCACACAGAAACTGAAACAAAAAGAAGAATATGATAGGTATATCCAACATACTGTAGCTTAATTAGGTCCTGGTATAAGGGTGGTGTTACTTGGTTGGTGGTGCTCCCTGAATCAACTGAATCAACAGGTCAACTGAATGCAACAAGAGAAAAAAGGAAGAATCTTTTTGTTTGGGCACTCTTACTAACTGTATGTGTCTTATTAAAATGTAACTTTTATTAAATATATATACAACAACCTCGTAAATCTATACAAACATAAACATAAAATATAAAATTCACAAAGTGGTCTCCTTTTAGGTATATACCTGTTATTGGAGATTCAATGAATCGGCAAATAATATGGTAGGAATCTTAGAGGGAACTCAAGGACCTATTGTATATAAATAAGCACCTCCTTATTGAGTTCATCCCTCATTTCCTCCCTTTGACACCCTTGGAATATCAGAATGAAGGTGTCTATTGGTCAAAGCGGATGAATATCTAATTAGTAGTCCACAGTATATAGTAGGTTTTGGTACAGAACTGTACACATCTGTATCAGATAAGAAGTGGAGAATAAAAGATCAAAGTTTGTGAGGTCTCATGCTTCTGCTTCCCACCAGTGTGCTAATTAAGCAGTGAACAGATGGGTGAGGGAGCATATCCCCAAAACTCTGATGAAGGATACAGATTGGATCTGCTTTTGTTATCAGTCACTAATGCCTCCCCTGATAGTAATGACCAAAGCAGATGAGCAAAGGAGTGGTCTCACAATGAGAATCCAATTATATTTTGTGTGGAGGTCCACAGACAGAAGTATAAAATCAGATACATGCCCACGCTTCAGCATCCTTTCGGTTAGCTGTGTTAAGCAGTAGATAGTCAGGTGAGAGTGTGCCAGATAATGGTCCCTTCTGATTAAGTCAGAAAAGAGTTTCAGTCTGCTATTATGAAACTGTGTCTGTGATCTCCTTGATAGCAGTTACCAACGCAAGGGTATAGTCAGACCTGCTCCATAACATGAGACCAATATTAGATATCAGTAGAATGAGTCAGCAGCACAGTTTTCTTATAATCAGACTGTTCATATAATATTCTATAATCAAACATGTTACAGAATTGTTAAACAAAACAGATAGTGTTCCACCAATGAATTCAGAAATGAACAAAATACATTTATACTGTATGAGTCATAACTCAGCAACCTGTGCTGTCATATTCCAGAAAGGACCTTTTTGACATATAATGTACTGCTGGTCAAGTCAGAGATGAAGTCGTATAAAGTTTGAGGATTTGGTCACTCATAGGCCACATGGTGTGAATCACAGTAAGTACCGAAATGGTACTGTAAGTCACATTTAGAAAAAACACTACAAAATTACTATTTGTCATGGATTAGTCTAAGGAACTGTAACAAATGGTTTAAGGAAAACCATTTTGTTACAGTAAAAACATTTTTTTAATCATATTGTGGTGTAATATTTTAGAGTCTAATAACCCATACATTGTCTTAAATTATGAGGCTTGATCATAGATATAGAAGATAAACATTAGTTATCCACCATCAAAAGTATATATGAAGAAATATTAAAATATGCATCGGTGGAGTAAAAAAACCTAGGTAATACATAAAATATAAATACCAAGAGTGATGAGAGGGGCACAGATCCGGGCCCTTAAAGGTCACACATTTTATTTAGATTTGGCTTGGTCACCTGTCCAAAAAGCCTGAATGTAACAAAGATACCTATGTGTTTCAAATGATCTTCAAGAATTGGTATGGTAAAGAAACATTTGGGCAGATATCCCAAAATTGGATGTAATACAGTGCCAGCAAAGACATTTACTTTAGAAAAGCTGTCCATCTCCTATCAGGAGCATTAGGTAAAATTATTATAATAGAATTAAATAATAATGCAATGAAAGCATAAACATGAGGTGATATCTCCAGTTTTTGTAACACTTCCATAGAAAATGGATAAAGAAAAAGAAAACATCAAGGAATCAGAAACGCCTATCCGGATTTTGCAAAGCTTCCTTCAAAAATTCAGTTACATGTGAAATTGAAAGAAATTGAGCAATCTGGGTTTTTTTCTCCTCAAGAACAAACTTCATCTGAACTTCTGGTTTAAATAAGTCTTCAAAATAATGTACTGGGGGAATAGTCATTACTAATTCCTCAATGCTCTGTCTAGAAGAGCATACATTCCCCCAGGCTGAAATATCCTCAGCCTCAGTATCATTCTGAGAACAGTATATTCATCTTCCTCTGGAGACAATTCCCAATCTGATTTATCTGGAAAGTGTACTCTAGAAATACTTGAATGCTTACATGATATTGACAATGTGGAAGCTTCACCTAAACCACAGGTTCTCAAACTCAGTCCTCAGGACCCCACACGGTACATGTTTTGCAGGTCTCCTCACAGAATCACAAGTGAGATAATTAGCTCCACCTGTGGACCTTTTAAACTGTGTCAGTGAGTAATTAATACACCTGTGCACTTGCTGGGTTACCTGCAAAACATGCACTGTGTGGGGTCCTGAGGACCGAGTTTGAGAACCTATGACCTAAACAATCAACAGATGATGTCTTTAAAGCAAAATTTTTTGCATAGAAGAAACCCTCTGAGGATCAGATGAATGTTGAACCATAGGTGGAACACTGGTGTCAGAGGATAAGGGTTGTGCTGCATCCACATTATTGACTGTGACGTATGTGAACAAGTGTGAACACATAAAGGCTCACACACCTCCCTTTGACAGTCAGGTCATCCCTACACTTATTTCTGTGAGAGAATGCATCAGTGCCTCAAACCAAACTGGTTATGCCATCTCAGATTAATCACCTCTCCTGGATCCCGGCATCACAGCTGACACCCGTCTCTGAACACCCCTGAGCTAATTTTATTGACAATTGGAGCAGGTATAAAGTAGCTAAACTAGCTTTAGCTTTGGAAGAACTCCCCATTTCTGTCATCATTAACTGGAGAAAACAGGTATTAAGAAAATATTAGCAGTGTCTATTTTTTTTTTAAAGTAAACTTTATTTAGGTGTCCATAACTTATTTGCAATCAACCCATATGTACAACTAATTTAACTATCTGATCACTAGAAATAACCACACGGACACAGTCTGCTTTGGTTGAATGGTCATAACTTGATATATAAATGGTATGACCCTGAGCTTTTTTTTTTTTTTTTTGGGGTGTAAAAAAGGACGCTACAAACACTCAGCTCCAGCCATATAATTCTAAACTAAATACTAAGTTAGGAAAAGACTGATACGCCCCCCCCCCTTCCCTAACATGGTGCTGCATTTGTTATACAATGGCGTCAAATGAGATAGTTTGAAAGCCCTTATGGTACTGTAGCTGGGGGCTAACCCCATCTCAGTCTCAGTGAGAGAGATGAGGACATGAATTACAGTAACCACAGGCAGGTAGTCCTGCAGGCCCAGCTGTGGGTTATGACCTTTGGTGGAACATGGAATGAGCCCCGGTTACTTGTATATTTAAAAGTCAAAACTGGACCTCTATGCAAGCAGACCCTAGAGGAAACCATGGCTAAAGGACGTTCAATGCGCCCCTTGATGCCACCAACGCAGAGTTTTCAGTAGAACTGAAAATGTAGACATGTTAAATGTAGCAAAAAATAAGAATGAACAAAAAATAAAAATAGGAATAAAAAAATTAAAAACATAAGTTGCCATCGTAGCAACTTAGAGTTAATTTTGTTTGTTTGATTGATTATTCTTGGTTGACTGCTGGTTCTTTATTTCTCTGGGCTTAATTAAGTTTAAACTGAGAGTTGAAGGGAGAGAACAGGCTGTAGGGATGTAGAGGGAGGAGCCAACACTACAAGCAATTTGAGTTTGAAGATGTGTCTCTGATCCAGGAATGCACCCTCTACATCTCCAAAGGTAGCAGTATTGCCCATATATGATGAAAGATAAAGTAAGAATAACTTGAAACATATATTACTGTAATTTTGCCAACATGAACTTAAAAAAAATGGATTGGTAGCGTTTAAGTCTCATAAGTGGTTAACATCACATTACTATTGAACTAGAATTAATTGTGTAGGAATTTGACTTCCTATTGAAAACTCAATGTGTTAAACCTGCACGTATCGTGTGGGCATAACGCTTCCTACTTACCAAGACAAACAGGAAGCAGCAGCGCCGAGATGTGTTACCTTCTCGGATTCCGAAGTGGGGGAGTAAAAGCTGCCCCCTCCGGCGATCGCTGCCATCTCCCACCCACCCCCACCCCCCAGCATCGCCTAGTGCTGATGCGCTGTGTCTCACCACTGGCCGGCTCACTGGGCATGCGCGAGATCTCGCTATTATCACAAGATCACCTATGCAACTTGGAACCGGCATCTGCAGCAGCCAGCGCTGTCCCTGCTGTGGTGAATGGGCAACAACATCTGCAGCTGTCTAAATAGATAGCTGCAGATGTTGGAACAGTCAGTGTCACTGACCGTCATACATTGCCCACATATCGGTGTGCTATCTTGTAGATAGCAGCACCAATATAGACAGGAGCACCCTTGTCGCAGAGCACATTTCCCTGCATTCATACTGTACTTGGGTAGAAGCAGTATCAGCAGACATAACGGAGCTGATACCGCTTCTCCCCCATA
The DNA here is from genome assembly GCF_028390025.1 of Pseudophryne corroboree. NCBI lineage: Eukaryota > Metazoa > Chordata > Amphibia > Anura > Myobatrachidae > Pseudophryne > Pseudophryne corroboree. The sequence continues at coordinate 405,118,823 of NC_086451.1, forward strand.
GCAAACCTTCATACTGTACATCTACCCCTTACTTAAATATTACTTTGCATTGCATTACAATGATTAACTGAAGGTACGTAATCCAAATTCTCAAACTTACCATATCCTTTGAACAGTAGTCTAATAATTTCAAGATTCCCTCTGTCAGCGAATATATCTCCGAAGTCAATCAGGGCCTCCTTAACAGTCTCGTATCCAACGATCATGACTCCTTGGATATTAGCCACATGAAACATGTATACAGGACCATACTTTTCACTAAGCTGCAGAGGACACAACACTTGGAAATGAAAGGTGATGTTTGCCATAGGAAAATGCAAAACAAAATAGTGTAATGCCAATAAATAATTATTAGTGCTACCTGATCGCAGAAAATGCTAGTATACCAGAAGGTGTAAAGGTAGAAGACACCTCAATGATTATCTGTCCACAAAAACTGCAATAGTGCTAGAGATGAACACTAGAGACGAGTGGTCCGGATTTCTAGGAACACTGGGGATCCGAGTCCATCAAAGCCTCGCTAAGTGTGTTCCCACAAGACTCCGATCCCACGTCAAGGCCGAACATCATCTTCTGGTGTCGGCTTCTCGCGGGACTTGGATTCCTTTTATATATATATATATATATATACACATACAGGGGCAAACGCAAGATTTGTGAAAGGTAGTTTCTAAAGAGGGATTGGAGCCAAGCATAAGGGGGCGGAGACGGAGGTAGTATGCACTCTGTAACCTGCTGTGGTGCCTTCCGACAGTAATGTAATATGCAGTATAGAAATGGTGGCACTCACGGATTCCTTGTCAACCAGTAATGAGGGCTCACAGACACCCGCAGGCTACTCCAACATTTTACTTTATAATAACCTTTGTCAGGGTATCCCCGACAAATGTTAGTATGTAGGAAATGTCAGAGTAGCCTGCGGTTGTCTGTGTGCCTTCATTTCTAGTTGACAAAGAGTCCGTGAGTGCCACCATTTCTATACTGTATACATATATATATGTATATATATGTATATATATATATATATATATATATATATATATATATATATATACACACACACACACACACACACACACACACACACTCTCACACCAGTCCGGAACTCCAATAATTAGAACAGCTATAACTGGTGCCCAACACAGGTAGTTTCTGTCAATGTTTCAGTGTTGCCACTATCGCCCTGACAACACAGAATCTACCTGTGTTTTGTCTTTATTATGCTGAGTGCTGCAACTTTGACATGTTATGTGTAAATCTATATATATTCAATTTATAGTCACAGTGAGATCCTTAAGCCCAGAGGCGGATCCCGAACAAAATGACAGGGGGGCGGGCCATGACATGGGAGAGGGGGAGCTATTTTTGTGTGCCTAAGGTGCGCACGGTCCTGGTAAAGTGTTGCCTTTCAACAAGGTATGTGGCTTCAAAGGGAATGCCATATCCATATGATGTGAAGAGGGTGATGCCTTGGAGAGGCAAGAGTGACCGGAAAGAGAGGGTGATGGGGACATAGTGATGCAGAGGAGGGACAGAGGTTGAAGCAGTGGGTGATGAGGAGAGATAGTGGGAGATGGAGAGGCAGTGGGTGACAGTGAGAGGCAGAGTATGACAGTGAGAGGCAGTGGGTGATGCCAGGGACTGGTGACAGGGGGGGTCAGTGGGTGACACCAGGGAATGGGTGACAGGGGGAGGCAATGGGTGACGCCAGGGAATGTGTGATAGGGTGAGGCAGTGGGTGACACCAGGGAATGGGTGACAGGGAAAGGCAGTGGGTGACACCAGAGAATAGGTGACATGGGGAGGCAGTGGATGAAATAGAGGATGATGGGAAGAGGCAGTCGGTTACAGGGAAAAGGTGACTGAAGAGAGAAGTGATGAGGACAGACAATGGAGATGGAGAGGCAGTGGGTGACAGGAAAGGGTTACAGGGAAAGGCAGTGGGTGACAGGGTAAGGAAGTGGGTAATAGAGAAAAGCAGAGGGTGATGCCTTGAAGAGGCAGCGGGTGACATGAGAGATTGAGGGTTATGGGGAGATAGTGATGCAGGGGAGAGGCAGTGGGTGACAGGGAGAAATACTGGGAGACAGAGAGACAGTGGGTGACAGAGAGTCCCATTTCCTCAATTCGTACACAGATGAAGCCTAGGCGCACGATCTAGCTGCTTCCATTGTGATGGACATCGGACAGACCTACAGTAGAAGAGGGACAGTTGCTGAGAATTGGGTAGTGTCCCTTATACAAATAATGCCCACTGTAGCAGTGCCCCTTATACATATAATGCCAATTGTAGCAGTGCCCCTTATACACATTATGCCCACTATAGCAGTTGGTAGACTTATTAAAATGGCCATTAGGTTCGTTATAAGCATGGTCCCGCTTCACCACATTATCGTGGTGAAGTGGGACCTCTTTTCCAGTGAATTTGCTAACCCTGCCATGTACATTATTGGAGCTTGCTATCACACCCCTCTGGTGATAAACGTCCTCCCATAACGGGAGTCCGCTACGGCTGCAGTCACTTCTCCTGCACCGTCTAGTAACTGCCAGCGTGCACTTCGGGAGTTTGGCTGGTGCATGCGCAGATTGTTGTTGTGGCCGCAGTAGACAATAAAGTTTTTTAGACTTAAGGAACAAAAAAAACAAAAAGGGAGCAACTGCAAAGACAGCGCAGCGCCGGGTCCGGCCAACGAAGAGGGAGAAGGTGGAAGAGACGAACGTTCGGTCACACTGAAAGTTCATAAGTAAGCAAGCTCATCAGTGCTCTATCTAACAATAGAGGCGTCGATAAGGCAGCGGGCGCATACCGCCCCTGCTAACAACAGCGCATCGCCTGCATCATACATCAGGGGAAGCGCTATCTGCGGCACATAATGTGTGCAGATAGTGCTTTTCCCCATAAAGAATGATATTAAATCTACCCCAGTGTCACTTATACACAATGCCCACCATAGTAGTGCCCCTAACACACATACTGTGGGTTATACTGCACTGCTCCAGCACATACACACTGGATTACACTGCACTGCTCTAGCGTACACACACACACACACACACACACACACACACACACACACACACACACACACACACTGGGTTACACTGCAATGCTCCAGCACATACATACATACACACACACACACACACACACGGTTACAATGCACTGCTCCAGCACACACATAGGGTTATACTGCATTGTGTAGGGGGGCATAGGTTACACTGCATAGGGTTACATACATAGGTGGTGACACACACTGCACAGAGGGAGCTATCAGGAGGTACAGATGCAGCCATGCTTGTTGTTGCCACGATGCATATGCATTAGAGATGAGCGGGTTCGGTTCTCCGAGATCAGAAACCCCCCGAACTTCACCTAATTTACAAGGTTCCGAGGCAGCCTCGGATCTTACTGCCTTGCTCGGTTAACCCGAACGTGGCAGAACGTCATCATCCCGTTGTCGGATTCTCGCGAGATTCGTATTCTATATAAAGAGCCGCGCATTTGAGATTGAACGGATAGGACGTGGCTACGTTCTCTCCCTGAAAAGCTCCATATCTGTGCTCAGTGTGCTGCAAATATCTGTGCTCAGTGTGCTGCAAATATCTGTGCTCAGTGTGCTGCAAATATCTACGTTCTCTGCCTGAAAAGCTCCATATCTGTGCTCAGTGTGCTGCAAATATCTGTGCTCAGTGTGCTGCATTTTGGTGACCAACAGTATAGTTGTACAGTACAGTAGGCCATTGCTGTATCTTGCAGCTCTGTGTCACTGCAAGTATCCATTCCATATCTGTGCTGCATTTTTGTGAGCAGTATATATAGTAGTACAGTGCAGTATTTTGGTGACCAACAGTATATAGTTGTACAGTAGGCCATTGCTGTATCTTGCAGCTCTGTGTCACTGCAAGTATCCATTCCATATCTGTGCTGCATTTTTGTGAGCAGTATATATAGTAGTACAGTGCAGCATTTTGGTGACCAACAGTATATAGTTGTACAGTACAGTAGGGCATTGCTGTATCTTGCAGCTCTGTGTCAAGTATACTATCCATATCTGTGCTGCATTGTTGTTGTGAGCAGTATATAGTAGGACAGTGCAGCATTTTGGTGACCAACAGTATATAGTTGTACAGTACAGTAGTCCATTGTTGTATCTTGCAGCTCTGTGTCAAGTATAATATTCATATCTGTGCTGCATTGTTGTTGTGAGCAGTATATAGTAAGACAGTGCAGCATGGTGGTGACCACCAATATACATATACAGTAGAACAGTACAGTAGTCCATTGCTGTATCTTGCAGCTCTGTGTCAAGTATACTATCCATATCTGTGCTGCATTGTTGTTGTGAGCAGTATATAGTAGGACAGTGCAGCATTTTGGTGACCAACAGTATACAGTTGTACAGTACAGAAGTCCATTGCTGTATCTTGCAGCTCTGTGTCAAGTATACTATCCATATCTGTGCTGCATTGTTGTTGTGAGCAGTATATAGTAAGACAGTGCAGCATTGTGGTAACCATCAGTATACATATACAGTAGTACAGTAGGCCATTGCTGTATCTTGCAGCTCTGTGTCAAGTATACTATCCATATCTGTGCTGCATTGTTGTTGTGAGCAGTATAAAGTAGGACAGTGCAGCATTTTGGTGACCAACAGTATACAGTTGTACAGTACAGTAGTCCATTGCTGTATCTTACAGCTCTGTGTCAAATATACTATCCATATCTGTGCTGCATTGTTGTTGTGAGCAGTATATAGTAAGACAGTGAAGCATTGTGGTGACCACGAGTATACATATACAGTAGTACAGTACAGTAGGCCATTGCTGTATCTTGCAGCTCCGTATCACTTCAAGTATCCATATCTGTGCTGTGTTGTTGTGAGCAGTATATAGTAGGACAGTGCAGCATTTTGGTGACCAGCAGTAGTAGTACAGACAGTACAGTAGGCCATTGCTATTGATATATTACTGGCATATAATTCCACACTTTAAAAAATGGAGAACAAAAATGTGAAGGGTAAAATAGGGAAAGAACAACATCCACTTCCACCTCGTGCTGAAGCTGCTGCCACTAGTCATGGCCGAGACAATGAAATGCCATCAACGTCGTATGCCAAGGCCGATGCCCAATGTCATAGTAGAGAGCATGTAAAATCAAAAAAACTAACGTTCAGTAAAATGACACAAAAATCAAAATTAAAAGCAACTGAGGAGAAGCGTTCCCTTGCCAATATGCCATTTACGACATGGAGTGGCAAGGAACGGCTGAGGCCCTGGCCTATGTTCATGGCTAGTGGTTCAGCTTCACATGAGGATGGAAGCACTCATCCTCCCGCTAGAAAAATTAAAAGACTTAAGCTGGCAAAAGCACAGCAAAGAACTCTGCATTCTTCTAAATCACAAATCCCCAATGAGAGTCCAATTGTGTCGGTTGCGATGCCTGACCTTCCCAACACTGGACGGGAAGAGGTGGCGCCTTCCACCATTTGCACGCCCCCTGCAAGTGCTGGAAGGAGCACCCACAGTCAGTTCCTGATAGTCAAATTGAAGATGTTACTGTTGAAGTACACCAGGATGAGGATATGGGTGTTGCTGGCGCTGAGGAGGAAATTGACAAGGAGGATTCTGATGGTGAGGTGGTTTGTTTAAGTCAGGCACCCGGGGAGACACCTGTTGTCCGTGGGATGAATATGGCCATTGACATGCCTGGTCAAATTACAAAAAAAATCACCTCTTCGGTGTGGAATTATTTTAACAGAAATGCGAACAACAGGTGTCAAGCCGTGTGTTGCCTTTGTCAAGCTGTAATAAGTAGGGGTAAGGACGTTAAGCACCTAGGAACATCCTCCCTTAGCCGTCACCTGGAGCGCATTCATCAGAAGTCATTGACAAGTTCAAAAACTTTGGGTGACAGCGGAAGCAGTCCACTGACAACTAAATCCCTTCCTCTTGTACCCAAGCTCCTGCTCCTGCAAACCACACCACGAACTCCCTCAGTGTTAATTTCCTTCTTAGACAGGAACGCCAATAGTCCTGCAGGCCATGTCACTGGCAAGTCTGACGAGTCCTCTCCTACCTGGGATTCCTCCGATGGATCCTTGAGTGTAACACCTACTGCTGCTGGCACTGCTGTTGTTGCTGCTGGGAGTTGATCGTCATCCCAGAGGGGAAGTCGGAAGACCACTTGTACTACTTCCAGTAAGCAAATGACTGTCCAACAGTCCTTTGTGAGGAAGATGAAATATCCCAGCAGTCATCCTGTTGCAAAGCGGATAACTCAGGCCTTGGCAGCTGTGTTGGTGCTAAACGTGTGTCCGGTATCCACCGTTAATTCACAGGGACTTAGAGAATTTCTTGAGGTAGTGTGTCCCCGGTACCAAATACCATCTAGGTTCCACTTCTCTAGGCAGGCGATACCAAGAATGTACACAAACGTCAGAAAAAGACGCACCAGTGTCCTAAAAAATGCAGTTGTACCCATTGTCCATTTAACCACGGACATGTGGACAAGTGGAGCAGGGCAGACTCAGGACTATATGACTGTGAGAGCCCACTGGGTAGATGTATTGCCTCCCGCAGCAAGAACAGCAGCGGCGGCACCAGTAACAGCATCTCGCAAATGCCAACTCGTTCCTAGGCAGGCTACGCTTTGTATCACCGCTTTCCATAAGAGGCACACAGCTGACAACCTCTTACGGAAACTGAGGAACATTATCGCAGAATGGCTTACCCCAATTGGACTCTAATGGGGATTTGTGACATCAGACAATGCCACCAATATTGTGCGTGCGTTACATGTGGGCAAATTCCAGCACTTCCCATGTTTTGCACATACATTGAATTTGGTGGTGCAGAATTATAAAAAAAATGTCAGGGGCGTGCAAGAGATGCTGTTGGTGGCCCGAAGAATTGCGGGCCACTTTCGGCATTCATCCACCGCGTGCCGAAGACTGGAGCACCAGCAAACACTTCTGAACCTGCCCCTCCATCAGCTGAAGGAAGAGGTGGTAACGAGGTGGAATTCAACCCTCTATATGCTTTAGAGGATGGAGGAGCAGCAAAAGGCCATTCAAGCCTATACATCTGCCTATGATATAGGCAAAGGAGGGGGAATGCACCTGAATAAAGCACAGTGGAGAATGATTTCAACGTTGTGCAAGGTTCTACAACCCTTTGAACTTGCCACACGTGAAGTCAGTTCAGACACTGCCAGCCTGAGTCAGGTCATTCCCCTCATCAGGCTTTTGCAGAAGCAGCTGGAGAGATTGAAGGAGGAGCTAAAACGAAGTGATTCCGCTAGGCATGTGGGACTTGTGGATGGAGCCCTTAATTTGCTTAAACAGGATTCACGGGTGGTCAATCTGTTGAAATCAGAGCACTACATTTTGGCCACCATGCTCGATCCTAGATTTAAAGCCTACATTGTATCTCTCTTTCCGGCAGACACAAGTCTGCAGAGGTTCAAAGAGCTGCTGGTGAGAAAATTGTCAAGTCAAGCGGAACGTGACTCATCAACAGCTACTCCTTCACATTCTCCCGCAACTGGGGCTGCGAGGAAAAGGCTAAGAATTCCAATCCCACCCGCTGGCAGTGATGCAACATCTGGTCCGGCCTGAAGGACCTGCCAACGATTACTGACATGTCGTCTACTGTCACTGCATATGATTCTGTCACCATTGAAAGAATGGTGGAGGATTATATGAGTGACCACATCCAAGTAGGCACGTCAGACAGTCCGTACATATACTGGCAGGAAAAAGAGGCGATTTGGAGGCCCTTACACAAACTGGCTTTATTTTACCTAAGTTTCCCCCCTTCCAGTGTGTACTCCGAAAGAGTGTTTAGTGCAGCCGGTCACCTTGTCAGCGATCGGCGTACGAGGTTACTTCCACAAAATGTGGAGAAGATGATGTTCATCAAAATGAATTATAATCAATTCCTCCGGGGAGACATTCACCAGCAATTGCCTCCAGAAAGTACACAGGGACCTGAAATGGTGGATTCCAGTGGGGACGAATTAATACTCTGTGAGGAGGGGGATGTACACAGTAAAAGGGGTGAGGAATCGGAGGATAATGATGAGGTGGACATCTTGCCTCTGTAGAGCCAGTTTGTGCAAGGAGAGATTTGTTGCTTCTTTTTTTGGTGGGGGCCCAAACCAACCAGTCATTTCCGTCACAATCGTGTGGCAGACCCTGTCGCTGAAATTATGGGTTTGTTAAACTGTGCATGTCCTGTTTATACAACATAAGGGTGGGTGGGAGGGCCCAAGGACAATTCCATTTTGCACCTTTTTTTTTTTTTTTTTTTTTTATCTTTGCATCATGTGATGTTTGGGGCCAATTTTTTTAAGTGTCATCCTGTCTGACACTGCAGTGCCACTCCTAGATGGGCCAGGTGTTTGTGCCGGCCTCTTGGGTCGCTTAGCTTAGTCATCCAGCGACCTTGATGCAAATTTTAGGACTAAAAATAATATTGTGAGGTGTGAGATGTTCAGAATAGACTGGAAATGAGTGTAAATTATGGTTATTGAGGTTAATAATACTATAGGATCATAATTACCCCTAAATTCTATGATTTAAGCTGTTTTTGAGGGGTTTTTGAAAAAAAAACACCCGAATCCAAAACACACCCGAATCCGACAAAAAAAATTTCAGGGAGGTTTTTACCAAAACGCGTCCGAATCCAAAACACGGCCGCGGAACCGAATCCAAAACCAAAACACAAAACCCGAAAAATGTCCGGTGCACATCTCTAATATGCATACACATCGCAACATGCTGCAATCGCACCACAATAAAGTGCAGCGTAAGTCTTATAGTGTGTACGGACGCCACAGACGTGGACACACTAGTCGTGCCATTCATGCATCTCAGGATTGATGAGCATGGCTATATCTGTAGGGGGCAATCAGGAAGTACAGGGGCAATCAGAAGGCGGTCAGGAGGAGGGGGGATAATCCCCTCCATAACCTTCAACTCACCTGCCACTGACATATTGTACAGGGATCAGCAGCCCTCTTTAGTCTGCAGCAGCGTGTGTTATGCTGCCTGAGCTGGTTTCGGAGGAGCACAGGTCAACTGCAGGAAGCAGGCTTTTCAGGGCCGTTTCTTGGGGCAGGCGAGCAGTGCAACCGCACTGGGCGCCCACCGCGGCACTAACTGTGGCTCCCTGCTTCCCCCTCCTATTTCTCCCCGAGTAACCCGCTCGGGGGGCAGTGTTTCACGGAATGACGCGGTTGTGTCGTTACATCACGACGCAAGCCCGTCACTCCGCGAAACTCCCCCCCCCCCCGAGCGGAGTACAGAGGGGGATCCAAGTTAGGAAGAGGGAAAGGCCGGCGCGAGGAGCGACTGGTGAGGCGGGCCGAAGAGCGGTAATCGCCTCTGTAAGTATTCTCTCTCTCTCTCAATGTGTAAAATGGGGACACCTGCCGTAATGTGTGAAATGGGAACTCTTGCCTGCCGTAGTGTGGGGATTTAATGTATCAAGGGCATTGCGGTGTGTTGCATAATATGGTGCAGGGGGCATTACTGTGTGGGGCTTAATATGGTAGAATTTTTTTTTCCTGTGGTGGTCGTGATCTGTTGGAGCAGGGTCAAAAACTGGATTGTGAGGTAGTCTTTTCAGATGAGGCCACACCCATTTAGATGAGGCCACGCCCCCTTACCGGGTACGCGCGCAAGTTTTTTTTTTATCTAGGTGTGGGGGGCACATTTTTATGTCATGGGGGGCGCATTTTTAAATCTCACACTGGGAGCCAAATTGGCTAGAAACAGCCTTGAGGCTTTTCCACAGGCGCTGCTCATCCCGCTGCCTGGAGATGCAGTGCAGAACTAGACTCTGTGTCTGTGGTGCACACGATGGCTGTTGCAGCAGTGCCAGGATGGCGACTCTCCACGCCAGCCCGTGGTTGCAGTCTAGTCGCCGTGTGTGCATGTGTTGGGGATGCAGTGATCGGGACATGCTGGGGGCGGAGCCACGGGACTGGGAGCGCTATATACAGCAACAGGTAACTACATTAAAAAAAAACAATCGTTCGGTGGTGGGGGGGGGGGGTTTCTAGGTACACGGAAACCACCCCTGCATGTGCTAATGACATAGTAAACCCAATGTCGGCGGCACTCACAGGACTCTATCAAGAGATAAAGATTCACGGGACAACTGTGTCACATCAAGTCCAAGGTTTCAGTCTTATTGACTTTTTTCAAGAACAGAGTTTTCCCGTGAATCTTTGTTGATGTAATCCTGTGAGTGCTGCAACATTGGGTTTACTATTAATATACGTTGCCGGAGTGGAGGGCACCTGGGCAAACATATGTTTGGACAGTTGCTGAGTGCCGGTTTCTATAGCAAATATATACAGTATATATACTTTGTATATATATATATATATATATATATATATATAGCGGGTCCAGGGCACCACAAGGTCTAGAACTGGCCCTGCTCCCACACCCCGCACAAGCCATGTCCAGACCCCTCGGGCCACCTGCTAGCAGCTACTGGTGTCCTCTACCCCCAGACTGGTGGGAGCTGTGTGTGGAGTGGTGAGCATACATGTGCGAGTACTGTCTGGTTTATATACAGTACTGCAGCATCATTATAGCCTGCACATTACAGATATACAGCATCTATATACAGTAGCGGATCTTGTTACAGGCACGCAGGATTTTTGCCCAGGGCGCCGCCTTCCAGAGGGTGCCGCCGCCATGGCAAGATCCGCTACTGGTGGTGCCCCTCGGAGCTATGCGGTGCTGTGCTGTGTGGTGCGCGATGACGGCATCGCGCACCGCATGGCATTGTGGGACCAGCACATAGATGCTAGGGGTCATAATTGACCTCTAATGTCTATGCTGTGCTATGGGAGAGATGTCATGATGTCTCTCCCATAGATCGGAGGAGCGGCGCCGGCGGCCAGAGACGGAGGATAGCAGTGGTCGGGAAATAGGAGCGAGGATGGTGAGTATTTATTTATTTATTTATTTATATATTTTTGGGGTGATCGGCACTACTGGGAGCACAGTACAGGGGGCACAGTACAGGGGATCACAGTACTGGGGGCACAGTACAGGGGGCACATTACTGGGGGCACAACTGCTGAGGGCACAGCTACAGGGGGCATAACTGACCACGCTCCTTTTCCAAAGCCACGCCCCTATTTTTTCACCCTGGGCGCCACAAGGCCAAGATCCGTCCCTGTCTATATACTGTACATAGAAGGCTAACAGCACGCACACATACAGTAGCGACCGTCCCCCTACAATCCAGCCCTGGTGTCCGTCATTTTGACAGGCTTTTAACTAGTTCAGTATAATTAAACAGACAATGCAAGTGGGGGAAAAACCAGTAAGTAACTGACAGCAGTGTGTAGCTGCGCTCAGGGACCCAGGGACCTGGAAAGGAGCTCAATAAGGATTGTGCATGGTGGGAATAATGTGGTGATGGACCCGCCTGCGTGAGTTTGCAGTCAAGTCTACATTGTTTATACTTATGAGACCATGTCACTCTGACACAATTTCCATTCAAGCTCAATCCTCCCCTCCCTACCCCCTGAAATCATTGCAGAAACAAAGTTACATACAGTAACATTAGATTATAGTCAGCTGTTTGTACAAGCTCAGGATCTAGTACAAACTCTTTTTCTTTATCCACTTTGTAAGTAATGAATGGTATGCTATTTATTAAGTATTACAGAACGTCAAAATCTGGAACATTACTCCAGAGCACAAAACTTCTGCAAGAACTAAGGAGCCGATTCAGACCCTGTCGCAGATGTGCTAAAATCGCTATGAAGCAATTTCTGCATATCTGCTAGTGTGCTACGCCAGTACGCGCATGTGCAAGGTCCTAAACCGCATTTTATGGGCATCAATGCACCGTTTTAGGGGCATGGTCCGGACAATGCAGTCGTGTCCGGACCGTTTGCGGGGCGTGCCGCGTCGGATGCGTGATATCACATGCAGTCGCTGCCAGTGGTGTAAGTTCGTCCCAGTTGCCCGGAGGCAAGATAAATATTGGTGCCTGCCTCCCTATTTCCTATATTAAGATAAATATATGTATGTATGCATGTGTGCGTGTGTGTGTGTGTGTGTGTGTGTGTGTGTGTGTGTGTGTGTGTGTGTGTGTGTGTGTGGAGTGTTCTGAAAAAAATGTATATACTGTATTTATACATTTAATTGTCTTTTATTTTAAATCACACATTTCTTAGCAGTTATAATCCAGGATTAGGACCCATGACCTGTTACACTGACAGCAGACACTTTATTGATGGAGTTATTTGCTCCTGTAGAGGAAGCATGAGAATTCTAACTATATGAAGTTATGTGTAATTGTCAGAGAAGTATCTTCATATAGTTAGAATTCCCATATTTTCGATACAGGAGCAAATAGCTTCATCAGTAAGGTGTCTGCTTCCAGTGTAATAGGTTGTGGGTTCTATTCCTGGCTATGACACTTGTAAAATGAGTATATTCAGTATACTAAAGAGGGTGTGATTTGTAGGGTGCAGGGACCAGTGAGGAAGTCGGCCACTGAAAAGACAGCGGTAGCTATCAGTTAACTTAATTGAATGGGAGGAGAGGTGCCCCCCTTCAGAGCAGGAGCCCGGCGGCAGATGACTCCGTTGCCTCCCAGAGTTCTGCCTCTGGTCACTGCGACTCTTAACATGGTGGGTAGCCGTCTGCCTTCGCAGCTAGGCTGCGCAGACAGAGGGCTACTCGAAACATGCAAAAGCATTGCCGACGTGCAATGCTTTCGCGTGTGTGTGTGGGGGGAGGATCCGGCATGCGAGGCGGACTTGCCCTCTGCTGGGCGTCCCACCGCATGTCAAATAAATTGATCGTAGACGTGCATTTTCTCGCACATCTATGATCAAGTCTGAATTAGGCCCTAAGAACTAGAATGATTGCATATATTTGTGGAGACAGCTACACCAATTGAAGAACATAGGGGGTCATTCCGAGTTGATCGCTAGCTGCCGTTGTTCACTGCGTAGCGGTCAGTGAAAAAAACGGCTAATCTGCGCATGCGCATGCACTGCAATGCGCACGTGCGTCGTGCGGGCACGAAGTCCATTGTGGTTTTGCACTGGTTCTAGCGACGATTCCAATCGCACAGCCGAACGCAAGGAGATTGACAGAAAGAGGGCATTTGTGGGTGTCAACTGACCATTTTCTGGGAGTGTTTGGAAAAACGCAGGCGTTGCTGGACGTTTGCTGGGCGGGTACACATCATTACCGTATCACTCGTCGCAGTAATCATCGTACAGGATAAGTAACTACAGAGCTGGTCTTGTTTTGCACAAAATGTGTTTGCAGGCACTCTGCTGCACAGGCGTTCGCACTCCTGCAAAGCAAAAATACATTCCCCCGTGGGCGGCGACTATGCGTTTGCACAGCTGCTAAAAACTGCTAGCGAGCGATCAACTCAGAATGACCCCCATAATTCCCAGTCTGATTTATAATGCTCTGATAACTATTTCTGTCTGTTACTGCAAAGTTACCAGTTCAGCATAATGTCCACAGAAAAGGTAATTGTTGTTTTAAAACTGAATCTTTTTGAACTTTCAAACCAAATGAACACTATTTTGTATGTACAGAAAACAGCCATCTCTCTAATGTCTTTCACAGGAACAGAGGCTTACTGTGTCTTATCCCCATTTAAAACAAATCTTATTACAAATCAGTTTCCGCCTTACCTTAACCAGATCTCTATGCAGTTCTGTTGGGTTGACCTGCAGCATATTCCCCAGTAGGGGCAGAGGTGTGGGCCCGGGGGGAAGGTTCTTCTGTCTGATCTTTTTCCACCATGTAATGATATAAATCAGTAGCGTTACAGCAGTAGCTATAAGAAGTGTCAGCCCTATACCCAGCGCCATCGTGAGAATAGCAAGTTCACGGAGGCACCTATGTCTGCTCTGTGTCCCAGCTTGTGTAATTATGCCCAGAGGAAGCAGTGTGAGAGGACAGTTTCCCCATTGTGCTGACTCAGTATAGAGTTTCTCTATTGCAATAAAAGTACACAGCACTGAAGACAGCCGTGTTACGTAATACAGAGGGGCCTTTTTTACCAAGAGGGAAAATAGTTCTACAATTTGATGCAAGAAAAAACAAAATAATACAGTTCTTTCTTGGACGTTTGGTTGGTTTAGATATTGTGGTTTCTTTTCAGGAGCTACTATTATATTTGATGAGAGTTTTTAAATATATTCTAAACAGAAACAGGTGCTATAAGCAACTATCATTCTTATATTGTTCTAGCACAGTTTAGGAATTAAAAGCAATTGTCAGATTTTTTTCTCATAGGTTGCAATAACGTTAATTAAGGCTCCCAAAGGTTCCTATTGATGTTTGTAATTTGAGTAATTAATATTGAGTAATTAATATTTTCTCGTAGGTTGCAATAACGTTAATTAAGGCTCCCAAAGGTTCCTATTGATGTTTGTAATTTGAGTAATTAATATTTAGTAATATTCGAATTACGAATATTAACATTGGGCCTGATTCATGTTTGTAAGGAATAGCTCAGCCGCAAGGAAGCAGCTGTGCAATTGCATGTCATTGAAATTCTAATGCAGCAGAAGGCGTCTGTAGAAGATAGATGCTTCCTGTTTGCATTAGCGAGGATGAAAGTGCGGCATCTGAAGACAACGTATCGGAATCACCATCGAGACATGACCATCGTTCGCGATTGACTATGGTTTTAGGCACTGGCCAGCCTGCGTAAGCTAAAGCTTTTAAAGCTCTGTCCCTGCGATGCCACTCTACAGCCAAATCGGGCTATTTTTCATGAAAATATACACAAGCAGCACTCCCCGCCACACCATGTACCACAATGCGCGGTCCTAACCACAAATTTCTTTACACCCCCAACCCGGCCATGATCATACTCACCAACACCCGGGTATAGGTAATTAGGTGATCGGAGATCCTGAAGGGCTGCCATGGTGCGGGGCTCCCTGCTGCTGTGACCTCCGGTGCTGTAAAGTGAGCTGCTGCTTTGCAGCATCACTTTACTGCACCAGGGGTCACAAGATCAGCAGGGAGCTCGATGACCGGCAGCTCGCACCGGACCACTGATCACCGGTCCCTGGGTGGGTATTAATCTTTTTTTTTTTCTTAACTGTGATTAGCTTAGCTGATCACACTGGCCCGGTCACGGCACAGCTTTGTCAGCCTATGGTCAGAGAAAGCTGTGTAGGGGTACAGAATTCGCAGTGAGGCCTGTGATTATGCCAGCTGAAGCTGGTGTAATTATCAAAGGGCTCACTGCGGTATTTTTTTACAATTTTTATTTTTTATTAAATTCGTCCAGATCGCATTTCCCATTATAACTATGGGAAATGCGATCTAGAAACTAAAAAGAAAATAGCATTAAAGGGTTTGGAGCAATTTTTTCCACAAATAACTGCTACAAAAACCCTTTAATGGTGATACGAAAATAATGTGAAAATTGTGAGAAAAGACCCTTTTCACATTATTTTTGTTAAAAAAAATGGTTAATAAATATGCTTGTAAGTCTTTTCAATGCTATAAAGACAGAGATCGATGAGGGACCTGATGAGGAGAAATCTGAGATTAGCAGAGGCTGATTTTATGGATTTAAGGAATGAAGCCAACTACACAACATCAAAGTGTAGGGGGAAGCAGCTATTGCTGATACCAGGGCCGTAACTTACACCCCTTTTCCACCTGTAGCACGGGTCGCAGCCGGGAGCCTGACATGGTGACGTGGCAGGGGCGGCGCTGGGAGATCACATGATTTCTCAGCGCCGCCCTTCCATTACTGTGAAAGGGAGCCATGTCGCATGGACACAGCTTCCATTCACACTACACAGCTTACTGGGTTGAACACGTGTTCAACCCGGCAAGATACCCAGGTAGGATTCCCGGATCACTTGATTTGGTAATTTGCAGGGGGGGACCGTTTCCACAAGGAAAAAACACGGATAAATGCGCACCCCCGCGCATTTACCCTTGTTTTTAAAGCTAGTGGAAAAGGGGTATAAGGGTGTGTGAGCGATGCCATCGCACAGGGCGCAGAGCCATGGGAGAAGCATTGCTGTCCCATGGCAAAGACATTCTCTATTTGGCATCAATAAAGTTGGTAAAGCCTCAGTAATTACAGTAGAAACAACTCCACATCTCATATCTAAAAATACATAAACCTCATATAGTCTGAGGATTGTCCGTAAGCTAAAACCATAACATCTTAACACTTAACTATAATAAATAAAGACACAGAGACTTGAATTTGGCAGAAAATGTTAGCTATTTATTTAAATGAACCATTAACTGATGAATAATGAAACTAAAGTATGGTGGCCAGAAAGAACGGCTAAAAACAACCCTATCCCATGAACAAAAAACCTATCTTATAAAAAATGAAGTAAACCTTCCAACAAACAATAGGTATCCGCTCAACTTCCATCTTGACTACCCACCCGTGAAGGTGATGAGGCTGCCACCGTGAAGGTGGTCCAGCAGCTGCATACCAGTCAACGAAGGTGAGCGCACCTAAAAACCAACCACCAAACAACCTCCAATCAACTTCTTTAATACAACAAAAGTTAACTTGCCGTTCTTTCCCGCCACAACAAAAACCGTGACAACCCACACCACGGAAATAGCCAACGCAAACAGCTCAAGAAAACAAACACCACCAGCAGGGAGGGAGGGTGGGACGATTACAGCAAAAGAGGCTGACCCAGCCCCTTTACCAGGCTTATAAACCCTTTCCACCTATCCCCAACGTTCATTCCCATAGGCTACAAGAAACTCCCATAATGCCTCACCGTCCTGCCCCCAGACTAGCTGATGTTTAACCCACTCCTCTCCTATTCTGTCAATTCGTTCTCCTAAACCTCATATAGTCTGAGGATTGTCCATAACCTTAAACCATAACATTTTAACACTTAACTACAATAAATAAAGACACAGAGACTTGAATTTGGCAGAAAATGTTAGCTATTTATTTAAATGAACTATTAACTGATGAATAATTAAACTAAAGTCTGTAAAGTAAGTACAAACAATAGGTATCCGCTCAACCTCCATCTTGACTACCCACCCGTGAAGGTGATGAGGCTGCCCCCATGAAGGTGGTCCAGCAAATGTATACCAGTCAACGAAGGTGAGCGCACCTAAAAACCAATCACCAAACGACCTTCAATCAACTTCTTTAATACAACAAAAGTTAACTTGCTGTTCTTTCCCGCCAACAGCGAAGTTCGTCTCAACAGCAACTACGCTCCGCCACCATACCCCTAACCCAAAGAACCAACCACCGAAAACAGATCCTTAAGGAAAATATATAGTCCCTGCCTAGTCAAATGAACCCCATCCGGTCTAAACAAGTAGAAGCACCGGAACTTGATCCGCTGGTGCCACACCACAGCACCGCCAAGAGCCACCACAAACTTAGCAACCACGGAATTGACCTTCCGCCGAGAGGCATCGATCGCCTTACAATCCGCCACTCCACGCCAACATAACTGCGGCACTATACAGGACCAGATAAGTCTACAGCCCGGCCAAGCACCCGCAATCACCTGTAAGTCATGAACAATGGCCAATCTTAGATTCACTGCCTTCCTCTTACCAAGGTCGTTCCCACCTAAGTGAATCACCAACAATTTGGGCAGCCCAAAGCGCCTAACCTGCTCCAAAAGGTTAGCTTTCAGATCTTGCCACAGCATCCCCCTAACTCCTATCCACTGCACGTAATCGGCCCCTGCAAAGCAAGGAGCCCTCTCCGAAGCCACCAACTCGGCTGCCCAAAAAACATTGGAGTGACCAATCACCCAAACATCAAACTCATCCTCTCACCAACCTATAAAGGAAAAGACAAACAAACAAATGTGAATATGCAAAGTAAAACAAAAAACCCAGACCAGAACAGGAACCAACTACTAGAACGAGGATCTGCCAAAAAGAAAAATTGAATAGAGGACTATGAATTTCCTCTCGAACAAGCTTCAGGCCAATCGAAGCAACAGAAAGAAACAGAAGGAAAAATCAAAACAAGAAAAGGGGAATGGGGGGTGGTGTTAGGGAATGGAGGGGGGGGGGGGTCACACAGAATAATTCGGCTGAAGGTGAAACGTAAAAACCTGCTGAGGAACTTGTAATTAGATGTCAATTAGCCGAATTGAATTAAATAAGACAAATCAGTTCGTCAGTTCAGGCAAAAAATCGCAAAGCACTCCAGACCCCCACTGCCAGCAGTGGCGAGTAGCTAGCCATCCGAGTAGGGAGGACAGGGGAGACAAACAAGACAGAATGAACAAACTGAACTGAAACGTATAAACAGCAAACAAACAATATGTTAGTAGAAACAACAACTCGGTTAGGCAGCAACGGGCCGAATGTAACTTCCAGCGGCCCAAAGCCTTCATTTTGTCAACGGCATGCCCTGCAGATGCTGCAGAAGTGGCGGCCCCAATTCTAAATGAATGGGCCTGACCGCCGCATACCAATTAGCCAATGCCACCGGACAACAGTCCCCATTACATGATGGTGCCAAAGTGATCCAATGACCTTTACCCATCTGATCAGTTTTGGAGTGGCGCAGCCTGCACAGCACGGACCCCACACCCACGACAACATCTGCGCGCCGCGTAATGGCATCCGACTTTTTAGAAGCCGCAACCAACTCAGAGACCCTAAACGCACCATGGAAAGCCATGGAAAAGCCAACTGAAATAAAAGTGCTTCAAAATGGGTGTCCGCCACCGCTGCCACTGCCCCCATGAGGGAAGGAAGCAGGGACGCATCAATAGGGCGCCGACGATCAGGAGGCACCGGCACCGAGCGCGCCCAACCTTTAAGTGCCTTCGTCAGCAGGAAACTCTTCGTAAAATCCGGAACACCATTCAACTTAGAAAAAAGGATATACCAGCGAGGCACCGAGACACCACGGCTCTCGATCTACCCATTACAAAAAGTTGCCAAACGAAGTCCAGAAACAACCTCTGACCCCTCTTACCTCTAGGCCCTTGGTCAAGGGAAAAGTCTTCCCATTCCTTCCAGGCCTGACGTTATCCCTTGAGAAACAACTGGTGTTGAATACACTGTAGGCGCTACCACCTTCTAAACAAAAGTCACATTGTATTCTTGATCAATAGTCCCAAAGTGAATCTTATGTCTCCCTTGCAGTATTCCTCCTTCTAGATGTTGATTCTTCTCCAATTTCAAAATATTTAAAGGTTTCCTTATATGGAGATGTTGTTCATAAAAAGAAAAATAGCGCATATAGTGTAGTATTTTAAACAAAGGCGAATTTATTCAATTATAAAATACATAAAAGTGTTCTTATCCAATTAAAAGTGACAACTTCACTCTATAATAAAATTGGAACCGTACCGTGTCGAGCTCCCAGCATGGAGCAATGAAAAGAGTAAAAATGGAAGGTTCCGGAATCCCTTGAGAGTGGATGGAGCCAAAGATAGCTCGGCTAGCCCTTCCAATCCGCCTTGATGACCTGCCAAACATAAGAAGGGCAGGGCAAACCCGCTGAATCAGCCTCCGGGGCCAATAAACGGAACCTATCCCACTGCTCCCTGGACAATGCATCGGCGATCCCATTATCAACCCCGGGGACGTGCTGAGCACGAAACAGAATATTGCTGCGCATGCAAGTCAGCACGAACTGCGACAATACCCGCAGGGCTTTAGCCCTTTGGTTGTTAACAGCGTGCACGACCCCTAAGTTATCGCAGCGAAAAAGAATACTGCGATCGCGAAGACGCACCCCGAAACTTCCAAGGCAACCATGATGGGGAAGAGCTCCAGCAACAACAGGTCGCTGGTCAGCCCCTCCCGCGACCAAGCCTCGGGCCACAAAGTTGCACACCAAGCCCCGTCAAAATAACAACCGAACCCCGACGAGCCCGCCGCGTCCGTGAACAACTGCAGGTCAAAATTGTCAACGAGCGAGGCCATCCAGATCAGCACACCATTGAAGTCCGCCAGGAACGAAACCCACACAGAGAGGTCTCTCCTAATCTCAACCGATAAATGGACAAAATGTTGCGGCCTGGAAACCCCAGACGTGGACTGTTCCAACTTCCGACAAAAAACCCTGCCCATGGGAATCACCCTACAGGCAAAGTTCAACAGTCCCAGGAGGGATTGAGCCTCCCACAACGTCACCTTTCACCGCTCCAAGCACCGCGCTATGGACTCCCGAAGCTTAGCAACCTTGTCCTGCGGCAGCCGGCAAGCACCCGCGACAGTATCGCTCTTGATACCCAAAAAGGACAAACAGGAGAGAGGCCCCTCCGTCTTGTCCTTGGCCACAGGTACGCCAAAATGCCTCAACAAGGCACGCAGCGAAAACAACAGGAAACCACAGCGAGGGGAAAGCGTGAGCCCCATACACAAAAAGTTGTCAAGGTAATGCGCGATCCCGCCACCTCCGCAAGAAAACTCCAAACACCAATGTAAAAAGGTGCTGAACTTCTCAAAAAAGGCACACGAAATGGAACACCGCATAGGCCCGCCATCCTACCCAGGAGAACCTCCTTTCCCGAAGTACCTCTGTGAAATCCCAAGCAGACTGCAGGTTCCTGGCGGCCCGAACTAAAACCTCCCCCTCCACCGGCAATCGAAAACCCGACGCAAAACCATCAAGCAAAATTTTGCGTCGTCTCTGTTCGGATACAACCCCAACCATTTGAGCATGGCCTCCAAACGAACCGGGGTCGGCGCCCTAACTAGCGGCAACCCCCCCTGCTGTCTTGCCGGCCACGCCCCCAGCCGCCTTAGCTCCCCGTCGCCCAGCCCGAAAGCAATTGGAAGCGGGGTGGGATCCATTACATAACAAGCAAAGGTGTCGAAAACGACAACGTTGACCAAGGGGGTACGCAGAATTGTTGAATGCGAAGCACTTCCCCTTCGCCGGCGCCTGCTGCGCAGAATGGGCCACGCCCCAAGGGCGGCGCGGCACGGCGCAGACTCAAACGCGGGCCGCGACTGATTCACCACCGTCGTCTGAGCAACGTACCCACCTTTAGCAGCCTGTTTCATATCCTGCACCCGTGTGACCTGAAGCCATACCTCCACATCCTTGCACCAAGTCAATGATGTGCAGGCAATCGTGCTTCTGACGGAACTGCTTATCATAATGCAGCCACGTATCGTCCTTAGACTGGCGCTGCATATCATGCACGAGGTGAATGTACCTGATGATGTTGATGTGCTCATCAGGGCGATCCTCCAAGTAGCACGCCGCGAACACGCAGAAACCCGCCAACCAATTGTCATACAAGCGAAAAGCCTCCGCCTCAACACCGCCCTTCGCAAGTGCTTCCTTACCTTCCCTTTTGGTATCCTCCGTCAAAGTGAAAAGGTCGACGTATTCCCCCCGCCGAATCTTTTTCCTGCAACTCTCTCGCAGACCCCACAACACTGCCGTGTAATCGAAGCGAACCACGCCCGGCAAATTACGCCGACTCCTGTTCCTACGGGAACTACCACTACTTATCTTATACCGCTTATCCCGATGCCACGCCTCACGCCACGCGTATTTGCAAGCCCTTTTTTTAGCCTTCGTGGCGCTACTAGCTGCCGACTGCAACGAAGAAGAAGAGGAAGAAGACCTACGGGACCTACTGCCGGAAGAGGAAGAAGAAGACCCACGAGACACATCAACTGTATCGTCACCCCACTCACCTGTGGGCCCGCTTCCAGAAGGCGAAACGTCCTCCACAACCGGCTCCTCCTCCCGATCGCCACCCGCATCAGAATCTGAAAAAGAAGGGAAAGCCGCCACGGGTGCCACAGGGCAGCGCCACCCAGCAACGCAGCAGCGGAGCCCAGACTGCGACACGCCTGGAGAAACTGCGCCACGGCAGGGCAAGAAGCACCTGGTAGAACGGCCGCGTCTACCGAAGCAGGAACCATGGATACGCCACCCGGGGACAAAGCCGACAAAAACGGCGCAAACGCCGCCGTCATGGCCGACATTGCCGCCGCAACGGTGGAGGGATCGGGAGCTGCAGCCCCAATGGTCCCCCCGTTCCCCGGGTCTGAAGCAGGGACGGCCCCAACAGTGTCGCCACGCCGCCCCGGCCGGCCCCGATAGGGACCGGCGCTAGCCGCCCTCAGCACACCCACTCTCTCCCACGGTGAACCACTAGCCCCAGCACCGCCCGGACCCTCTCTTGGCCCCGCCCACCGGGAGCACCGAATGACCCCCGCTTCCAGACCATACCCACCCCCTCTGGTCCCGCACCGGAATAACCGTAGAATCCTGGGAGCCCCTCCCGCTGGAGCGGGAAGAGCGCCCAGGGAGTACAGCATCCAAACGAGCACGCGGGTGCGCACGCGAAACAGTAGCAGCCTGGAAGGGGAGGCCAGTGGAAGAGCCACTGGCACCATCCCTCCACAAAATCCCCTCATCATCCGGGGAGCCGCCAGTGACTCTCAGCGGTGGAGGGCGCGGGGAGGGCGCCTCAGCAGCCGGAGGAGGATTCCTGCCAGCGGGCACCCCCACTGGCTCCCCCCGCCGACCGCCCGATCTGGTCCGCCGCCGGCCGTCACCCAGCCCCTCACCAGCCACCGCTGCGCCAGAGGAATCCCCCGGCGCCCGCGGCATAGCCAGCAAAGGAGCGGACGCACGCGCCACTGCACGCGCCCGGGGACGGGCACCCGCAGCAGCGCCAGGAGACTCATCCTCGGCCGTTAGCACAGCGCTCAGGCCCGTGGCACCGGACGGAGAGGGGGCAGCATCATTATAACGTGCAGGGGCACCAGAGGAGCGGCGGGGACGGGGCATGGCGGCCAAACAGCGATCCCAGGTAAACGGGGAAAGAGAAGGGTACACCCAGGGGGCACAATATAAGATGCACCACTAACAGAAGCAGCACACCTGGTAATCCAAAAGAAGGGGCAATCAGCACAGCAAGGAGAAAAAGGGAGAGAGAGCACTCACCCTTACAACGATTACAGCAAAAGAGGCTGACACAGCCCCTTTACCAGGCTTAAAAACCTTTTCCACCTACACCCAACGTTCATTCCCATAGGCTTCAAGAAACTCCCATAATGCCTTACCGTCCTGCCCCCAGACTAGCTGAGGTTTAACCCACTCCTCTCCTATTCTGTCAATTCGTTCTCCTATTGCTTATTTAATAAACATAAAAATATAATTTATGAATCAACAATGAATAAATCTCCTATAAATGATACTACTGCATTTGTAAAAACAATCACATTACTATTACTGCAAATAGTCTGCAAATAATAAAGCTTTCTTTGCTCAGGTCTATATAAGTTCAAATGTATAAACTCATCCCTACTGTACTTAGCCTGGAATATAAATACCTCCATCCTGCCTATCCAGGTGCAAAAAGGTGTAAGTGGAAAAGTACATGCAAGATACTCTACACAGAGGCAGAACTACCATTGGTGCAGCAGGTGCATTGCACCGGGGCCCCTCAGGACAAAGGGGCCCACTGCTGCCTAGACCAACAATGAAGACTAAGGGGCCCACTGCTGCCCAGGCCAGCAATTATCCTGAGTTATCTAACCCTGTGTGTGCTGGATTGATAGAGTCCTGCCACCTATCAGTGATGATGGTCACAGCCACTTACTGCCTTTAATTAACAGAAAACTGTACATTTTTTTTCTGAGTCACTGCTGTGAATTAAAAGCAGCCACAACCGGAGTCTGAACGAGTCTAATCGAGTGCCAAAATTAGGGAAGCACAAGGGGTGGAGGCCTCTGTCAGGGACAGAGCAGAGGCTGCTGTTTCTACCTCACCAAGGTACATCCCCCTCTGCATGGAAATTGTGCTTGTACCCTTGTCATCCACTGCCTTTCCCTGTCACCCACAGGCTCCCCTGTCACTCTCTGCTTCCCCTTGCCTAACGCTGTCACCAACTGCTGTGTGGCACTTGGATTGGGGTTGAGGAATGGGGCAAAAATTATATTTCTGCACCTCGGCCCACCACTCACAAGTTCCGCCACTGACTCTACACCAGCTGGCTTTGTGCTCACTCTGCAACAGAAGTTATTAGGACTGTTACTTATTTATAACCCATGCTGGTTTAGCATTTATTTCTATTGCCATTTTAAAATCTTTTGGACACAGCCACCAATCATTTGTGGCTATGACAGACCACAGGCTAGTAAATCTACTCCCCTTTTTTGTTTTTTTGCAAGGTAGGCACTTGTTCTGATGGTCAGTTACTCTAGAACAGGCTTTGGATCTAAAGCAGTCATTCCCAAATGCAGTCCTCAAGCACCCCAATAGTCTAGGTTTTAAGGATATACATGCTTAGTCACAGGTGACTTAATTAGTACAGTACCTCAGTCAGTTTGATTATATCATCTGTGCACAAGCAAGGATATCCCTAAAACCTGGACTGTTGGAGTGCCTTGAGGGCCGTGTTTGGGAATCACTGTCCTAATGTATGCTAAATATTTCAAGTTTGGAGCCCCCCTCTAGGAATATTTGAAAGTATAACTGGTTCAATTAAATAGATTTATTTACTTTTGCATGAGCAAGAAAATCTAGAAATAATGGTCAGTTGGGGGAATTTAGGGGGTAATTCAGACTGCATCGCTGCAGCCATCAGCAACCCATTTTACACTCGCATTAAAATCCCGGGATTTTGCACGTGAACGCGCATCATCCCAGGATTTTTCTCAGTGTGAAAGGGTACAGGGTCAATTTCCTGGGACGAGCATCCCGGGATTTCAACCCAGGTCTCGTCCAGGGTTGGTCCCGGGACCGTCCCGGGAACCTGTGTAGTGTGAAAGGCCCGTCCCAGGATTCACTATCCCGGGACTGTTAAAAGGCCTCGAATTGGAGCTTTCTTGGGCTCTGAAAAGATGATGTAACCTTTCAGAGCCCTGGGGAGCGTCCAGGAAGCGTAAGAGAAAGCCGCTGAGCCGCTATACTCTGTACGCAACCTACGTACTTTGTACACCGTTTGCATACAGAGTCCCGTACCGTGTACGGACTTTGTGCATAAACGCCGCGCTGGGGGTACAAAGTACACACAGCGCAAAACACCCAGAGATACACCGCAAACCCTTTAAAATAAAAATAAATTAATTCGCCAAACATGTTGTGTTGATTCTTCTTCACCCCTCCCTTTTGTTGACTAGTGTGACCTCATCTATGTGAGCCAGAAAAGGCCATTTCTAATGATATACATATGCATTTGCAGGGATATCCCGGGATCAGTGTGAATGGGGCTGTCCCGGGTCGATCCCAGGTCTTAGTGCCATGTGAAAGGGGTCAGTCCCGGGAGTGCGAGTGTAAAAGGGGTATCACTGGCTGCGATCACCTCTGCCTGATTGATAGGCAGAGGCGGGCAGGAGGCAGTGTGCCAACGGAGTTAGAACACCGTTGGCGGCGTGCAGACCAGACAACGGAGGTGTGTCTGGACCGTTGGGGGAAGCGGACCACAGCGGCTGCGTGACATCAGTAGTAGGGAGCTACTCGCCATGTACAAAAGCATTGCCGCTGTGCGATGCTTTTGTACCCGTGCAGGGGGTGCAGGGCCTGACATGTGGGGTGGACAAGCCCTGTGCTGGGCGTCCCCCCACATGTCAGAGTAAATGATCGTTGATGTGCTAATTTAAGCCCATCTACTATCAACTCTGAATTACCCCCTTAAAGAGAAGGGTTATACACTGGTCCAAATCTATTGTCTGTACTACACTGTTAGTTTTTCGAGAGTTAATACCCAATTTTTATTTTGTAGCATTATGTTCAACTTTGATATATGAATTTACTGTAACACATCAGACTTACCATTTTACTTGCTGGAGACTGGTCCTCTGCATTTTTATTGGGGTTGAAGGGAAGGGCTCATCCACTTAATGCCAATTATACCCTGCTGCATGCCAGCTTGGGGTAATGAGCAAGTCGACATTGATCCTTTGTGCCCAAGGACACATGGCTGCAATAGCCAATGGCCTAATGCCTCATTCATTCTACAAAGCACTGAACAATACACAATGCTTTACTTAATCCATGTTATGCTGTAAAACTGTGTTTAGTGAAGCTTTACATATTCAAATGTATTGCTACAAATATTCTGCATTAAAAGTTTAATAAGCTGTTCCATCTGTGTCTACTGAAACATCACCCATATTATGTGTCTCAGGAATGCATGCCCTGTATATTCTTTTCTAGATAGCAAGTTGGCTCCTACAAGTTAATTATTATACTAGGTATTCTGAGATAAGCGCCAGGTAGAAGCCAGACCTGTAATCGGATCGAGCAGGTAGAATAAATACTAACACGAAAAATGTTGTTTTGTTTATTTCTAATGTTTCAGAATGCAAAGGTGTCATGCTCCGGGTTTTAAACAGAGGCTTAGATTTGCCAAGCCTTGGAGAGTGATAAATAGCACAGTGGCAAAGTACCAACCAATCAGCTCCTAACTGCCATGTTACAGGCTGTGTTTGAAAAATGATAGTTAGGAGCAGATTGGTTAGTACTTTATCACCGTGCAATTTGTCACTGTCCAAGGCTTGATAAATCTGGGCCAGAATTTCTTACCCCTGTGGTGTCTGTCCTGGTTGGCACTGAGGTCCGCCTGCGCTGCATTGGGGCATCGCTTCCTGCGGCATGCTGCCGTCCCCATGTGTTATACTCTGCAGCATACTGCTCTCTCTGGTCAGCATTCCCTGCAACCAGCTGTCAGTCTCTCTGCTTGTACACAGCGGACTCCACACCAGAGTTCCCTCCAGAAACAGTGCAAGGGTGCAGTTACAGTCTGGTCACTTCATAGATGTTCTATTCATCTATCTGGTTCCAGTCCAGTCACCTATTTGGTTCCAGTCTAGTCATCAATCCAGTTCCAGTGCAGTCAGTACCAGTTCCAGCACAGTCACCTATCTGGTTCAAGATAAGTCATCAAACCAGTTCGATCATCATCTGGTTCCAGTCTGGCCACCTACCCAGTTCCAGTCTGGTCATCAGTCCAGTTCCAGTTAAGTCATTTATTATTATTATTATTATTATTATCCTTTATTTATATGGCGCCACAAGGGTTCCGCAGCGCCCAATTACAGAGTACATAAACAAATAATCAACCAGGAAAACAGCAACTTACAGTTGACTACAATATAGGACAAGTACAGGGTAAATAAACATAGCTACATCAGCAGATGACACTGGAATAAGTATCAGGTGGCAGAAGACTGCTGGATTTGGTGCAGCTGAAGATTATTAAAAGGGTAAGCGCATGAGGGAAGAGGGCCCTGCTCGTGAGAGCTTACATTCTTAAGGGGAGGGGTAGACAGACAGGGGTGAGACAGATGGGGTACATAGAGAGCGTGGAACAGAGGTTTAGGATGAGATTTGGCTGGGTTTGGTGAAGAAGTGGGTCTTGAGAGCCCGTTTGAAGTTTTGTAGAGAGGTGGAGAGTCTGAGGGAGAGAGGTAGGGAATTCCAGAGAAGTGGTGCAGCACATGAAAAATCTTGGAGGTAGGAGTGGGAGGAAGTAATCCGTAGGCAGGAGAGTCGGCGAGCATTAGCAGAGTGAAGAGGACGGGTGGGAGTGTAAAGCGAGATAAGATCAGAGATGTAGATGGGAGAGGAGTGGGTGAGGGCTTTGTAAGCAAGTGTGAGAAGCTTGAAATGGATTCTGAAAGGGAAGGGGAGCCAGTGAAGGTCTAGTAAGAGAGGAGAGGTGGACGTAGTGCGTTTGGTGAGGAAAATGAGCCGGGCAGCAGCATTGAGGATAGATTGGAGTGGAGAGAGGTATTTGTCAGGAATGCCAGTCAGGAGGAGATTACAGTAGTCCAGTCTGGAGATGACCAGTGAGTGTATAAGAGTCTTAGTAGCATCCTGGGTCAGAAAGGGTCTGATCCTGGAAATATTTTTTAGATGAAAACGGCAGGTTTGTGAGAGGTGCTGAATGTGTGGTTTGAAGGAGAGGGAGAAGTCAAGGATTACTCCAAGACAGCGCACTTGGGGGGTAGAGGAGATAGTAGTGCCATCAATAGATAATGAGATTGTAGGAGGTGAGGTTATGCGGGAGGGAGGGAAGATGATCAGCTCGGTCTTAGACATGTTAAGTTTAAGAAAGCGCTGGGACATCCAGGAAGAGATAGCAGAGAGACAGTTGGAGATACGAGTGAGGAGAGTAGGGGAGAGGTCTGGAGAGGAAAGATAGATTTGAGTGTCATCAGCATAGAGATGATATTGGAAACCAAAAGAACTAATGAGCTTACCTAGTGAGGACGTTTAGAGAGAGAAGAGAAGAGGACCAAGGACAGAACCTTGGGGTACCCCTACAGTTAGTGGAAGTGAGGGGGAGGTGGAGTCATGAGAGGAGACAGAGAATGAACGGTCAGAAAGGTAGGACGACAACCAAGAGAGGGCAGTGTCACGCAGACCAATGGAGTGAAGGATTTGCAGTAGGAGAGGATGGTCCACAGTGTCAAAAGCAGCAGAGAGATCAAGTAGAATAAGTAGAGAGTAGTGTCCCTTAGATTTAGCAGCATGGAGGTCATTGCATACTTTTGTAAGGGCAGTTTCAGTGGGGTGGAGAGGACGGAAGCCAGATTGGAATGGGTCAAGCAGTGAGTGTGAGGAAAGAAAGGAAGTAAGGCGGTTGTAGACAATACGCTCAAGGAGTTTGGAGGCAAAAGGGAGGAGAGAGATGGGTCGGTAGTTGGAGAGAGTGTTTGGATCAAGGGTAGGTTTTTTAAGAATAGGAGAGATGAGAGCGTGCTTGAAGGCAGAGGGGACAGTGCCTGATGAGAGGGAGAGATTGAGAAGGTGGGAAAGATGGGAACAAGCAGAAGAAGAGAGGTAGCGGAGGAGGCGGGAGGGGATAGGGTCAAGTGGGGAGGTGGTGAGGGGACAGGAACGAATGAGGTCCATGACTTCCTCTCCAGATGCATGGGAGAAAGATGACAGAGTTGGTGCGAGGGATGGGGAGGGTTGGTAAGGGATGGGAGAAGGCTGGTTACTGATGGTCTGGTGTGATGTGATGTCCTGACGTATGGAGTCAATTTTGGAAGTGGCAAAGTCAAGAGCAGAGAGTGAGGAAGGGAGACGAGGTGGAGGTGGGCAGAGGAGTGAGTTGAGAGTGGCAAAGAGGCGCCGGGGGTTGGAAGACTGGGAGGAGATGAGGTTCTTGAAGTATGACTGTTTAGCAAGAGAAAGGGCAGCACTGAAGGATGAGAGCATAAGTTTGAAATGGAGGAAATCTGCCTTAGAGCGTGATCTCCTCCAGTGTCGCTCAGCAGTACGTGAGCATTTTTGCAGATATCTGGTGCATTTGGTGTGCCAGGGTTGAGGTGTTAATTTGCGAGGGTGAATAGTGGTTGGTGGAGCAACAGAGTCAAGAGCAGAAGTAAGGGAAGCATTGTATGTGGAAGTGGCTTGTTCAGGGCAAGAGAGAGAGAGAGAGAATAGGAGAGAGAAGTGAGTCAAACAGGGAGGAAAGGAATGTGGTGTCAATAGCTTCAATGTTACGCTTAGTGATGGTAGCCTTAGGAGGTAGAGATGGGGAAGTCGAGAGAGATAGGTTAAAGGAGAGCAGGTGGTGGTCAGAGAGGGGAAATGGGGAGTTGGAAAAATCAGAGATATCACAGCGGTGAGTGAAGACCAGATCCAGTGAGCTCCCATTCACATGGGAGGGTGAGGAGGTCCACTGGGAGAGACCAAGTGAGGAGGTGAGGTTAAGGAGTTTAGAGGCAGGGGATTGTGTCAATAGGGATGTTGAAATCGCCTAGGATAATGGTGGGAATGTCAGAAGAGAGTAAGTGAGGAAGCCAGGAAGCAAAGTTGTCGATTAATTTGGAAGCAGTGCCAGGGGGGCGGTAAATGACAGCTACTCTAAGATGGACTGGTTGGAAGAGGCTTATGGCGTGGACCTCAAATGTAGAGAATATAAGGGATGGTTCTGGTGGTATGAGTTGGTAGGAGTAACTAGAAGGTAAAAGGACCCCGACAACACCCCCATGGCGACCCCCAGGTCGGGGTGTGTGTGTGAATGTGAGGCCCCCAGCAGAGAGAGTAGCAGCAGAAGTAGTGTCAGAGGGCGTAATCCAAGTTTCAGTAATGGCTAGTAGCTGTAGGGATTTGGAAATGAAAAGGTCATGAGTGGGGACCAGTTTGTTACAAACAGATCTGGCATTCCAGAGTGCACAGGATAGGGGGTATAAGTCTGTGGGAGAGATGTGAATGAGATTATCAGGGTTGCTGTAGCGATGAGGTAGGATTAACTTTGAGGGCAGGGATGATGAGAGAGTAGTGATGGTACGGGTGCCTAGGCTAGGAGGGGAAACTGCAGGAGGTGGGCAGGGAGGGAAGTCAGTGTCATGTGGATGGGGGTGTGGGGAGGTGACAGGGAAGGGAGAGAGGGAGCAGGGCTGAGTTGTGGGGTAGCAGGACCATGGGGCAGAGGTGAATGAAAGTGGGGTAACAGGAAAGGTGGGGGAAGGAAACAGAGGGATGGAGGGGAGACAGAGGAGGGGAGAGAGGAGGAGGTGTAGGAGACTAGGGGGTAAGGATAAAGATACATTATTAGGTAGACACTGAGTGATGTGGGGAGTATAGGAAAGCCTTGACATAGTGTTAAGTAGGTGAATAGGTTGAGGGAAAGTGGAAGTAGGAGAGGAGACTGTAAGGGAATCCGAGCAGAAGAATTGCAGAAATGCAGGTGAGAAAAGCAGTGTAGGCTCACGGGGTGTAGATTTAGTATGAAATGAGTCAAAAGTGTAGATAAAGTGGGTGCAGAAATGTATTTGGAGTGTAAGAAATGAAAGGATTGTGAGAGGTTTAAGAAGCAATGGTAATTATGTTAGAGTTTTTTAAGTGTTTGCAGGTAAAATTGCATTGGTGCAGCTGTGCATAAAAAACAAAATTACAATAATACAGATACAAGCATTTGTAGGTGAAATGGTTGGTTTTTGAATTGTCCAAGTAAGGTTGTTCCGTGCTATTTCATCAGATGCAACAATCAGGAGGTGAGTGATCTGAGGAGTAAGTGACTCACATTTGTTTTTAGTTCTTCAGTTTTTTTGTTTGTTTGTTTTTGATTGATGTGCTTCTGTTTTCCTTCTTGTTCACTTCGATTGAACGCTGAATGAACGCTGCTGTTATTTGTCAATTTTATCACGCTTTGATAAAATGCACGCTTCGATTGAAAATGCACAGCCAAACGGCTTTGCACAGCCTACACCATTGGACTTAAGTCATCTATCCAGTTCCAGACCAGTTTGGTACCAATCCGGACATCACCTAGTTCCAGTCCAGTCATCAATCCGGTTCCAGTTCAGTCACTGTTCCAGTGCCTGTGCAATAAAAATGTATATGTATATGTGTTCTCTACCTGTTTATGTCTTTGCACCCACCTCTACCAAAGTATCTACACTACAGTCCAAGTCCACTAATCATCAGCTTCTGCTGATTACTCATTGCTTCCTAGCGTCATAAGCAGAAGGTAGATCAAGCCTCCCAGCTTTCTCCACACTATCTCTGACAGTTCCAGCCACTCACATCTTCCCCAGTCAGTACCAACCTTCAGGTGTGACAAGAGGTCAGAAATGAGTTCACGCATAGGATGCACATTGCTAGAACATTATACCACCTATAAAGATTTATGTGCCGAGCATTTACTATTAAGTTGCTGACACTGATATGGAAGCAAAACAGAAAAGATCAAGAAACTTTGTAGCTTTGCAAATCCATGCTGCCAGTGATGTCATTTCATCCTTCATCCCAGTAACCTAGAGCCAAGGTAGATATTGCCACCACCCCTCCCCCCCATTCTGTGGTTAGGGGGATGCTGCATCCCTTTTGAAAGTTAGAGGGTCATCCGTGTAACCCCTGAACTATATCAGGTTATCTATTACTGCCGCAGTCTATGGCAGGAGGCTCTTTACCACAGAATCTTTGGACATAAATAAAGAATATTTAAAGCACGGGATAACATCTTAAAAGCAGTTTTACTCTATCCAAAAAATTATAAAATATGGGAACAGCAATGGGCAATACAAAGGACTTTACTGAAGATCAACAGTAAAACAAAGTGGTAGGTATAATATGAGTAGGGGGCTCAAGAAACTCCTCCTTGATTCTGCTGGGTCAAAAAACAATATATTGAAATGAGTTGCCTGCAAAATAACAATATTGTACTAAATCCTTGCCAATGCATTTTCAGTGTAAACTCAGTAGTGCAAACTTAATAGTATTGCCGGGGGTGGTATTCATGTGACCGGCGGTCGGGAGACCGACAGTCACATGACCTCCACCGACATCCCACCCCCTCACTATCCCGATAGTCGGCATGCCGACCAACAGGGACTATTTCCACTCGTGGATGTCCACGACACCCACAGAGTGGGAATAGAACCCGTGGCGACCGCAGGTCGCCACCGAGCCCGCAGCGTGGCAAGCGCAGCGAGCCCACAAGGGGCTTGCTGCACTCGCCCCTCCCCGCCGGGATCCCGGCATCGGTACTACACCCATTGTCGGAAATGGATCCTTCTTTATTACTTCCAGTTTCACTGAATATTGATTATGATTTGGCAATAGGACTGTGCTGTGAATCAGAGAACATGAGTAGAAATTAGAAAACAGGTGAAACTTCTGATCATGTTGCATATCTTCCAACTGTCCTGATTTTCGTGGGACAGTCCCATTTTTTAGGCACTGTCCCGCTGTCCCACCCGCAGGCCACAGTGTCCCGCGGTAGGGTGGTAGGTGCAGATGAGAGGCTGCTGTCACTCACGCCAGCGGTGAATAGATGCTCTGTGCATCTATTCACGGGAGACAGAGGGGATGTGGGCATGCCAGCAGTTCACAGAGCACTGGACATGCTCCCTCAGTGCCAAAAATGGGAGGTGTGGCTTACGGTCGAAGTAATGCCTCTTTTTACCAAGGCCAAGCCCCCTTTTCAGGTGTGACCGAGCAGAAGTCCCGCATATGTCAACGTGAATGATGGGAGGTATGTATTGTGAGGTTTCTAGCAATTTTGTTATCAATGCCATTATTGCTATGCATGCACATGTCCTGGATATTAGAGATGAGTTGGCTCGGTTCTCCAAGAACTTCCGGGATCTGAGGGAATCCAAGCGCCGGCTCAGGATTTTATGCCTTGCTCAGATTTTAAAACGAGGCAAAACGTCATCATCCCGTTGTCAGATTTTCAATGTTTTGGATTCTATATAAATGGCTGCAGCAGTGGCTCGGCGCCATTTCACAGCAGATGCCGGACAGGGAGCACAACCATTAGAGTGCCAGGGCATGATTATATTAATCCTTTACTGGTGCACTAAATAATAAATAACAATTCATTTTTAATTCCATTAACCGTTACATTGACCCCTTATTGGTGCACAGGCACACTGGTGCTGTAACTGCATGCAGTGCAGACCAGAGCTACTAATACAGGGGCAACATTAACCCCTGGGTCACACTAGTACACTGGTATGCGCAGAGCCGTAACTACGTGTGTGCCAGGTGTGCCTGGCACACAGCGCAGTTGCCCTGAGGGCGCAATGGCCAGCAGCTTGCAATAAGTCAAATTAACTCATTGCAAGCCGCCTCTGCTGTGTGCGCCGTGCTGGAGAAGCTGGTCCGGAGGCAAGGGAGGAGAGCACCAGCGCTGGAGGCAGCGGAGAAGGAGGAGGAGGGAGGGAGACTGGAGCCGCAGCAGCGCTATGTAATTGGTAGAGGCACCACTGCAGCAGTCTCCACTCCTTCCGTATTGACTGCCCGGCGCTGCTGTGAATGCTGGGATGCTGTTCCTTCATCCTAGCATTCACAGCGGCGGCGGGCAGCCAATACGGAAGGAGAGGGGACTGCTGCAGCGACGCCACTACCAATTACATAGCGCTGCTGCGGCTCCAGTCCCCCTCCCTCCTCTTCCCCTGCCCGGGATCTGCCAGCACCGAGGAGCCTGACTGCCAGCGGGGAGAGATGGTAAGTATCTCTCTCTCTCTCTCCCTCTTTCTCTTTATCTATCTATTTCTCTATCTATTCTGTCTGCCGCAATGTGTAAAAAGGGGGACTGGCCGCCGTAATGTGCAAAAAGGGGACGCTGTCTGCCGTAATGTGTAAAAAGGGGACGCTGACTGCCGTAATGTGTAAAAAGGGGGACGCTGTCTGCCGTAATGTGTAAAAAAGGGGGCACTGTCTGCCGTAATGTGTAAAAAGGGGGACGCTGTCTGTCGTAATGTGTAAAAAGGGGGACGCTGTCTGCCATAATGTGTAAAAAGGGGAACGCTGTCTGCCATAATGTATAAAAAGGGGATGCTGTCTGCCGTAATGTGTAAAAAAGGGGACGCTGTCTACCGTAATGTGTAAAAAGGGGGACGCTGTCTGCCGTAATGTGTAAAAAGGGGGACACTGTCTGCCATAATGTGTAAAAAGGGGACGCTGTCTGCCGTAATGTGTAAAAAGGGGGACGCTGTCTGCCGTAATGCGTAAATAGGGGGACGCTGTATGCCATAATGTGTAAAAGGGGGACGCTGTCTGCCATAATGTGTAAAAAGGGGGACTGTCTGCCGTAATGTGTAAAAGGGGCTCTACCTGGTGTAGTGGCGCTACTGTGCAGCGTAATTTGAATAATGGAGACTACTGTGCACCGTAGTATGAATGGGTATTATTTTGTGGCCACGCCCTTCCCCATGAAGCCATGCTCCTATATATTTTTTGTGCACCTACGGCGCGCACTGCCCCTATCTTGCATGGGGGGGCGCCAATGTCGTTTATTGCACACAGCGCTAAAATGCCTAGTTACAGCACTGGGTATGTGTGCCACGATTGCTATAATAAGTGCAGCAGTGTATAAAACATATATAAAAAACCCCAAAAAACTAAAAAACTTGTATGGTGTAGGTGCATCAATAAACATAATTACTGTCATTCTGCAGGCCGTACCCCACTGGATTTGTTCATACATTCCCATAAATGTAAGCACTGCTTCCACAGTAACTTGTCAGTCATTTAAAAAGACAGTTTAATAAAATTGGTTATTTATTTGTACAACTTGTGTGCACAGTACTGTACCCCACTAAGTTTGTTTACAGCTGTGTGAGTTGTGTGAGTTTTTTGCAAACAAATAAAAAAATAATTGTTCTTTTATTTGGTACAACCTGTGTGCACTGCGACATAAATATAAGCGGTGTGATACCCCGCTGTGAGTTGTCATTTGCAAAAAAAAGTAAAGAATAATTGTTCTTTTTTGCACAACCTGTGTAAACTGTTCCCCACTGCGACTTTGTTCACATAAATATATGCAGAATGACTCCCCGCAATGAGCTGTCATCAAGGAGAATTTCATCTTGCACTACTTTTTTTTTCTGCCACTACTGTGTGACAATGGGGGTAATTCTGAGTTGATCGCAGCAGGAAATTTTTTAGCAGTTGGGCTACAATGTGCACTGCAGGGGAGGCAGATATAACATTTGCAGAGAGAGATAGATTTGGGTGTGGTGAGTTCAATCTGCAATCTAAATTGCAGTGTAAAAATAAAGTAGCCAGTATTTACCCTGCACAGAAAAAAAATAACCCACCCAAATCTAACTCTTTCTGCACATGTTATATCTGCCTCCCCTGCAGTGCACATGGTTTTGCCCAACTGCTAAAAAATTTCCTGCTGCGATCAACTTGGAATTACCCCCAATGTTTCATAGATGTGCTATAAACTACCGTGAGTTTGTGCTGCTGCTTGCTGCAGCCTTTGGCCTAAACTGGATGAAAACAATATTGTGAGCTGTGAGATGGTCAAAATTGACTGGAAATTACTGAAAATGAATGTTAATGAGCTCAATATTATTTTAGAAACAAAAAAAAACCCCGGTATTGCCAAAACCAAAACACAAAGTTAATACAGATCCAAAACCAAAACACGCTGGCCAGTGCACAATTCTACTGGACATATAGTAAGATTTAACAATAGTGCTGTACATTCCCACCATGGCCCTAACTGTGTGGAGTTTGTATATTCTCCCAATGCTTGCATGATTTTCCTTTGGGTGCTCCAGTTTTCTCCCACAATCCAAAAATATACTGGTATGTTAATTGACGAAATTAACCCTAGTGTGAATGTGTGCGCGTGTACATGTGGTAGGGATTATAGATTGTAAACTCCACTGGGGCAGTGACTGATGTGAATAGCCAAATATTCTCTATAAAGCACTGCGGAATATGTGTGCACTATATAAATAACTGGTAATAAATAAATTCCAAACTGATTATTAGATAGATTCCCTTATGGTTGAAGGCTGTCACTCAGTCCCTCCATTAATGAATATCTAATAAACAAAAAAACTTAAATAAATAACAACACATGACACATGGACATGGTGTTTCAAAATATCAAATTTATTTTTGATAACTAATTGAATTATTAAAATTGTTAGTATGGTGGCAGTCGAAACACAACAGAAAACAAGACCATACTGTAACTAACATACTACAAATCAATCACCAGCCACCAATCCACAAAGCATACCAGAATTAGCGGAATCCAATTTCCTGGTCAGGACAATAATGGCCTAACACATCATCACTGGTTCCGGTATGAATGGTCGACAATGTTAAGGTTGACACTCATTAGGTCGACTACTATTGGTCGACATTGACATGGTCGACATGGACTAATAGTCAACACGTGAAAATGGTCGACGCATGGAAGGACGACACATGAAAATGTTTGACGTGAGTTTTTTTTTTACTTTTTTGTGTCGTTTTCTGCGTAAAGTGACGGGGAACCCCAATTAGTGCACCGCTTCACTCGCCATGCTTCGGGCAAGGTGCCTCACTCCGCTACCAGTGCGCTCGGCACAGATTACCGTTCCCAATCTTAGTCCACGTGGATCGTAAAGTATGAAAAAGTTCCAAAAAAGAAAAAGATGTGAAAAACTCATGTCGACCTTTTCATGTGTCGACCTTTCATGTGTCGACCTTTTTAACATGTTGACCATTTGTCCATGTCGGCCATGTCAATGTCGACCAATAGTGGTCGACCTAATGAGTGTCGACCTTAACATTGTCGACCATCTGAACGGATACCATCGTCACTTGTGGGGAGAGACATTTAACCAATATAACATACAAAATAGGCAAATATACATACATTGTTTCTGCCACCCACAAACTACAGGACAACACAAAGTAAATCACAGTGGGGAGGGAGGAAATTTCCAGAATACTGTACAAAGGTGATTTATGCAATCTGTGAACAGATGTACTAAAGCAGGCCTGGCCAACCTGTGGCTCTCCAGCTGTTGTGAAACTACAAGTCCCAGCATGCTTTGCCACAGTCTTTGCTATTAGGGAATGCTAAAACAGTGGCAAGGCATGCTGGGATGTGTAGTTTCACAACAGCTGGAGAGCCACAGGTTGGCCAGGCCTGTACTAAAGCCTAAAATCAGGTAAGAAAAAAAAAATCTGGGATTTTACCCATTAGAATCCTATGGGATTCTTTTTGTGATTTCCCCTGACAGGGATCCAATTGGATCACTTCAAGCACACCCAGCGGCCGCCGCTGCCCTCTGTGCATGTGCAGAGGGACTCCCGGGATTCAAACCCAGAAGTCCCGACATTGCAAAGGACAACTCTTATCAGGAGAGCATTCCTTTGTGACACTAATCACATATGCAAGTACATATGCCATAAGTATGTCCACGGTAAATGACGGGATGTACTGCATTGCATATTTAATACTTTGTACATCCCACCCCTACTTAACCCTTAAAAATCGCTGCCCCTCACACACAACAGGGAAAAACTGAAGCACTTCAAGCATCAGTCCCTAATTTCTTCAAGGGTAAGGAGGGGCGATGGGTGACTAATATCTTGATTTTGGGGGTTTAAAATGGTCTCAGGCTTACAGGTCAGCCTTATGCTTCATTACCCAGTGATACAGTACTGTATGTTTTTCTTGTGAGACTACTAATGATTTTGCAATTCATGCCAGTGTTTATAGAGCCACATTTCAGGTAACTCCCTTACATGTTTCATCATCTGTTGTCACTTGGAACCCATCAACATTGAAAAAAGTCCTCACTGGGAAGTGAAAAATTGGCATTTGCAGTGAGTTGATTAAATATCAATGGCTTTTACTGCAAAATGTGTTCATTTATTTACCACTGAATAGTATTATGCACAACGGTCAACAGAAATGCTTACAAGCTTGTAGATCATGTTTATGCCAAAAATCTCTCCGCTTGTGAGCTAGATTTAGGAGAAAAAACATTGTATTATCACTCATACTCAGGCTTTCTTGTGCGCCTCATAAATGTATGTGTTACCCAATCAGGAAGGAGGGGGTTGGGTAGCAAGGGGTTTAGGGGGTCATTCCGAGTTGTTCGCTCTTTTGACGATTTTCGTAACAGAGCGATTAATGTGAAAATGCGCATGCGCATGGTACGCAGCTAAGTATTTTAGCACAAAACTTAGTAGATTTACTCACGGCAGAACGAAGAATTTTCATCGTTGAAGTGATCGGAGTGTGATTGACAGGAAGTGGGTGTTTCTGGGCGGAAACTGACCGTTTTCTGGGAGTGTGCTGAAAAACGCAGGCGTGCCAGGATAAAACGTGGGAGTGTCTGGAGAAACGGGGGAGTGGCTGTCCGAACGCAGGGTGTGTTTGTGACGTCAAACCAGGAACTAAACGGCCTGAGCTGATCGCAGTGTAGGAGTAAGTCTCGAGCTACTCAGAAACTGCTAAGAATTTTCTATTCGCAATTCTGCTAATCTTTCGTTTGCAATTCTGCTAAGCGAAGATACACTCCCAGAGGGCGGCGGCTTAGCGTGTGCAATGCTGCTAAAATCTGCTAGCGAGCGAACAACTCAGAATCACCCCCTTAGTGTGGCCAGCAGGTTAGCCTCCTAATATTTGTTAGTGTTTAGCTGATTTGTAGTTTTAAGCTCTGCAATGCAACTATTATTTTTTGTGGGCTTCTCTTTCATCCCTTGTCAGGAATCTTTGGCAATTAACATTGTATTATTTTATGGCCTTATCTCTTCTCACTTGCTGCAAAACAGAGTCTTCTGACTCTTGGAAGGCCACGTTTAAAATGTAATTTTCTAAATCAATCAA
The DNA here is from genome assembly GCF_028390025.1 of Pseudophryne corroboree. Lineage (NCBI taxonomy): Eukaryota > Metazoa > Chordata > Amphibia > Anura > Myobatrachidae > Pseudophryne > Pseudophryne corroboree. The sequence continues at coordinate 405,157,857 of NC_086451.1, forward strand.
TCAATGAATTAATCAATTAATAAATCAATAAATCAATCAATCCTGCCTTCCACTACATACTCCACATCCATTTCCCTGTACTGCCCATGGGTCTCTTCTTGATTAATGAAAACATTCTTTCTATGGGGTCATATAGTCTATTAAACTGCCACTGCTGTGCAATAATGTTTCATAGCTGTGTTATATTCATTTAAACTGCTGTGTTTGTGCTGTTGCTCTGTTGCTTAGTTTAGCCAGCCAGCCTTTGGCCAATATAGGTGAAAAATATTGTGAGCTGTGCGGTGGTCATAATGTACTGGAGGTGACTGGAAATTAATGTTTTTTGAGGTTAATAATACTGTTTGGGGGAAAAAACGGCCCAAATTACATGATATTAGCTACTTTTATCAATGTAAAAAAAATGCAGATCCAAAACGAAAACACTTGATAGTGGTTTTGGCAAAACCAAAACACAATGATGAATTAGAACCAAAACCAACACCAAAACCAATGGGGGTCCATGAACATCTCTAATTTGTATATACTTTGTGCGTGTTTGATGTATTTACACTACCACTGGATATTTGTGCAGGGATAATGTGTGATAATCGGTGGAAGTGGTTACCAGTAATTAAGAGAAGTAAAATTCCCAAAGGTCCTTGGGGAGGACTGAAACATGAGATATTTATGATGCTCTGATAAACTTATTACAGTAAATTGCTTTAACACTAATCTGGTGTGTGCACCCCACTTTTCTATGCATACAGTATATATTATATACGCACACACATTATAAGTACCATAAATGTGACAAGTAATAACAAAACAAATAATATGACTAACTACACTCTTTACCTGCACCCCAAAATAAGTTAAGGCAGATAACCTGAACGTTCTGAGACCAGTTTAACAATTAACGAGAAATAAAAGCAATTTTGTACGGTTTGGGAAAGTTTCCCAGTCCAGATACATTTGGCGTAATGTCCAGTTCTTCCCGTGGCACAGGGGACTTCAGGTTAAAATTTTGCAGTACGGTGGTAAGGAAGAGGAACAGTTCCATTCGTACTAGGGGCTCTCCGAGGCAGATTCTCTTTCCTAAGAAGTGTGAGGATATAGCGGTAAATAGTCAAACAGTGTCACACACAATACTGTAACAACTCAATAGGGGATGTGAGAGCCTTACACTAGCACTCATTAATTTACAATGGAAAAAAACAAAGGCAAAGTCTTACTAAAATATATAAATTATTTAATCACAAATTTTACATTTCCTTATGTAGACATAATGTAATAATATAGTGCAACATCGATGTATTGTACACTATGACACTTAATTAGACTTATTTGGGTTCATTTGCAAATGTTGCCTTTAAGTGCAATTTTTGCACTAAGCCATAGTAATAGTCATAGCATAGTACAGTAAAAGCTGTTTCTTGTTGCGGTTTAGTGCAAAATGTGCACCAAAATGCAACATTAGTAAATCATCCATATGAGTTTTAATCTTTCCATTAAAGGATATACAACAATGATCACCACTCATTTTATTGTCAATCATATTAGATAGACTTAGGGTAACTGTGGTGCTGAATCTGAAAATATCGTTTTTTCCAGAAAACACTATAGACAGCACCGGTCAGCTGCTGTCCACGGCTGATCACTTATATACAGAGGGGGAATATTCTAAAATGATAGCGGAGTGTACACCTAGAATACTTGGGTGTCTCACTTTCTAGCATGTTTCAGTAGATTCTCATATGCATACACAGAGCCGTAACTACGTGTGTGCCTGGTGTGCCTGGCACACAGCGCAGTCGCCCCGAGGGTGCAACTGCCCGGATTCCAAGTCAGCAGCTTGTAATAAGTCAAATTGACTCATTACAAGCCGCCAATGTGTGTTGGAGGAGGAGAGGATGAGGAGCAGATCCCGGGCAGGAGAAAAGGAAGAGGAAGGAGGGGGAGGAGGGAGCCGCAGCAGCGCTATGTAATTAGTAGCGGCGCCGCTGCAGCTGTCCCTCTCCTTCCACATTGGCTGGCCGCCGCCGCTGTAGTGAATGCTGGGATGCACTTCCCTCATCCCTACATTCACAGTGGCGGTGGCGAGGGACAGCTCCGGAGTCCCCTCCCTCCTCCTCCTTCTTCCCTGCCTCTGGAGCTGCCAGCACCGAGGAGCTTGACTGCCTGAACCAGCGGAGAGATGGTAAGTATCAACTATTCTGTCTGTCTATCTATCTATCTATCTATCTATCTATCTATCTATCTATCTATCTATCTATCTATCCTGCCGTAACGTGTAAAAAGAGGGACGCTGTCTGCCGTAATGTGTAAAAAGGGGGACGTTGTCTGCCGTAATGTGTAAAAAGGGACACGCTGTCTGCCGTAATGTGTAAAAAGGGGGATGCTGTCTGCCGTAATGTGTAAAAAGGGGGATGTTGTCTACTGTAATGTGTAAAAAGGGGGACACTGTCTGCCGTAATGTGTAAAAAGGGGCTATACCTGCTGTAGTGACGCTAATGTTCGGCGTAATTTGAATAATGGAGACTACTGTGCACCATAATATGAATTGGTATTATTTTGTGGCCACACGCCTTCCCCATGAAGCCACGCCCCTATATAGTTTTTGCACGCCTATGATGCACACTGCCCCTACTTTACATAAAGGGGGGGTGCCAATGCCGTTTCTTGCACACAGCGCTAAAATGTCTAGTTACGGCACTGTGCACACGTGAACGGCCGATATATCGCGGGTCCGTCAGCCAGTGTATACAAACAATATGCCTGTGAATGACATTGTTCACAGACATATTGCGTCTATCCTGCAGCACACACGATGACCAATATATCTACCAATATATTGGTGCACCGCTGTGTGTGTACGGGCGGTGAGCCGACCCTCCATACAAATGTGCAGCAGCCGGCGGTGATTGACAGCTGAATTGGGTGGGCACATGTAAATCAATAGATCTGCAGATATATCTACTAGTGTGTACCCAGCATAAGTTCCCTATTAATTCAGGGTATCCATTATCTTAAGAACTAGAACCAATTTAATAAAACTACTTTCATTTTTAAATTCAGAAACCTACAAATATCATAAATTTGTAATATTTTTCTTTTTTGTGGGGGGGGGGGGGGGGGGGAGCTGTGTAATACTTCTCAAATGTTCTTCTAATGGATCTAAATCTCAGTAACTTCAACAAACTTAATGCCACATTAAGTTGGATCCTATTAGAATATATTGTATATTTGAAAATGTAATTAATTTGCTGCTTGAGTTGTGAAATGTAATATACAGTAAAAGCCGGCACACATGTTATTTATCGATGTATTTTATTGGGGTCAAAGGATCCCTTCTGTGCAGTTTTTATCTGTTGTCGGCCTGTGTGTAAATTGCAGCGTGGACCCAATAATTTCATTGAGGTGCAAAGTTCCTCTGATACAATCTTAGAGAACCAGATTTGTTTTATAAATCTAGAATCTATTTGCAAATTTACATTTTATATAATTTATAGCCTATGAATAGAGCTGGGATAATAACAGTCAATTTTTCTGCAGTGTGGTTGAGTAAAATGCTAAATTAGGTTATGGATGAACAGGTTGGAATGTACAGTATGCTAACACAGTATAAACATATAACACACTAGCTCATATTTACACAATAAACATATCACACACTAGCTCATAGTTACACAATAAGCTTCCAGGATAAATGCATAGTTTTACAGCAATCAATTTTTTGGTCAAATAACCTTACTGCAAACTGCTGTAAAAGGACCTGACGCATTTTGTCATGGTAACAGTACACACAAAATAAGAACACGTGTAATCCTGGTTGAGGGTTAAAGGGAGGAAAGGAGAAGATGTAATCCCTTCTTAAAAGGGTTAACAGAGATATCATAGCTACTGTAAATAAATATGTGGAAAGGAGTAATTTATGAGGTACAGGCACTTGAAAAGAAATATATGTAAGGAAAAAATATGTGTACAGTTTACGTGATCACACTGTAGTGGAGAGACAACTGAGCTACTGTATATATCTAATTATGTAAGGTAACTCCATCTATACACTGTACCCCTAAGTATGTGTATATTTGGCATATTTATTGACTGTGGCCATTTAATATGTAAAGAGGGAGAGCTCTCTCCAATAAACTGTACGGCTTGGGCCAGTAGTCATAGGAAAGGTCCAAAAGCTCAGGTACCCCCAGAACTGTTAAGGCCGCAAGGTCAGTGTCACAAGCCACCACTGATGGGAAATTGACCCCCTAGTGCCAAGATGTTAAAGGTTGCGTGCCTAGGGATGGCCATTGGTATGGTTACCATCGATGGCGATATAGCAAGTTGCCATCGATGGTTGGCAAATATGCTATGGATGACTATTGTTGGTTTCACCAACCCGTTGGCCAATCAGAACCTGGGGGAGGAACTTTGTGTGTGTCGGGGTATAGAAATGCTCTGTGTCCCATCACCTTGTAAAAAAAATAACAAAAAAAAACCAACATTTGGTTAAGCTGTGCCATCGATGGAGAGAAACCATCTGGTTCTCCCCCACCGATGGCAAAAGCATTCGACATTGCTAATAAACCATGAATGAATGATTATGAATCATCAGTGGTCGATGGCCATTCCTATACGTGCCACTGTTACCAGGGGTATAGAAGGTGGCTCCCTTGCTGCTGCTGTTCAGTCTGCCAATCTCTCCGTCCAGTGCTTACACCCTCCTGTACCCTGAACAGCCGAGCTGTAAACAAGGGCTGTAATCAGGTTTCCAGGCACAGCTTGATTACTTGTGGAAGCATAGGAGGTAGCTGAGGCAGAGCATATATACAGTACATATTTATTCAGACTGTAAATAATTGATGTTCCATTAATCTCTGCCAGCCAATATAATAACTGCATGATGCAACAGCAACACCTAGTGGGCAGGAGTAGTAAATGTGCGACTTTATTTCCTAGGATAGACTGGTTACTCTCCAGTTGCAACCACATGAAGTATCATGTGTAAGGAAATCTGCAGTTTCTTTTGGGAATACTGGTATTTAAAAAAAAAATTATTAAAGGGATAGCACATGCCACAGAAAGGTATGTGGCCACACAATTGTACGGGTATAGGGCAATGATGGGTAACAGGGAGATAGTAGGCAACTTGTCAGGCAGGGGTGACAGGGATCTAGTGGGTGACTGGAGAGGCCGGAGTGACAGGGAGCTAGTGGGTGACTAGTGAGGCAGGGGTGACAGGGAGACAGTAGGTGACTGAGGCAGGGGTGACAGGGAGACAGTGGGTGACTGAGGCAGAGGTGACAGGGAGACAGTGGGTGACTGAGGCAGAGGTGACATGGAGACAGTGGGTGACTGAGGCAGAGGTGACAGGGAGACAGTGGGTGACTGTGGCAGGGGTGGCAGGGAGACACTGGGTGACTGAGGCAGAGGTGACAAGGAGACAGTGGGTGACTGAGGTAGAGGTGACAGGGAGACAGTGGGTGACTGAGGCAGGGGTGACCGGGAGACAGTGGGTGACTGAGGCAGGGGTGACAGGGAGACAGTGGGTGACTGAGGCAGGGGTGACTGGGAGACACTGGGTGACTGAGGCAGAGGTGACAGGGAGACACTGGGTGACTGAGGCAGGGGTGACAGGGAGACAGTGGATGACTGAGGCAGGCGTGACAGGGAGACAGCGAGTGACAATACAGAATGAGAATGGTCTGGGACATGCTCATGTAAGCAGCTGTGTCCTGCTATGTGGAGGATGGCAGTGACTGTCAGCCAAGCAACAAAAACACCTAAAAAAGAACTGTCCTCTTCTGTGAGCTTGAGCATGGCAGGCTACAGGCCACCCGCTCAAAAATGTCTCCTCCACTTAGTCCACTCCAGGCTCCACTCGGCAGTGATGGCCATCCTGCCCAAGGCCAGTTTGCGCATACTGTAATGAGCGACGCAACATTATGTTTGCAGCACTATACAGAGGGGAGCCGCATCCGCAGCAGGCAGCAGCACTGACTAATAGAAGTCAGTGACACAGGCTGCATCAGCTGGCTCTCTATCGCGGTCAGAGCGCCCTCTATGTGCGCCGCCTTTCTCAGCTGCGTAGTTTGCTTATATATAGGGCTGACCCTGCCCATTGTGATCCTCATGGTGAATGCACATTTCATAGGGAGTTGTGCATTCCTGCTGCCTGACATGGCTGGTCAGCATTAGCTGCAGTGAGCTGGACACAGTCATAGAAACTATACGATATGACTATGGGGCTAATTCAGACCTGATCGCTCGCTAGCTATTTTTTTGCAGCGCTGCGATCAGATAGTCGCCACTTATAGGGGAGTGCATTTTTTCTTTGCAAGTGTCCGAACGCATGTGCAGCAGAGCGATGCAAAAAAGATTTGTGCAGTTTCTGAGTTGCCCAAAACTTACTCAGCCACTGCGATCACTTTAGCCTGTCCGGGCCCGGAATTGACATCAGACACCAGCCCTGCAAACGCTTGAACACGCCTACGTTTCCCCAACCACTCCCAGAAAACGGTCAGTTGCCACCCACAAATGCCTTCTTCCTGTCAATCTCCTTGCGATTGGCTGTGCGAACGGATTCTTCGTTAAATCCATCGCACAGCAACGATCCGCTTTGTACCCGATCAACGCGCCTGCGCGTTGCGGTGCATACGCATGCGCAGTTCTGACCTGATCGCAGCGCTGCGAAAAAACCTAGCGTGCGATCAGGTCTGAATTATCCCCTATATCTACTGCTTAGAAAAGGCTCACTTTAATTAGTGAATTTGCTTAAATAATTTCACTTTTAAATATCACAATTCTAGTTAGCATTTTATATAATATGATCAGCATATCATTTTGTCAATGACATTGCTGTGGCAGGACCCTCCTAAAATTACTTTATCAAATCATCAATCTTTATCTGCCCTATGGCCACTATGTTAAATAGATGTATCTTAAAGTGATCTGTTTTGTAGAAGAGTCACACATAAGGTGCTTACCTGCAGATAGAGGCATGAAGGCATTATTCTTCTGAAACTCTCCTTTCTCGTTGAGAAAATTTTCAGGCTTGAACTCTGTTGGGTACTTAAAACAGGATGGATCTTTCAGCACAGATGTCAGCATTGGGAGAACATCAGTATCCTGGAAGCATGAGATATTCAGAGAGTGCAAAAAAATACATTTAGAAACTGTACTATTGTGACACCACACCGCATTCTACCAGAAAGTACCCTTATTCCTCATGCATGTTTACATGGGGTACCTGATTATGGTTATGGGACCTTCTGGGATAACAAATAGGGGAAGGTATGTGTATGTGCCCTGCAGGGCTGTTTCTAGCCAATTTGGCTCCCAGTGCGAGATTTAAAAATGCGCCCCCCATGACATTAAAAAATGTGCTCCCCCCCCCCCCCCCCCCCACACACCTAGATGGGAGAAAAAAAACTTGCGTGCGCTCCCGGCAAGGGGGCGTGGGCTCATCTAAATGGGTGTGGCCTCATTTAAATGGGCATGGCCTTGTCTGAAAAGACTACCTCACAATCCAGTTTTTGACCCTGCTCCAACTCTGTACTCCACTCGGGGGGGGGGGGGGGGGGGGAGTTTCGCGGAGTGACGGGGTTGCGTCGTGATGTAACGACGCAACCTCGTGATTCCGTGAACCGTGAAACACCGCCCCCCGAACGGGTTACTCGGGGAGAAATAGGAGGGGGAAGCTGGGAGCAACAGTTAGTGCCGCGGCGGGCGCCCAGTGCGGTTGCACTGCTCGCCTGCCCCAAGAAACAGCCCTGGTGCCCTATACGAAGAGTTATAGCACTGGATGCAGCCTATTTATTAAAATAACCAAAACTGCATTGGTGACAGTGTGTTATGCCTATAGCCGTGCTGTGGCTATATTAGACAGTGGTGTCAGTGGACAATCAGTGCTAGCCAATTGCCATCCTCACTGGGGCCGGCGCGTGAGGAGAAAGTTCTGGACCCACCGCGCGCCGGCCTCCAGGTGTTCCCGGGGAGAGAGCATGGGAACTGACCGTTAAGAAGAAAAAAAAAAAACCTGCGTCATCTGAGCGGTAGAGAGAGCTCCGGCCGTGTGTGCTTCATCCGGACAGCGGGAGTGGAAGAAGGAGACGCGACCTCTGGCACCGTTACCCGGCATCGGCTCCCATGGGTGAAGAAGCGGCTTCCGGCCTGACAGAGGCAGGCCGGAGAGACGTAGCCCCTGCAGAGAGATAGGAGGGCTGTGTCTAGGCAGCCGATCCCCGCTGAGAGTCAAGGCGGGGCCGAAGTGGGTCCGGAGGCGGAGCTGCCTCCCAATAGCAAAGCTGATCCGTAATCGATTGCTGGAGGTGCGGCTTCCTGACAGCTGCCAAGCCAGGAGGTGGTGAATGGGCGGAGATCAGGTGGCCAACTCTCCCTGCTCACACACAGACAGCGGGAGAGGACAGGGAGATCCTCGCTCACCGGGCGTTGCAAGAGGGTGGACCTACCCCTCTCCCGGACACCAGGGGAGCAGCAGTGAATAGGCAGCAATCATCCCTCTGTAGGCAGCTAGCAGCCTACTAACAATGAGAGAAGGTCTGTAAATCAAGCACACACACCGCACTTTTCTTACACACTTCAGCAGAAGCCATAATAAACTCTGAGTAAAGAATAGGAGATAGATGGAGAGAGAATTGACTGCATAGGAAAGGAAAGAGTTAAACATCCTGTGAGGGGTGGACCTAGCTGTGAGGAAAGTACAGCCTTTGGAAAAAGGGGAGGGATAATATATATAGGGAATGCTAGGCCAGTTTGCTCTCTCTTGCTGCTGAATTGCCTTCCCGCCCTCCCGCCCTGTTGGTAGAGGTTCTAGCACGGAGTGCCTTGGCGTTGAATTGTTGGCTGGTTTTATCGTTGGCTATTTATTTGGCGGAAAAGAACGGCAGGTTGTAGTTTGTATTGTTAGCTGTAGTGATTTACAGTTTGGTGTGGTTTAGGTGCACTCACCTCCATCGACTTTTAGGGCCGCTCGACCACCCGTCCGGGGACAGCGGCAGGCACCCATCAGGGTGGGTAGTCACCGTGGGGGTATGAGTTGGGCACCTATTACCGATTTGATAGTTTGTATTTAAATTAGGATAGTTTTGAATTTTAACATTTTAAGGTTAGCGTCAGTTCAATAGAGCCGTTCTTTTTTCTGCCACCATATGCCGGCTGAATCGGCATGTTAACAAATTTTTCAATTACAGGTTTACTAATGGTTAGGGTACAATAAATAGCTAGCAAGTTTTCTGCCAAATTCAAGTCTCCGTGTCATTATTTCTTGGTATTAGAGGTAATGAATGCTTTACTTTGAATGAAGGGGTCCACCGAGTATCATTAGGATGTTTAAGACTTTGCCCAGCATCTCTCTACTGTGCATACCTCCAGTTTCTATAGAAGGACCGCAGTCCAACACGTCAGTTGTAAAGTTAGACAGCTCTAAATTATATTCTGACAGGCTAGTCAAGTACAGAGTCCCTAACGCGGAGAGCGTTACATAAGTAAATATCCAAAAGGAGATGTTGCCTTCACACAGATATCGGATCACCTTTTACATACTGTCAGATTTGGAAATAGACTAGTCTTCCCGCAGGAGCCGCCTTAGACACTAGGACGAACTGTATGGAGTAAAGAGCAATTAATTTCCTACTTCCATTGTACCCGGGCAAAGAACAATAAGAGAGCTCTCATTAGTAAAATAGTTAGCCGTGCACGTGCTTTAAGTGACTTCTTACCTTAATGACTTAAGCCGGTTTATTTATATACATTGGTTCAGGGTGGGGGAAAATTTACGGTATAAAGTGCTAGCTTTGCAGCCAATATTTATATTTTGTGAGTTAAGGTGTAGCTTATATTAGTTCATAGTCTATTTAACCAGGCTAACTAACGTACATAGGTTTAATGTATATAAAAAATCGTATTTAAATTAGTATTGAATTTTGTAAAGTTGTGCGAGATAGGTTAACTGTCTTACAGGAAAGAGACGCAGACGGAGAGAGTACCACAATCCCTCAGTTCCAGTGTAATAAAAACCTCTTGTGTCTGTTGAAAGATCTATTCCTACTTGAAATGATATAAGGCATGTCTTTTGAATGTGTTTAAACGTATTCGGATTCTACTGTTAAAGTTAATAACAGCGTGAAGACTACCGTCCCTCAATAAAGCAAACCTTTTGTTTTCCGAACTCCGGTGTGACGTATCAGAATCAAGCTCGTTTACTTAGCAAAGGGAAACTCGGCCGATACTAAGTTTATTACACTATGGTAATTAAATTAATTCATTTATACGACATACATAATTAAATGTATCTTGGAGAACCTGCCTAAAGCTTCTATGTGTATTTTTTTATTTACTTATGAGATAGTGTACAGTATTGTGTATTGTATAATAAGTGACACTATGGGACATATTCATCATTGTTTAATGTAAGGGAAAATAGTAATTTCTCTGACGTCCTAGTGGATGCTGGGGACTCCATAAGGACCATGGGGAATAGCGGCTCCGCAGGAGACTGGGCACAGCTAAGAAAGATTTAGGACTACCTGGTGTGCACTGGCTCCTCCCACTATGACCCTCCTCCAGACCTCAGTTAGAATCCTGTGCCCGGCTGAGCTGGATGCACACTAGGGGCTCTCCTGAGCTCCTAGAGAGAAAGTATATTTTAGGTTTTTTATTTTACAGTGAGATCTGCTGGCAACAGACTCACTGCAGCGAGGGACTAAGGAGAGAAGAAGCGAACCTACCTAACTGGTGGTAGCTTGGGCTTCTTAGGCTACTGGACACCATTAGCTCCAGAGGGATCGACCGCATGGAACCGGCCATTGATGTTCGGTCCCAGAGCCGCGCCGCCGGCCCCCTTACAGAGCCAGAAGCAAGAAGAGTCCGGAAAATCGGCGGCAGAAGACATCAGTCTTCACCAAGGTAGCGCACAGCACTGCAGCTGTGCGCCATTGCTCCTCATGCACACTTCACACTCCGGTCACTGAGGGTGCAGGGCGCTGGGGGGGGGGCGCCCTGAGCAGCAATAAAAACACCTTGGCTGGCAAATATATCACAATATATAGCCCCAGAGGCTATATATGTGATAAATACCCCTGCCAGAATCCATAAAAAAGCGGGAGAAAAGTCAGCGAAAAAGGGGCGGAGCTATCTCCCTCAGCACACTGGCGCCATTTTCTCTTCACAGTGCAGCTGGAAGACAGCTCCCCAGGCTCTCCCCTGTAGTTTTCAGGCTCAAAGGGTTAAAAAGAGAGGGGGGGGCACTAAATTTAGGCGCAAATATTGTTTATACAAGCAGCTATTGGGGGAAAAATCACTCAGTTATAGTGTTAATCCCTGCATTAAATAGCGCTCTGGTGTGTGCTGGCATACTCTCTCTCTGTCTCCCCAAAGGACTTTGTGGGGTCCTGTCCTCAGTCAGAGCATTCCCTGTGTGTGTGCTGTGTGTCGGTACGGCTGTGTCGACATGTGGGATGAGGAAGGTTACGTGGAGGTGGAGCAGAGGCCGATAAATGGGATGTCGTCCCCTGTGGGGCCGACACCAGAGTGGATGGACAGGTGGAAGGTATTAACCAACAATGTCAACTCCTTACAAGGCTGGATGACGTAAAACAGCTGTGGGACAGCCGGCTTCTCAGCCCGCGCCTGCCCAGGCGTCTCAAAGGCCATCAGGGGCTCAAAAAAGCGCCCGTTACCTCAGATGGCAGACACAGATGTCGACACGGAGTCTGACTCCAGTGTCGACGAGGTTGAGACATATACACAATCCACTAGGAACATCCGTTACATGATCTCGGCAATGAAAAATGTGTTACGCATTTCTGACATGAACCCAAGTACCACATAAAAGGGGTTTTATTTTTGGGGAGAAAAAGCAGCCAGTGTTTTGTTCCCCCATCAGATGAATGAATGAAGTGTGTAAAGTAGCGTGGGTTCCCCCAATAAGAAACTGGTAATTTCTAAAAAGTTACTGATGGCGTACCCTTTCCCGCCAGAGGATAGGTCACGTTGGGAGATATCCCTTAGGGTGGATAAGGCGCTCACACGTTTGTCAAAAAAGGTGGCACTGCCGTCTTAGGATACGGCCACCTTGAAGGAGCCTGCTGATAAAAAACAGGAGGCTATCCTGAAGTCTGTATATACACACTCAGGTTATATACTGAGACCTGCAATTGCCTCAGCATAAATAGTGCTGCTGCAGCGTGGTCTGATACCCTGTCAGATAATATTAATACTCTAAGACAGGGATAATAGTTTGCTAACATAGAGCATATTAAAGACGTCGTCTTATATATAAAGGATGCACAGAGGGATATTTGCCGGCTGGCATCCAGAATAAATGCAATGTCCATTCTGCCAGGAGGGTATTAGAAACCCGGCAGTGGACAGGTGATGCTGCCTATAAAAGGCACATGGAGATTCTGCCTTATAAGGGTGAGGAATTGTTTGGGGATGGTCTCTGGGACCTTGTATCCACAGCAACAGCTGGGAAGAAAAAATTTTTACCTCAGGTTTCCTCACAGCCTAAGAAAGCACCGTATTTTCAGGTACAGTCCTTTCGGCTTCAGAAAAGCAAGCGGGTCAAAGGCGCTTCCTTTCTGCACAGAGACAAGGGAAGAAGAAAAAAGCTGCACCAGCAGCCAGTTCCCAGGACCAAAAATCTTCCCCCGCTTCCCCTGAGTCCACCGCTTGACGTTGGGGCTCCACAGGTGGAGACAGGTGCGGTAGGGGCGCGTCTCGGGAACTTCAGGGACCAGTGGGTTTGCCCACAGGTGGATCCCTAGGTTCTGCAAATAGTATCACAGGGATACAGGCTGGAGTTCGAGGCGACTCCCCCGCGCCGTTACCTCACCTCAGCCTTGCCTGCTGCCCTCGGAGAAAGGTAGTACTGGCGGCAATTCACAAGCTGCACTTCCAGCAGGTGAAATCAAGGTACCCCTCCTTCAAGGCCGGGGTTACTATTCCAAAATGTTGTGGTACCGAAACCAGACGGTTCGGTGAGACCCATTCTAAAATTGAAAGCCTTGAACACTTATATACGAAGGTTCAAGTTCGAAATGGAATCGCTCAGGGCGATTATTGCAAGCCTGGAGAATTTCATGGTATCACTGGACATCAAGGATGCTTACCTGCATGTCCCTATTTACCCTCTTCACCAGGAGTACCTCAAAATTGTGGTACAGGATTGTCATTACCAATTCCAGACGTTGCCGTTGGTCTGTCCCCGGCACCGAGGTATTTGCCAAGGTAATGGCCGAAATAATTATCCCGTACTTGGACGATCTCCTTATAAAGGCGAGGTCCAGGGAGCAGTTGTTCGGCGGAGTAGCACTATCTCGGGAAGTGCTACAACAACACGGCTGGATTCTGAATATCCAAAGTCGCAGCTGGTTCCTACGACGCGTCTACTGTTCCTGAGTATGGTTCTGGACACAGAACAGGATAAAAAGGGTTTCTCCCGGAGGAGAAGTCCAAGGAATTGTCGTCTCTAGACAGAGACCTCCTAATACGTATACAGGTGTCGGTGCATCAATGCACGCGAGCCCTGGGAAAGATGGTAGCTTCTTACGAAGAAATTCCATTCGCCAGGTCCCATACAAGGATTTTCCAGTGGGATCTGTTGGACATGTGGTCCGGGTCGCATCTTCAGATGCATCGGCGGATAACCCTGTCTCCAAGGGCCAGGGTGTCGCTGTGGTGGTGGCTGCAGAGTGCTCATCTTCTAGGGGGCCGCAGATTCGGCATACAGAACTGGGTCCTGGTGACCACGGATGCCAGCCTTCGAGGCTGGGGGGCAGTCACACAGGGAAGAAACTTCCAAGGCTATGGAAAAGTCAGGAGACTTCCCTACACATAAATATTCTGGAACTAAGGGCCATTTACAATGCCCTAAGTCAGGCTAGACCCCTGCTTCAACACCGGCCGGTGCTGATCCAGTCAGACAACATCAGGGCGGTCGCTCATGTAAACGACACAAGAAGCAGGATGGCGATGGCAGAAGCCACAAGGATTCTCCGATGGGCGGAAAATCATGTGTTAGCACTGTCAGCAGTGTTCATTCCCGGAGTGGACAACTGAGAAGCAGACTTTCTCAGAAGACACGACCTCCACCCGGGAGAGTGGGTACTTCATCCAGAAGTCTTCCAAATGATTGTACACCGTTGGGGAAAGGCCACAGGTGGACATGATGGCATCCCGCCTCAACTAAAAGTTACAAAGATATTGCGCCAGGTCAAGGACCCTCCAGCGATAGCTGTGGACGCTCTGGTAACACCGTGGGTGTACCAGTCGGTGTATGTGTTCCCTTCTCTGCCTCTCTTACCCAGGGTAATGAGAATAATAAGAAGGAGAGGAGTAAGAACTATACTCATTGTTCCGGGTGGGCCAAGAAGAGCTTGGTAACCAGAACTCCAAGAAATTATCTCAGAGGACCCATGGCCTCTGCCGCTCAGACAGGACCTGCTGCAGCAGGGGGCCTGTCTGTTCCAAGACGTACCGCGGCTGCGTTGGACGGCATGGCGGTTGAACGCCGGATCCTGAAGGAAAAGGGAATTCCGGAAGTTATCCCTACGCTATTTAAAGCTAGGAAAGAAGTGAACGCTAACCATTATCACCGCATATGGCGGAAATATGTTGCGTACTGTGAGGCCAGGAAGGCCCCAAAGGAGAAATTTCAGCTAGGTCGATTTCTGCACTTCCTACAGTCAGAGGTGACTATGGGCCTACAATTGGGTTCCATTAAGGTCCAGATTATGGCTCTATCGATTTTCTTCCAAAATGGAACTGGCTTCACTGCCTGAAGTTCAGACTTTTGTTAAGGGAGGGCTGCATAGTCAGCCCCCGTTTGTGCCTCCAGTGGCACCGAGGGATCTCAACGTGGTGTTGGATTTCCTGAAGTCGCATTGGGTTGAGCCACTTAAATCCGTGGAGCTATAATACCTCACGTGGAAAGTGGTCATTCTGTGGGCCTTGGCGTCGGCCAGGCGTGTATCAGAATTGACAAAAGCCCTTATCTGTATTTTATATGGGAAAGGCGAAATTGAGGACTCGTTCCCAATTCCTTCCTAAGGTGGTATCAGTTTTTCATGTGAACCAACCTATTGTGGTTAGAGATGAGCGGGTTCGGTTCCTCGGAATCCGAACCCCCCCGAACTTCAGCCTTTTTACACGGGTCTCCGAGGCAGACTCGGATCTTCCCGCCTTGCTCGGTTAACCCGAGCGCGCCCGAACGTCATCATCCCGCTGTCGGATTCTCGCGAGGCTCGTATTCTATCGCGAGACTCGGATTCTATATAAGGAGCCGCGCGTCGCCGCCATTTTCACACGTGCATTGAGATTGATAGGGAGAGGACGTGGCTGGCGTCCTCTCCGTTAGAATAGATAGAGACACTTGAGTTGATTTACTACTAACTTAGTAATTTTGGGGAGCATTAGGAGTACTCAGAGTGCAGAGTTTTGCTGATAGTTACTAGTGACCACCACCAGTTTTATTTATTATTTAATATAATCCGTTCTCTGCCTGAAAAAAAACGATACACAGTCACATACCATATCTGTGCTCAGCTCAGTGTGCTGCATGATAATATCATCTATGTATATCTGACTGTGCTGAGTGCTCACTGCTCACACAGCTGAATTGTGGGGGAGACTGGGGTGCAGTTATAGCTGGAGTACAGTGCACACTTTTGCTGCCAGTGTGACTGACCAATGACCACCAGTATATTGTCTGCCTGAAACTGTTAAACACTCCTGTGGTGTTTTTTTTTTTTATTCTATAAACGCATTCTGCTGACAGTGTCCAGCAGGTCCGTCATTCATTATATTATATAAATATTTACCTGCAGTAGTGTTATATTTTTTTTGTTCATCTCTATCATCTTTATCATCTCTATATTAGCAGACGCAGTACGGTAGTCCACGGCTGTGGCTACCTCTGTGTCGTCAGTGCTCGTCCATAATTGTATACCTACCTGTGGTGGTTTTTTTTTTTCTATCTTCTTCATACTAGTAGTTTAGGAGTCTGCTGACAGTGTCCAGCAGGTCCGTCATTATATTATATATACCTGCAGTAGTGATATATATATATTTTTTATATCATTATCATCTCTATACTAGCAGACGCAGTACGGTAGTCCATGGCTGTAGCTACCTCTGTGTCGTCAGTGCTCGTCCATAATTGTATACCTACCTGTGGTGGGGGTTTTTTTTCTATCTTCTTCATACTAGTAGTTTAGGAGTCTGCTGACAGTGTCCAGCAGGTCCGTCATTATATTATATATACCTGCAGTAGTGATATATATATATTTTTTATATCATTATCATCTCTATACTAGCAGACGCAGTACGGTAGTCCACGGCTGTAGCTACCTCTGTGTCGTCAGTCGCTCGTCATCCATAAGTATACTAGTATCCATCCATCTCCATTGTTTACCGGAGGTGCCTTTTAGTTGTGCCTATTAAAATATGGAGAACAAAAATGTTGTGGTTCCAAAAATAGGGAAAGATCAAGATCCACTTCCACCTCGTGCTGAAGCTGCTGCCACTAGTCATGGCCGAGACGATGAAATTCCATCAACGTCGTCTGCCAAGGCCGATGCCCAATGTCATAGTACAGAGCATGGAAAATCCAAAACACAAAATATCAGTAAAAAAAGGACTCAAAAATCTAAAATAAAATCGTCGGAGGAGAAGCGTAAACTTGCCAATATGCCATTTACCACACGGAGTGGCAAGGAACGGCTGAGGCCCTGGCCTATGTTCATGGCTAGTGGTTCAGCTTCACATGAGGATGGAAGCACTCAGCCTCTCGCTAGAAAAATGAAAAGACTTAAGCTGGCAAAAGCACAGCAAAGAACTATGCGTTCTTCGAAGTCACAAATCCACAAGGAGAGTCCAATTGTGTCGGTTGCGATGCCTGACCTTCCCAACACTGGACGTGAAGAGCATGCGCCTTCCACCATTTGCACGCCCCCTGCAAGTGCTGGAAGGAGCACCCGCAGTCCAGTTCCTGATAGTCAGATTCAAGATGTCAGTGTTGAAGTACACCAGGATGAGGAGGATATGGGTGTTGCTGGCGCTGGGGAGGAAATTGACAAGGAGGATTCTGATGGTGAGGTGGTTTGTTTAAGTCAGGCACCCGGGGAGACATCTGTTGTCCGTGGGAGGTATATGGCCATTGACATGCCTGGTGAAAATACCAAAAAAATCAGCTCTTCGGTGTGGAAGTATTTCAACAGAAATGCGGACAACAGGTGTCAAGCCGTGTGTTGCCTTTGTCAAGCTGTAATAAGTAGGGGTAAGGACGTTAACCACCTCGGAACATCCTCCCTTATACGTCACCTGCAGCGCATTCATTATAAGTCAGTGACAAGTTCAAAAACTTTGGGCGACAGCGGAAGCAGTCCACTGACCAGTAAATCCCTTCATCTTGTAACCAAGCTCACGCAAACCACCCCACCAACTCCCTCAGTGTCAATTTCCTCCTTCCCCAGGAATGCCAATAGTCCTGCAGGCCATGTCACTGGCAATTCTGACGAGTCCTCTCCTGCCTGGGATTCCTCCGATGCATACTTGAGTGTAACGCCTACTGCTGCTGGCGCTGCTGTTGTTGCTGCTGGGAGTCGATGGTCATCCCAGAGGGGAAGTCGTAAGACCACTTTTACTACTTCCACCAAGCAATTGACTGTCCAACAGTCCTTTGCGAGGAAGATGAAATATCACAGCAGTCATCCTGCTGCAAAGCGGATAACTGAGGCCTTGGCATCCTGGGCGGTGAGAAACGTGGTTCCGGTATCCATCATTACTGCAGAGCCAACTATAGACTTGTTTGAGGTACTGTGTCCCCGGTACCAAATACCATCTAGGTTCCATTTCTCTAGGCAGGCGATACCGAAAATGTACACAGACCTCAGAAAAAGACTCACCAGTGTCCTAAAAAATGCAGTTGTACCCAATGTCCACTTAACCACGGACATGTGGACAAGTGGAGCAGGGCAGACTCAGGACTATATGACTGTGACAGCCCACTGGGTAGATGTATTGACTCCCGCCGCAAGAACAGCAGCGGCGGCACCAGTAGCAGCATCTCGCAAACGCCAACTCTTTCCTAGGCAGGCTACGCTTTGTATCACCGCTTTCCAGAATACGCACACAGCTGAAAACCTCTTAGGCAACTGAGGAAGATCATCGCAGAATGGCTTACCCCAATTGGACTCTCCTGTGGATTTGTGGCATCGGACAACACCAGGAATATTGTGTGTGCATTAAATCTGGGCAAATTCCAGCACGTCCCATGTTTTGCACATACCTTGAATTTGGTGGTGCAGAATTATTTAAAAAACGACAGGGGCGTGCAAGAGATGCTGTCGGTGGCCAGAAGAATTGCGGGACACTTTCGGCGTACAGGCACCACGTACAGAAGACTGGAGCATCACCAAAAACGTCTGAACCTGCCCTGCCATCATCTGAAGCAAGAAGTGGTAACGAGGTGGAATTCAACCCTCTATATGCTTCAGAGGTTGGAGGAGCAGCAAAAGGCCATTCAAGCCTATACAACTGACCACGATATAGGAGGTGGAATGCAC
Source organism: Pseudophryne corroboree (assembly GCF_028390025.1). NCBI lineage: Eukaryota > Metazoa > Chordata > Amphibia > Anura > Myobatrachidae > Pseudophryne > Pseudophryne corroboree. The sequence goes on from NC_086451.1 coordinate 405,176,417, forward strand.
CTGTCTCAAGCGCAGTGGAGAATGATTTCAACGTTGTGCAAGGTTCTGCAACCTTTTGAACTTGCCACACGTGAAGTCAGTTCAGACACTGCCAGCCTGAGTCAGGTCATTCCCCTCATCAGGCTTTTGCAGGAGAAGCTGGAGACATTGAAGGAGGAGCTAACACTGAGCGATTCCGCTAGGCATGTGGGACTTGTGGATGGAGCCCTTAATTCGCTTAACAAGGATTCACGGGTGGTCAATCTGTTGAAATCAGAGCACTACATTTTGGCCACCGTGCTCGATCCTAGATTTAAAATCTACGTTGTATCTCTCTTTCCGGCAGACACAAGTCTGCAGGGGTTCAAAGAACTGCTGGTGAGAAAATTGTCAAGTCAAGCGGAACGCGACCTGTCAACATCTCCTCCTTCACATTCTCCCGCAACTGGGGGTGCGAGGAAAAGGCTCAGAATTCCGAGCCCACCCGCTGGCGGTGATGCAGGGCAGTCTGGAGCGACTGCTGATGCTGACATCTGGTCCGGACTGAAGGACCTGCCAACGATTACGGACATGTCGTCTACTGTCACTGCATATGATTCTCTCACCATTGAAAGAATGGTGGAGGATTATATGAGTGACCGCATCCAAGTAGGCACGTCAGACAGTCCGTACGTATACTGGCAGGAAAAAGAGGCAATTTGGAGGCCCTTGCACAAACTGGCTTTATTCTACCTAAGTTGCCCTCCCACAAGTGTGTACTCCGAAAGAGTGTTTAGTGCCGCCGCTCACCTTGTCAGCAATCGGCGTACGAGGTTACTTCCAGAAAATGTGGAGAAGATGATGTTCATTAAAATGAATTATAATCAATTCCTCCATGGAGACATTCACCAGCAATTGCAATCCACAAAGTACACAGGGAGCTGTGATGGTGGATTCCAGTGGGGACGAATTGATAATCTGTGAGGAGGGGGATGTACACGGTGATGAATCGGAGGATGATGATGAGGTGGACATCTTGCCTCTGTAGAGCCAGTTTGTGCAAGGAGAGATTAATTGCTTCTTTTTTGGTGGGGGTCCAAACCAACCCGTCATTTCAGTCACAGTTGTGTGGCAGACCCTGTCACTGAAATGATGGGTTGGTTAAAGTGTGCATGTCCTGTTTATACAACATAAGGGTGGGTGGGAGGGCCCAAGGACAATTCCATCTTGCACCTCTTTTTTCTTTCATTTTTCTTTGCGTCATGTGCTGTTTGGGGAGTGTTTTTTGGAAGGGCCATCCTGCGTGACACTGCAGTGCCACTCCTAGATGGGCCAGGTGTTTGTGTCGGCCACTAGGGTCGCTTATCTTAGTCACACAGCTACCTCATTGCGCCTCTTTTTTTTCTTCTTTGCGTCATGTGCTGTTTGGGGAGTATTTTTTGGAAGGGCCATCCTGCGTGACACTGCAGTGCCACTCCTAGATGGGCCAGGTGTTTGTGTCGGCCACTAGGGTCACTTATCTTAGTCACACAGCTACCTCATTGCGCCTCTTTTTTTTCTTCTTTGCGTCATGTGCTGTTTGGGGAGTATTTTTTGGAAGGGCCATCCGGCCTGACACTGCAGTGCCACTCCTAGATGGGCCAGGTGTTTGTGTCGGCCACTAGGGTCGCTTAGCTTACTCACACAGCTACCTCATTGCGCCTCTTTTTTTCTTTGCGTCATGTGCTGTTTGGGGAGTGTTTTTTGGAAGGGCCATCCTGCGTGACACTGCAGTGCCACTCCTAGATGGGCCAGGTGTTTGTGTCGGCCACTTGGGTCGCTGAGCTTAGTCACACAGCTACCTCATTGCGCCTCTTTTTTTCTTTGCGTCGTGTGCTGTTTGGGGAGTGTTTTTTGGAAGGGCCATCCTGCGTGACACTGCAGTGCCACTCCTAGATGGGCCAGGTGTTTGTGTCGGCCACTTGGGTCGCTGAGCTTAGTCATCCAGCGACCTCGGTGCAAATTTTAGGACTAAAAATAATATTGTGAGGTGTGAGGTGTTCAGAATAGACTGAAAATGAGTGGAAATTATGGTTATTGAGGTTAATAATACTTTGGGATCAAAATGACCCCCAAATTCTATGATTTAAGCTGTTTTTTAGGGTTTTTTGAAAAAACACCCGAATCCAAAACACACCCGAATCCGACAAAAAAAATTCGGTGAGGTTTTGCCAAAACGCGTTCGAACCCAAAACACGGCCACGGAACCGAACCCAAAACCAAAACACAAAACCCGAAAAATTTCCGGTGCACATCTCTAATTGTGGTGCCTGCGGCTACTTGGGACTTGGAGGATTCCAAGTTACTGGACATAGTCAGGGCCCTGAAAAGTATATGTTTCCAGGACAGCTGGAGTCAGGAAGACTGACTCGCTATTTATCCTGTATGCACCCAACAAGCTGGGTGCTCCTGCTTCTAAGCAGACGATTGCTCGCTGGATCTGTAGCACGATTCAACTTGCACATTCTGCGGCTGGACTGCCGCACCCTAAATCTGTAAAAGCCCATTCCACGAGGAAAGTGGACTCTTCTTGGGCGGCTGCCCGAGGGGTCTCGGCTTTACAACTTTGCCGAGCTGCTACTTGGTCAGGGGCAAACACGTTTGCAAAATTCTACAAATTTGATACCCTGGCTGAGGAGGACCTTGAGTTCTCTCATTCGGTGCTGCAGAGTCATCGGCACTCTCCCGCCCGTTTGGGTGCTTTGGTATAATCCCCATGGTCCTTACGGAGTCCCCAGCATCCACTAGGACGTCAGAGAAAATAAGATTTTACTCACCGGTAAATCTATTTCTCGTAGTCCGTAGTGGATGCTGGGCGCCCGTACCAAGTGCGGACTGTCTGCAATACTTGTATATAGTTATCATTAACTAAAAGGGTTATTGTTGAGCCATCTGTTGAGAGGCTCTGTTATGTTCATACTGTTAACTGGGTATCATATCACGAGTTATACGGTGTGATTGGTGTGGCTGGTATGAGTCTTACCCGGGATTCAAAATCCTTCCTTATTGTGTCAGCTCTTACGGGCACAGTATCCTAACTGAGGTCTGGAGGAGGGTCATAGTGGGAGGAGCCAGTGCACACCAGGTAGTCCTAAATCTTTCTTAGCTGTGCCCAGTCTCCTGCGGAGCCACTATTCCCCATGGTCCTTACGGAGTCCCCAGCATCCACTACGGACTACGAGAAATAGATTGACCGGTGAGTAAAATCTTATTTTCCACTTACATTTGAAAAAATCCAAATATCAGAGGATCCATTTAAAAAAAAAAAAAGGACAGACGTTCTCAAGTTCCCAATAGGAAAATATTAATTTCACTTGGTATACCATATGAAAGCGGAGAAAGCTTTCATCTGTCCTGTGTCAAAGCTGCCTTTTGGCTCAACCCTGAATACACATGTGGTCTGGTTACCCCCCATGAGGTGCTTCCCTTAAGAGGCAACCACAGACAAAAGACTGTCCTGTCAGTTAATGTGACCTTTCCCTTGAATTCAATTACCTTTGATGTACAGACATTACAGTCAACAAAAGACCTTCCTAGGCCTGAATTACCAGTAACATGCTAATGATACCTTCTGAGATAGCAAAAGCTTTTCCTGTATCTGCCTGGGATCAAAGTTATCCTTATTGAATGAACATTTAAATTGAACATCCTCTAATACCCATCCTAGTATCACAGGCAAACTATAACTGGCAATATTGCGATCAATATTTCCTACCTAATACGGTATCTCTGATCCTCACAATGCATATGACAGCTTTCAACAAAAATAGGATTAGGTCCACCTTTCAGAGGAATAGTACCAGCAAATGGGTACACAATAGCATAAGATAGTCAATAGCAGGCTCTGGAACACTATGCAGATAATTGCTCCAGTAGGAAACGAGGTTTCACTCCAATTTGGTATGGACAGTCCCCATGTTGTGTGTGAAGACCAATGTGTTTCTACTCCAAATTAGTCTTTGTCAAGGTGATATATCTCACCCTGTGTACCTGTTCGTATAGTAGACATTTTAAGGTCAAGCGTACATACCAAACCTAACAAGCCTCATGGCAACATTATGAAGGGGTCCCTGTCCCAGTGCTTCTAGAGAAAAATCGCTCCACAGCAGGTGTTAATTTTAATAGATTCCTAATTGTATGCCCCATTTCCTGAACCATAGTAGTGTCTAAGTTAATGTTATACCCAACAGATGTGCCCTAACTTGTATTATGAACCATAGTAGTACCAGAGATAAGTTATATCACATTGTAGTGCTGTCAGTACACATTCTGCAACATAGTACAACCAAATCACATTGTGACATACAGGGTGAGATTCAATTCTCTTTCTCACTAGCAGCCACTAGATGGTGCTCAACGGAGCTATTCAATTGTAGCTCCGTTTGGGCAAAAATGGCTGTCGGCATCTGCATTTCATCTCGCACCCCCCAGGGGTAGCGAGCTGAAATGCATGAAAAGTGATCCATTTGGGCGCCCCAAATGGCACTTTTCACAATCATGCTGGCCCTTTGGCTTTACACAGCTAGACCCAACCACTATGGTCACAATCAGGGGGATATAAAAGATTAATTGAGTATTGCCCCACAATTTCACATCACTTTAGATAGGCGATTGGGCACAATAGAACAATTGAATATCGCCCACAGTGTCCACAGTTTATATTATGGCACATTATAGTGCCCTCCAGTTAATTTTAAAAGACATTACAATGAGCAGATCCAGAGGCATAACTAAATATATTATAGGCCCCTATGTACCACCCAAAGATTAAGGACCCATATGTACCACCCAATGGTGAAAAAAAATATATATATCTCATGTAACTTTGACAGAGAAGGTGGGCCCCTCTTAGCTTTGGGCCCCATAGCAGCTGCACCCCCTGCACCTACAGTATGGTAGTAGATATCAGGGACATGCGGTGAGCTAAATGACTCAGGAGGCACTAGCTTGCACCTGAGCCAAATTTACATGCAATATATGAGCCAAAGGGTACATGTGGGCATTATACACAGGTGCAGAAGTATAAATGCCTGAAAATTTGGTGAGTTTTGATCAGAGATGTATGGAAAAGATACACAGGTGAGGCACTGCCTCACCTGCCATAGACTTTTTACTCCAGAGTCTTGGCAATAAAAATTATTAGAATAATGCAAAAAAGATATTTCAAACATATTCTTTGTATTTGTCATATACTTTATACAGTCAAAACTCTGGCACAAACGTTAGTATGACAGGAAAGGCTCTGCCTCACCCCACGTCACTGGTAGATATGCCCTTGCCTTTGGTAGTGTGTATCCTTTTAGCTTCACTTCTCTTATTGTTCTCCTTGGTACACCCATTGGGACCAGGTCTGTGAATCTTTGCATTTCATGGATCATTGCTTCCGTGTAAGGCATGTTTTTCCTGTCTTGTACCATCGGATTGCGATTTCTGCCAATGATGTGGTCAATTTCCTTCTGAACTTTGGCTGGAGAACAGGTAACAAAACAATGGAATAATAATATTAACATTTGTAACAAGGATATTAATGTACAATTTACACTATTTTGTTAATGAACCTGTGGTTTTCAAATTTAGGTTTCAGGAAAATGTGTCAGTGATTAATGAATACACCTGTGCACCTGCTAGATAACCTGGGAAATATGAACTGTTGGAGTCCTGAGGACTATGGGCCTAATTCAGACCTGATCACAGCAGCAAATCTGTTAGCAAATAGGCAAAACCATGGGCCTAATTCAGAGTTAATCGCAGCAGCAAATTTGTTAGCAGTTGGGCAAAACCATGGTGGTCATTCCGAATTGATCGCACGTAGCAACTTTTTGCTGCTTGTGCGATCAACTAGACGCCGCCTATGGGGAAGTGTATTTTAGCATAGCAGGGCTGCGATCGCTTGTGCAGCCCTGCTATGCTAAAAAAGTTTTGTGCAAATGTGGAAGTGTGTTCTGGCACTGGGGCGGTGTGCCCTATCCCAGTGCCGGACGAGTGACAGCTTGCAGGGGATCTGTGTCTCCTACGAGACAGAGTGGCCATCAGCGCTGGGGCAGCTTGTCTGTCCACAGCGCTGGTTGTACATAATTGGTGATGGACAGCACTGCAGCAGTGGCACTTCAAACTTGGTGCCATTTTGGCAGCCAATCGGAAGTGCCAGCGGCAGGATTTTGAATCCGGCACCGTCCGTGACCCAATCACGACTCACGGGGCGCTGGCCAATCATGTGCGGCCACGACAAGCCAATCCGCGCTTACCGCGTCATTGGCCCCACCCGCAGCGAGTTACATCAGACGCTGCCAGGATGAGGAGAAGACGGGAGGCCGTGCCGAAAAGCTGTGAAGAGATGGGCAGCACCAGAAGACTGCAGATGCTGCACGGAGAGTTCCTGAGGCCGTGGAAGAGGCCTGAAGACGCGGGCGGCGCTAGAGAAGTTGTCCAGCAGTGGCTGGATGCAGAAGAGTGGTGGCGGCACTGCTGGCCAGGATGAGCCAGAGGCAGAAGACTGAAGCGCAGGACCCGGAGAGGCCACCAGGGGAGGAATGCAAACGAGCTAACAAAGCTCCCCCCTGGTGCCTCTCCCACCAGTACAGGTAGGCCCTCAGTGAGGGTGCCTGTCACCCCACCTTCTCTCCTCCCTAGACCATCAGGGATCGGGCATTAGGCCCGTGGGGGACTGTCAGGCCACTGGCATGTGGCGCAAGGTAGGCGGGCATTAGGCCCATGGGCAAGTTCAGGCAATAGGCCTGTGGGAATAGTTAGAGGGCATTAGTCACAGTTAATAAGTGCCCCCCAGGAGAAAAGGGTGGTACTGGGTGATAGGCCCAGGCCACTCCAATGTGCCCAAAGAAGGAAGGCTTATTAGCCTGAGCCCCTCTGTATAAGAGTGATCTGGTCACTAGGCCCAGGTCACTCCACCCTGCCCCACGATAGACAGGTGCTAGGCCAGTGGGTAAAGTCAGGCCTCCGGCTTGTGTGCATTTAGTGGGGGCAATAGGCCCAAGTGAGTATGTGGGGAGGTGGGCAGGCTTTAGAGGCGCCCACTCCCAAGTAATTCTAAAGTAGGTTTCCCCTGTGTAGAAGAGCGTTCCAGCTCCACACTCATAGCCACAATAGTATTCAGGGACAAGGAAGGGCTGGCCAGCGGTAGGTAGGGATTTAAAGGGACAGCACTATTTAACGGTGATATTGTGATGTGTGTTGTTACCGTGCAGTGCAAAGTGTTTGAGGGCTCTGTTCATGTAGCTAGTGTAGCGGACGCACACTAGGGTAGTTCTTGGCCCTGCATGGCTGTTTTCTTGTTTCCGGCGAATGGTGAACCTTGCATGCAGGTGCAAGGTTGAATTTACATCTGGTGAGAGAGTACCGATAGGTGAAATTCGTGCCAAGGATGACCTTCACCTAGCCCGAAAATTCTATTTCTCTTGTCAGGGGGGGGGGGGGGGGGGGGTTCGGTCCGCAGTTACGAGGAACGGCACTCAGCAATCTCCTCCCCCCTAGGTCATCATGTCCAGGTCCATTTGGAGTTTGGAGTTCCAGGTCTGTCTGAGTTTCCACGACCTGAAGGTGAGAGGGTGCGGTGTCTGGTAAGTAGTAAGTCTACACCTGCACAACAGCAGGCACTACACCGTACCGCCACTCTCACATTTGGCATAGTTGGCAGCAGGGCTGCCACCAGAAATTGTGGGGCCCGGGTCTGACAAAATAGGCAGGGTCCCCCATCCACACACTTTTACAATAAATATCCTAGGCAGACATTCTCATTCTCACCTTTTTCTTGATTTTACTGAATGTCTATGCCTTTTTTCTGCACCCTGTCTGATCTATTTTTCATTATGTTTCCCTCCACCATATTTATCCTATTCCTACTTCTTCCTTTTTGTTCTCTTCTCATTCCCTTAATCCCTTTGACCCTTTCTGTGTATATTGCAGCATCATGACATGACAGCTGAGCCAGCCCCGGGCCCCCTTCTCAGAGTCACAAACACATACATACTCACCCTTTGTAAATCCACAGGGGCGTAAGTTCATACCAAACGCCCTGAGGCGTAGATGATGGTGCCCCCCCTCACCCGCACTTTCACTCCATCAGTCCAGTCAACCAATGACAGCTTCTTCACCACCCCCTGATAACCGCTTCCCACTCCCAACCTCTAGAAAGCTCTCCCAGCCTCCTATCCTTTAAAAGTGCCCTTAAAACTCTTATTTTCATTCAAGATTCCCACCCCTGAACCATACTGTATATCCAGGCTCTACTTACTTACCCAAACTCCACTACTATCTGTGTGTCCACCCATATGCGCGGAAGTATCTAATCTCTCTGCCCTATTATCTTTTACCTTAATAGGTAATTTATGTACCATGGCCACGTGTGACCATCCTGCGGGGGATACAGCCATGCGTGACCATCCTTCGGGGGATACAGCCACGCGTGACCATCCTGCTGAGCCAGAAAGCATTCAGGAGGGGAGGGTGATCGGTACAACCTGCTGTTTCCTGTATGCCTTTTTCAGCAGAAATGCTGTTGTACTTTGATGAAGTAATGAATGATCTTTCTAAGTTTCAACACAATTAGTTTAAGAAATAAAGCAACATATAGCGAATGTTTTGCCATGGCTTATTCTCTTAGTATTTCCGCCATAGAACTGCACTTTGAGGGACAATGCTGAAGTAGCCCAACAATTCACACCTCAGCCCCCCATTGCTAAGGAGCAATAGGAGGGAGTAATGTATGATGGGCACCCTTAGCTGCCATGGCAACGGGTGTAACATTGAATCTACACTGTACAATGTCTAATTGCCCCTGTCATCTACCTGCTCTCTCGCTTCCCGCTGACCAGCCTGAGACTTGGTTCTTAAGATCTTGCAGACACTCCTGGGCGGTGTTTAATGTGGTAGAAGCCTGTGGATCAGGAGGCAGCGGCGGGAGGCGAGCAGCCAGGGGGTTAGGAGGCAGGGGCAGGAGCCGGACAGCTGGGAGATCAGGAGGCAGTGGCAGGAGGCGGGTAGCAGGGGGATCAGGAAGTGGGTGCTGGGCAGAAGGGGGAACGCGGGGGCGGGAGCCGGGCATCCGAGGGTTAAGGAGGAGGGAGCCGGAGACTCAGAGTGCTGGCAGCGGTGGACGGTGGGGAGCAGCCTAAGCAGAAAGGGAGTGGCGGCGGCCTCAGACAGTCTCAATGGTGTTGCCCACCGGCCGCCAGGATATGTAGGGGTGGTAGCAGCAGCGGTCCGCTCCCCCGGTGGCAGCCGCCGCCGGGAATAGAGACCGGCTGGCAGTTTGAGCAGCCCGGGCCCTCCACTCTGTCAGAGTGGATGGGGCCCTGGACAACTGTACACAGGGCACCCCCTTGATGGCGGCCCTGGTCGGCAGGATAAAGGACCATGGACACGATGTGGAACGTCCCCAGGAAGACCCCCTGCGGGCGGCTCCGGAACAGACCCACCCCCGGCGTGTGAGGACAAGAGCGACTGGGTAACGGTGTCTGGGACAGACATCCTGTAGATGGTGCAGCGGTCGGTCCAGCGTGGAAAAGAAGAGTGCCTGGAACAAGGGCACAAGAAGGCCGCTGTGACACCCTGCCAGAAGTGTCAGCAATTGGGACAATTTGCAGACAAATGTACATGCCGAGAGACTAAGGAGAAAAGGCCAAGACACGTCCTAGAATAAGGTCACCCAGGTGGTCCAGCGAGCGGACCAAAGACGCTGTCAGAAGGGCCAAGCGTAGAAAGAGTCCTGTTGTTTGCTCTGCGTAAACTACATGCATGAGCATAACAGCTGTCCTTGGGATGACGAGTGGAGCCAAGACGAGGTCGAGTTCTGGTGTGAAAGCTGTGGAGATCCCCGGCATCGGCTTCCGGAGTGTCCATGGACTGAAGACTGGGCAGAGTACGAGGCCACGGTGAAGCAACAGGTGGAGTCTCATCAGGAACTATGGAACCGGGTGACTGAAGAATCCGTGTGTGCCCTTTGTAAGGAGAAGGGACACAAGCTTCCCGATTGACCATGGGATGAACAACGGATGATTGCATATAGCCGAGTACAGAGATAGGAGGAAGAAACCAGAGAAATGGAGCAGAAGAGCCTGCTTGAAGTTAGTTTGCAGGTGCCCATTTCATCTGAGCCAGCGCCAATGGGTGAAGATCCCTCAGTGAAGGAGGAGGCCAAGGAACCCGTCTTGAAGAAGGTGGCAGTAACACTCCCTTGTTGGAAGAGTCGGCAAAAGGGACATTCAGCCAATGAGTGTCCCTGGGTAGATGCCGCTGACTTATTCTGCCCCAAGAGAGCGACTCCAATGAAAGTGGATCCTTACCCGCAGAAGGCGGACGTGGATGACTGGGAGGAAAAGAGACCACGCTGCGAGGAAAAGCGTGAAGACCAAGTGACAGACATGTCCAGAAGTTCCCCACAATGGAACTGTCCACGACCAGGACATGTAGAGCTGAAGTGTCCTGGGTATCGTGAGATACCAGCAGAAGAAAAGTACACTGCGGAACAGACAAGAGTACGCTGAAGAGTATAGTCCCCTAGTCCAGGTGTCGGTGGAGAAGAACCCTGACTCGTGTGAGATGTCCGCCTTGTTTGACGACGAATCTCGCCATCAAGAACAGATGTTGGATGACTCGGGCATAGGAAGTGCTGACGAGAGTGACAGGCAGGATCGAGTGGAGTCGTGCTCGCAGTCAATTGCCCTCCGTGAAGAGGAGGAGATGGTCCTGGAGCAAGATCACTTGCCGGCTGTGGACAGTTGGACGGACACATGGGGAGGAGATATGTGTGATGTCGTGGGAGGACCGGTTCTAGAGGAAGACATGGGACCGTTGGAGATGCCCCACGAGGAAACACTGCAATTGGTGGCTGTTGCCCAGGAGGAAACGGATGCCCCGGAGGCTTCCACTGTTGGGTGGCGGTCGGTCCCACACCCTGAAGACAGTGATGATGCCCCAGACGATATGGGAGGCCAAGATTGGGTGACTGTTGCACCCATGGATGAGGATTACCCCTTGTGGCCTACAGTAAGTTGTGAAGATGAGTCGCCACTCCCCCAGAGGATCCGCAGATTGAGGTCAGGAAGTACAAAGAAGAGGAGCCCGGAGCCAGCAGAAGAAGTATGTGGAGTCACAGTCGGTCCAGGCTGGGCCCTCGAACACAACCTCACCAGAGGGACTTTGGAATTCCCTGACAGTGGACATCAAGAGGACCTTTGTAGGGACTACAAAGGAAAAAGGACGGGGGGATGTGGAAGTGTGTTTCAGCGCTGGGGTAGTGTGCCCGCTCTCAGTGCCGGACGAGCGTCAGCTTGCAGGGGATCTGTATCCCCTGCGAGACAGAGTGACCATCAGCGCTGGGGCGGCTTGTCTATCCCCAGCGCTGGTTGCACAGAAGCGGCGACGGATAACCACGCAGTAGCGGCGCTTCAAACTTGGCGCTGTTTTGGCAGCCAATCGGAAGCAACAGCGGCGGGATTTTGAATCTGGCGCTCGCCGCGTCATAGGCCCCGTCTGCGGCGAGTGATGTTATACGCTGACGGGATGAGGAGAAGATGGAAGACCACGCTGAAGAGCGGTGAAGAGACGGGCAGCACCAGAATACCACAGACAAAGATGTCCAGTGGCGGCTGGACACAGAAGAGCAGCGGCGGTGGCGCTGGCCAGGATGGGTCAAAGGCAGAAGACTGAAGCGGAGGACCCGGAGAGGCCACCAAGGGAGGAATGCAAAAGAGCTAACGAAGCTCCCCCCTGGTGCCTCTCCCACTGGTACAGGTAGGCCATCGGTGAGGGCTCTAGTCACCCCACCTTCTCTCCTCCCTAGATCAGGGATCGGGCATTAGGCCCGTGGGGGACTGTCAGGCCACCGGCCTGTGGCGCAAGGTAGGTGGGCATTAGGCCTGTGGGCAAGTTCAGGCAATAGGCCTGTAGGGATAGTTAGAGGGCATTAGGAACAGTTAATAAGTGCCCCCCTGGTGAATAAGGGCGGTACTGGTCGCTAGGCCCAGGCCACTCGAACGTGCCCAAAGTAGGCAGGCTTGTAAGCCTGAGCCCCACTGTAGAACAGTGATCTGGGCACTAGGCCCAGGTCACTCCACCCGGCATCACGATAGGTGGTGTCACAACTGAGGGCTGGTGTTGGTAACTGGAAGCCTCAGTTGCAGGGGCTATTGGGTACCTGAATTTAGGAGGTGAAAGGAGACTCCTAGACATGCGCTGAGATAGTAGTACCAAATGCCCAAAGGCGTGACCACGACAACATGAGGTGCCTTTGAGCGATTTTATTAAACAATAAAAGTCAGATAATGTGCAACCAAACAATAATGTCACAAGTGAGTCTCTGAAACACTACTGGTCAAGACCAGTAATCCGGAGTATAAATGGTAGTGCTCTATTATACTTGGGAACACAGGTGATGCATGAAGTGATGCTGGGGATCGCAGGTAAAGCTTTGAGTGTAGCTGGGGTTCGCAGGTAAAACTGTAAGTGAAGCTGGGATTCGCAGGTAAAGCTGTAAGTGAAGCTGGGGTTCGCAGGATCAATACTCCACTGTAATGGTGAGTACTGGCAGTAGAGTAAACAGAGGACTGCTGGAGAGCGGCTGTTGGAAAGCCGGAGTAATACACTCTGCTAGCGCTGGGTGCAGGAACAAGGGAGGCAGGTTGCACCACAGAGCGTCAGCATAGGAGAACTGGAGCTGCACCGCAGAGAGTAACCACAAGGGAGTCAGGCTGTACTACAGGGAAAGTCCACAGGAGAGTCCACAGTAAAACTGCGCACTGGAGTCGCTGGAGAGACAATTGAAGCACTGACAACCTTCTGGGTGCTGGGACAGGATATTTATACCTGCTGGACAGCAGGGATTGGCTGACAATTGTGCTCAGGCTACAGCAGCGCTGCGGATAGGTGAGAAGAGTGACATGTGGTACAATCCAAAATGGCTGCGCCCATAGACAGAGTCCGAAGGGCAAAGAAGCACTCTGAAACCATGTGTCAAACAACAATGGCGGTGGAGGCCGCAGCAGCAGAAACTCCAGGCGCACAGAAGCGCACAGCGGCCACAGGGATGACAGCAGCGGCACACCAAGGACGCACATCCAGCGGAAGACCACAGGCGCGACAGTAACGGCCGCGACGTGGCCGAGAGCGCCGCACCACCGTAAGTGCATACACTGAGGAGACCGCTGACCCAGGGCTGCAGGCAATAACTATGAGATGCAACCTAAAACACAGTCATAGCCCAGCCCTGGCTCGCTGAGCCAATCTCAGGAGACACCTAACGGGTAGGAAACGGTGTCCAGTCACCCGGATCGTGACAGCTGGGCACTAGGCCCGTGGGTAAAGTCAGGCCTCCGGCCTGTGTACATTTAGAGGGGGCAGTAGGCCCAAGGGAGTGTGTGGGGAGGTGGGCAGGCTTGGTAGGTTTTCCCCTATGTAGAGAAGCGGTCCAGCTCCACACTAGTCAATAGCCACAATAGTATTCAGGGACAAGGAAGGGCTGGCCGGCGGGAGGGAGGGATTTACAGGGACAGCACTGTTTAATCTTGTACGGTGATATTGTGATGTGTGTTGTTACCGTGCAGAGCAAAGTGTTTGTTTTGAAGTTTGTGTTGCACCATCCACACCTAAACTAGTTTGAGGGCTCTGTTCATGTAGCTAGTGTAGAAGACGCACACTAGGGTAGTTCTTGACCCTGCATGACTGTAAGTGGAGAAGATCGGAGTACAAGATTTGTGACGGTGAGAAACATCTCTGTCCGTGTCTCCCTTTCTGTGTGTGTTTGTCCATATCTGTCTCCCTTCCTCCAGGGCGAACGGTGAACCTTGCACGCAGGTGCAAGATTGAATTTACATCTGGTGCGAGAGTAACGATAGGGGAAATTCGGGCTCTGAGGCAGAGTGCTGAGGGTGACCTTCACCTAGCCCAAAAATTCTATTTCTCTTGTCGGAGGGCGTTTCGGTCCGCAGTTAGCAGGAATGGCACTCAGCAATCTCCTTCCCCCTAGGTCATTGTGTCTGGGTCCATTTGGAGTTCCAGGTCTGTCTGAGTTTCCACGACCTGAAGGTGAGAGGGTGCGGCGCCTGGTAAGTAGTGAGTCTACACCTGCACAGCAGCAGGCACTACACCGCACAACTCCGCACCACCACTCTCTCACAGAACAAGACTAGCCCTGCAGTTACTTACCCTTGCGATGGATACAGCGATGAAGGTCCCGGAATTGACGTCAGACAACCGCCCTCCAAACGCCCTCCAAACACCTGGACACGCCTGCGTTCGGATCTCCATGCCCAGAAAACGGTGAGTATCCGTCCCGGAATGCCTCCCTGCTGTCAATCTTCGTGCGATCGCGCTAACGATCACTTTCTTCTTTCTTCTGGTGAATGCCCGGCGATGGCTGTCACTGGGCAATGACACACGTGCGCATTGAGGGTGCCACAAATGCGCATTTCCAACCCATTCGCACCGCAACGATGAACCACAGCGTGCGAACGGAATGGAATGACCCCCCCATGTGCACTGTAGGGGGGGGATATAACATGTGCAGAGAGAGTTACATTTGGGTGGGGTGTGTTCAAACTGAAATCGAAACTGCAGTGCAAAAATAAAGCAGCCAGTATTTACCCTGCACAGGAACAAAATAACCCACCCAAACTTAACTCTCTCTGCAAACTTTATATCTGCCACACCTGCAGTGCACATGGGGGGGGTCATTCCAAGTTGATTGCACGCTGCTGATTTTCACTGCGCTGCGATCAGGTCTCTACTGCGCATGCGTATGCACCACAATGCACACACGCGTCGTACAGGTACAATGCGGATCGTTGCTGAGCTATGGATTTAACGAAGAATCCATTCGCACAGCTGATCGCAAGAAGATTGACAGAAAGAGGGCGTTTATGGGTGTCAACTGACCGTTTTCTGGGAGTGGTAGGGAAAAATGCAAGCGTGTCCAGGCGTTTGGAGGGCGGGTGTGTTACGTCAATTCTGGCACCAAAAAGACTGAAGTAGAGATGAGCGTGTTTGGTTCATTGAGATACGAACCCACCCGAACTTCACCTATTTTACACGGGTCCGAGGCAGCCTCGGATCTTCCCGCCTTACTCGTTTAACCCAAAAGCGCCTGAACGTCATCATCCCGCTGTCGGATTCTGGTGAGATTCCTATTCTATATAAAGAGCCGCGCGTCGCCGCCATTTTCACTCGTGCATTGGAGATTGAACGGAGAGGATGTGGCTGTGTTCTCTCCCTGAAAAGCTCTGTATCTGTGCTCAGTGTGCTGCAAATATCTGTGCTCAGTATGCTACAAATATCTGTGCTCAGTGTGCTGTAAATATCTACGTTCTCTGCCTGAAAACGTTCCATATCTGTGCTCAGTGTGCTGCAAATATCTGTGCTCAGTGTGCTGCATTGTGGAGACCACCAGTATATAATTATAGTAGTACAGTACAGTAGGCCATTGCTGTATCTTGCAGCTCTGTGTCAAGCGTACTATCCATATCTGTGCAGCATTATTGTAAGCAGTATATTGTAGGAGAGTGCAGCATTTGGTGACCAGCAGTATACATATAGTACAGTACAGTAGGCCATTGCTGTATCGTGCAGCTCTGTGTCAAGTATACTATCCATATCTGTGCAGCATTGTTGTGACCAGTATATAGTAGGACAGTGCAGCATTTTGGTGACCAGCAGTATACATATAGTACAGTAGGCCATTGCTGTATCTTGCAGCTCTATGTCAATTATACGCTCCATATCTGTGCTCAGTGTGCTGCAAATATCTGTGCTCAGTGTGCTGCATTGTGGGGACCACCAGTATATAATTATAGGAGTACAGTACCGTAGGCCATTGCTGTATTTTGCAGCTCTGTGTCAAGTGTACTATCCATATCTGTGCTGCATTATTGTGAGCAGTATATTGTAGGAGAGTGCAGCATTTTGGTGACCAGCAGCATACATATAGTACAGTACAGTAGGCCATTGCTGTATCTTGCAGCTCTGTGTCAAGTATACTATCCATATCTGTGCTGCATTTTTGTGAGCAGTATATAGTAGGACAGTGCAGCATTTTGGTGACCAGCAGCATACATATAGTACAGTACAGTAGGCCAGTGCTGTATCTTGTAGCTCTGTGTCAAGTATACTATCCATATCTGTGCTTCATTGTTGTGAGCAGTATATAGTAGGACAGTGCAGCATTTTGGTGACCAGCAGTAGTAGTACAGACAGTACAGTAGGCCATTGCTATTGATATGTTACTGGCATATAATTCCACACATTAAAAAATGGAGAACAAAAATGTGGAGGGTAAGATAGGGAAAGTTCAAGATCCACTTCCACCTCGTGCTGAAGCTGCTGCCACTAGTCATGGCCGAGACGATGAAATGCCATCAACATCGTCTGCCAAAGCCGATGCCCAATGTCATAGTAAAGAGCATGTAAAATAATAAAAAAAAAAGTTCAGTAAAATGACCCAAAAATCTAAATTAAAAGTGTCTGAGGAGAAGCGTAAACTTGCCAATATGCCATTTACGACACGGAGTGGCAAGGAACCGCTAGAAAAATGAAAAGACTTAAGCTGGCAAAAGCACAGCAAAAAACTGTGCATTCTTCTAAATCACAAATCACCAAGGAGAGTCCAATTGTGTTGGTTGCGATACCTGACCTTCCCAACACTGGACGGGAAGTGGTGGCGCCTTCCACCATTTGCACGCACCCTGCAAGTGCTGGAAGGAGCACCCACAGTCCAGTTCCTGATAGTCAAATTGAAGATGTCACTGTTGAAGTACACCAGGATGAGGATATGGGTGTTGCTGGCGCTGAGGAGGAAATTGACAAGGAGGATTCTGATGGTGAGGTGGTTTGTTTAAGTCAGGCACCCGGGGAGACACTTGTCCGTGGGATGAATATGGCCATTGACATGCCTGGTCAAATTACAAAAAAAAATCACCTCTCCGGTGTGGAATTATTTTAACAGAATTGCGGACAACAGGTGTCAAGCTGTGTGTTGCCTTTGTCAAGCTGTAATAAGTAGGGGTAAGGACGTTAACCACCTTGGAACATCCTCACTTATACGTCACCTGGAGCGCATTCATCAGAAGTCATTGACAAGTTCAAAAACTTTGGGTGACAGCGGAAGCAGTCCACTGACAATTAATCCCCTTCCTCTTGTACCCAAGCTCCAGCAAACCACATCACCAACTCCCTCAGTGTCAATTTCCTCCTTAGACAGGAAAGCCAATAGTCCTGCAGGCCATGTCACTGCCAAGTCTGACGAGTCCTCTCCTGCTTGGGATTCCTCCGCTGGATCCTGGAGTGTAACGCCTACTGCTCCTGGCTCTGCTGTTGTTGCTGCTGGGAGTCGATCGTCATCCCAGAGGGGAAGTCGGAAGACCACTTGTACTACTTCCAGTAAGCAATTAACTGTCCAACAGTCCTTTGCGAGGAAGATGAAATATTACAGCAGTCCTCCTGTTGCAAAGTGGATAACTCAGGCCTTGGCAGCTGTGTTGGTGTTAGATGTGCGTCCGTTATCCGGCATTAGTTCACAGGCAATTAGAGAATTTCTTGAGGTAGTGTGTCCCTGGTACCAAATACCATCTAGGTTCCACTTCTCTAGGCAGGCGATACCGAAAATGTACACAGACGTCTGAAAAATAGTCACCAGTGTCCTAAAAAATGCAGTTGCACCCAATGTCCACTTAACCACGGACATGTGGACAAGTGGAGCAGGGCAGACTCAGGACTATATGTCTGTGACAGCCCACTGGGTAGATGTGTTGCCTCCCGCAGCAAGAACAGCAGCGGCTGCACCAATAGCAGCATCTCGCAAATACCAACTCGTTCCTAGGTAGGATACCCTTTGTATCACCGCTTTTTATAAGAGGCACACAGCTGACAACCTCTTAAGGAAACTGAGGAACATCATCGCAGAATGGCTTACCCCAATTGGACTCTCTTGGGGATTTGTGACATCGAACAACGCCACCAATATTGTGCGTGCATTATATGTGGGCAAATTCCAGCACGTCCCATGTTTTGCACATACATTGAATTTGGTGGTGCAGAATTATTTAAAAAATGACAGGGGCGTGCAAGAGATGCTGTTGGTGGCCCAAAGAATTGCGGGCCACTTTCGGCATTCAGCCACCGCGTGTCGAAGACTGGAGCACCAGCAAACACTCCTGAACCTGCCCCGCCATCAGCTGAAGCAAGAGATGGTAAGGAGGTGGAATTCAACCCTCTATATGCTTCAGTGGATGGAGGAGCAGCAAAAGACCATTCAAGCCTATACATCTGCCTATGATATAGGCAAAGGAGGAGGAATGCACCTGACTCAAGCGCAGTGGAGAATGATTTCAACGTTGTGCAAGGTTCTGCAACCCTTTGAACTTGCCACACGTGAAGTCAGTTCAGACACTGCCAGCTTGAGTCAGGTCATTCCCCTCATCAGGCTTTTGCAGAAGCAGCTGTAGAGATTGAAGGAGGAGCTAAAACGGAGCGATTCCACTAGGCATGTGGGACTTGTGGATGGAGACCTTCATTCGCTTAACCAGGATTCACGGGTGGTCAATCTGTTGAAATCAGAGCACTACATTTTGGCCACCGTGCTCGATCCTAGGTTTAAAGCCTACGTTGTATCTCTCTGTAACTCTCGCAGACACAAGTCTGCTGAGGTTCAAAGACCTGCTGGTGAGAAAATTGTCAAGTCAAGCGGAATGTGACCCATCACATTACTTCCACAAAATGTGGAGAAGATGATGTTCATCAAAATGATTTATAATCAATTCCTCCGTGGAGACATTCACCAGCAATTGCCTCCAGAAAGTACACAGGGACCTGAGATGGTGGATTCCAGTGTGGACGAATTAATACTCTGTGAGGAGGGGGATGTACACAGTGAAAGGGGTGATGAATTGGACGATGAGGAGGAGGTGGACATCTTGCCTCTCTAGAGCCAGTTTGCGCAAGGAGAGATTGATTGCTTCTATTTTGGTGGGGGCCCAAACCAACCAGTCATTTCAGCCACAGTCGTGTGGCAGACCCTGTGGCTGAAATGATGGGTTTGTTAAAGTGTGCATGTCCTGTTTATACAACATAAGGGTGGGTGGGAGGGGGGCTCAAGGACAATTCCATCTTGCAACTCTTTTTTTTTAATTTATCTTTGCATCATGTGATGTTTGGGGACAATTTTTTGAAGTGCCATCCTGTCTGACACTGCAGTGCCACTCCTAGATGGGCCAGGTGTTTGTGCCGCCCACTTGGGTCGCTTAGCTTAGTCATCCAGCGACCTCGGTGCAAATTTTAGGACTAAAAATAATATTGTGAGGTGTTCAGAATAGACTGGAAATGAGTGGAAATTATGGTTATTGAGGTTAATAATACTATGGGATCAAAATTACCCCCAAATTCTATGATTTAAGCTGTTTTGAGGGTTTTTTTTTTTAAAAAACACCCGAATCCAAAACACACCCGAATCTGCCCAAAAATTTTCAGTGAGGTTTTGCCAAAACGCGTCCGAATCCAAAACACGGCCGCGGAACCGAATCCAATACCAAAACACAAAACCCGAAACATTTCCGGTGCACATCTCTAGACTGAAGTGATCGCAAGGGCTGAGTAAGTTCAGACCTACTCTGAAACTGCACAAAGGCCCTCATTCCGAGTTGTTCGCTCATTAGCTGCTTTTAGCAGCATTGCACACACTAAGCCGCCGCCCTCTGGGAGTGAATCTTAGCTTTGCAGAATTGCGAACGAAAGATTAGCAGAATTGCGAATAGAAATTTCTTAGCAGTTTCTGAGTAGCTCGAGACTTACTCCTACACTGCGATCAGCTCAGTCCTTTTCGTTCCTGGTTTGACGTCACAAACACACCCAGCGTTCGCCCAGCCACTCCCCCGTTTCTACAGACACTCCCGCGTTTTTCCCTGAGACGCCTGCGTTTTTCCGCACACTCCCATAAAACGGCCAGTTTCCGCCCAGAAGCACCCACTTCCTGTCAATCACACTACGATCAGCAGAACGATGAAAAAAACCTTGTTACGCCGTGAGTAAAATACCAAACTTTTGTGCAAATTTACTCGGCGCAGGCGCGCTGCGAACATTGCGCATGCGCATTTTGCGACTAATCGCTCCGTAGCGGGAAAAAAAATAACGAGCGAACAACTCGGAATGAGGGCCAAAATGTTTTTGCAGAGCTCGGCTGCACAGGCGTTCGCACACTTGCAAAGCGAAAATACACTCCCCCGTGGGCAGCGACTATCGTTTGCATGGCTGCTAAAAACAGCTAGCGTGCAATCAACTCGGAATGACCCCCATGGTTTTGCCCAACTGCTAACAAATTTACTGCTGCGATTAACTCTGAATTACCCACCATGTGCACTGCAGGTGTGGCAGATACAACATGTGCAGAGAGAGTTAGGTTTGGGTGGGTTATATTGTTTCTCGGCAGGGTAAATACTGGCTGCTTATTTTTACACTACAATTTAGATTTCAGTTTGAACACACCCCACTCAAATCTAACTCTCTGTGCACATGTTATATCTGCCCCCCCCCCCCCCCCCCCCCACAGTGCACATGGTTTTGCCCATTTGCTAATAAATTTTTGCTGCAGCGATCAGGTCTAAATTAGGCCCCATGTTTGAGAACCACTGCAATAAACTATTGTTATTATAATCACCATAATAACCAGACTACTGTTTGTGATGCTCTCAGCTCTACGAAAGTTAGGTGTTTATTTATTATAAGGAGGCATCCGAAATGCAGCAGAAATGATTATTCTTGACATACTGTAGATAGAGATTTTCTCTATTTAACAAACACTGCAGTCAGCAATGACTATAAGCCGTCACTGAGGCTCTGCAATAAAAATACAACTTTTTTTTCTAAAAAGTTTAATAAAATAAAATCTATTTTTTAACATTATATTTTTATCATTTCCATTTCTTTAAATTAGTCTGCTCCAGGAAGCACAAACCAGTCAATGCTGGGTCATTCATGGGCAGAAAGTACCCAAACTGGCTGACCTATATTACTGATGTATTAAACAGTGGAGGTACTGTAGAATGTACAGTAGGAGATGTGGACAGAAATAGAAAATAAATGTATGTAATAACAAGTGATGTGTACCGGACATTTTTCGGGTTTTGTGTTTTGGTTTTGGATTCGGTTCCGCGGCCGTGTTTTGGATTCGGACGCGTTTTGGCAAAACCTCACCGAAATTTTTTTGTCGGATTCGGGTGTGTTCTGGATTCGGATGTTTTTTACAAAAAACCCTAAAAAACAGCTTAAATCATAGAATTTGGGGGTCATTTTGATCCCATAGTATTATTAACCTCAATAACTATAATTTCCACTCATTTCCAGTCTATTCTGAACACCTCACAATATTATTTTTAGTCCTAAAATTTGCACCGAGGTCGCTGGATGGCTAAGCTAAGCGACACAAGTGGCCGACACAAACACCTGGCCCATCTAGGAGTGGCACTGCAGTGTCAGGCAGGATGGCACTTCAAAAAAATAGCCCCCAAACAGCGCATGATGCAAAGAAAAAAAGAGGCGCAATGAGGTAGCTGTGTGACTAAGCTAAGCGACCCAAGTGGCCGACACAAACAACTGGCCCATCTAGGAGTGGCATTGCAGTGTCAGACAGGATGGCACTTCAAAAAAATAGTCCCCAAACAGCATATGATGCAAAGAAAAATGAAAGAAAAAAGAGGTGCAAGATGGAATTGTCCTTGGGCCCTCCCACCCACCCTTATGTTGTATAAACAGGACATGCACATTTTAACAAACCCATCATTTCAGCGACAGGGTCTGCCACACGACTGTGACTGAAATGACTGGTTGGTTTGGGCCCCCACCAAAAAAAGAAGCAATCAATCTCTCCTTGCACAAACTGGCTCTACAGAGGCAAGATGTCCACCTCATCATCATCCTCCGATTCCTCACCCCTTTCACTGTGTACATCCCCCTCCTCACAGATTATTAATTCGTCCCCACTGGAATCCACCATCTCAGGTCCCTGTGTACTTTCTGGAGGCAATTGCTGCTGGTGAATGTCTCCACGGAGGAATTGATTATAATTCATTTTGATGAACATCATCTTCTCCACATTTTCTGGAAGTAACCTCGTACACCGATTGCTGACAAGGTGAGCGGCTGCACTAAACACTCTTTCGGAGTACACACTGGAGGGAGGGCAACTTAGGTAGAATAAAGCCAGTTTGTGCAAGGGCCTCCAAATTGCCTCTTTTTCCTGCCAGTATACGTACGGACTGTCTGACGTGCCTACTTGGATTCGGTCACTCATATAATCCTCCACCATTCTTTCAATGGTGAGAGAATCATATGCAGTGACAGTAGACGACATGTCAGTAATCGTTGGCAGGTCCTTCAGTCCGGACCAGATGTCAGCACTCGCTCCAGACTGCCCGGCATCACCGCCAGCGGGTGGGCTCGGAATTCTAAGCCTTTTCCTCGCACCCCCAGTTGCGGGAGAATGTGAAGGAGGAGATGTTGACGGGTCACGTTCCGCTTGACTTGACAATTTTCTCACCAGCAGGTCTTTGAACCTCTGCAGACTTGTGTCTGACGGAAAGAAAGATACAACGTAGGTTTTAAATCTAGGATCGAGCACGGTGGCCAAAATGTAGTGCTCTGATTTCAACAGATTGACCACCCGTGAATCCTGGTTAAGCGAATTAAGGGCTCCATCCACAAGTCCCACATGCCTAGCGGAATCGCTCTGTTTTAGCTCCTCCTTCAATGACTCCAGCTTCTTCTGCAAAAGCCTGATGAGGGGAATGACCTGACTCAGGCAGGCAGTGTCTGAACTGACTTCACGTGTGGCAAGTTCAAAGGGTTGCAGAACCTTGCACAACGTTGAAATCATTCTCCACTGCGCTTGAGTCAGGTGCATTCCCCCTCCTTTGCCTATATCGTGGGCAGATGTATAGGCTTGAATGGCCTTTTGCTGCTTTTCCATCCTCTGAAGCATATAGAGGGTTGAATTCCACCTCGTTACCACCTCTTGCTTCAGATGATGGCAGGTCAGGTTCAGGAATGTTTGGTGGTGCTCCAGTCTTCGGCACGCGGTGGCTGAATGCCGAAAGTGGCCCGCAATTCTTCGGGCCACCGACAGCATCTCTTGCACGCCCCTGTCGTTTTTAAAAAAATTCTGCACCACCAAATTCAATGTATGTGCAAAACATGGGACGTGCTGGAATTTGCACAGATGTAATGCACGCACAATATTGCTGGCGTTGTCCGATGTCACAAATCCCAAGAGAGTCCAATTGGGGTAAGCCATTCTTCCTCAGTTTCCGTAAGAGGTTGTCAGCTCTGTGCCTCTTCTGGAAAGCGGTGATACAAAGCGTAGCCTGCCTAGGAACGAGTTGGCGTTTGCGAGATGCTGCTACTGGTGCCGCCGCTGCTGTTCTTGCTGCGGGAGGCAATACATCTACCCAGTGGGCTGTCACAGTCATATAGTCCTGAGTCTGCCCTGCTCCACTTGTCCACATGTCCGTGGTTAAGTGGACATTGGGTACAACTGCATTTTTTGGGACACTGGTGACTCTTTTTCTGAGGTCTGTGTACATTTTCGGTATCGCCTGCCTAGAGAAATGGAACCTAGATGGTATTTGGTACCAGGGACACAGTACCTCAATCAAGTCTCTAGTTGCCTCTGAATTAACGGTGGATACCGGACCCACGTTTCTCACCGCCCAGGCTGCCAAGGCCTGAGTTATCCGCTTTGCAGCAGGATGACTGCTGTGATATTTCCTCTTCCTCGCAAAGGACTGTTGGACAGTCAATTGCTTACTGGAAGTAGTACAAGTGGTCTTCCGACTTCCCCTCTGGGATGACGATCGACTCCCAGAAGCAACAACAGCAGCGCCAGCAGCAGTAGGCGTTACACTCAAGGATGCATCGGAGGAATGCCAGGCAGGAGAGGAAGGGATTTAGTTGTCAGTGGACTCCTTCCGCTTTCATCCAAAGTTTTTGAACTTGTCACTGACTTCTGATGAATGCGGTCCAGGTGACGTATAAGGGAGGATGTTCCTAGGTGGTTAATGTCCTTACCCCTACTTATTACAGCTTGACAAAGGCAACACACGGCTTGACACCTGTTGTCCGCATTTGTGTTGAAATAATTCCACACCGAAGAGCTGATTTTTTTTGTATTTTGACCAGGCATGTCAATGGCCATATTCGTCCCACGGACAACAGGTGTCTCCCCGGGTGCCTGACTTAAACAAACCACCTCACCATCAGAATCCTCCTTGTCAATTTCCTCCCCAGCGCCAGCAACACCCATATCCTCATCCTGGTGTACTTCAACAGTGACATCTTCAATTTGACTATCAGGAACTGGACAGCGGGTGCTCCTTCCAGCACTTGCAGGTGGCGTGCAAATGGTGGAAGGCGCAACCTCTTCCCGTCCAGTGTTGGGAAGGTCAGGCATCGCAGCCGACACAATTGGACTTTCCTTGGGGATTTGTGATTTAAAAGAACGCACAGTTCTTTGCTGTGCTTTTGCCATCTTATCTCTTTTAAGCTTTCTAGCAGGAGGATTAGTGCTTCCATCCTCAGGTGAAGCTGAACCACTAGCCTTGAACATAGGCCAGGGCCTCAGCCGTTCCTTGCCACTCCATGTCGTAAATGGCACATTGGCAAGTTTACGCTTCTCCTCAGACGATTTTGATTTAGATTTTTGGGTAATTTTACTGAGCTTTTTTGGGGGGATTTTATATGCTCTCTACTATGACATTGGGCATCGGCCTTGGCAGACGACGTTGATGGCATTTCATCGCCTCGGCCATGACTAGTGGCAGCAGCTTCAGCAGGAGGTGGAAGTGGATCTTGATCTTTCCCTATTTTACCCTCCACATTTTTGTTCTCCATTTTTTAATGTGTGGAATTATATGCCAATCTCAATAGCTATGGCCTACTACTACATATACTGCGCACAACTGAAATGCACCACAGGTATAGAATGTAGATGGATAGTATACTTGACGACACAGAGGTAGGTACAGCAGTGGCCTTCCGTACCGTACTGCTATATATACTGGTGGTCACTGTGTCAGCAAACTGCAAAACTAAAATGCACCACAGGTATAGAATGTAGGTGGATAGTATACTTGACGACACAGAGGTAGGTACAGCAGTGGCCTTCCGTACCGTACTGCTCTATATACTGGTGGTCACTGTGTCAACAAACTGCAAAACTAAAATGCACCACAGGTATAGAATGTAGATGGATAGTATACTTGACGACTCAGAGGTAGGTACAGCAGTGGCCTTCCGTACCGTACTGCTATATATACTGGTGGACACTGTGTCAGCAAACTGCAAAACTAAAATGCACCACTGGTATAGAATGTAGATGGATAGTATACTTGACGACACAGAGGTAGGTACAGCAGTGGCCTTCCGTACCGTACTGCTATATATACTGGTGGTCACTGTGTCAGCAAACTGCAAAACTAAAATGCACCACAGGTATAGAATGTAGATGGATAGTATACTTGACGACACAGAGGTAGGTACAGCAGTGGCCTTCCGTACCGTACTGCTATATATACTGGTGGGCACTGTGTCAGCAAACTGCAAAACTGAAATGCACCACAGGTATAGAATGTAGATGTATAATATACTTGACGACACACAGGTAGGTACAGCAGTGGCCTACTGTACCGTAATGCTATATATTATATACTGGTAGTCACTGGTCAGCAAAACTCTGCACTGTACTCCTCCTATATATATATTATACTGGTGTTCCCCAGTCCCCACAATAAAGCAGCACAGTGAACACAAATATGGAGTGTTTTTCAGGCAGACAACGTATACTGGTGGTCACTGTCAGCAAAACTCTGCACTGTACTCCTGCTATATAATACAGCTGCTCCCCAGTCCCCACAATTAAGCAGTGTGAGCACAGATATATGCAGCACACTGAGCACAGATAAGGAGCGTTTTTTTCAGGCAGAGAATGGATAAAACTGGTGGTCACTGATCAGCAAAACTCTGCACTGTACTCCTCCTATATTAATATAAAGCTGCTCCCCAGTCCCCACAATGATATAAGCAAGCACAAATATTTGCATCAACTCAACAATGAATAAATGGAGAGGACGCCAGCCACGTCCTCTCCCTAACATTTCCAATGCACGAGTGAAAATGGCGGCGACGCGCGGCTGCTCATATAGAATCCGAATCTCGCGAGAATCCGACAGCGGGATGATGACGTTCGGGCGCGCTCGGGTTAACCGAGCCATACGGGAGAATCCGAGTATGCCTCGGACCCGTGTAAAAAGGATGAAGTTCGGGGGGGTTCGGTTTCCGAGAAACCAAACCCGCTCATCACTAGTAATAACTAGAAAACAACCAGTAAAGTATTAATTATGCAGGGTAATCCTTTGTCGATTTAAGCAGATGGTTGGCGGTGCACCATGGAGAAAAGTACAGCATAATCAAGAGCAGTGATGGACCACAAGATCGGACCAACTGAAGAAAACTCACTTTTTGGTGCACTCTTTTGTTTGTAGAATGAATGATTCAATGTCATATCGCACTGGATCCTGGCACTCACCAAGTGCCGGGATAGGCGGTGCTGATCCCTGGGGACTCCTTTGAAGCAGTTTGTGGGTAGTCTTTGATGCCTGCTAGTGTCATGGAAGTCCCGAAGACTGTTCCTGTGCAAGAGTATTGGCTCATACCTTGCTCAAGTGTACCTGACCCTTGTTCTATTGTGTACCTGATCCTCCCGAACTCAGCTATTCCTTGTGACCCCTCTTCACCTTATCCTTTGGTACTGTGTTAGTGATTGTTGGTCCTAGTGACCGGATTCTGCCTTCTCCTTGGTACTTCGTCATCTGGTTGGTTCTGACTGGGCTTGCCAACTGCACCTCATACACCTGACTACTTACTTCCAGCTACACTCCTGAACTCGCCAGCACCTTACCAAAATGACCGAAACCTGAGTTTCGGGTGCAGCTAAGCCCATACTTATTTGCAGGAATCCCTGGCGAATACACCAGCACATTAAACTACGCTCTTCTGTTATGGGTCTTTTCCAGTCCCAAGTATGGGCAAGTATCCAATACCCATCCCTGAGTTGTGCAAGAATACTCTGGCACAAAAAAATGGATGCCGCTGGTAATCCCTCGCCATGTGAGCTGCTGGAGAATCTTCTCAGTCGAATGGATAAGCAAGAATGAGACCAGGCTCAGATCATGCCATGCCTGCAGAACCTTATGATGCAAGTTGGTAACCTCCTGTGGTGCCCATTCCAGCTGCTAGTTCTTCTGCACCATTGCAGATACTGAACCCCAGAAAGTTTGATGGGGATTCCAAGAGCTGTCAGAGTTTCATAAACCCTGCTCAATCCAGTTCTAGGTCCAGACCGCACATTTTTCTTCAGACAGAACCAAGGTGACCCGCTGATAAATGACAGTACCAAATTTCCAGAAGCCTTCCAAAAGGTTTCATCAGCAGCATCAACTATCCTGCAGTTGAGACAAGGCAATCAGTTAGCAGGGCAATATACAGTGGAATACTGAACTCTTGCCTCTGAACTAGGATGGAACAATGAAGCCCAGGTTGCTGTATTCATGCAAGGTCTCTCATAGTAAATAAAAGACATACTAGCATCCAGGGAGCTTCTGACATCCTTGGATGACATCATTTCTTTGTGTATTCGAGTAGACATCCATCATAGAAAAAGAGCATGAGGGCAGGTACAGTACATACACTTCAGCTTCAAGCTCGCTCCTCTATTCACAGCCCCGGCCATTCTTCCTGAAGAACCCATTCAGATCAGGAAATCATGTCACACTGCTGCAGAAAGGGAACGGAGGATGAAGAATAAGCTGTGTCTGTACAGTGGCGAAGCACGTCATCTCCTTGCTCAGTGTTCCAAGCATCTGGGAAACGAGAATGCCTCTCTGATCATAAGGCTGTCAGATTAAGTGCACTTCAGCACACCCAAAAAAGGGATATTTCATCTCCGTTTGTGATCTATGTGAGTCCACTACTTGAAAATCCCTTGGTAACTATCAAGGCCTTTTTGTGCTTTTTTAAATTCTTAGTGTGCGCTAAAGACTCCAGTCTGCATCATTGGTGTGGATGGGAGCAAACTTCATATGGCTACCTTCACTTCAAGACTTCAGAGGTCCCACCATGAAAATTGGTGTCCTGGGTCTTGTGTCTTCCATGGCTACGCAACCATGCTCCCACATTAGACTGAAGTGAACCCCAAATCCTGTCGTGGGGATCTCAGTGTCATCAGATGTGCTTGACAGCTATCAGACCTTCTCTTTCAGCTCCATGTCAGCCATTCAAGGAGGTATTCAGTAAGAAAGCTAGTGAGACACTTCCAGCCCATTGGAAGTGGGACTGCTCTATAGACTTGCTACCTGGGAAAATTCCACCTCAAGAAATTCCTCTCTTGTTTCCTGAGACCCAGGTGAAATCTGAATATATTATAGAGAACCTTAAATGCAGATTCATCAGACAGTCCAAGTCACCCTCAGGAGCTGGTCTATTCTTTGTGAAGAAGGATGAAAGCCTAAGACCATGCATTGATTACAGGGGTCTGAATGCCATTACCATCAAGGACCAGTATCCCTTACCGCTAATCTTGGAGCTCTTCGAATGAATAAAAAAGGTGAAAATTTTTACCAAGCTAGATCTTCACAGCACCTATAACCTGATTAAAACCTAGTCTGAGGACGAATGGAAGACACTCGTGATGGACACTGTGACCGGATGGTCCCGTACGAAAGCCCTCACCGCTTTCGCATCCCGTCCCCAGTACACAGAATGGATGTTTAGGTCACGCAGGACCTGGCCACATAGGGGATTCCCATTTACCATCAGTAACCGCATGTTACTGACTCCACCCACTGCGCAGTGGGCGGGTTTACGCTGCCACCACCAAACTCCTAACCTGCTGTGACGTTTGGAACCACGGTTCTGCTATGTATGTGTCAACATGCCGCCTTACCACACCTGCATGGTGCTGACGAATCCCCACTAGTCGCTTGACTAGGCCTCTGCTGGTAGCTGGCGGAAGGCGGAACTTGGAAACGCTGGTTACACACTGGACAGCCATAAAAAAGGAACTAGGTTTCGCCTAGCCCTGCAGGTCACAAGTTGAAGCGGTCTTCTTGAGGCAAATTATGTTTATTTGCAATAGTTCTAAAGAGAACTCTTCCCTAATGCTAGGGGACACAGCATAAAGCAAGATGTTCACAGCAGAATAAAAATGGTATAATACACTCTGAAGCTCACAGGCCTCCTCTTTTTATCCAGTAAAACCACAATACCTCTCAGGGGGTAGTCATCCCCCCCGAGTTCTTTCGATCCAATCAGGATATCTTACAAAATATAAATAAATTACAATTTAAAAGGATATAAGTGCATGAAGTAATTTCCTCCTTCCGGTCACACAGACAAAGTTCTTGTAATTTAAACATCATTCCTTACCACCTGGTAGTTTTTGACTTCCACTTTAACACATTTAACACATAGCTTCAAAATACAAATGTTTCTCATCCTTCCTGCATATACCATTGAGGATTCGTATATCAATTTAAACCAGCTACATAAATAAATACAGGTTCCAAACCCCATACCACTTTACATATGTAATAAGGAAACCCCCCATAATTAACATCTTCCCCTGAGGATCTCACACTACAAGCATTTACCTGCTGTGCACTGGCCAACCTCAAAAGGTTTTGTCATTCACACATCTGCTAGGAGAGGGCAATTAGCATGCCATTTCCAACTGACAGAAGATATGGGATGCTTATTCAGATATATATATATATTCAGTAGTAAGTGCATTTTTACCCTTTAAAATACATTTGAGCACATCTTAAATATAAATACATTTAAACATGCAATCCTATAATTGTGCACAGAGCACTTCATATGACATGTTAAAAAACACCATTACACATATATTTAGTCATGTATAGTGCATGGTGCCTAGAGCCAAGTGTTCCTTTTTAAAATAGCACCTGGTGCCCATTGTCCAAATGGCACCTGGAAGCTGAGGCTTAACCCCATCAGTGCTGTGGCCGCCATTACATATGTGGCTGGAGGTCTCTCCGGCCACACTCACTATGGGTACTTGTCATGCCTTGTGGATTACGTAATGCACCTGCTGTCTTCTAAATGTTCATGAATCACATTCTCCGAAATCATCACAAACAGGTCTGTGAGGTACTATCTCGAATCCGAGTTAAGCAACTCTACTGTAAACTAGAGATATTTTCCTTTGAGCAAAAAGAACTGACTTTTCTGCAATACATAATTTCAGGCTCTAGTCCCCAGAAGGATCCAGAGAATCTTGCTGCTGTTGTTAACTGGCCTCACCCAAATGGGTTGAATGTAGAGATGTGAACCGGACATTTTTCGGGTGTCTGTGTTTTGATTTTGGATTCGGTTCCGCGGCCGTGTTTTGGATTCGGACGCGTTTTGGCAAAACCTCCCTGAAATTTTTTTGTCGGATTCGGGTGTGTTTTGGATTCGGGTGTTTTTTTTTTTCAAAAACCCCTCAAAAACAGCTTAAATCATAGAATTTGGGGGTAATTTTGATTCCATAGTATTATTAACCTCAATAACCATAATTTCCACTCATTTCCAGTCTATTCTGAACACCTCACACCTCACAATATTATGTTTAGTCCTAAAATTTGCACCGAGGTCGCTGTATGACTAAGCTAAGCTACCCAAGTGGGCGGCACAAACACCTGGCCCATCTAGGAGTGGCACTGCAGTGTCAGACAGGATGGCACTTCAAAAAATTGTCCCCAAACAGCACATGATGCAAATAAAAAAAGAGGTGCACCAAGGTCGCTGTATGGCTAAGCTAAGCGACCCAAGTGGCCGACACAAACACCTGGCCCATCTAGGAGTGGCACTGCAGTGTCAGACAGGATGGCACTTCAAAAAATAGTCCCCAAACAGCACATGATACAAAGATAAATTAAAGAAAAAAGAGGTGCAAGATGGAATTGTCCTTGGGCCCTCCCACCCACCCTTATGTTGAATAAACATTGACTTGACAATTTTCTCACCAGCAGGTCTTTGAACCTCTGCAGACTTGTGTCTGCCGGAAAGAGAGATACAACGTAGGTTTTAAATCTAGGATCGAGCACGGTGGCCAAAATGTAGTGCTCTGATTTCAACAGATTGACCACCCGTGAATCCTGGTTAAGCGAATTAAGGGCTCCATCCACAAGTCCACATCCCTAGCGGAATCGCTCCATTTTAGCTCCTCCTTCAATCTCTCCAGCTTCTTCTGCAAAAGCCTGATGAGGGGAATGACCTGACTCAGGCTGGCAGTGTCTGAACTGGGTTGCAGAACCTTGCACAACGTTGAAATCATTCTCCACTGCGCTTGAGTCAGGTGCATTCCCCCTCCTTTGCCTATATCGCAGGTAGCTGTATAGACTTGAATGGCCTTTTGCTGCTCCTCCATCCTCTGAAGCATATAGAGTTTTGAATTCCACCTCGTTACCACCTCTTGCTTCAGCTGATGGCGGGACAGGTTCAGGAGTGTTTGCTGGTGCTCCAGTCTTCGGCACGCGGTAGCTGAATGCCGAAAGTGGCCCGCAATTCTTCGGGCCACCAACAGCATCTCTTGCACGCCCCTGTCATTTTTAAAAAAATTCTGCACCACCAAATTCAATGTATGTGCAAAACATGGGACGTGCTGGAATTTGCCCACATGTAATGCACGCACAATATTGGTGGCGTTGTCCGGTGTCACAAATCCCCAGGAGAGTCCAATTGGGGTAAGCCATTCTGCAATGATGTTCCTCAGTTTCCGTGAGAGGTTGTCAGCTGTGTGCCTCTTATGGAAAGCGGTGATACAAAGCGTAGCCTGCCTAGGAATGAGTTGGCATTTGCGAGATGCTGCTACTGGTGCTGCCGCTGCTGTTCTTGCTGCGGGAGGCAATACATCTACCCAGTGGGCTGTCACAGTCATATAGTCCTGACTCTGCCCTGCTCCACTTGTCCACATGTCCGTGGTTAAGTGGATATTGGGTACAATTGCATTTTTTAGGACACTGGTGACTCTTTTTCTGACGTCTGTGTACATTCTCGGTATCGCCTGCCTAGAGAAATGGAACCTAGATGGTATTTGGTCCTGGGGACACAGTACCACAAGCAATTCTCTAGTTCCCTGTGAATTAACGGTGGATACCGGACACACGTTTCTCACCACCAAAGCTGCCAAGAACTGAGTTATCTGCTTTGCAGCAGGATGACTGCTGTGATATTTCATCTTCCTCGCAAAGGACTGTTGGACAGTCAACTGCTTACTGGAAGTAGTACAAGTGGTCTTCCGACTTCCCCTCTGGGATGACGATCGACTTCCAGCAGCAACAACAGCAGCGCCAGCAGCAGTAGGCGTTACACTCAAGGATGCATCGGAGGAATCCCAGGCAGGAGAGGACTCGTCAGACTTGCCAGTGACATGGCCTGCAGGACTATTGGTTTTCCTGTCTAAGGAGGAAATTGACACTGAGGGAGTTGGTGGTGTGGTTTGCAGGAGCTTGGTTACAAGAGGAAGGGATTTAGTTGTCAGTGGACTGCTTCCGCTGTCACCCAAAGTTTTTGAACTTGTCAATGACTTCTGATGAATGCGCTCCAGGTGACGTATAAGGGAGGATGTTCCTAGGTGGTTAACGTCCTTACCCCTACTTATTACAGCTTGACAAAGGCAACACACGGCTTGACACCTGTTGTCCACATTTCTGTTAAAATAAATTCCACACCGAAGAGGTGATTTTTTTTGTAATTTGACCAGGCATGTCAATGGCCATATTCGTCCCACGGACAACAGGTGTCTCCCGGGTGCCTGACTTAAACAAACCACCTCACCATCAGAATCCTCCTTGTCAATTTCCTCCTCAACGCCAGCAACACCCATATCCTCATCCTGGTGTACTTCAACAGTGACATCTTCAATTTGACTATCAGGAACTGGACTGTGGGTGCTCCTTCCAGCATTTGCAGGTGGCGTGCAAATGGTGGAAGGCGCCACCTCTTCGCGTCCAGTGTTGGGAAGGTCAGGCATCGCAACCGACACAATTGGACTCTCCTTGGGGATTTGTGATTTAGAAGAACGCACAGTTCTTTGCTGTGCTTTTGCCAGCTTAAGTCTTTGCATTTTTCTAGTGGGAGGATGATTGCTTCCATACTCATGTGAAGCTGACCCACTAGTCATGAGGAACATAGGAGAGGGCCTCAGCCGTTTCTTGCCACTCCATGTCGTAAATGGCATATTGGCAAGTTTACGCTTCTCCTCAGATGATTTTAATTTAGATTTTTGGGTCATTTTACTGAACTT
This sequence comes from Pseudophryne corroboree, assembly GCF_028390025.1. NCBI lineage: Eukaryota > Metazoa > Chordata > Amphibia > Anura > Myobatrachidae > Pseudophryne > Pseudophryne corroboree. Next base: position 405,209,763 of record NC_086451.1, read on the forward strand.
TAGTTTTTTGGATTTTACATGCTCTACATAGTATCTGAGGTTGAAAAAAGACAATTGTCCATCGAGTTCAACCTATTTGTGGTCTCCTATGCATGATGATTTGACTAAAATTTCTGACTGATGCTGCTGTCAGCCGTTGCATTTTCTCCCTATTTATAGTAACTATAATGCATGACTATGCACCATACCCCTGGATATCCTTATCCATTAGGAATTTATCTAACCCATTCTTAAAGGTGTTGACAGATTCCGCCATTACAACTCCCTCGGGCAGGGAATTCCAAACACGTATTGTCCTTACCGTGAAAAAGCCTTTACGCTGTATTGTGCGGAATCTCCTCTCCTCTAACCTGAGCAAGTGTCCACGAGTCCTCTGTGTTGATCTAACCAAAAACAGGTCCCGCGCAAGCTCTGTGTATTGTCCCCTTATATATTTGTAGATGTTGATCATATCCCCTCTTAGTCTCCGCTTTTCCAATGTAAACATGCCTAGTCTTTCAAGCCTTTCCTTGTATTCCATCGTCTCCATGCCCTTAATTAGTTTGGTCGCCCTCCTCTGTACCTTTTCAAGCTCCAGGATATCCTTTTTGTAGTACGGTGCCCAGAATTGTACACAGTATTCAAGGTGTGGCCTCACTAGTGATTTATATAACGGGAGTATAATACTCTCGTCCCTAGCATCAATACCCCGTTTTATGCATGCTAATATCTTATTAGCCCTCTTTGCTGCAGTCCTACTTTGGGTACTACTGCTTAACTTGCTATCTATGAGGACACCTAAGTCCTTTTCCAGTACAGAATGCCCTATTTTTACCCCATTTAGTAGGTAGGTGTAATTTTTGTTCTTGTTACCACAGGTGCATTACCTTACACTTGTCTGTGTTGAAGCGCATTCTCCATTTGGCTGCCCATGCTTCTAATTTAACTAAGTCATTCTGAAGAGACTCGGCATCCTCCTCTGTATTTATAGCCTTACACAATTTGGTATCATCTGCAAAAATTTACACCATGCTCTCTAAACCTTCTGTTAGGTCGTTAATGAAAATATTGAACAATAGCGGTCCTAATACTGAGCCTTGCGGCACACCACTAGGCACTTCAGTCCAAGTTGAAAAAGTTCCATTAACCACAACGCGCTGCTCCCTATTATCTAACCAGTTTTTGACCCAAGTGCATATTGTGCTTCCTAGCCCTGATTCTTGTAGCTTGTAGATAATAGTAACATAGTATCTGAGATACTATGACATTGGGCATCGGCCTTGGCAGACGACGTTGGTGGCATTTCATCATCTCGGCCATGACTAGTGGCAGCAGCTTCAGCACGAGGTGGTAGTGGATCTTGATCTTTCCCTATTTTACCCTCCATATTTTTGTTCTCCATCTTTTAATGTGTGGAATTATATGCAAGTAATATATCAATAGCAATGGAATACTGTACCGTACTGCTATATATATATTATATATACTGGTTGTCAAGGAGTAAGGTGCGGATCTTGGGAGCTCCCCGACTACAGCAATCCTTTAACCCATCCTGACCCCTCTGGTGTCCCTACCCAGGCTGAATATCTCCCTCACACTGCTGGGCACCGGCGGGCATCCTTTTCTGCAGTCTCCGGGACTCGTGGGACGGCGTCGGCTAACTTCCGGCCCTGCGGCCTGTGCCTCCTCCGGATCCCCGGCCTCAATTTCGGCGCCCTCGGCTGCGAGACGCCCGGAGCTCGGGCGGCGGGCTGCCGCTGCTGACAAGCACCCCGGGACGACTGGGAGGTGGAAGCTGCCTCTCCTCTCCCTGACAGGCTGCGGCCCGGAGCCCCGATACCCGGAGAAGAAGAAGAAGCAGGTACTCCTAGGGAAGGGGAAGGGACACTGCGGCCATTTTGGGAGAAGTTATACAAACGGCCCCACTGCTCTGGCTGACATCCACGCTTGGAAAGGCTGCATTTATCTGATGTGCCCTGTGAACTGTCTCTGCACACTGGGTCCTTACTGCATGTTGCCCTCTCCTATTCTTACTCTCCTAATGACTATGCTAATATCCACCTGAGATTGGAGACAAAGTCAGCTATTTCCACTGCACAGCCCTTCCATTCTACTACACAGGAGTTGCATATAGATTGGAACTGACTACACTGCTGTGCTGCACTAATATCCTACAGTGTACTGCGTACCACTATCCTACTTTTGCCTCCCGGCATTTACTGCAGGATATTTCCGTCCGTACTGTTACTTTTACACGACCCTGTGCTTCCTATCCATAGATACTCTGACCTACAGACCGGACACGGTTGTTTCCCGCCACTGATTATACGCAACCTTGCTGCAGCCGCCTTCTAATTACAATCCTATACTGTAACCCTACTGTGGGGTGAGTGTGACTGCTCCTGTCCAATATGGTTAAGGGCGGCCAGAGTGCGGCCGCGGCCAAACTAGAAAGATTTACCAGACAACCCAACCTCAGGGTAACACCGGCTCCTTCTCATGGAGCCTCTCCGACACACTCGACCTCCCCTCCCGAGTCTGCTGTCAATTCCCCAGCGGCAGCGGAGGCGCCGTCTATTCAACAAGTGCTGGAGGCTATAGCTGGCAGTGAACAGCGTCTCTCCGATAAGATGGAGAAGGTGCAGTGCGATCTCTCCTTGCTCCGCCAAGATGTTCAACGTATCCGAGAGAGAGTGGGTGAGGCGGAGACACGGGTCTCCAATCTGGAAGATTTGTGTGGCCCCCTTAAGCAGTCCGTATCCACGGTGACCCAGCAGGTTTCCTCCCTTCAGACCAAGCTTTTAGACATGGAGGGTCGGCTGCGCAGAAATAATGTAAGATTTGTAGGCCTGCCTGAAAGAGAAGAGGGTTCACAGCCGGAGGACTACCTCGAATCCTGGCTTAAGGAGATGTATGGCACTGAGTCCTTTACGGCTCATTTCACGGTGGAGCGAGCACATAGGATACCATCTCGGCCGCTACCTCCTGGTGCCCCTCCTCGCACCATCATCGCTAAATTCCTGCACTATAAGGACCGTGACTCGGTTCTCCGCTTAGGTCGCACGAAGGGCCCGTTGGTCCGCAATGGAGTCAAGGTATCGGCCTTCCCGGACTTTGCCGCAGACGTCCAGAAGGACCGAGCCCAGTTTATGCCCTTTAAACGGCGTCTGCGAGACCTCAACATTTCGTACTCCATGCTGTTTCCTTCAAGGCTCCGGGTTGTGGCGGATGGGGAGACCAAGTTTTTTAATTCCCCTAGAGAGGCGGCCCAATGGTTGGACAGATTTGCGCCGGGTGCTCGGCAACTGGCTCCGGACTGATCTCCTGCGTTGAAGAGCCTGGGGCCTGGTCTACCGGAGGCAACGATCACAGTTCGGGGAGCCCCCCTCCTTTGCATTGGTGGCTCAAGACTTTTACGTCCAAGTGGTGTTGGTTAGAGAGGGTTAGAGGTTCAGTTGAGAATCTAGGCCTTCCTAGCGCTTGGTAGTTTGGGTTGATTGTTCGGGATATAAGTATGCCGGAGTTTGGGGTGGTGTACGGGGAGGGCAGTAGCGGATCTTGCCACGGGCAAGCAGTACTTTTGCCCGGGGCGCCGCCTTCCGGAGGGCGCAGGGCGCCCTCCGGAGGGCGCCGCACCAGGGCAAGATCCGCTACTGGTGTGTGCCCCCTGCTGCCCGCTGCCCGCTGCCCCCGGCCGCTACCGCTGGGAAGGGAAACTAGACGCGTACGCGTCAAGTTTCCCTTCCTGGAGAGGTCCTTTACTGTGCGGTGCGCGATAACGTCATCGCGCACCGCACAGCAAAGGTCCTCTCCACGAAGGGAACTAGACGCTACGCGTCTAGTTTCCCTTCGTGGAGAGGACCTTTGCTGTGCGGTGCGCGATGACGTCATCGCGCACCGCACATCAATTCAGCTGTACAGGGGGCGTAAATGACCAAGCCCCCTGTACAAAGCCACGCCCCCTAAAGCCGCCCGGGGCGCCACAAGCCCCGGAGCCGGCCCTGGGGGAGGGAATGGTTAGCTGGGAAGCTGTTAGTTGCGCCTCCTTTTGCTGTTTTCGGTTTTCTTTCTTTAGTTTGTTATTTTTCTTATTTAAGTATTTTCTGAGGCAAGGATGTTTCATATTTCAGATGCAGTGGCTTACAACGCAGGGCTCATATACGTCATGTGTTGCTGGTGTTAATAATGCTGATTCTCAAGATGTATTTTGGGAGAGGTCCATCCGGGTGGTACAGAGAGCTTACATGGAGTCATGATTAATCTAAAATTTCTGGCGTGGAATGTCCGAGGTCTGAATAACAAAATCAAACGATCTTTGATTCTGAATATGATTAAGAAATATGACCCGGATATTGCATGCCTCAGTGAGACCCACTTGGAGGGACATAGGTTACTGTCCTTACGACGGGCCTGGGTGGGTTGGGCTTACCATGCCTCTCACTCCTCCTTTTCTAGGGGTGTCTCCGTTCTGATTAAAAAGTCAGTGCAATTTGAGTTGTCATCGATTAAAACTGACCCATATGGAAGATTTGTATTTATGGAGTGTAAGCTGAGCTCCCAGCCCTACTACATTTTAGCGGTGTATGTCCCCCCTCCTTTCTCATATGCTGTGCTGCAGCAAGCTGCTTCTTTCATAGCTCCTTCCCCTACCACCCCGGTGATTTGCTTGGGCGATTTTAATAACGTCCTGGATTTGTCTATGGACCGATGGCACTCCCCACAGGCTGCACTGGCGGGTGGTGGTCCTACCAAGTTTGCTGATTTTTTGAATAGTTTGCAGTGGGTAGATGTGTGGAGGCTTCGTCACCCTGCGGTCCGTCAGTTCTCCTGTTTTTCCAGCACTCATGGCTCCTTCTCCAGGATTGACCTGATGTTGGTGTCCCCCGCCCTCGTCCCTGGGATTATTGACGTCCACTACGAGGCTCGAGGGGTCTCTGACCACTCCCCTCTGTTGATGACTCTTGCTGTGGAAAATCAGAGGGGGCACTCTTATTGGAAACTGCACCCCTCTTGGCTAACCCAGCTGGGGGACTGCGGTGATCTGGAGACTCAGTGGGAGGGTTACTTTAGCGACAATGTAGGGTCTGCCCCGGGTACAGTAGTTTGGGATTCATTCAAGGCGTTCTTGAGAGGTTCATATATTGGACGTATAGCGGCTCATAAAATGTCCTCTAGGGAGAGAGAACAGGCCCTTGAAAGGGACGCTAGGGAACTAGAGTCCCAATATTTGTCTGACGGCGCCCCCGCGACAAAGACACGCTGGCTAGTGGCTCAGTCGGCTTGGTTGGCCCACCTGTCTGATAAAAACTCTCGATCCCTCCTTTTTAAGGCTACTAATATTTATATGCAGGCTGATAGGACGGGGGGCCTCCTGGCCCGTCTTATACATTACGATCGTCCTGGGACTACGATCACCCAAATGTCCGGTGCGGATGGCTCTTTTGTTGACACCACACCGGACATTGCGCTGTTGTTCCGATCTTATTTCTCTGAGGTTTATAACTCACAATTGACACGCTCTACTTCAGATCTTTCATATTACCTGGGGGGTGTTCCGCTGCCCGCACTCTCCTCTGAAGCCTGTGAGCTGCTGGAGGCGCCTTTGACGCTCGAAGAGGTGACTGCGGCCATTGGTATATCCCCTAATGGCAAGGCCCCGGGTTGTGACGGAATTCCCTCCGAGGTATACAAAAATCATGTTGATTTTTTTGGGCCCAAGCTTCATGCCCTATACTTAGATATATTTGCCAGTAACGAACTCCCCCCCTCCATGTCAGAGGCAGTTATAATAGTGATCCCAAAACCCGGTAAAGACCCTATAGGCCGATATCCCTGATTCCCACCGATGCTAAGATCCTGGCAAAGATATTGGCAGTACGGCTTAACACAGTGATCACCTCCCTCATTCACCCGGACCAGACTGGCTTCATGCCAGGAAAGTCCACGTCTATCAATCTACGTAGACTGTATACCATTTTACAACTCCCACACGACTCCCCTTCTGTCTCGGCTGTGGTCTCGTTAGACGCGGCCAAGGCCTTTGACAGCATTGAATGGACTTATTTATGGGAGGTGATGGCTTGTATGGGCTTTGGACCCAATTTTATAAGGTGGATTAAATTACTGTATCAACATCCGAGTGCCAGGATCTTGGTGAACGGCTATGTATCCCCCTCTTTTCAATTGACCCGTGGTACTAGACAGGGCTGCCCCCTGTCCCCCACGCTGTTTGCCTTGGCCATCGAGCCCCTGGCCTGCTTGATAAGATCACACCCAGATATTGTGGGAATTTGTACAGGTTCACGTGAGGATAGAATAGCTCTTTATGCCGATGACATGTTGTTGTTTTTGCAGGATTACACCAAGTCAATGCCTGCTGCGTGTGATAGAGAACTTTGGAGATCATTCGGGTCTCAGAATTAACTGGCCTAAATCATACATTAGGCCAGTCATAGGCCCCCCTCCTACTGGTTCCAAAATCCCCCTGCCATTATGTTGGACGGTACAATTTAAGTACCTCGGAATCCAAATAACTAACGACCCCTCAGATTTTGTCCCTCTGAATCTGGACCCGACCATGCAGTGGGTCATGGGCAAATCCAAGACTTGGTGTAAGCTTCCACTGATGGTGTCTGGCAGGGTTAATCTCATTAAAATGATTATACTGCCCAAACTCTTATACATTATTCTCCAGTCCCCGGTATATATTTATCCAATATTCTTTAGGAAATTGAATAGCGTTCTGTCCTCACTGATATGGGCTAATAAACGACCTAGGATACAGCTAAATACCCTTACCAGACAGCGATCTCATGGCGGCCTGGCTCTGCCTAACTTTCAGATGTATTACTTCGCTGCTCAGCTGACTCATATCACTGTATGGGCACAAAACTCTGGGGCTGACTCTTTGCATTGTCAGTTTATTCGTTGTTACTTTCCCCACCTCTCTCCTATGCAGGTGCTACTGAGTGGGAGCATAGCTAGGTTTCTTCCCCCTATCATTTTCCAGGCCTTAAAGATATGGCGGGCCCTGAGAGACCTCTTGAGGTACGATGGCCTGGACCCAGATACCCCCTTATGGTACTCTGACTGGCTCCCTGAATTGCATGCACTTGAGGGGCGGGAGGTATGGGCCCCTAGATCGGTGATTTCTATCTCTCAACTCTACCTAGATAATGTACTCAAATCCTTTCAACAACTGAGAGATGAGTTTGACCTACCCAATTCTTACTTCTTCAGATATCTCCAGCTTCGTCACGCCCTCCAGTCCCAATTTGCTGAATCCCCCCCACGAATCCTCCCATTCCCCATCAAGACCTTTGTGGCTACTTTGGGTCGGGCTAAGATGGTCTCCCTTGCGTATGGATATCTTCTTACCAAGCTCCATACGGACCCTTTGACATGTCTACGTGGAAAATGGGAGGAGGATTTGGGTCTGATAACTGAGGATGACTGGGTCCTTGCTCTGGAATACCCTGCCAGGGTTACCAAATCACTCAGATATCAACACATTCAATTCTTCATTTTACACAGAACATATATGACTCTAGCTAGGCTGGCTACTTTTGGGACGGGCGGATCTGGCCTTTGTCCTAAGTGCGGGGGGGCGGTGGGAACATTCTGGCATCTAGTGTGGGATTGCCCGAGGTTGAGGGTGTTCTGGTTGGGGGTCAGGTCTATTCTGCTATTCTGGAGAGTACGGGAGTGACTAGCGGACTGCTTACCCCACAATTCTGTATTTTGGGGATGGGATGCTCTACTTCTGTGTCTGTTTCAGTGGGTCTCTATGCTCTCAGTGTATGTGCCTTGGCTAAGGTTTGCATTGCAAGGATGTGGATGGCCCCTAAAAGCCCGTTAATATCTGCACTTAAGACCTTAATTAACGATACAATAATTAAGGAAAGATACGTCTATATGAAACAAAACGCATCAGCCAAGTTTGAAAAGGTTTGGTCTCCATGGATAGACTCCCCCCATTCTCACCTGGTTCCCCAAATACAGTGGGCACTGAAGTGCTAACATATCAAAAACTTACTGTTTCTGATGTATACTGAGATGTTTGGCGGTTGGGCCCTGCGTGTTCGCGTGTTCGCCTACTTATATGTATGACTAATGTGGTCCTGAATCGGATGACTCCTTCTCACTTTGCTTCTGTGTTTTTTTTTTTTTTGTTTTGTTATTTTTCTTGCTGTTTAGTTTACGGGTGTAAATATACAAAAGTTAATGGAGACTAATATAGTTGGCTACGGATTTTGCAGACCCTAATGGTCCGAACAATAGGAAATCCTTGTATATTACCTCTTGAAATTGACCTGATATTTCATTGTTGTAAGCCTCGCTCAAAATGTGGCTCTGATTCAAGACAATTTGATGTATTGTTTGTGATATGATGATGCTTTGCAATGTCTGTACCTTATTCTCCAGACTACTGAATAAAAATTACTTAATTAAAAAAAAATATATACTGGTTGTCAGCAAAATTCTGCACTGTCCTCCTACTATATACTGCGCACAACTATAATGTAGCACAGGTATGGATGGATAGTACACTTGACGACGCAGAGGTAGAGCAATGGACTACTGTACCGTACTGCTATATATATACTGGTGGTCAGCAAAATTCTGCACTGTCCTCCTACTATATACTGCACACAACTAAAATGCAGCACAGGTATGGATGGATAGTATACTTGATGACACAGAGGTAGAGCAATGGACTACTGTACCGTACTGCTATATATATACTGGTGGTCAGCAAAATTCTGCCCTGTCCTCCTACTATATACTGCGCACAACTAAAATGCAGCACAGGTATGGATGGATAGTATACTTGATGACACAGAGGTAGAGCAATGGACTACTGTATCGTACTGCTATATATATACTGGTGGGCAGCAAAATTCTGCACTGTCCTCCTACTATATACTGCGCACAACTAAAATGCAGCACAGGTATGGATGGATAGTAAACTTGACGACCCAGAGGTAGAGCAATGGACTACTGTACCGTACTGCTATATATATACTGGTGGTCAGCAAAATTCTGCACTGTCCTCCTACTATATACTGCGCACAACTAAAATGCAGCACAGGTATGGATGGATTGTATACTTGACGACAAAGAGGAAGAGCAACGGACTACTGTACCGTACTGCTATATATATACTGGTGGTCAGCATAATTCTGCACTGTCCTCCTACTATATACTGCGCACAACTAAAATGCAGCACAGGTATGGATGGATAGTATACTTGACGACACAGAGGTAGAGCAATGGACTACTGTACCGTACTGCTATATATATATTGGTGGTCAGCAAAATTCTGCACTATCCTCCTACTATATACTGTGCACAACTAAAATGCAGCATAGGTATGGATGGATAGTATACTTGACGACACACAGGTAGGACAATGGACTACTGTACCGTACTGCTATATATTTACTGGTGGTCAGCAAAATTCTGCACTGTCCTCCTACTATATACTGCGCACAACTAAAATGCAGCACAGGTATGGATGGATAGTATACTTGACGACACAGAGGTAGAGCAATGGACTACTGTACCATACTGCTATATATATACTGGTGGTCAGCAAAATTCTGCACTGTCCTCCTACTATATACTGCACACAACTAAAATGCAGCACAGGTATGGATGGATAGTATACTTGATGACACAGAGGTAGAGCAATGGACTACTGTACCGTACTGCTATATATATACTGGTGGTCAGCAAAATTCTGCACTGTCCTCCTACTATATACTGCACACAACTAAAATGCAGCACAGGTATGGATGGATAGTATACTTGACGACACAGAGGTAGAGCAATGGATTACTGTACCGTACTGCTATATATATACTGGTGGTCAGCAAAATTCTAAACTGTCCTCCTACTATATACTGCACACAACTAAAATGCAGCAGAGGTATGGATGGATAGTATACTTGATGGCACAGAGGTAGAGCAATGGACTACTGTACCGTACTGCTATAAATATACTGGTGGTCAGCAAAATTCTGCACTGTCCTCCTACTATATACTGCGCACAACTTAAATGCAGCACAGGTATGGATGGATAGTATACTTGACGACACAGAGGTAGAGCAATGGACTACTGTACCGTACTGCTATATATATACTGGTGGTCAGCAAAATTCTGCACTGTCCTCCTACTACATATTGCGCACAACTAAAATGCAGCACAGGTATGGATGGACAGTATACTTGACGACACAGAGGTAGAGCAATGGACTACTGTACCGTACTGCTATATATATACTGGTGGTCAGCAAAAATCTGCACTGTCCTCCTACTTTATACTGCACACAACTAAAATGCAGCACAGGTATGGATGGATAGTATACTTGACGACACAGAGGTAGAGCAATGGACTACTGTACCGTACTGCTATATATATACTGGTGGTCAGCAAAATTCTGCACTGTCCTCCTTCTATATACTGCGCACAACTAAAATGCAGCACAGGTATGGATGGATAGTATACTTGACGACACAGAGGTAGAGCAATGGACTACTGTACCGTACTGCTATATATATACTGGTGGTCAGCAAAATTCTGCACTGTCCTCCTACTATTAACTGCGCACAACTAAAATGCAGCACAGGTATGGATGGATAGTATACTTGACGACACAGAGGTAGAGCAATGGACTACTGTACCATACTGCTATATATATACTGGTGGTCAGCAAAATTCTGTACTGTCCTCCTACTATATACTACAATGCAGCACAGATATGGAGCGTTTTTCAGGCAGAGAACGTAGATATATTCAGCACACTGAGCACAGATATTTGCAGCACACTGTGCACAGATATTTGCAGCACACTGAGCACAGATATTTGCAGCACACTGAACACAGAAACTGAGAGAACGCAGCCACGTCCTCTCGCTATCATCTCCAAAGCACGAGTGAAAATGGCGGCGACGGGCGGCTCCTTATATAGAATACGAATCTCGCGAGAATCCGACAGCGGGATGATGACGTTCAGGCACGCTCAGTATAACCGAGCAAGGCAGGGAGATTCGAGTTTGCCACGCAACCGTGTAAAATGGGTGAAGTTCGGGGGGGTTCGGATCTCAACGAACCGAACCCGCTCATTTCTAGTTAAAAGCATGTACAAAATGAAAGGTGTTGTCTATGTTTTAAGCAGTTGTTTTTAAACACCTGTGTATGATCCACACAAAGTATACATAGTTGATCTGCACTAATAAACTTTTAGGAATTCTTCTGAAAAAATATTCAGTGATCAATATTCTAGTGATCAATGTGATAATGGAAACCTTAGAAGGAGTTGAATTTTCTTAAATCACTCACCAAGAACTTCTGGATATTTCAAGAGAATTAAGAAAGAGTAATTCAGTGTTGTGCTGACGGTCTCCACCCCAGCAAAGAAGATCTGTAAGGTACAAGCCAATAAGTTCTCCATGTTGAATTCGCTGTCTGGGTTATTTTTCTCCTGGTGAAGTAAAGAGAATGCTTTGATAAATAGAACCATTCCCATGATGTATTCATTAATTAAATAGCATGTAACAAATAACTCCTATAAATACTACATACTCTCCATAATACTGCATTATACTATAGACAACTACTATTACTCCATACAATTCTCTTCCTGTTACCTACTATTACTGCAGGGCCGTAAAAAGGGAGGTGTGTCTGGTGGCATCACTCAAGGAACGTTGCCCTGGAGATGACATGTATAATGTCGCAGCCCATAATGGCGCTGCCTGTTTGCTAATGTTGGATGTAATGCTGAAGCACCCAGTGGCAAACGCAGGATTTTCATGGGGGGGGGGTCTCCAGACGTATGTGTGTGTGTGTGTGTGTGTGTGTGTGTGTGTGTGTGTGTGTGTGTGTGTTTGTAACTTAGTAGCCAGCACACGGCACTCGATGTGTACATTTTACAAACACAGCAAGCATATGTACACAGTATACCTGCACACAGCATACATACATATGTACACACACACACACACACACACACACACACACACACACACACACACAGTACACATGCACACAACATACATATGTACACACATTATACATGCACACAGCAGACATACACAAACAGAATAGATGCACACAGCATGCATACACACACACACACACACACACACACACACACAGTATACATGCATACACACACACACACACACAGTATACAAGCACACAGCATGCATACATATAGAAACATAGAATTTGACGGCAGATAAGAAGAACTTGGCCCATCTACTCTGCCCATTTTTTTATCCATTGAGGTAATCGCAACCCTTTTTGAACCTTAATTCAAAAAGGGTTTATATTACCTAAAGGATAAAAGACACATACTATACATGCACACAGCATACATACATAGTTACACACACAGTATCCATGTACATAGCAATACACACACCCATTAACAGTAAACACAGTGTTATTTATATTAGTTAAATATGTTTGATACAGTCTATACTATAGACCATTTATCGTATTATTAATACTGTGTTCCATACAGTATCTAGTGTTTAAAAATACTAATGTGCACTGTACACATATATATGTTCCACTGTGCACATATATTGCTCCCTCAGACTCCCACACTTGCACCAATGTTCTGCACAGTGGGAGATTGTGTACTGCATATGGAAACCCCCCCAACAGAAATCTTGCGTTGGCCACTGCTGGCATAGCACAGCTTGAAGGGTAGCCACATAGGAATGGCTGAACATACAGAGATCCAGTGAATACAAGAACAAGAAATAGTTGAACTCAAGATGGAAATAGTTATACAAAGATTCACCCTGAACACCTTCGGTCGATTAAAAGTGTCATCAAGTGTATCAGAGGCACATACACAAAGCAAGGACAAAACTATACATTATATAACACTGTACATTCATTGCTGTGCTTTATGGCAATTATCTGTTTATTTAATCTCCAAGACTGATTTAATTGTGCTAATGAATCTTACATGATCAAACTGGACATTATCCAGTCAGCAAAGAATCAGATAGGCTTTTAATGTTTCCTATGAAAGGTAGAAGGGAATTACAGGAATAAGGTGATTTTACGGCTTGTGTCAGGTCTATCAATTAGATGTACACTATAGGTTGGTAACTCATTGCAGATTCTATGCATATATCAGAAGTGTTATCAACCTGTATTTTTTTGAGAGTTGCTCCAAGGTAACAAAGAGGCAGAGCATCATTCTACTTGAGGACCCATCATTTAAAACATTTGCCATCCTACCTCTTTTCTTTTTTTATGAGTCCCATCATAATTTATCTATCCACATGGCACTTTTAGACTATGTCTTTATATATTAGTCATCAGGCCCTTCCTCTTGCTGTTATGAGCAATCACACTCCTCACATGTCCCTTACATGCCATAAGACCCTTACAGATGCCCTTTTATATGACATCAGCCTCTCTAGATGGCACTTATATGCCAACAGTCCCCTCCACATGCCTCTTAAATGCCATCAGTCTCCTCTACTTGCACCTTTATGAATGTCGTCCCTTGAATAATATCCCCTAGCTTGTAAAAGTGTCCTTGGGCCTAATTAAGACCTGATCGCAGCAGCAAAATCTTTCTCTAATGGGCAAAGCCATGTGCACTGCAGGTAGGGCAGATATAACATGTGTGAGATTCGTATTCTATATAAGGAGCCGCGCGTCGCCGCCATTTTCACTCGTGCTTTGGAGATTGAATGGAGAGGACGTGGCTGCGTTCTCTCCCTGAAAAGCTCCGTAATCTGTGCTCAGTGTGCTGCAAATATCTGTGCTCAGTGTGCTGCAAATAATCTGTGCTCAGTGTGCTGAAAATATCTACGTTCTCTGCCTGAAAACTCTCCATATCTGTGCTCAGTGTGCGGCAAATATCTGATCAGTGTGCTACATTGTGGGGACTGGGGACCACCAGTATATAATAATTATAGTAGTACAGAACAGTAGGCCATTGCTGAATCTTGCAGCTCTGTGTCACTGTACATATCCATTCCATATCTGTGCGGCATTTTTGTGAGCAGTATATATAGTATTACAGTGCAGCATTTTGGTGACCAACAGTATATAGTTGTACAGTAGGCCATTGCTGTTTCTTGCAGGTCTGTGTCACTGCAAGTATCCATTCCATATCTGTACGGCATTTTTGTGAGCAGTATATATAGTATTACAGTGCAGCATTTTGGTGACCAACAGTATATAAGCACACGAGGGAAGAGGGCCCTGCTCGTGAGAGCTTACAATCTAAAGGGGAGGGGTAGACAGACATGGGTGACACAGATGGGGTACATAGAGAACGTGGAACAGAGGGTTAGGAATCAGGATGAGATTTGGCTGGGTTTGGTGAAGAAGTGGACCCCCAGAAGGCACAATTCCAGTGATTTTGTCATTTTCTTCCAGTGATTTGGACCAATAATAGTACCATTGATTAGAACGAATAATTCCTGTGATTTTGTCATTTTCTTCCAGTGATTTGGACCAATAATACCATTGATTAGAACAAATAATTCCAGTGATTTTGTCATTTTCTTCCAGTGATTTGGACTAATAATAGTACCATTGATTAGAACGAATAATTCCAGTGATTTTGTCATTTTCTTCCAGTGATTTGGACCAATAATAGTACCATTGATTAGAACGAATAATTCCAGTGATTTTGTCATTTTCTTCCAGTAATTTGGACCAATAATAGTACCATTGATTAGAACGAATAATTCCTGTGATATTGAGGTGTTTGTGTCGCTTAGCTTAGCCGTCCAGCGACCACAGTGCACCTCTTTTTCTCTTTTCTTTGCATCATGTGCTGTTTGGGGCCAATTTTTTTAAGTACCATCCTGTCTGACACTGCAGTGCCACTCCTAGATGGGCCAGGTGTTTGTGCCGCCCGCTTGGGTCACTTTGCTTAGTCATCCAGCAACCTTGGTGCAAATTTTAGGACTAAAAATAGTATTGTTAGGTGAGGTGTTCAGAATAGACTGGAAATGAGTGGAAACTGTGGTTATTGAGGTTAATAATACTATAGGATCAAAATTACCCCCAAATTCTATGATTTAAGCTGTCTTTGAGGTTTTTTTGAAAAAAACACCCGAATCCGACAAAAAATTTTCAGGGAGGTTTTGCCAAAACGCGTCCGAATCCAAAACACGGCAGCGGAACCGAATCCAAAACCAAAACACAAAACCCGAAAAATTTCCGGTGCACATCGCTAGTTATATTGTATCTGCGCAGGGTAAATACTGGTTGCTTTAGTTTTACACTGCAATTAAGATTTCAGTTTCAACACACGCCACCCAAATCTAACTCTCTCTTCACATGCTATATCTGCCCCACCTGCACTGCACATGGTTTTGCCTATTAGAGAAACACAATTACAACAATTTGCTCCCACCCCACCCCAGATAGAGAGTATTTATCCATCTACGCACCCCGTTACACCATCCAATCTATCTGAGCACACAGTGGACAGACTACACATTTATTTGTCAGCCCATCAGAAAAAAAATGACCCCATCCCCTGTCGGCGTTCAATTGTCAAAATGCTGGTATTGGTCATGTGACCGCCGGCATTCCAACCACCAGGATCCCGTCTCATACCCCACAGCTTTGTCTTTTCCTAAATAAGTGATTGCTCAATGCAGAGCTTCTGTACAGTAAGGGAAAAACAGAACAATGTATTTAATCATTTTTGTCTTACATGAATGATAAATTGAGACAAAGGAATCGGACCATAAATAAATAAAAATACCATGTACACTATAAACCCTCCTTGAATTAGCAAATTTTCGGGTCAGATATTTGTTTATAACAATCATGTTTACTGTACATTTAATTACGGCTGTATTTCTGTCTCCATCTTCTTATCTTTAAATTGCTTGTACAGTATAGATCTTCATCAGCCACTTACAATAAGCTTTGTGTTTAGGTTTCTGTATCACCTAATAGCTCCACCAAGAATTAATGACCTCCTTTATGCTATACATTTTTTTTTTTTTTTTGGAAGGTGAGGTATTTCAGACAGCATACACAACATTGGGGGTAATTCTAAGTTGATCGCAGCAGGAATTCTGTTAGCAATTGGGCAAAACCATGTGCACTGCAGGGGAGGCAGATATAACATGTGCAGAGAGAGTTAGATTTGGGTGTGGTGTGTTCAATCTGCAATCTAATTTGCAGTGTAAAAATAAAGCAGCCAGTATTTACCCTGCACAGAAATAAAATAACCCACCCAAATCTAACTCTCTCTACAAATGTTATATCTGCCACACCTGCAGTGCACATGGTTTTGCCCAACTGCTAAAAAATTTCCTGCTGCGATCAACTTGGAATTACCGCCATTGTTGGAGGGACAGATTTTCTCAAATCCATTTGACTATTTTTAAAGATAATCTGTCCATAGGGTGATATAAATTATGGAATCGAAAGTAATCAGTGAACCACAAGATTGCTCTAATAAGCAATACTTCCCATCTTCTATTACCACTTCCTATAGTTTAACTATATACAATGCTTCTCTATACTGTACATTCCTCCTCTTAATTCTTTCATTTAATTAATTTGTTCTTCTATTACTGTATTTGAAATAGGTTACTATAATTAAATTCATGCCACACAATTACTTCCTAAAACTGATCTCTTACTGATCTTCATACATTTCACCCATAAAATCTATCTTGGAGTTCTCCAGGGCACATTCACACATTCACAGTTTACCTTTTCCATTTTAATGAGGAAAGCATCTACATAATCTCTTGGGTTATTAGGATCCAAAGTTTTCAGATTAATTTGTACTCTATTATCTACATATTGGCCAAGCTTCTTTAGTAGATGAGTTATCTTGTGATGATGCCCAGGAATAAATCTCATCAGTCCAGGAAACATCTCATACACCTGGAGATGGAAATGGAGGGTGTGCAATAAAAAAATATGTAAAGAGAGGAAAGTATAGTTTTAGTAAGAATAACGGACAACCTTACCAAGTTCACACTCACAAATTATGACAGGTAACATCAAGCACCTCTCTTTAGTCAGTTGTGCAATACATGTTCTATCAAGGATTAATATCCATCATGCTATTTAATGTTATAATTTGCTAATTGTCTAATCAGGTTATAATTTTCACAGAAAAATAATACAAACATGTAAGACTAGACAGCGCTATAAGAGGTGAAACGCGTTGATCTGAAATGACATTGGGAATGCTTCTCCAATCACCATGACTTCACTGACCTCCTGATTGTAAGTAATTTACTGGATCCAGACCATTCCCAATACACCGAGCTTTAGCTGATTCAGTTCTGGACACTTTACTTACCAATCTTTCGCAGAGCCATGTTGCCCAACTACTTTGAGAGGATATAACTTTGGCTGTTGATGCATTAAGTTTAATACAGCTATGCGTCACTACTCTGGTAAATGGATTACAGTTTGAAGTGAAATATTCAGCTACAGTACATTTGGTAATATACAGTACTGTACACTTTCTGACAGCTATGCCATGGACTGTCAGCTAGTTATTAGTGATTTAAAGTTCCTGAGCCAATATGCCTCTTGAAATATTGCTATTTTGTATCATTAAAATCAATTTTTCTGTCATTTTATTGTAGTGTGAATGTACTAATTGAATAATATTTCCCAGCTATTAAACTACGTTTTTAATAAATGTTTAATTCTTATTTTTTCCCCTGCCAAATCAGATTTAAACTTAAATTTATTTTAATGATCCTTATAGTACTGTCTAGTCTTCCAATTTTGTATAGACTAATCTCTAGCCTACACTATTTTGCAAGCATTTTTCTTCCATTGCATTCCTTTTGGAAAACACTCATGTGAGCAAAATGCAAACACAGATAGGATAGGGTTATTTTAATGAAACAAGTGTGATAGTGTGGAAGACTTGTGCCATACAGAATCCTGCAATACTTGTAAGTGGGGCTGATGTAGAGTTATGAGCAATACTGGCACATATAACTCAAAAAATGAGTGGTCACAAAAATTTAGCATCCACATCTGCATGGGTCAAATATACCCTCATAATCAGTGTGTATTTGCACCTGCCTTATACCATGTAGTGCCGGCACTTCCATTAGGCAGCTGCCTATGGGCGGGGGACCTGAAGGTGTGGCCTGGTGAGGCTGCCATGGAGAATGCAGTGGATTCATAGGGGTGCAAACGAGACTAGACTAGAGCTGCCAGTGGTGCAAGTATGCAGCAGGATATGCTCTGGTACCGCGGCGCACACCATCTACTTTACACCTGTGTCCTGGTCCATCATTACTGCTGCCTCCCATTTTGCCAGGCTGCTGGGAGGCGAGACCCAGGAAGCGCAATGCTTACATTACTGACTGCTGCATTGCAGAGCAACTGCCAGTGAATAAGGGGAGGGTTGCTGAGAAACATAAACTGAGGGGTATGCAGGTTTTTTGAGAGACATAGAGTGAGGGGGGATGGGGTTATTGAGAGACACAGAGTGAGGGAGGGTTGCTGAGAGATACAGAGTGAGGGGGGGACACATTGAGTGACAGTGAAGGGTATTTGGCTGAGAGACACAGAGTGAGGATGGGGAATAAGTTTTGCCTATGGTGCCAAAGTATCTTGCACCGGCCCTGATACCATGTGCAAAAGATTTGCCTCAAACATACAGTATGTATACAGTATATGCATAATAGTTAGTGTGAATAATAAACACTGGCAGTGACGGCTCCAGAGGTGGGGCTTCAGCACTGTTCAAAATTAAAATAGGGGAACCACACCAACTGCCAGTGAGTCCCAGCCGACAATGTTTGCCAGTGTTTGGAATGGCAGTTGGTGTGGCTCCCCTATCTGAATTTTGGACTGCACAGTAGCCCCACCTCGAGCCACCACTTATCAATGGTCATATTTGCTGGTACAGCATGCCTTCAGTATGTTACAATGTCCCTTCACAACATCATTCAGCATCTCCATTCATAAGGCTCAATGCTTCAAACTTTACCTTTGCACATTTTTTGTAGACATTTTTTCTCTGGGGACACATAATGGGGGTCATTCCGAGTTGTTCGCTCGGTATTTTTTTCTCGCTACGGAGCGATTAGTCGCTAATGCGCATGCGCAATGCCCGCAGTGCGACTGCGCCAAGTAAATTTGCTATGCAGTTAGGTATTTTACTCACGGCATTACAAGGTTTTTTTCTTCGTTCTGGTGATCGTAATGTGATTGACAGGAAGTGGGTGTTTCTGGGCGGAAACTGGCCGTTTTATGGGTGTGTGCGAAAAAACACTACCGTTTCTGGGAAAAACGCGGGAGTGGCTGGAGAAACGGAGGAGTGTCTGGGCGAACGCTGGGTGTGTTTGTGACGTCAAACCAGGAACGACAAGCACTGAATTGATCGCAGATGCCGAGTAAGTCTGGAGCTACTCAGAAACTGCTAAGAAGTGTCTATTCGCAATTCTGCTAATCTTTCGTTCGCAATTTTGATAAGCTAAGATTCACTCCCAGTAGGCAGCGGCTTAGCGTGTGCAAAGCTGCTAAAAGCAGCTTGCGAGCGAACAACTCGGAATGACCCCCAATATGCAATATATGCCACAGCAAGTAGTGTAGTACTCACGCTTCATTGGCCCCAAAGTGCGCAAGTGTAATATGCCTGTTTGTGCATAGCATTCCAAGCAAGTGTCATTTTTGCCAATTATGTTAAATACATGTACCAAGTATTATAATTCCATTGTTACCTGTCCCCAGGCCGAGCTGACCATCACAAATGTTTCATATATATAAGACAAAACAGTGTCTATGTCCTTTTCCCCATATTCATGACGATTTCCAAACATGATGGTGAAGATAACATTGCAAACAGCTCTGCTGAGACAGTGCCGAGGGTCACAGAATGATCCTAGAAGGTAATTACAAGATTGAAAATGTATATTCTTAAAGATGATTGCTATACTGTTCTGAATCCCCTGGGTGCAGTTTAGTCACAAGTCACGGATTGTTGTAATACATTTGGAATGATGTTTATTGAGGGAATATTCAAGGGCAGGGGAGTACAGTTAAGCTTAATAATACAGACAAACTTGGAAAAGCAGGTATTCTTGGTAATGAAGATGAGCCTGAATACTTTAAAATGCAAACATAATCCAGAAAACAGACGAGAAACAAATCAGAGGCAAAATAATCAAATAAAGAAGGATAGTAGCCTGATAA
Organism: Pseudophryne corroboree; assembly: GCF_028390025.1. NCBI lineage: Eukaryota > Metazoa > Chordata > Amphibia > Anura > Myobatrachidae > Pseudophryne > Pseudophryne corroboree. The sequence goes on from NC_086451.1 coordinate 405,229,939, forward strand.
GTGGAAGATTTTCCTTGGCTTAACAGGCATAAATCACAGGATCTCACAGTAAACCAAGGACAGAACTATAGCAGAAAACATTAATGACCCAGCAAAGAATGCTGCAATCAACCAGACTAAATAGGGAGGTACTAAAAACACAAAGTAGCCTAGTACTATTGTAATGATCAAGAAAGCAATAATCCTAATGATATACAAGATCTTATAATTAATTATTTATTAATTAAGCAGCAAAGGAGTGTTGGCTTGTGGTGGCAAGTCAAAGCTCGTCTGGATGTACCAGGTGCAAATAGCAAGAAATAGACAGATTTCTCCCTGCACTATATCAGTACAAGGGGGGGTCATTCCGAGTTGATCGCTCGCTGCCGACTTTTGCAATGCAGCGATCAGGTGAAAAAATGGCATTTATGCGCATGCGTATGGGCCGCAATGCGCACGAGCGTCGTATGAGTACAAAGGCTGTTGTGGTTGTTGTGCACAGGTTGGAACTAAGTTTTTCTTCGCACTGATGGCCACAAGAAGATTGACAGGAAGGGGGTATTTCTGGGTGTCAGCTGATCGTTTTCAGGGAGTGCTTGCAAAAACGCAGGCGTGTCTGAAAAAATGTAGGCATGGCTGGGCGTTCGCTGGGTGGGTATATGACGTCAAATCCGGACACGAATAGGCTGAAGTGATCGCAAGGGCTGAGTAGGTTCAGAGCTGCTCTGAAACTGAACCAACTGTTTTTGCAGAGCTCGGCTGCACAAGCGTTCGCACTTCTGCTAAGCTAAAATACACTCCCCAGTGGGCAGCGGCATAGTGTTTGCACGGCTGCTAAAACTAGCTAGCGAGCGATCAACTCGGAATGACCCCCAAGAAAAGGTATGGCAAGAATTCAAATGACTCCAACTCCTGTATTTAAATCATATACTTTAATAAAAAGAATTATTGACCGGTCATATTACAATAAAACCATCATACATTTGAAGGTTATTACATTAAAATGCTCTATAGCACTTCAGAGTTCATTCCTCAAGGAGGTGGATCCTAAATAGCTATGTGCACACAAAAATAAAAAATAAAAAAATTAGACAAAATCCGCTAATAGCTGTAGTTGTAAAGGATGGTACTGGTCCCTAATAGGGATTTCCTTCATATGTGTTCACACAGTTCTTTAGCAGTTAGCCCCGTATATTCACTTACGTTCACAAGTAATGCTCCCTAGTGGAGAGTGTCAGTGTGAAAGCAATAATTCTTTTTATTAAAGTATATGATGTAAATATAGGAGTTGAAGTCATTTGAATTCTAGCCATACCATTTCTTATACTGATATAGCGCAGGGAGAAATCTGTCAGTTTCTTAAATAGGCAGGTGTCAGGTGTAGTCCCTGCTAATAATAACTGATAAATCACCTGATGCCTGGCTGCAGTACACAGTCAGGAGAGCAGCATCTCTGGTCAGATCCCTAACTGCAGCTCACAATTCAGGAACCCTGGTTACCCCTGGTGAAGGGGACACATAACAGACCAGAGCTCTAACATACTGTATACTATAAGCTATTAAAATCTTAAAGGGATCTTAATCAACCCATTTAAATTGGTTATACAGTATGAGTTACTAACACATATCTGACTGTTTCCTGCCTCTTCCCTGAAAGGAGGTCTAAGTGGGATGTACAGCAGTGTGGCAACATGATTCACCATGAATTATATTATCAATCAGAATTATTAATTGACACAACTTAGCATTGTGCATAAGACACAGATGCATCTATGAACACATGCTGTGCTATATCCAAGGGAAATAAAAATAAAAAAGTCTTTGGTGAAAACCACTACAAGGGAGTTGGAAGATAAAATATTGGGTCTCATGCAAATCTGGACATGAATAGATTGTACAGGGCTTTTTCCCTTCAAAATGTTTTTGTTTTCTACTGTGCATCTACAGTAAAAAAAGAGAATGTTTCAGCTTCTTTGCCAACTGAAAAGTATCTCCCATTGGGAATTATTGCACAGGTAGGCACAACCGAGGAATGAAGGGGTTGGCTGTCTTAGATCAAGTAACGTTTTATGGACCATGCAGATTAGATAAAATTGCTGTTACGCCTGTTATGTGACATGTCGGTGGCAGCTGCCTCTTTCCTAATCCAAGATCCACTGATGATGATGATGATCACCAGCACAGATCTCTCATTACCTGTCTAAAAAAAAATAATTTAAAAAATTTCAACCGTCACTGCTAGCTAAAACATTTGGGACGACAAGCTCCGTATCTAGCTGGTGGCACCATAGCAAGGAAACCCACAACATAAGATCACCTCTCTGTTGTGACAATCAAGCTCTATGCAATCAAGCTCAGCCCTGTGCTGATAGCAATAGGGATTTTTCCAAACTCCTGGGTGGTTAATAAAATGTTAATGTAATAAAATCTACAAATTTACGGTATATTCTAATTGTGTGCCTTTTGTACTAACCTTCAGTTTTCTTTAGTTCTGCCACCAGGCAGCGAGTCTCCTCCTGGATGCGATCTTCAGTGTTCCTTTTCCCTAATCCAAAATCCCGCAAAGTGAGGAGAGAAAACCGACGGAGCTCCCTCCACCTCTCCAAATTGGTGGTATAAATCAAGCCTGTGAAGAGCAAAATAAGTCACATTATATGTACTGAGCCTTGGAGAGAGAGATAAAGTACCAACCAACCAGCTCCTAACTGTCATTTTTCAAAACCAGCCTGTAACAAGGCAGGAGCTCATTGGTTGCTACTTTATCTCTATCCACTTTTTCTCTCCCCAAGGCTTAGTACATAGACCTCATAGACCCCTTTGTCAGCTGTTTATATAAATATAAACTACTTAACTGAACCATGAAATCTTGAAAATTAACCTTTACTGTATAATCACCAAAAAAGAGGTCTGATGTACAAATAAATCTATAGATACATTTATTAAAAAGTATGTACATATGAATGTTTAAATAAAACACTTCAAACAAAAACTTGTTCTGTCTTGCTATTTCTCCCGTTTTATAACTGAAAAACTTTATGATGCGTCCACAATCTCCACCACAGGGAAGGACAAAGTATATAGTGTATTTATAACTTGGCTTAAATTGACATTGTTATTATCTAGTGACCCATTAAGACCCAGAGGGGTTATGCAATTAGCTCCATTTTTTTAGCCTAAGCGAAAAAACTGAGCTTTTTGCTATTTTTAGGGCGAATGGGGATTCACCCTATGCAATAGCAGGTCCATTTTTCCGCCTAGGTGAAAAATGCGGCCGGCAGCGGAAAACACGTGGATCGGCGATTCCATATGTTTTCCGTCGAAACGCGGGCTTTTTTCACCGTCTTTGAGGCATTTTTCGCCAATGCCTTTTCACTTAAAAAAAAAGGTGAAAAGGCATGGATGAAAATTGCCATCAATTAAATACTTAGGGGGCGAATTCATTAGCTCCTAAATGATCGGAGCTAATAGCATACCCCCCTTAACAGGTAAGTGAGTTTATATTGTTGCAAGTTACACAGGGCACAATATAAATCATTACAGCTGTATTGCTGGAGTGAAGGCATCATACAATGTAAGCTAAATAATATCCCCTTTCAGACCGCCTGAGGAGGGTCGCACACTGGGAGCTTGACATGGGAGCTCCCAGTGCGTGCCCTGCCTCAGGCGACCCGCTACTGCTGACTGCAATCCGGCATATTGCCGGGTTGGTGACGTCAGCAGTGAGGTGGTGGGGGCAGGGCTTGGGATCACATGAGAGTGAATCGACCCGGCTCCCATTCACACCACACAGTGAGCCGGGTTGAAGACGTGTTCAACCCTGCTCATGACCAGGGTTGAAATACCAGGTCTCTCAACCTGGTATTTCAACCATTGCACCTTTCAGACCGCACCTGAACACGGGTTATGCGCACTCATGTGCCCATAACACATGTTCGTAGGTGGCGGCAGGGTTGGACTGGCCCACAGGGGTACAGGGGAAAGCACCGGTGGGCCCTACTGCCTGTGGGCCCACCCCCTCCTCTAGGGATCAGGTTCCAGACTGTGCTGTTACTAATCTAATACATTATCTTGCATGCACTACAGTATTTACTGTATATATTTATCTAGGGGACCAACACTTGCAAAATGGTTAGGCAAACCGATGCGGCGGCTGGGCACACCCCCTCTAGAGACTGGCCATACCCCTACCACTGCATTCCCCCGGTGGGCCCTACATACCCCAGTCCGACCCTGGGTGGCGGTATGATAGGAGTATAATAAACAGATACTTCAGGGAAGCAATATGCTCACAAGAAATACTGTATAATAACAATGATTATCTAATAGAGATGTAACTCTACACAAAAAAACGAAAAAGAAGACCAAATTTTGGATAATTGGTGAATATCATGTTCAAACCCCCACATTACATGTGTAAATGGAACAAATTGGAAAAGGGGGCAAAGTGGAGAATAGCTAAAAATGTCTCATCCCCCCCATTATATCGTACGTATATATGTTGTACAATGATAAACACATATTTCTTGTCTTTAAACTTTCTATTGTTTAAGTCTTATGTCACTGGTTTTAATTTGGACATTGTGTTGGAATAACTTTTAATTTTAATGAAATACAAAGGCACATTTTTGCATGCATTTTATTATATTCATTGTTCTATTGTACATCACGCTCGATCTTTCCTGTTTCTCCAGATTTCTAATTACTACCTCATTTTGTCTGACTCAGAGTCAGGACTCCTGCCAATTGTTTGCTCCCTCAGTCACAGTGTTTTTCCATTTCATGCTCTCTCGCTTGACTGTATTATCTCTTTTTAAGCAGTCTCGGGTGTGTGCCTGTTGGTCTAGGAGTTATGTTGGAGACTCTGCATATCCATCATGCAAGATATCTATTTGCTGTGACATGTGCCAAATCCTAGGAAACCTTTACTGTATGACAGAGTTTTCCACGCTGCATCATTACAGTCCAGGTTTTAAGGATATACCTGCTTAAGCACTGATTATGTCACTTTGGCGCTTTCACACTGCACCTCAACCTGGGTTGACCCGGCAATAACACGGGATATTTTGGCAAAGTAAATGGGGTATTAATTAGTAAGCACATGTGAATTAATTATTACTTAAGTCAATTTGATTAATCCACCTGGGTTCAAGCATGGATATCCTTAAAACCTGGATTGTAATGGTGGAGTTTGGGAAATTCTCTCTTAGGTGGTGCAATACATTTTTTGGGGGGAATTCAGCTGTTTTGTGGGGGCCCAATCGTAATGGGTGCACATCAGAGCAAATCAATTGTTCCTTCCCTTGGGCTCACATACCATGCCTGCGCACCCAGAAGTATCAGCTTTAGCCATGCAAAGTGGCTAAACCCGTCTAAAGTACTGCTTTGGCCACCCAAACTCCCATTAGGTTTCCCAAAGTGCCAACTTATTGCACAGTTCAGCTCGCCAGCACAGGAGGCTGCAAGGTCTAATGTGTCCCCCCGCAGCTATTCACACCCAAATGGTGCAACAATTGAATAGCTCCATTGGAAGCCATCTAGAGGCAGCTGCAGGGTAGGACAATTGAATCGCCCCCTTTTTGCCTCCACTGCCGCTGTTTCTTACATCAGCAGAAGGTAAGCTATCCTCTGCTATGCATTTGGCAACATACTGTATGTACAATACCAATATTATAGATCTGGATGTTTCAATGTAATTCTGAACAGACACATCAGAAAACAAAGAGGGTCCTGGTCTAACAATACATCTGATGGGTTGCCCTGGTCATCTCATCTGAATGATATAAAGAGATTGTGATGGATTCTGGACTTTCAGAAAAAAAAAAACTATTTGATGGGCTACATATTGATGTAACCAAAATGGGAAATCAGATCTAACTATGTGTAATCATGCCAACTCTATAGACAACACTTTAAACCTTGGCAAGGTTGTCTGTGTATATGTGGAATATATATAAAGTCTATCTATATGGCTTAAAAGGTATTGATATTATATTAATCCTGAAGAAAAAAAAACTAAATATTTCCCTACACTGTCATAATAGATGTAACTGGAGGTTTTCCTCTTGCACACATTACAATATGGAGAAAGGTGCTGAGATAAGGCAAGATTAACTACTGACCATAATTCTTGAAGAAAGGTTTCCAGGCCGGCATTTCCCCCCGATTTAGATAGTCATCCCCTTTGTCCAAATAGATTTCTTTTACTAGGTTGTATCCAGTGACTACAACGATCAGACGGGACCCCAGATAGATGGTAAATACATCACCATATTTCTCACTGAGCTGAATAAGAGAAATTATTATTTTGTATAAGGTTAATATGTTCAATGGAATTTCCTATTGCTACATAATGTAGTTTAATCTCAATCATCCAAATCAAGGACATACAGTACTGTAAATCACATCTAAAAACAAAAAACAACTCCCTCCCCTAAATCATAGAAGGGTAGAGGTCTCTGGGCATGGCATCAAATACACTAAAATACCTTTTTCCTTTAACTTTAATCTCCAAGCATCATAGCATGGATATTATTTAGGGTCAGTTGGAATGAGACAGTGTATTAAATCTAGAGATGAGCGGGTTCGGTTCCTCGGGATCCGAACCCCCCCGAACTTCACCTATTTTACACGGGTCCGAGGCAGCCTCGGACCCTCCCGCCTTGCTCGGTTAACCAGAACGCGCCCGAACGTCATCATCCCGCTGTTAGTATTCTATATAAAGAGCCGCGTGTCGCCACCATTTTCACTCGTGCATTGGAGATTGAACGGAGAGGACGTGGCAGCGTTATCTCCCTGAAAAGCTCCGTAATCTGTGCTCAGTGTGCTGCAAATATCTGTGCTCAGTGTGCTGCAAATAATCTGTGCTCAGTGTGCTGAAAATATCTACGTTCTCTGCCTGAAAACGCTTCATATCTGTGCTCAGTGTGCTGCAAATATCTGATCAGTGTGCTGCATTGTGGGGACTGGGGACCACCAGTATATAATAATTATAGTAGTACAGTACAGTAGGCCATTGCTGTATCTTGCAGCTCTGTGTCACTGCAAGTATCCATTCCATATCTGTGCAGCATTTTTGTGAGCGGTATACTATATATAGTATTACAGTGCAGCATTTTGGTGACCAACAGTATATAGTTGTACAGAAGGCCATTGCTGTTTCTTGCAGCTCTGTGTCACTGCACATATCCATTCCATATCTGTGCGGCATTTTTGTGAGCAGTATATATAGTATTACAGTGCAGCATTTTGGTGACCAACAGTATATAGTTGTACAGTAGGCCATTGCTCTATCTTGCAGCTCTGTGTCACTGCACATATCCATTCCATATCTGTTGTCAAAGTTGAAAAATATTCCAGTACACACATTACGTACTAACAACACACACATGCCCGCTGCGCATGCACTTGTTCCGCCGTGCGTGCACATATCCGCAATTTGCGTATGGTCGCTACCGCGGTCCTGCGTGTGGTGTGGGTATTTACGGCGGAGTTTGTGAACGCATGGAGGGTTATCAAAACATTACATATTTAATCCAAATAGTGCACATTGTACACATAGCCCTCCTGCACCACATCAGCAAGTATCAACCGGTTAAATGACTCCAGGACTAAGGGATTCACCTTTGCATGATAGGAAGGGACAGACTAAGGTTATAAGGTGATGTCTGGTATCCAGCTGTAGGGTATTTTAAGGGTAACATTCCGGTGTTGGTTAGAGGAAGATCGCATGTTCCTGTGGATAGTTATGTGCAGAAGTAGAATATAGATATAAACTGTATTTACTGTATATTATGTATGCGGCGGGAATCCAAAGGAGATCACCCACAAGAGCAGTTGAGAAAGACATCGCCCACCTTTTCAAATCAACCTATGACCTCTCCTGTAATGTAAAGATGCATCCCTGTGTCCAATGGACAAAGGGATTACAGTATCCATTGTATTGGTTTTGGAAGTAGTGTATAAAAAGCCTGTTGCTGCCTGGCCGGTCAGAAGACTCTTAACGCTATCTACCTGATTAGCGGATAACTGGACCAGGAAGCGCATGCGAATATTCTCACGTATGTAGATTGACTGTAGCCATTTACTCTGTTGTGTTGTAGTGTAAAAATTGTATTGTTAACCCCCTTCCAGATATATACTCTGTGGTGTCGGAACCCAGTTTTAACTACAAATCGGTGTTGTGTCCTCTTTTCCCTGCTAGGGTTTAAAGCGTATTACCTTACCTAACTGTATAAGGTTTAAAAGTGTATTGATAAGGTGTGTACGCGCTGCGGGTATTTTGTTTAAGGTGGAACATCATTGCATTGCATTACTAATAAGGTTTAAAGTATAACTCTGGGTGTGTACTTTGTACCCCCAGCGCAGCGTTTGTACGCTAAGTCCATACAAGGTACGGGACTCTGTGCGCAAATAGCGTACAAAGTACGTAGAGTGCATATTAAGTCTAGCGGCTGCAGTGGCTCCATGGTAAAAGTGTGTTTAAAGGTATAGCTTTATGGTTTAAGATAATATCGACATTATCAATTGGGGGCATCGTCCGGATTTTCCTCATACCTGCAGCCTAGCAGGTTAAAGCAGACTTTATCTATCAGCAAAGGGCGGACAGGTATCCTACGTGAACCTTTTCCTGGCCGTAGAATACACTGGAAAATCCTATCTTATTGCTGATTAGATGGTGTCTGCTCTGCATGGTTTGTAGGGATGCTGGTGGGACCCGTAAAGTAAATACGCAAAGCTATTGTTTTAAAGGTCTGTGAATTTCTGTTTGGCGCCAAATGCGCACACAACACAAGCATACACCTGTACTTTGTATTTGTATATCTGCTCATATTGTTGCCATAAATACTGATTACTAGATTCATTTAGACCTGTACGGAGAAATTTGTTGCTATTTAGTTAAAACATAGACTAAATATTAAGGAAGTAAACGTAAAACACGAATACAGTCTGGCCTAGTTAAAAAGGTTTATACAGAAAGACAACTGTGTTGTGTGAAGTGAGCGATTATAGGTAATATCGCTTACATTTATAGAAGTGTGGGATTTGTGTTATTGCGGACGTACGGTTTTTGTACACGTGTCTCGGACAAAGTACGGGACTGCGTATGCAACGTAAAGACATACGCACGGTCGCGTGTTTACGCAACGTGCGTAAGGGTACGACCGCTAAGTATAAATTACACAATAGCATTGTTTAGTTTAGGGGCGGAACAGTAGCCACGCTACAATAGCACAAATTGCTCGGTTTCCAAAATATAGTTTAAATAAAACCTTTTTTACTGTATTACCTCTGGTACTAAGGCTGTTTATCTGAATGAAAGTTAATTTTCTGTACAGAAAAACCAAAGTGTATTTGAATGAACGAACGTGAGTGTGCAAACATAATAAAGGTGTTGTGGACCCAGGGAATTCGGGATCCCGTTGAAGTGGTACACCGAGTGAGTGGAGACTCGGTGGCGTGAGGCAGCTGACTCATGTTAATATAGATTGAAGTACAAAGGAGCAAGGTAGCAGAGTACCGCAGACCAGAAGGTCAGCGAGGTTTTGAGTACCGCGGCCCAAGAGGTCAGCGAGGTTTAGAGTACCGCAGCCCAGGGGGTTAGCGAGGTTTACCCATATAGGATTGTTTTTGATACGCTCCGGCTGAGGTTTCGCAGCCTGAAAAATCGATTCCATTGGTCGTACGGCGGATAAGTAACAAGTACCTATACGCTGTGCGATTGGACCGCGCGTGAGTGGGTGCAATACTTAGCGCAACGTGATACTCTTTTTACGAGCTTTGCTTAAAATCGTGGGATCATTAGCGCTGGATATAGCATACGCAAGCGTGATTTGTGTATAATAAAGGTTAAGGGAGTTTTTGCTGGTCTCTCTCAGGAAATCTCCAACGACCAATATTTACTGGAAAGGGTAAGTCACTCCCAGATACTTCCAGTAAATAGAGGTTACGTAGGGGCCCTAGGCTGGGTACATTGCCTGCGCTATCAACAGTGTATGGTAGTACTGGCCAACGGTGGCGTGAGTGGGTGAAAGCACTCGGAGAAGTTTCACCGTTGCCTTATATTGAGTATTTTGGGGGTTTTTTGTGGGATTTGCCAAAAGGACAATACCTGCAAAATATGGGGGCCAGTTGCTCAAGTAAGGGACGTTCAACCAGGGTTCAGGTTGACATTCCGCGTCCCAGGGGGTCAGCGAGGTACATAATGTGTGAGAAGCATGGACCACACACAGAAGTTTTTTGCAATGAATGGGAACGTATGACTGCGGAAGATAGGGAACCATTCCCTAAGGTAGGCAGTTTTGAACCAGAGGTATTGCAGAATTTAAGGATTAGGATATGTCTGATAAAATCCCGAAAGCAAAGGGTCAGACACACAAACTGTTTAAATTTATGGCAACAAGAAGGAGATATGCAAGGGAAATTAACATATGCAGCCGGTTCCAAACCTAGCGGGAATGAGAACACAAACACACCATTGTCGACACAGGTCGAAGGGGAACAGAAGGCTACAGTCAATGATACATCCGTAAATGATAGTAATATGAAAGAGCAATGTATTAACCCTAACTTTTGCAAAATGTATCCTGTTTTGAAGTCTCTCCAAGGTTTTAGGTCACAGGAAGATGAAGGATTCAGCCAAATCGCAGCTCTCCTCCAAACAGTCACCTTGCAGGAAACTCAGGTGGGGCCTGTCCAACCAGGTAGCGCAGTAACAGTATTCCCCAATGAAAGAACGGGTGAGGTCACAGCTACCGGTAAGTGTGAAACAGTTCATTGCACAGAGACAACAACCCCACACAGTAAACAGATTAGGAACGGAATGGTAGAATTACACCCTGTCTTGGAAATAGTAACTCCCATTGGGGGAACCGATAGTCAGGGAATAATCCTCACCAGGAATAATGCAATGTATTGCCCGTGGCCCAGAGATGAGCTGCGATCAATCATTTCAGAATTCCCCGACCCTTGGAAGCATTTAGCCAGATGTCAGAAATTTATCAGAGATCTGGGTAATGCGTATGAACCGACAAACAAACACTGGCGGATATTTTTGAAAGCGTGCCTACCCCCTAACATTGACACCCAAAAATTAATCACTGATTGTAGATTAGAGTCAGATAGTCGTATGACTGACAAACTCAATCAGGAGAACTTAGAGCAAATTAACAGACAACTAGAGTTGTATTTCCCCACAACTGCCAAGTGAAGAAAAATTTTCTCCATAAAGCAGAGGGAAAATGAAATGGCATCTGAATATTTCCATCGGGCCCTGCACATAATGGATAGATACATAGGGGTATCGGATGCAGGGAACGATGAAAATTACAGAGAGGTGGCTGTCTCTGCGCTGATGGACGGACTCGATAAGACAGTGAGGGACAGAGTACAAACCTCTTTGCCTGGTTGGAGAGGGGTCACAGTAGCTTGCCTTAGAGAGTGCGCAATTGAACACCATAGGAATATTGCTAGGCGTAGTAAACTACAAGAGGAGAGGCTGAGGATTGAAAGTATGCAGGCTCTTACACCAAAGTCTCATCAGCCCAAACCCCAAAACCCTAGTAGTAACAAAAGACCGAGAATATGTTACATTTGTAAAAATAAAGGACATTTTGCTAGAAATTGTAAGAGTAGTACAGCACATAGCCAATATAGACCCCTAGACAGAGTAAACAAGCCACGTTATTAAACACATAGACGGGATCAAGGGACATATAGTAAGGAATCACGATACTGTATAGAAAAACACAGATTCGTTTAATGGGAAGAACAGAATAAATGCAACTTTACCCTTTTGACAGAACTTACTGGGATTAGGAGGAGGCCTCTAAACTTCTGCTTCTCTCTCTAGCAGAAGTGACCTCTAAGTAACTTAACAGGAGTTTTGTTAGAGATGGTATACATATAGAGTGCTCCCACCCAGGAAGCACAAAATATGTTAGACACCCACGAAGACTAATGTTGCATTTCACTGTTTTAGATGCATGTCCATCACAGGTAGAGGAAATTATCTCAAGGATACCGGGTTCCCTATGAACTTAGAATGGACAAGACACTGGATTGATGGCTGGGATAGTCCCAGTAGAGATATAACACACATAGAATTTTTTTTAAGGAGAACAGACCGATTAGGGAATCATTCCCCGTAGTGCCCAATCCAGATGTCAAACTTTGTAAAATCTTCTTTGCCTTTACAAACTTACCTGTTACTAAACTCTGTACTTTGTCTTCAAAGTTTTCTCTTCATCTCTTACGTTCGCTGACAGGATTATAGTTCAAACGCCACATGCCTACTCGGTCTTTCAGAGCTCTGCCTAAATCCAGTATATCTCACTAGCATATTGACACCAGTATCAGTGTTCCTGGTCATGCACAAATGGTGGAGAATGGGAATACTGGTGAAGATAGACTGTGCATAGATACCGATATACATGATGGTGTGACAGCCTGATGGTGAACGCAAATCTGACAAATTTTCTTTTAATTATTTCCCACCCTCTTTTCACTTTCCAAAGATGGTTTACTTCACACAACTGATAATACACAACAGTTAAACACATTGAAATGCAAGATTTATGTTACCTACAGAAAGGTCGCTGACTCGGAGAGAACATCGTATCACTGGCGTGTCTGTTCCGGGAAGGTTAAGAGGCAGTACTGTTGAGACGGCACCTGAGCGCAGAGAACAACAAGACCAGTGGCGGTTGTCGCACCAGTTTTTCTTTTTTATTATTTTCTCCATCTCCCACTACCCTCCTTCTCTCCTTCCCTTTCCTCCCCCTTCTTGTTTCCTTTCTCTCCCCTTAAAAAGATGGACTTACCCCAAGAGACTGCGTTCCAGGTTTTCATGTTAACCCTGATGTTGACCAAAACAGTCTATTTCGGTGAAAGTCCCAGAGAGGTCGAGAAAGGATCTGGAATGGGTTCTGATGTCGAGGACGGATTTGTAGAATTCCAAGAGCAACACATCACTCGAGCAAAGGCGAGTATCAGAAAACGATCTGGTAGTCAGGGAGCTCGGAGGCACTGTGAAGGGTTATTGGCTGAGGAAAATTGCATTTGTAGGAATTGTGAGAACATAGTTGAGGATGGGTGCATCCAGAGATGTCAGTCCAGCCTTAATATCAACATGGACCGTCATCCATTGAGTGATTACCACTCACTAGTGGGTAAGGTTTTAAACCAAACAGAATGCTGGGTGTGCTCACAAGTACCACAAGGTCAGAGCAAGTCAGGATTAGTACCATACCCTTTAGCAATAGATGAGGTACTCAAATTACGGGGTGGGAGACCGGTGGACAAGAAATTTTATATTTCTAGGCCCCCTAGTTTGAAGCTCCACCAGTATCATGTAGATAGATCCTTATTATGCTTCAACATTTCCAATTACCGAAAACCAGGAAATTGGGAGGTGACATGGAATAACCAGACCATGGCCTTTTCGCATAGAGCTGATAGGATACCCATAGACTCTCAACTTGTACGCCAAATAGCCAACAGTGGAAGGTATTTTCGGTATAGGTATACTCGAGGAAGCAAGACCATGTGGGTTGGAGAAGTATCACCAGGGTACTGTGCTCATATCATCCAGCCTGATACTTGTACTGAGCAGATGGGAGAACTAGGGATTGGGTTTTTCACTTGGAAAGTTTGTAATATGGTAATGTCATATTCTGTCCCATATGTTCTCCCTGATGATGCCTATTTCATATGTGGAAGGAAGGCGTATAAGTGGCTTGCCCCGAACTCAGAGGGATTGTGTTATGTTGGAAGAGTGTTGCCAGAGGTCATGACCATAACCCATGATAAGATGAAAGACGTTCATCGCAGTGCTCAGGCTCCTTATACTCATACTCACTATGAACACATCGTTAAGAGACACCTCATAGATAGGACAGAGCACGTAGCCTCTGATTTGATCCACAAATCCACCGGGATTCAATTCCTTCTCGCATTAGACATCACCCGTACTGCCAGAGGAACTATAAATTATAGGTATATCCATGCGCTAGCGAACTTGATAGATAATATCACTGAGATGTATGACGACACCTTCAGGTATACGGGTAGGGAGTTGCAAGCTTACAAGACAGAACTGATCCAGCACAGGATGGTCCTTAATTATATCACAGCCGTGACGGGTGGGTACTGTGTCACTTTGGCAACTCAATATGGTGTGAAGTGCTGCACGTATATTACAAACAGCACTGATGACCCAACCGAGATCATCGATCAAAAGATGGACGATATCTTGCAGTTGAAGTGGGAGTTCTGGAGGAGACACAACCTTACCCTGACGGCTGTGAGTAATGAACTGACCGGCTGGGTCTCATGGTTGAACCCACGAAATTGGTTCTCAGGATTAGGAGAGTGGGCTCAAAATGTTATTATGAGTTTAGTGAAGTTTCTCCTTTGTATCTTGGGAGTCGTCATAATTATTAGTTTGATATTTAGGTGTGTTTGAATTCTAACGAGGCGCAAGCACGGCACAAAATTGATGAGTCTAAGGAGTGGGGGCATTGTTACAGCAGCAGATTTAATTTACGACCCATCCATAGAGAAAATGTTGTGATAAGGATTGCAAATGAATTCCATGGCCTGTTTCTTTCACCCGTTTTTCCTTTGTCTCCCCCTTTGCCCAGATACACCGATCCGGAAAAGACATTGACCCTTCCCAAGAACGATTATGAAAATGTTATGTGAATGTATTTTAGATATGTGTCTTATCTTCATCTCTACAACCTTCAGTTAGTGACACACATAGTCGACAGGTGATATCCACATATATTAGCACTCACATATGTTCCCCCTCCATGTATCATCAACTAAATGTGCACCCCATTTGTTGGAACAAGAAGCCGAAAAGAGCTCGGTAGTATTTGTTGGCCCACTTACAGACCCTTAATACGGGATAAGAAGGATTTAATGTATACTTTGCAATACCTCGAAGCTTATCTAGAACATATATGGCACGATGATACATGCCCCTCAGACATGGATTCATACATACATGCTTTTACTATCCCACTAGGTCATACATTTCCCACCTACACCTCTCCTCCTACCATCCAATCATCTGTAGATGTTGTATTATATATATTTTTCTGCTTAGTGTTTAGATAGTGGCAGTTATTGTTGACTGCCAAAGGGTGGACTGTCAAAGTCGAAAAATATTCCAGTACACACATTACGTACTAACAACACACACATGCCCGCTGCGCGGGCACTTGTTCTGCCGTGCGTGCACATATCCGCAATTTGCGTATGGTCGCTCCCGCGGTCCTGCGCGTGGTGTGGGTATTTACGGCGGAGTTTGTGAACGCATGGAGGGTTATCAAAACATTACATATTTAATCCAAATAGTGTGCTGCATTGTGGGGACTGGGGACCACCAGTATATAATAATTATAGTAGTACAGTACAGTAGGCCATTGCTGTATCTTGCAGCTCTGTGTCACTGCAAGTATCCATTCCATATCTGTGCAGCATTTTTGTGAGCGGTATACTATATATAGTATTACAGTGCAGCATTTTGGTGACCAACAGTATATAGTTGTACAGAAGGCCATTGCTGTTTCTTGCAGCTCTGTGTCACTGCACATATCCATTCCATATCTGTGCGGCATTTTTGTGAGCAGTATATATAGTATTACAGTGCAGCATTTTGGTGACCAACAGTATATAGTTGTACAGTAGGCCATTGCTCTATCTTGCAGCTCTGTGTCACTGCACATATCCATTCCATATCTGTTGTCAAAGTTGAAAAATATTCCAGTACACACATTACGTACTAACAACACACACATGCCCGCTGCGCATGCACTTGTTCCGCCGTGCGTGCACATATCCGCAATTTGCGTATGGTCGCTACCGCGGTCCTGCGTGTGGTGTGGGTATTTACGGCGGAGTTTGTGAACGCATGGAGGGTTATCAAAACATTACATATTTAATCCAAATAGTGCACATTGTACACATAGCCCTCCTGCACCACATCAGCAAGTATCAACCGGTTAAATGACTCCAGGACTAAGGGATTCACCTTTGCATGATAGGAAGGGACAGACTAAGGTTATAAGGTGATGTCTGGTATCCAGCTGTAGGGTATTTTAAGGGTAACATTCCGGTGTTGGTTAGAGGAAGATCGCATGTTCCTGTGGATAGTTATGTGCAGAAGTAGAATATAGATATAAACTGTATTTACTGTATATTATGTATGCGGCGGGAATCCAAAGGAGACCACCCACAAGAGCAGTTGAGAAAGACATCGCCCACCTTTTCAAATCAACCTATGACCTCTCCTGTAATGTAAAGATGCATCCCTGTGTCCAATGGACAAAGGGATTACAGTATCCATTGTATTGCTTTTGGAAGTAGTGTATAAAAATCCTGTTGCTGCCTGGCCGGTCAGAAGACTCTTAACGCTATCTACATGATTAGCGGAGGACTGGACCAGGAAGCGCATGCGAATATTCTCACGTATGTACATTGACTGTAGCCATTTACTCTGTTGTATTGTAGTGTATAAATTGTATTGTTAACCCCCTTCCAGATATATACTCTGTGGTGTCGGAACCCAGTTTTAACTACAAATCGGTGTTGTGTCCTCTTTTCCCTGCTAGGGTTTAAAGCGTATTACCTTACCTAACTGTATAAGGTTTAAAAGTGTATTGATAAGGTGTGTACGCACTGCGGGTACTTTATACCGTCAGCGCTGCATAAGGTTTAAGGTGGAACATCATTGCATTGCATTACTAATAAGGTTTAAAGTATTCTAAAGGATTTTTTACGTGCTCAATCCTGCGCTATTCTGCTTAACCATGTACAGGATGATACCAGGAATGTGCATAGGAGAAGACAAAAAATCATGCAAAAAGGTGTATACATGCAAAGCACCACATCCAAATATAATAGAAATTACTGAGCATTTGTAAATGAATGATGAATTGATCACAGACTTCTGCGAATAGCTTCTCAATGCATGTAGAGGTAGATACCGTCCAGAAATCTCTGAAATCAGAACAATCGTGCTTCCCTCACAGGGGTATTACCCGTTTCAGAGGGAGTCAGCACAGAGAATAAATAATAGTGCAGTATTTTGTATAAAAGAGGAAACGTTTTAATACAAATTGCACTTACAACAAATAGAAATAAAAATCACATGTAAGACATCCTTTCATGGCAAAGACACAGGAACACTGCAAGCATATCACCAAAATCCTGCTGATGGAATCAGGAAACGCGTTAAGTGTGGTCTCTACAACTCCTGTTGGTCGGACACTTATTCACCCTGCATCGCCACCTTGGAGAAGCTCCTACAGGTTCCGGAACTGTGGCCGCTAATCCCTTCCTGATTCCATCAGCAGGATTTTGGTGATATGTTTGCAGTTTTCCTGTTCCTGCACTATTATTTATTCTCTGTGCTGACTCCCTCTGAAACGGGTAATACCCCTGTGAGGGAAGCACGATTGTTCTGATTTCATAGATTTCTGGACGGTATCTACCTCTACATGCATTGAGAAGCTATTCACAGAAGTCTGTGATCAATTCATCATTCATTTACAAAAGCTCAGTAATTTCTATTATATTTGGATGTGGTGCTTTGCATGTATACACCTTTTTGCATGATTGTTTGTCTTCTCCTATGCACATTCCTGGTATCATTCTGTACATGGTTAAGCAGAATAGCGCAGGATTGAGCACGTAAAAAATCCTTTAGAATATTATTCAGTTTTTTTGAGTGTTGGATGAACACTCAATTTTACGTGTGATACTGCTGCATGATTCTGTTTTTAATTGCGCACATTTGTAACACCTAAACATATTTTTCACAAGGTTTAAAGTATAACTCTGGGTATGTGCGCGCTGTGTGTACTTTGTACCCCCAGCGCAGCGTTTGTACGCTAAGTCCGTACAAGGTACGGGACTCTGTGCGCAAATAGCGTACAAAGTACGTAGAGTGCATATTAAGTTTAGCGGCCGCAGCGGCTCCATGGTAAAAGTGTGTTTAAAGGTATAGCTTTATGGTTTAAGATAATATCGACATTATCACTGTGCGGCATTTTTGTGAGCAGTATATATAGTATTACAGTGCAGCATTTTGGTGACCAACAGTACATAGTTGTACAGTAGGCCATTGCTGTATCTTGCAGCTCTGTGTCACTGCAAGTATCCATTCCATATCTGTGCAGCATTTTTGTGAGCAGTATATATAGTATTACAGTGCAGCATTTTGGTGACCAACAGTATATAGTTGTACAGTAGGCCATTGTTGTATCTTGCAGCTCTGTGTCACTGCACGTATCCATTCCATATCTGTGCGGCATTTTTGTGAGCAGTATATATAGTATCACAGTTAGTAATGAGCGGGTTCGGTTCGTCGGAATCCGAACCCACCCGAACTTCACCTTTTTTTGCACGGGTCCGAGCCTTGCTCGGTTAACCCGAGCGCACCCTAACGTCATCATCCCGCGGTCGGATTCTCACAAGATTCGTACTCTATATAAGGAGCCGCGAGTCGCCGCCATATTTCACTCGTGCATTGGAGATGATCGTGAGAGGACCTGGCTGGCGTCCTCTAAATTTCTATGTTCAGGGGGCTGCAAATATCTGTGCTCAGTGTGCTGCAAATATCTGTGCTCAGTGTGCTGCAAATATCTGTGCTCAGTGTGCTGCAAATATCTACGTTCTCTGCCTGAAAAACGCTCCATATCTGTGCTCAGTGTGCTGCAAATATCTGTGCTCACACTGCTTTATTGTGGGGACTGGGGACCACCAGTATTATATAGGAGGAGTACAGTGCAGAGATTTGCTGACCAGTGACCACCAGTATTACATGTTCTCTGCCTGAAAAACGCTCCATATCTGTGCTCAGTGTGCTGCAAATATCTGTGCTCACACTGCTTTATTGTGGGGACTGGGGACCACCAGTATTATATAGGAGGAGTACAGTGCAGAGTTTTGCTGACCAGTGACCAGTGACCACCAGTATTATACGTTCTCTGCCTGAAAAACGCTCCATATCTGTGGTGCATTGTAGTATATATAGTAGGAGTACAGTGCATAATTTTGCTGACCACCAGTATATAATATATAGCAGTATGGTACAGTAGGCCACTGCTCTACCTACCTCTGTGTCGTCAAGTATACTATCCATCCATACCTGTGGTGCATTTCAGTTTTGCACAGTTTGCTGACCACCAGTATATAATATATAGCAGTATGGTACAGAAGGCCACTGCTCTGCCTACCTCTGTGTCGTCAAGTATACTATCGATCCATACCTGTGGTGTATTTCAGTTTTGTACAGTTTGCTGACCACCAGTATATAATATATAGCAGTACGGTACAGTAGGCCACTGCTCTATCTACCTCTGTGTCGTCAAGTATACTATCCATCCATACCTGTGGTGCATTTCAGTTTTGCACAGTTTGCTGACCACCAGTATATAATATATAGCAGTACGGTACAGAAGGCCACTGCTCTACCTACCTCTGTGTCGTCAAGTATACTATCCATCCATACCTGTGGTGCATTTCAGTTTTGCACAGTTTGCTGACCACCAGTATATAATATATAGCAGTACGGTACAGTAGGCCACTGCTCTACCTACCTCTGTGTCGTCAAGTATACTATCCATCCATACCTGTGGTGCATTTCAGTTTTGCACAGTTTGCTGACCACCAGTATTTAATATATAGCAGTACGGTACAGAAGGCCACTGCTCTACCTACCTCTGTGTCGTCAAGTATACTATCCATCCATACCTGTGGTGCATTTCAGTTTTGCACAGTTTGCTGACCACCAGTATATAATATATAGCAGTACGGTACAGTAGGCCACTGCTCTACCTACGTCTGTGTCGTCAATTATACTATCCATCCATACCTGTGGTGCATTTCAGTTGTGCGCAGTATATATAGTAGTAGGCCATTGCTATTGATACTGGCATATAATTCCACACATTAAAAAATAAAGAACAAAAATGTGGAGGGTAAAATAGGGAAAGATCAAGATCCACTTCCACCTCGTGCTGAAGCTGCTGCCACTAGTCATGGCCGAGACGATGAAATGCCATCAACGTCGTCTGCCAAGGCCGATGCCCAATGTCATAGTAGAGAGCATGTAAAATCCAAAAAACAAAAGTTCAGTTAAATGACCCAAAAATCTAAATTAAAAGCGTCTGATGAGAAGCGCAAACTTGCTAATATGCCATTTACGACACGGAGTGGCAAGGAACGGCTGAGGCCCTGGCCTATGTTCATGGCTAGTGGTTCAGATTCACATGAGGATGGAAGCACTCATCCTCTCGCTAGAAAACTGCAGTGCCACTCCTAGATGGGCCAGGTGTTTGTGTCGGCCACTTGGATCGCTTAGCTTAGTCACACAGCTACCTCATTGCACCTCTTTTTTTCTTTGCATCATGTGCTGTTTGGGGACATTTTTTTTAATCTGCCACCCTGTCTGACACTGCAGTGCCACTCCAAGATTGGCCAGGTGTTTGTGTCGGCCACTTGGGTCACTTAGCTTAGTCAACCAGCGACCTCGGTGCAAATTTTAGGACTAAAAATAATATTGAGAGGTGTGAGGTGTTCAGAATAGACTGGAAATTAGTGGAAATTATGGTCATTGAGGTTAATAATACTATGGCATCAAAATGACCCCCAAATTCTATGATTTAAGCTGTTTTTGAGGGTTTTTTGTAAAAAAACACCCAAATCCAAAACACACCCGAATCCGACAAAAAATTTTCAGGGAGGTTTTTGGTGACCAACAGTATATAGTTGTACAGTAGGCCATTGCTGTATCTTGCAGCTTTGTGTCACTGCAAGTATCCATTCCATATCTTTACGGCATTTTCGTGAGCAGTATATATAGTATTACAGTGCACATGAGGGAAGACGGCCCTGCTCGTGAGAGCTTACAATCTAAAGGGGAGGGGTAGACAGACATGGGTCACAAAGATGGGGTACATAGAGAATGTGGAACAGAGGGTTAGGAATCAGGATGAGATTTGGCTGGGTTTGGTGAAGAAGTGGACTCCCCCAACGCACAAGTCAATACTTAACATTGCAACATTTTACTTGGCTATGCAGGAAAAAATTAAAAATAGGGGAAAATAAAAATAAAAAAAAGAATTGATAACTTCTACTGCTTTCAAAAAGGTCAATTGAAGCTGAAATAATGGACAACTACCTCATGGATGCCAGATACAGTATACCAAACAGTACTTAGCAGAGTTAGGAATGAGTGCTTATGAAATACAGTAACATTTTGTCATAATATTTCAGAAACTGCATGGCTGGTCTCTTGCACTCTTTTGCTCTAATACACCACCTGCTTTAGGATTTATATTCAAAAACATTATGTCTCCATAATCCCAAAAACGTCAGTCTTCTTGGAAAGTGGTTTGTTCCTTTGTAAGTGAAAGAGAACAAACGTTCTCAAACAATGGTTTCTCAATTTCTTTTTCCTCTGGGAAGGGATTGTGGATTCGCAGGAATATCTGAGCATTTCTGTAATCAGGAAGCAGCGACTTTCTACAAATGTTTACGAATAATTCCAGTGATTTTGTCATTTTTTTCCAGTGATTTGGACCAATAATAGTACCATTGATTAGAACGAATAATTACTGTGATTTTGTCATTTTCTTCCAGTGATTTGGACCAATAATAGTACCATTGATTAGAATGAATAATTCCAGTGATTTTGTCATTTTCTTCCAGTGATTTGAACCAATAATAGTACCATTGATTAGAACGAATAATTACTGTGATTTTGTCATTTTCTTCCAGTGATTTGGACCAATAATAGTACCATTGATTAGAATGAATAATTCCAGTGATTTTGTCATTTTCTTCCAGTGATTTGGACCAATAATAGTACCATTGATTAGAACGAATTATTCCTGTGATATTGAGGTGTTTGTGTCACTTAGCTTAGCCGTCCAGCGACCACAGTACACCTTTTTTTCTCTTTTCTTTGCATCATGTGCTGTTTGGGGCCAATTTTTTTTAAATACCATCCTGTCTGACACTGCAGTGCCACTCCTAGATGGGCCAGGTGTTTGTGCCGCCCACTTGGGTCGCTTTGCTTAGTCATCCAGCGACCTCGGTGCAAATTTTAGGACTAAAAATAGTATTGTGAGGTGTGAGGTGTTCAGAATAGACTTGAAATGAGTGGAAATTATGGTTATTGAGGTTAATAATACTATAGGATAAAATTACCCCCAAATTCTATGATTTAAGCTGTTTTTGAGGGGTTTTTGAAAAAAACACCCAAATCCAAAACACACCCGAATCCGACAAAACATTTTCAGGGATGTTTTGCCAAAACGCGTCCGAATCCAAAACACGGCCACGGAACCGAATCCAAAACCAAAACACAAAACCCAAAAAATTTCCGGGGCACATCTCTAATTAAATCATGTCAAGAATTTTAATTAGTTACTAAAACATTCCAAACAAATCTTGATGAGAGCAAACTTTTCTCCACTCCCGGGACCACAGAAACATATTTTGTTCGACCTGTTGCTCGAGCGGGTCCATAGTCAAGAGCTCCATATTTAACTTAAGAGTTTATTACTTGATGTTTATTACTTGATTTAGGAGAACAGAATGACAGACATGGGAATGGAGAGAGTTAAACCTCCTGGGATGGGTGTGGACCAAAATGTCATGACAGGTTGCAGCCAATCATAGGTAGGGGAGGGACCAGTATATATAGGGGATGTATAGGGCATTAGGGATCTCTGGGACAGTTGTATTGCTCAGTGTTTTTTAGTGTGTTAGATAGAGTAGCTGTTACCTCTGCTGTCTGTAGCTTAGCTTTAGGGGACTTAATACTCTGTTTCTCATCCCCCTCCTTGTCCTTCTTTTGTCATGGCTGCCGCAGCCCGCCCACAGCGTTCCACCTGAGCCCCTGCTCGCTACCGCTCTGAGAGTGGTGAGGAGGGAGCCAGTGTAGGGCCGGTAGCCTCGGCCGCCCGTTCGGCCGCCGGCGCACGTGCACGCGTGGCAGCGGGAGGTAGAGCTCAGTCTCCCCTGTCGCAGTTTCCGGGGCCATTTGTGGGATCCAGTCGCGGGCGGCAGGGGGGATGCCGGTCCGTGGCTGGGGAGGGAGTTGTAGCCGGGGCTCGGCCTGCGGCTCCCTCCGTAGATGCCCAGTTTTCGCGGGCACGCGCACATGCGTGCCGGGACGGGCCTGCGAGCCTTTCACCGCGGGGATGCGTGCCTCCTCCGTCGCCCATAGCTAGGCCACAGTTATCTGCCGGCCATGGGCAGCGGGGTGGACGGCGGGCGCCGGAGCAGCTGGGGAAGGTGGTGGTCGGAGCCCGGCAAACAGCTCTCTCCCCTGCTGGCGTGCTTTCTCCTCAGTGCGGGGGGGAGCGCACGCGGCAAGGGTCGAGCGCGTCCATCCCTGCGGCTGCTGGCCCCGCTCTCGCACATGTGCGCACAGCAGTGGCATTGGATGATCTCTCTCCCCTGCTGCCTCCCTCAGTGCCGAAGTGCGGCTGGGGGCGGCCGGCTTCAGTGTTTCGGTGCAATCTCTGGCTGCTGATGATTTAGCTGGGGGGGGGGGGCTGCTTTCCCTGTAGCTCAGGGGAGCTCCGGGCTTCAGGGACCTGGAGCCTCCCGGCTGGGGGCTAGTTTGAGAGAGTGGGTCGGGGCTGGCAGCGATGGCTGGGCAATGCAGGACAGGGTGAGTGAGGGTGGCTGGGTGCAGTGGGCAGGACAGGGGGTCGAAAGGGGGACCAGCAGGTCACCCAGGCACCCTGTCCAGTTAGGTGCAGGGCCCTCCTCGGCACCTTACGTGGGCCAGGGCAGGAGACGGAGTGGGGCACTGGATGCCCCGGAAGTCTCTCTTGGCAGGGGCCGGGAGGATGGGGGTGAACAGGAGGCTACTGGGGACCTGGCATCTGCGCTGTCGTCAGTGGCGTCGGCTTTGGCCCCATTGTGGCAGCTGCCTCCCCGGGTTCGGTGAGTCATCAGGCTCGCGGGGGGGCAGGGGGGGCTTCTGCCACGCCGTCGGGATCGACGGTGCAGCGGATAGCGCGCGCTTGCCAGGAGTTGCAGGAGGACGCGGCGCAGTTGGTCGACCCGCCAGCGGGGGCGAGGCGCTCGCGTATTGAGCAGGAGGGAGTATCTCGGATCGGACTGCCGGTCCCGGCAGGGGCTTCCGGGTCCTGTTCTTTGTTTTCTTTTTCAGGAGGGCTTGGCGAAATGGATGATGATGGGGACGAGGATTTTGAGATTCACACAGCTGTGGCGTCTGGGTCCGAGCGGTCGTCATCTTCAGGTGAGGTGGAGATTTCGGCTTAGGGCTCCTCTGCGAACACTAGTTCTGACAGTTCCTCCTCTTCTTCATCCTTATCGTCGCAAGCGTCCGAGGTGAGTAGCACGGCTAGAGCAAAGAAGCGGGCTGCCAAGTACGCGAAAAAGGCGGCTGGGCAGCGGGGGAAGCGGAAGAGGCGCAAGCGGCTTAGCGAGAGCGATCGCAGGGCCAAGAAGCGCCGTAATTTGCCGGGTGTGGTACACTGTGACTTTACGGCAGTGTTACGGGGGCTGCGGGATAGCTGTCATAAGAAAATTGGAAGAGGCGATTACGTGGATTTGTTCGTGCTGACTAAGGATGCTAAGAGAGAGTATAAGGCAGCGAAAGCTAAGAAGGGCATAGGTGCTGAGGCGTTCCGGTCGTTTGACAATTGGCTGGCTTGCTTCTGCGTCTTTGCGGCGTGTTATTTGGAGGATAGGCCGGATGAGCACATGAATGTCTACCGGTACTTGCACCTGATACACAATATGCAGCGGTCGTCGACAGGAGTAGAATGGCGAGCGTATGACGAGAAGTTCAGGGAGAAGCAGGATTGCTTGCATATAATTGATTTTGGGTGCAAAGACGTTGAGGTATGGCTTCAGGTCACTCGCTCTTCTTTGACTGCGAAGTAGCCTGGAATTCGGGGGTGGATGGACAGCACGCTGGGCCGTCCGCCCAGGGAGCTAGCGCGGAGGCAGGGTCGAACAGGAAACGAAGAGCTGCTAATCACGGGGGCGGGCAGGCGCCCGCGAAGGGTAAATGCTTCACATATAATAACGCGACCTGTTCCTTCGGCAGGCAGTTTCGTTTTCGACACTCTTGCTTGCAATGCGGCGGTTTTCACCCGGCCTCCAACTGTTTTAAGGGGAATCGACAGGGCCCAAGAATGGTAAGCATGGCAATGGTAAAGCCCCTGGGAGCGGGAGCGCTCAGCAGGGCTCCAACGCCAATTAATGTGGATGCCATGTCCAAGTGGCTTGGCTGGTATCCAGATAGGCAAGTCGCTAGTTTTTTGTTTCAGGGTTTCAAGTTTGGTTTCCGCCTGCCGGTTGCAGGCGATGTGAGAGTTAGTGCCCCCAAGAATCTTCAATCCGCTCGCACTTTCCCGTTAGTTTTGCGCGAAAAAGTGGAAAAGGGGGTGTGCCTGGGTAGGATGGTGGGCCCGTTTCACCTGCCCCCATTGGATGAATTGGTTATTTCTCCAGTGGGGGTGGTCCCTAAGAAGACTCCGGGTGCCTTTAGGCTCATTCAGCATCTTTCTTACCCGTCGGGGTCGTCAGTCAACGACGCAATACCGCCGGAACAGTGTTCGGTGGTGTACCAGTAGTTTGACGAGGCACTGGGGATCGTTCGGGCTTATGGCCCAGG
Source organism: Pseudophryne corroboree (assembly GCF_028390025.1). Taxonomy (NCBI): domain Eukaryota; kingdom Metazoa; phylum Chordata; class Amphibia; order Anura; family Myobatrachidae; genus Pseudophryne; species Pseudophryne corroboree. Next base: position 405,255,596 of record NC_086451.1, read on the forward strand.
AGCTCTGATGGCTAAAATTGATGTTGAATCCGCATTTAGGTTGCTTACACTGCATCCGGACTCATTCCGTTTTATGGGTTTTCGAATCGGAGCGGAATATTTCGTTGACAAATGTTTGCCAATAAAGTGTTCCGTTTCCTGCTCATTCTTCGAACGGTTTAGCACGTTTTTGCACTGGTGCGTGGAGTTTTCTACGAGTGGTCATGGGGTAGCACATTACCTTGAAGATTTCCTGTGCGTGGGTCCGGCGGATTCTCCGTGCTGCAGCGATTTGTTGTTTAGCATCCGAGCCCTGTTTTATCAATTTGGCGTACCTGTGGCCGAGGATAAAACGGAGGGGCATGTCTCCTGTCTGTTGTTTTTGGGAATTGAAATCGACACGGTGGCGGGCTCCTGCTACCTCCCTCATGCCAAGGTTGCCAAGCTTCGCGAGGTTATCGGTCAGTTTGTGGCGTCGTGCAAGGTTACGCTGCGACAGGCGCAGTCTTTGTTGAACCTCTTGAACTTTGCTTGTCGGGTCATCCCTATGGGCAGAGTTTTTTGCCGGAAGTTGGAAAGGTCGACGGCGGGGTGTGCCAGACCGCATCATTTCATTTGCTTGTCCTCCGAGATTAAGAGGGATTTGGCCGTTTGGGCCTCGTTCCTGGAGGACTTCAATGGGGTGCGTCGACAATGGTGGATTTCAGCTCTATACCAATGCGGCGGGTTCCTTTGGGTTCAGATGCTACCTAGAGGACTCTTGGTGTGTGGCCCCTTGGCCAGAGGGTTGGTCTCGCGAGGGTTTCACTAAGGACCTTTTGCTGCTTGAGCTTTTCCCCATTATGGTGGCCTTGGAGGTTTGGGTGAGCGTCTGGCCAATCGCAGCATTTTGTTCAGATGTGACAATCTGGGCGTGGTGCATGCGATTAATAATCAGAGGGCTAAGTTGCTGGTGGTGTTGAGGGTGCTTGCGCAGCTGTTGCTGACTTGCTTGCATTGGAATGTATGGTTTTGTGCGCAGCATGTTCCGGGAATTGAGAAGGGAATTGCCGACGCGTTGTCCCTTGGGCAGTGGGATAGGTTTTGGCTGTTAGCACCTGAGGCTGATGCGCGGGGGTTTCAGTGTCCTGATTATGTCTGGCAGGTGATCGGGCTGGACTGGAGAACTTAGCGATGCGATCTGTAGCTCCGAACACGCTCAAGGCTTACAGTCAAGCTTGGAGTGAGTGCGAAGAGTTTGTCCAAGGGCGGGGGCAAGATGGTAAGAGCAGGCATCGGTTGATGTTTTCTTTTATTTGGCAGCATTTTGTCACGGGTAGGTCTAGAGCCGTGGTGTCCCGGTACCTAGCAGGGATTTCCTTTTTTAATAAACTGAAGGGCTTTCCTGACGTGACAAAGAGCGGCCTCCTTGCAAAGGCGATGGGTGGCGCCCAATCGACGCGGCCCTGCTGCCGGCTGTCATCAGTGCAGTAGCCGGAGTTGTGTCTTCACTTTTTGAGTCGCTGTTGCTCGAGTTGGCATTCTCCATGGCTTATCATGGAGCCTATCGGGTTTCGGAATTGGTGGCACCATCTAAATGGCCAGATTCGCACATGCTCCGAGATGATGTGGTGGTGGGTGAGAGGTCTTTGCTGTGTAGACTGCGGTGCTCTAAGATGGACTAGGTGAGTAGAGGGCGATGGGTCACTTTGGTATCATCTCTGGATGAGCGCATTTGCCTGGTAAGATTGGCAATGAGATATGCGGCAGTACGGCCTGATGCGAGGGCTTCCTGACTGCTGCATTATGACGGTTTACCATTGACGAAGTATCAATTTCGCTGGATGCTGAGTCGCTGTATGGCCGGCTTGGGCCTTTCACCCACTGCTTTTGGTACGCATTCCTTTCGAATCAGAGCTGTAACGTCGGCTGCAGCGGCAGGTTTTTCCGCGGCGGAGATTCAGGCGGTGGGGCGCTGGAAGTCTTCCAGTTATAGGCGATATATTTGCCGGTTTTATGAGTTACTGTTTTAGCAAATGTTAAGAGGTTTACTGTTTGAATTTGTTGAGTCCGTCATTGTACAGTTTGTGTCCGTTTGTCTCCCCTGTTCATCCTACCCAGGGATTAGCTACTCGCCGCTGCTGGCAGTGGGGGTCTGGAGTTCTTTTGCACTTTTTGCCTGACCTGACAGACTGAATTTCAATGTTACCATAATTCGGCTGATTGGTTCCAATTAAAAGTCCCTCAGCAGGTTTCTAAGCTTTCACCTCCAGTTGAGTTCTTCTGTTTTCCCCATTTCCACCGCCCCCCCCCTCTTTTACTTTTGCTTTGTTTTATTTTGATCTTTCCCTTTGTGCCTTTATGTTACGCTTCGATTGGCTTGAAGCTTGTTTAGCACGGCTAGGCCGTTACTCAATACGAAATGACAACCCCTTTTTTCTTTTGGCAGATCCTTCAGGTTAAGTCATGTATTCAGCTCATGTTAGGACATTTACTAACCTACTTTTTATTCCTTCACTTCACTTTAGGTTGGATGGAAGATGAGTTGTCAGTATGAGTAGTCGGTCACTCTTTTGTTTACTGGGCAGCCAGGTTTTTGGCCTCGGAAGGGGTGCAGTTTTTTCCTCAGGCTCCTAGTGTTCATTGGCTTGGTTGGCGTGGAATGATGTGCCATGATTTGAAGTGTAGGTTGGTCAGTCAAGCCATGGAACATGGAGTCCCTAGGGTTCTGGTTGTCCATTTGGGTGGTAACGATCTGGGTAAGAAGACGTCTTTAGATTTGAGATGGTCCATGGTGGAAGATTTGTCAAGTATTGCCGCAGCTTGGCCTAGCTGTGTTTTGGTGTTCTCAATGATTGTGCCAAGGTTGCATTGGCGAGGAGTGGCGGATGGTCACCCTATTGATGAGGCCAGGCAAAAAGTGAATGCAGCGGTAGCTAAGTGGGTTTTGGCTCACGGAGGGACAGTGGTTCGCCATGCTAGGATTCGGTTCCGTGACACTCACCTTTTTCGGCCTGATGGTGTCCATTTGTCCAAGGAAGGGATGATGTTTTTCCTGGAGGATCTGTTTGAAGGGGTGCAGGAGTTAGGTTGAGGGTATGGTGGCGTGCGAAGCCTCTGTAGAGGAGTATTTCACTGTTGGCGGAAAAGAACGGCAGGATCTGGTTTGGCTTATTAGTCACAGTTTTTACGGTGTTGGTGTGGTTTAGGTGCACTCACCTCCATTGACTTTTAAGGCCGCTAGATCACCCGACAGGGGGCAGCGTCATCACACATCAGGGTGGGTAGTCAGCGTGGAGGTCTGAGTTGGATACCTATGTATGGTTTTTGTGGTAGATTAGGATTTTTTTAGTTTTAACATCTTTGAGGTTATCTTCAGTGGGTTTTTAGCCGTTCTTTTTTCTGCCACCATATTCGGTTAATATTATATGCTAATTTAATATTTCCTTTTACAGGTTTTTCTAGTGGTTAGGGTTACAATAAATAGCTAACAATTTTCTGACAAATACAAGTCTCTGTGTCTTTATTCTTAGTATAAGGGTATAGGATGTTTTACTGTTAGAATGGAGGCACACATCAGCCATTAGGAGGTTTACTTGATTATAAATACTAATGATTTTGTTACAACACAATTTATATAATAACAGTTATAATAGTTCTTGTCTCTGGAGAATTGTACATTGGTGGCTCCAGCACAGTCCAAAATTCAAAGAGGGGAGCCTCACCAACTGCCAGTGAGTCATGGCTGCAGATGTTTGGCAGCATTTGGGGTGGCAGTTGGTGTGGCTCCCCTGTTTGGATTTTGGACTGTGCTGCAGCTCTACTTCTGGAGCCACCACTAGCAATCGATTTAGAATTCCTCAAGAACAAAAGCTTCCAGCTATGCTGTCAATTACCACAATGAGAAAGGAATACCAGAGAGGGTGGTTATTATCCTACCAACTGTTCTATTATCACCCAATCTACTACTTAATGTGAGTGCTGATTATCTCTTTGTAGTGCATCATCTACATATGTCAATAGATTGGCACTGTCATTAGGAATGCAATGGCAACAGAAGCATGTATCCAGAAAATGACAACAAAGAAAGATTTTGCTCTTGTTTTATACACTACTGAAACCGAAAATATAATTTTTTAATTCAACGATGAAAAATCTTCATTCGGCCGTGAGTAAATCTACTAAGTTTTGTGCTAAAATACTTAGCGCATGCGTACTGCGTACCATGCGCATGCGCATTTTCGCCTTAATCGCTCCGTTGCAAAAATTGGCAACGAGCGAACAACTCGGAATGTCCACCACAGTGCCTTGCTAAAGTATTCACGCCCCCTTTGCATTTTTCATGTTTTGTTGCCTCACAACCTGGAATTAAAATGGATTGTTAGAAGGTTTGCATCATTTCAGTCACAGAACATGCCTACAACTTTGAAGATGTTTTTTTTTTATTGTGAAGGACAAAATAACAGAAAAGTTTAGCGTGCATAACTTTTCACCCCCCTAAAGTCAGTACTTTGTAGAGCCACCTTTTGCGGCAATTACAGCTGCAAGTCACTTTGGATAAGTCTCTATGAGCTTGCCACATCTTGCCACTGGGATTTTTGCACATTCCTCAAGGCAAAACTGCTCCAGTTCCTTCATGTTGGATGGTTTCCACTTGTGAACAACAATCTTCAATTCTGAACACAGATTCTCAATTGGATTGTTATCTGGGCTTTGACTAGGCCATTCCAACACATTTACAATGTTTCCCCTTAAACTACTCGATTGTTGCTTTAGCAGTATGCTTCGGGTCATTGTCCTGCTGGAAGGTGAACCTCCATTCCAGTCTCAAATCGCAGGCAGATTGAAACAGGTTTTGCTCAAGAATATCCCTGTATTTAGCACCATCCATCTTTCCCTCGACTCGAAACAGTTTCCCAGTCCCTGCTGATGAAAAATATCCCTACAGCATGATGCTGCAACCACCATGTTTCACTGTGGGGATGGTGTTCTTGGGTGATGGGATGTGTTGGGTTTGCACCAGACATAGCGTTTTCCTTGGTGGCCAAAAAGTACAATTTTAGTCTCATCTGACCAGAGCACCTTCCTCCATACATTTGGGGAGTTGTCCACATGCCTTTTGGCAAACTCAAACTTCTTATTTTTAACACTAAGTAATGGCTTTTTTCTGGTCACTCTTCCATAAAGCCCAGCTCTATGGCGTGTATGGCTTATTGTGGTAACATGCGCAGATACACCAGTCTCTGCTGTGGAACTCTGCAGCTCCTCCAGGGTTACCTTTGGTCTCTGTGCTGCCTCTCTGATTAATACCCTCCTTGCCTGGTCTGTGAGTTTGGTGGCTGGCCCTCTCTTGGCAGGTTTATTGTGGTACCATGTTCTTTCCATTTGAAGACGATGGATTTGATGGTGCTCCGGGGGATCATCAAAGATTTGGATATTTGTTTATAACCCAACCCTGACTTGCACTTCTCAACAACTTTGTCCCTGACTTATTTGGAGAGCTCCTTGGTCTTCATGGTGTGATGCCTCTTGCTTAGTGGTGTTGCAGCCTCTGGGGCCTTTCAGAAAAAAGGTGTGTTTATACTGACAGATCACGTGACACTTAGATTGCACACAGATGAACTTCATTTCACTAATTATGTGACTTCTGAAGGAAATTGGTTGCACCAGAGCTTTTGAGGGGCTTCATAGCAAAGGAGGTGAACACATATGCACATGCCAATTTTCACATTTTTATTTATAAAAATTATTTTTTTAATATAAATCTTTTTCATTTCACTTCACCAACTCAGACTATTGTGTGCAGATCCATCACATAAAATTCAGATGAAAAAAAAAATGAAATTACAGGCTGTAATGTAACAAAATAGGTAAAAAGCCAAGGGGGGGGGGGGGGGGGGGTGAATACTTTAGCAAGGTACTGTATATTGTCATCAATAGTAAAGGGATTCCAGGTCAACTCAGTCTGCCCACGGCTACACCCTGTCCCACTCCGCTCTGTCCTATACCCCATCCCGGTCTCTGTTTGCATTCTGCCTCCTGCTCTGTCCCACCCCACATCCCTTTCTGTCTGATGTTGTGTCCTGGCCTATTTCCTGCTCCCTCCGGCCCCCCTCCCTCACGCTGTGGCATATACTTTCCCATGTCCAGCAGTTCTTCCTTCTCTCTGGCTAGAGTCAGCATGCATATTAGAAATGGGACAGACCTTATTAGATTATTCTATAGATATTGCCTTCAGTATACTTGTGCATTGGTACTGTACAGTATGTCATTATCCATAACTTCATCTTGAAGGTTCCAGTTTATTGACTCCACAGTAACAGAGCCATCCCATTACCCAGTCCCATGTACCTTCATGAATACTTCCATTTGCGTATACAATGAAAATCATACGACCATGTTCCTAACTGCAAACACACAAAGTGGGCACATGTTAGGGCAAACAGGGAATTTCTAGCATTTGCCCTGCAGCTGCATGACATAAGTGATTTCGGATTTGTCTCATCTAGCTCCTTACAGGGTTATATTTTAAAGTAATGATGTAGGCAATTAATTCTGTCCCACCAGCATTTGATCTTGTTGCCTTACACTGTAATCTGCTGCTCTGCATTTCAATATTCAATATTTTGCAAACAGAATGTAATATTACTCATCACACCACTGGTATATTAATTACCACATATTAACTTCTTCCAGATAAAAATATATATATAATTTATAGGGAACTTACTTTCATCAGAGAGTTCACTATACCTCCTATTCCTATCTCCAGGACATTTCCCAGCAGTGGAAGAGGTGTTGGTCCAGGGGGAAGGTTCTGACAGCTCCAAAATCTCTTCAAACTTAAATACAAGATGAGGCAAGAGGCGCATAAAATCAGTAGTAGTGTCAGATCTTGCTGTAGATCCATTCTCAGTTCCCAGTGGCTTGTGTTCTCTGTGTGACTGACAGTCTGCCAAGACACTGAGCTCAGTCAGCCTCACCAGTTTACCACATAAATTGTAGGCGTGGAGCAGTATCCAAACATTTCAAGAAAGAATAATTCACAGAGTGCTGCAATATTATTCATTGTTTATAGTAGTGCAATATTCACTATATTTAAATCAGGGACGTGCAGTCAGGGGAGGCATGGGAGGCAGTGCCTCCCTGTCATTCCCCTGTCATTAATGATTAAAATAATACAAAGCAGATACTTATGACACATATTCTGTGTCATAACTATCTTCTTTATATTATGGTAATCATTTTCAGTGTAAATAGGTGTTTAAATTGATTTCGGAGGCACCGAGAGCAGTGCCTCCCGCTGCCAATAGTAAATGTCCAGAAGCAGGGGGCTGTAAAAGCCCATTGAAAAAACTGTGTAAGCGGCACCCATACAAGTGCCTCAGTGCAGGGACGTGCTTTCAGCCCATAAGAAAGCACGCCCCTGTCACTGAAGGCAGATGTGATTGGGCACCAGATTCAGCACTGGCAGTCACTGTCAGTGCTGTACAGGGAGGAAGAAAGCCACAGTGTCAGCTCTCACATGCGGATCTGGTGGGAGGAAGGATGCGGTTCAGGTGCCCCCCGGGCTCTTTCTTAAAAAAAACAGTAGTCCGGTCCCCATCCTCTAGTAACTGGCTGTGCGCCCGAGGCGCCCCCCTCCCCCCCGCCCCGCGGCCCTCAGCCTGCGCTGCCAGTGCCTGCTGCCTGTCTTCAGAATGACCCGTCCCCTGTGGCTGCTGCAGAGTGAATGGGAGCAGGAGGAGGGGGACGCCGGAGCTTACTTACCCGGCCGGCGTCTTCCTCTGTTGTGTATGGCTGCAGTCAGCGTCCGTGCTGTCCAAGGAGGAAGGCAGAGCGTTCGGGACCCGGCAGCAGCAGACAGGAGGTGACCCCCAGCAGCATAGGCATGACAGCATCTGACTGAAGTCAGATAGCCGCCGCCTGCTTTGAATACCGTCAGCCAGCTCCCTGCACCTGCACACGTACAGCTGGTGAATGCAGAAGTGTGGGATGACAGACTGCAGCGTTCAGGGTAAGTCTCTTCCACTCCATCCTGTCCCTTGCAGCTCACCACTGCTCCCATACTGACCCCTACTGTCCACCACTACTCCCATCCTGACCCCTACTGTCCACCACTACTCCCATCCTGACCCCTACTGTCCACCACTACTCCCATCCTGACCCCTACTGTCCACCACTACTCCCATCCTGACCCCTACTGTCCACCACTGCTCCCATCCTGACCCCTACTGTCCACCACTACTCCCATCCTGACCCCTACTGTCCAACACTACTCCCATCCTGACCCCTGCTGTCCACCACTACTCCCATCCTGACCCCTGCTGTCCACCACTACTCCCATCCTGACCCCTACTGTCCACCACTACTCCCATCCTGACCCCTACTGTCCACCACTACTCCCATCCTGACCCCTGCTGTCCACCACTACTCCCATCCTGACCCCTGCTGTCCACCACTACTCCCATCCTGACCCCTGCTGATCACCACTACTCCCATCCTGACCCCTACTGTCCACCACTACTCCCATCCTGACCCCTTCTGTCCACCACTACTCTCATCCTGACCCCTGCTTTCCACCACTACTCCCATCCTGACCCCTGCTGTCCACCATTATGCCCATCCTGCCCCCTGCTCTCCACTACCACACCCATCCTACACCTTGCTCCTTAATACTTAACTCATCCTGCCTTCTGCCCCATTACTTCCATCCCGCCCCTGCTCTGCACCACCACTACCCCTATCATGTTTTACAGCCACTTTCTACCCACTACTCAAATCATCATCCTGTCTCCCCCCCCACACACACACACGCACACCCACACACCATATATCGTAACTAGGCCAGCTTAGAGGTGCTCCAGTCCTCCCTACAGCGCTACGACTGGGCACTAGGACCCATCGGAAGGCCAGTGGGTACTAGGTGCCTCAGTCCTCCCTCTGTGCACTGCCTCCATATGGAAGGGAAGCCATCGCCGCAGCAGTCGGCAGGCACTAGGACCTAGCAGCAGTCAAATGCATCTATTTTAGTCCCGGCATGAACAGGCTGTGGCTTGCACTGTGTCCCCTGCCCTCCTGCCCCCCCCCCCCCCCCCCCAGACACCTGGCAGCAGTGGCTTACACTGTGCCCCCTTGCTGCTTCCATCCATTTACCGGGCTGGTTTTCCATCCCAATCCGCCCATGGTTACGCACACAACACCATGGTTATTTTGTTGTCCAGCTCTTCCATTCACTTAGCGCCACACCCACGGCGACCCCTACACATTTTGCACACACACCAGTCAGTGCCTCACCAGCCACTGACCTCACCACACGCCACTGATTTAAATAAGGGGGGTCATTCTGAGTTGATCGCTAGCTGAATTTGTTTGCAGCACAGCGTTCAGGCTAAAAAATGGCAGTTCTGCGCATGCTTATGCGGCACAATGCACATGTGCGACGTACGGGCACAACAAACAATGTTTTGCACAGGGTCTAGCGATGCATTTCAGTCGCACTGCTTGCCGCAGAGTGATTGACATGAAGTGGTAGTTTCTGGGTGGCAACTGACCGTTTTCAGGGAGTGTGTGGAAAAACGCAGGCGTGCCAGGAAAAATGCAGGCATGGCTGGGCGAACGCTGGGCTGATCTGTGACGTCAAATCCGGAACTGAATAGTCTGAAGTGATCGCAAGTGCTGAGTAGGTTTTGAGCTACTCTGAAACTACACAAAAAATATTTGCAGGCACTCTGCGATACAACCGTTCGCACTTCTGCTAAGCTAAAATACACTCACAGTGGGCGGCGGCATAGCGCTTTCACGGCTGCTAAAACTAGCTAGCGAGCAATCAACTCGTAATTACCCCCATTATACAGTACAGGGACATAAAATAAGATTTTACTTACCGATAAATCTATTTCTCATAGTCCGTAGTGGATGCTGGGGACTCCGTCAGGACCATGGGGAATAGCGGCTCCGCAGGAGACAGGGCACAAAAGCAAGCTTTTAGGATCACATGGTGTGTACTGGCTCCTCCCCCTATGACCCTCCTCCAAGCCTCAGTTAGGTACTGTGCCCGGACGAGCGTACACAATAAGGAAGGATCTTGAATCCCGGGTAAGACTCATACCAGCCACACCAATCACACCGTACAACTTGTGATTTGAACCCAGTTAACAGTATGATAACAATGAAGTAGCCTCTAAAAAAGATGGCTCACAACAATAATAACCCGATTTTTTGTAACAATAACTATGTACAAGTAATGCAGACAATCCGCACTTGGGATGGGCGCCCAGCATCCACTATGGACTATGAGAAATAGATTTATCGGTAAGTAAAATCTTATTTTCTCTAACGTCCTAGTGGATGCTGGGAACTCCATCAGGACCATGGGGATTATACCAAAGCTCCCAAACGGGCGGGAGAGTGCGGATGACTCTGCAGCACCGAATGAGAGAACTCCAGGTCCTCCTCAGCCAGGGTATCAAATTTGTAGAATTTTGCAAACGTGTTTGCCCCTGACCAAGTAGCTGCTCGGCAAAGTTGTAAAGCCGAGACCCCTCGGGCAGCCGCCCAAGATGAGCCCACCTTCCTTGTGGAATGGGCATTTACAGATTTTGGCTGTGGCAGGCCTGCCACAGAATGTGCAAGCTGAATTGTACTACAAATCCAACGAGCAATAGTCTGCTTAGAAGCAGGAGCACCCAGCTTTTTGGGTGCCTACAATATAAACAGCAAGTCAGACTTTCTGACTCCAGCCGTCCTGGAATTATATATATATATATATATATATTTTCAGGGCCCTGACAACGTCTAGCAACTTGGAGTCCTCCAAGTCCCTAGTAGCCGCAGGCACCACAATAGGTTGTTTCAGGTGAAACGCTGACACCACCTTAGGAAGAAACTGGGGACGAGTCCGCAGTTCTGCCCTGTCCGAATGGAAAATCAAATATGGGCTTTTGTAAGACAAAGCCGCCAATTTTGACAATCGCCTGGCCGAGGCCAGGGCCAACAGCATGGTCACTTTCCATGTGAGATATTTCAAATCCACAGATTTGAGTGGTTCAAACCAATATGATTTGAGGAATCCCAACACTACGTTGAGATCCCACGGTGCCACTGGAGGCACACAAGGGCTGTATATGCAATACTCCCTTGACAAACGTCTGGACTTCAGGAACTGAAGCCAATTCTTTCTGGAAGAAAATCTATAGGGCCGAAACTTGAACCTTAATGGACCCCAATTTGAGGCTCATAGACACTCCTGTTTGCAGGAAGTGCAGAAATCGACCTAGTTGAAATTTTTTCGTGGGGCCTTCCTGGCCTCACCCACGCAACATATTTTTACCACATGTGGTGATAACGTTGTGCGGTCACCTCCTTCCTGGCTTTGACCAGGGTAGGTATGACCTCTTCCGGAATGCCTTTTCCCTTAGGATCCGGCGTTCAAACCGCCATGCCGTCAAACGCAGTCGCGGTAAGTCTTGGAACAGACAAGGTCCCTGCTGGAGCAGGTCCTTTCTTAAAGGCCGATGCCACGGTTCCTCTTGGAACAGACATGGTACTTGCTGAAAGCAAATCCCTTCTTAGCTCCCGAGGCCATTAGTCCTCTGTGAGCATCTCTTGAAGTTCCGGTTACCAAGTCCCTCTTGGCCAATCCGGAGCCACGAGTATAGTTCTTACTCCTCTATGTCTTATAATTCTCAATACCTTGGTTATGAGAAGCAGAGGAGGGAACACATACACCGACTGTTACACCCACGGTGTTACCAGGACGTCCACAGCTATCGCCTGAAGGTCTCGTGACCTGGCGCAATACCTGTCCCATTTTTTGTTCGGGCGGGACGCCATCATGTCCACCTTTGGTCTTTCCCAACGGTTCACAATCATGCGGAAAACTTCCCGATGAAGTTCCCACTCTCCCGGGTGGAGGTCGTGCCTGCTGAGGAAGTCTGCTTCCCAGTCGTCCACTCCCGGAATGAACACTGCTGACAGTGCTATCACATGATTTTCCGCCTAGCGAAAAATCCTTGCAGTTTTGCCACTGCCCTCCTGCTTCTTGTGCCGCCCTTTCTGTTTACGTGGGCGACTGCCGTGATGTTATCCCACTGGATCAATACCGGCTGACCTTGAAGCAGAGGTCTTGCTAAGCTTAGAGCATTATACATTTGCTCTTAGCTCCAGTATATTTATGTGGAGAGAATTCTCCAGACTTGATCACACTCCTTGTGTGACTGCTCCCCAGCCTCTCAGGCTGGCCTCCGTGGTCACCAGCATCCAATCCTGAATGCCGAATCTGCGGCCCTCTAGAAGATGAGCACTCTGTAATCACCACAGGAGAGACACCCTTGTCCTTGGATATAGGGTTATCCGCTGATGCATCTGAAGATGCGATCCGGACCATTTGTCCAGCAGATCCCACTGAAGAGTTCTTGCGTGAAATCTGCCGAATGGAAGCGCTTCGTAATAAGCCACCATTTTTACCAGGACTCTTGTGCAATGATGCACTGACACTTTTCCTGGTTTTAGGAGGATCCCGATTAGCTCGGATAACTCCCTGGCTTTCTCCTCTGGGAGAAACACCTTTTCCTGGACTGTGTCCAGAATCATCCCTAGGACCAGCAGACGTGTCGTCGGAACAACTGCGGTTTTGGAATATTTAGAAACCACCCGTGCTGTCGTAGAACTACTTGAGATAGTGCTACTCCGACCTCCAACTGTTCTCTGGACCTTGTTCTTATCAGGAGGTCGTCCATTTTCTTTGAAGACGAATCCTCCTTTTGGTCATTACCTTGGTAAGGACCCGGGGTGCCTTGGACAATCCAACGGCATCGTCTTGAAACTGATAGTGACAGTTCTGTACCACGAACCTGAGGTACCCTTGGTGAGAAATGGAGGGCTTCTGTTCCTGGGAATGGGCTGCCTGCTGCAGTCTTCTTCCCTTTCCTCTATCCCTGGGCAGATATGACTCTTATAGGGACGAAAGGACTGAGGCTGAAAAGACGGTGTCTTTTTCTGCAGAGATGTGACTTAGGGTAAAAAACGGTGGATTTTCCAGCAGTTGCCCTGGCCACCAGGTCCCATGGACCGACCCCAAATAACTCCTCCCCTTTATACGGCAATACATCTTTGTGCCGTTTGGAATCTGCATCACCTGACCACTGTCGTGTCCATAAACATCTTCTTACAGATATGGACATCGCATTTACTCTTGATGCCAGAGTGCAAATATCCCTCTGCGCATCTCGCATATATAGAAATGCATCCTTTAAATGCTCTATAGTCAATAAAATACTGTCCCTGTCAAAGGTATCAATATTTTTAGTCAGGGAATCCGACCAAGCCACCTCAGCTCTGCACATCCAGGCTGAGGCGATCGCTGGTCGCAGTATAACACCAGCATGTGTGTGTATACTTTTTAGGATATTTTTCAGCCTCCTATCAGCTGGCTCCTTAAGTACGGCCCTATCCGTAGATGGTACCGCCACTTGTTCTGATAAGCGTGTGAGCGCCTTATCCACCCTGAGGGGTGTTTCCCACCGCGCCTTAACTTCTGGCAGGAAAGGGTATACCGCCAATAATTTTCTATCGGGGGAAACCACGCATCATCACACACTTCATTTAATTTATCTGATTCAGGAAAAACTACAGGTAGTTTTTTCACCTCACACATAATACCCTTTTTTGTGGTACTTGGAGTATCAGAAATATGTAACACCTCCTTCATTGCCCTTAACGTGTGGCCCTAAAAGAAAATACGTTTGTTTCTTCACCGTCGACACTGAAATCAGTGTCCGTGTCTGGGTCTGTGTCGACCGACTGAGGTAAATGGGCATTTTACAGCCCCTGACGGTGTTTGAGACGCCTGGACAGATACTAATTTGTTCGCCGGCCCTCTCATGTCGTCAACCGGCCCGCAGCGTGTTGACATTGTCACGTAATTTCCATAAATAAGCCATCCATTCCGGTGTCGACTCCCTAGAGAGTGACATCACCATTACAGGCAATTTGCTCCGCCTCCTCACCAATATTTTCCTCATACATGTCGACACACACGTACCGACATACAGCACACACATAGGGAATGCTCTGATAGAGGACAGGACCCACTAGCCCTTTGGGGAGACAGAGGGAGAGTTTGCCAGCACACACCAAAACGCTATAATTATCCAGGGACAACCTTTATATAAGTGTTCCTTTTATAGCATTTTAATATATATACATATCGCCAAATCAGTGCCCCCCCTCTCTGTTTTAACCCTGTTTCTGTAGTGCAGTGCAGGGGAGATCATGGGAGCCTTCCCACCAGCCTTTCTGTGAGGGAAAATGGCGCTGTGTGCTGAGGAGAATAGGCCCCGCCCCCTTTTCGGCGGGCTTCTTCTCCGGAGTTTTTGATATCTGGCAGGGGTTAAATACATCCATATAGCCTCAAGGGCTATATGTGATGTATTTTTCGCCATACAGGTATTATACATTGCTGCCCAGGGCGCCCCCCCCAGCGCCCTGCACCCTCCGTGACCGCTGTGTGAAGTGTGCTGACAACAATGGCGCACAGCTGCAGTGCTGTGCGCTACCTGATGAAGACTGAGAGTCTTCTGCCGCCTGGTTCCGGACCTCTTCATCTTCAGCATCTGCAAGGGGGGTCGGCGGCGCGGCTCCGGGACGAACCCCAGGGCGAGCCCTGTGTTCCGACTCCCTCTGGAGCTATGTCCAGTAGCCTAAGAATCCAATCCATCCTGCACGCAGGTGAGTTGAAAATCTCTCCCCTAAGTCCCTCGATGCAGTGAGCCTGTTGCCAGCAGGACTCACTGAAAATAAAGAACCTAAAAACTTTTTCTAAGCAACTCTTTAAGAGAGCCACCTAGATTGCACCCTTCTCGGCCGGGCACAAAAACCTAACTGAGGCTTGGAGGAGGGTCATAGGGGGAGGAGCCAGTACACACCATGTGATCCTAAAAGCTTGCTTTTGTGCCCTGTCTCCTGCGGAGCCGCTATTCCCCATGGTCCTGACGGAGTCCCCAGCATCCACTAGGACGTTAGAGAAAGATAATTTCGCAGGGTAGCAGTTGATTTACCGACAGACACATTACTGACGGTCATAATCCCGACAGCCATTGACCAACAGTCAAAATGCCGACATTCATTATGCCGACATGTTCAAAATGTCAACATAGTCAGAATACCGACATTTGAAATGCCAACATGTCAAAATGCCGACATGAGTTTTCTATTTTTTTTTAACGCCAATGTCCACTGTCATGTTGAGCTATTGAACCTGTCATCCTTTTGCACCTGTCAACCATAAGAGCTGTTGACTTTTCACCCGCTGACCTTTTTTACCAGTGTGCTGACGCCCATGTTTTGGTCTTGGGTCTGTATTTTTTTCACAAGTCGATAAAAAACAGTAGAAATCACATAATTGGGGCATTTTTTTTTGTTCCTACAGTATTGTTTACCTTAATGACAAGTCATTTTCAGTCTATTGGACCACGTCACAGTTCATAATATTGTTTTCATCAATACTGGCCAAAGTCTGCAGTGAGCAGGCTGGTTACTAGGTGACAGAGCAGCAGCACAAACGCACGGCAGTTTGTAGCACATTTATAAAACATTACCACACAGCACTGGCAGAAAAGAAAAATGGTGCATGATTAAATTGCCATTCCACCAATCTTTATGTTGGATATTAAAAAGAACATGCACAGTTTATAAAACCAAACACTTTGTGGCCTGGTGATGTGTCTTCTACCTCTTGGATAACTTCTCCTGTTGCTGTGACTGACGGTATCCCGACGCACCAAAGCAGGTGTTATTCCTACAGAACGTGGGGAAAATCCTGACCAGGGCCGGCGCTATCACTAGGCAGCTTTAGGCAGCTGCCTATGAGCGCCGGCCACTGGAGGGCGGCAGAACACACTGATGAGAAAATGCTGTCTCTACAAATCTGTCGCCCCCCACCTCCGTGATAGCGCCTCACATATTCACTTGAGGGCTCAGGCATGTTGCCTGCACCCTTACCACCCCCCCACCCCCAGGGCCAGGGCACTTTTATTTTCCCTTTGCAGCCACATGCTGCAGTGTGCTCATACAGAAGCCGACGCTCTGCTGAGTTTGCTTCCTGCATGGACAGGAACAGGAAGAAGTCACTTGGTGCACATGTGACTGTGAGAGAGGAGAGGAGCCTTCAGACGTGAGGAGCAGCAGCCCAGCAGGTCTATCAGAAAGCCATACCATACGGGGGAGCACAGACTCAGGTACATTCTGCTGCTAATGAGGGAAACTGGTAATTTTAGTGTGTGCAGGGGAGGGGGGGGGGGGTTGTATATTAGTGTGTGCAGGGGAGGAGGGGTGGTATATTAGTGTGTGCAGGGGGGGTATATTAGTGTGTGCTGGGGTGGGGGGTGGTATATTAGTGTGTGCAGGGGGGGTATATTAGTGTGTGCTGGGGAGGGGGGTGGTATATTAGTGTGTGCAGGGGGGGTATATTAGTGTGTGCAGGGGAGGAGGGGGGGTATATTAGTGTGTGCAGGGGGGGTATATTAGTGTGTGCTGGGGAGGGGGGTGGTATATTAGTGTGTGCAGGGGGGGTGTATTAGTGTGTGCAGGGGAGGGGGTGGTATATTAGTGTGTGCAGGGGGGGTATATTAGTGTGTGCAGGGGAGGGGGTGGTATATTAGTGTGTGCAGGGGGGGTATATTAGTGTGTGCTGGGGAGGGGGGTATATTAGTGTGTGCAAGGGGGGTTGTATATTAGTGTGTGCAGGGTAGGGGGGGTGGTATATTAATGTGTGCAGGTGAGGTGGCGGTATATTAATGTGTTCAGGGGAGGGGGGTGGTATATTAGTGTGTGCAGGGGGGTATATTAGTGTGTGCAGGGGAGGGGGGGTGGTATATTAATGTGTGCAGGGGACGGGGGTATATTAATGTGTGCAGGGGAAGGGGGGTATATTAGTGTGTGCAGGGGGGTGTATTAGTGTGTGCATGGGAGGGGGGGTGGTATATTAGTGTGTGCAGCGGAGGGGGGTATATTAGTGTGTGCAGCGGAGGGGGGTATATTAGTGTGTGCAGCGGAGGGGGGTATATTAATGTGTGCAGCGGAGGGGGGTATATTAATGTGTGCAGCGGAGGGGGGTATATTAATGTGTGCAGCGGAGGGGGGTATATTAATGTGTGCAGCGGAGGGGGGTGGTATATTAATGTGTGCAGCGGAGGGGGGTGGTATATTAATGTATGCAGCGGAGGGGGGTGGTATATTAATGTGTGCAGCGGAGGGGGGTGGTATATTAGTGTGTGCAGCGGAGGGGGGTGGTATATTAGTGTGTGCAGCGGAGGGGGGTATATTAGTGTGTGCAGCGGAGGGGGGGTGGTATATTAGTGTGTGCAGCGGAGGGGGGGTGGTATATTAGTGTGTGCAGCGGAGGGGGGGTGGTATATTAGTGTGTGCAGCGGAGGGGGGTATATTAATGTGTGCAGGGGAGGGGGGGTATATTAGTGTGTGCAGGGGGGTATATTAATGTGTGCAGGGGAGGTGGGGTGGTATATTAGTGTGTGCAGGGGGGTATATTAATGTGTGCAGGGGAGGGGGGGGTATATTAATGTGTGCAGGGGAGGGGGGTGGTATGGTGGTATATTAATGTATGCAGGGGAGGGGGTGGTGGTATATTAATATGTGCAGGGGAGGGGGGGACGGTATATTAAAAATGTGTATGGGGGAGTGGCATATTAATGTGTTTTTGTTTTTTAATTAATGCAGTTTCCCACTGCCTATCACCCACTGCCTCTCCCCGCCCGTCACCTCTCTCCTGAGACCCTCTCCCTATCACTCACTGACTCTTATACCGCTTTTAGACCAACAGCGCGGGTCGCAGCCGGGAGCCTGACACGGGTGCTACCCGGCTGCGCCCTGCGTCAGCTCCCTTTCCCACTGCAATCGCCAACCCGGCATATTGCCAGTGACGTGGCGGGGGTGGCACTTGGAGATCACATGATCTCCAAGCGCCGCCCGCACATTCACTGTACACTGCAAAGTTTGCCGAGTTGAACTCGTGTTCAACCCTGCAAACCACCCGAGTTGGAATACCGGGTCACTCGACCCGGATTATTCCAACTCGAACCTTTTACACCAGCCAGCAACACGGGTTATGCACCTTCAAGTGCAATAATCTGTGTTATATGCTGGCGGTGTAAAAGGGGTATTGCCCTCACTCCGTCACCTCTCTTCTATTACACTCTTCCTGTTGTTCACCATTTCCCCATCACCTCTCTCGCTTGTTACCCAGTGACTCTCATCCTCTCAATGTCACCCTCTGTTTTCACCCTCTGCTTGTCACCTTCCTCCACTCACTGGTCACTGCCTGTCCCTAGCTTCACTCTCTACCCTTCTCCAACTGCCTCTCCCTGCTGTTACCCTTTTCCCGTCCGCTCTCTCTCCTGTCACCCTCTCCCTGTCACCTACTGACTTTTCTGTCACCCACCGTCTCTAACACTCACCCGATCACCCTCTCTCTTTTCACATTTCTGTGGGGTCTATTCATGAAGCAGTGAAAAGTGTGGAGAAGTAAGTCAGTGAAGAAGTTGCCCATGGCAACCAATCAGCTTATATAATTGTATAGAATACACTTTATAAATGTTACCTCAACACTGATTGGTTGCCATAGGCAACTTCTCCACTGTTTACACTGCATCATGAATAGACCCACATCCCCCCCCCCCCCCCCCACACACACACACACACACACACACACACACCTTGCGATTTCAGTCTCAGGCGTGTTTTTGACCACCACCCCTTCAGCGATTGCAGACTCCCGCATGTTGCCCGCTAGCCCCCACCCCCACAATTGCAGACTCCTGCATGTACGGCATCCACCACGTACCACTATGTAAGCATGCAGGGGGGGAGCAGGCTAAAGTTTTGCCTAGGGTGTCAAGAAACCTTGCACCGGCCCTGATCCTGACATATGATCAGGCAGGTGGTGGAGCCGATGCCGGTAATTTTTACTGTTTAAGCCGAGTGGTATTTGAAACACACTCAGTGGAATGTATAGGTACAAGTTTTACCTGTGAGATGTCCTTGGAGTCTGACAATTGTTAAGAATAAAATATACTGCACTATGAAGCATCCCCTCTGATTCCTTTGAGATATCTTTATCCTGTGGGATTGCGTAATGCAACCTGTACAGTGGGGAGCTGCAGCCTGACAGCAATGGGATTTAAGACCTAATTCAGACCTGAACACTGCTGTGCAAATTTGCAGGGCTGCTGATTATCGAACGACTGCGCATGCGTGCGGATCATAGTGCGCACGCGTGAGGCCAAACTGTGAAAGAATTCAGCAACTTTTTTGATCGCTAGGCATACGCAGGTTGATTGACAGGAAGCAGGCATTTGGGGGTGGTAACTGGCCATTTTCTGGGAGTGTCAGGAAAAACGCCGGCTTTTCTAAGCGTTTTCAGGGAGGGTGTGTGACGTCAGCTCCGGCCCTGATCAGCCTGTTTCGCACTGTAGAAGTAGATCCTGGGCTACGCACATTAGATGGTGAGTTGTGAACGAATTTGCAGCAGACTGGTGTTCGCAGAGCTTTTCGCACGACATATGCAAACTTGCATGGGTGCATTTTCACTCCGTATGGGCTGCGACTATCTGATCGCAAACTTCTGCAAATTTGCAGAGAAGCAATCAGGTCTGAATTAGGCCCTTAATGTTGAAAATATCTTCAGAGTGAAGCCCTGAATGGTATACTTTTGAAACAACGTTAGCACACCTGTACACAATCTCTCATATATATATATATATATATATATATATTAGTGATGAGCGGGTTCGGTTCCTTCGGGATCCGAACCCCCCCGAACTTCACCCATTTTACACGGGTCCGAGGCAGCCTCGGATCTTCCCGCCTTGCTCGGTTAACCCGAGCGCGCCCGAACGTCATCATCCTGCTGTCGTATTCTCGCGAGATTCGTATTCTATATAAGGAGCCACGCGTCGCCGCCATTTCCACTCGTGCATTGAAGATGATAGGGAGAGGACGTGCAGCGTTCTCTCAGTTGTGCTCAGTGTGCTGCAAATATCTGTGCTCAGTGTGCTGCAAATATCTGTGCTCAGTGTGCTGCAAATATCTGTGCTCAGTGTGCTGAAAATATCTATGTTCTCTGCCTGAAAAACGCTCCATATCTGTGCTACATTGTAGTATATAGTAGGAGGACAGTGCAGTATTTTGCTGACCAGTGACCACCAGTATTATATCAGTACGGTACAGTAGTCCACTGCTCTACCTACCTCTGTGTCATCAAGTATACTATCCATCCATACCTGTGGTGCATTTTAGTTGTGCGCAGTATATATAGTAGGAGGACAGTGCATAATTTTGCTGACCACCAGTATATAATATATAGCAGTACAGTACAGTAGGCCACTGCTCTACCTACCTCTGTGTCGTCAAGTATACTATCCATCCATACCTGTGGTGCATTTTAGTTGTGCGCAGTATATAGTAGGAGGACAGTGCAGAATGTTGCTGTGACCACCAGTATATATATAGCAGTACGGTACAGTAGTCCACTGCTCTACCTCTGTGTCGTCAAGTATACTATCCATCCATACCTGTGGTGCATTTTAGTTGTGCGCAGTATATAGTAGGAGGACAGTGCAGAATGTTGCTGTGACCACCAGTATATATATAGCAGTGCGGTACAGTAGGCCACTGCTCTACCTACCTCTGTGTCGTCAAGTAAACTATCCATCCATATCTGTGGTGCATTTTAGTTGTGCGCAGTATATAGTAGGAGGACAGTGCAGAATGTTGCTGTGACTACCAGTATATATATAGCAGTACGGTACAGTAGGCCACTGCTCTACCTACCTCTGTGTCGTCAAGTATACTATCCATCCATACCTGTGGTGCATTTTAGTTGTGCGCAGTATATAGTAGGAGGACAGTGCAGAATGTTGCTGTGACCACCAGTATATATATAGCAGTACGGTACAGTAGTCCACTGCTCTACCGCTGTGTCGTCAAGTATACTACAAAAGTTCAGTAAAATTACCCAAAAATCAAAATTAAAAGTGTCTGATGAGAAGCGTAAAATTGCCAATATGCCATTTACGACACGGAGTGGTAAGGAACGGCTGAGGCCCTGGCCTATGTTCATGGCTAGTGGTTCAGATTCACTTGAGGATGGAAGCACTCATCCTCTCGCTAGAAAACTGCAGTGCCACTCCTAGATGGGCCAGGTGTTTGTGTCGGCCACTTGGGTCGCTTAGCTTAGTCACACAGCTATCTCATTGCGCCTCTTTTTTTCTTTGCATCATGTGCTGTTTGGGGGCTATTTTTTTAATCTGCTATCCTGTCTGACACTGCAGTGCCACTCCTAGATGGGCCAGGTGTTTGTGTCGGCCACTTGGGTCGCTTAGCTTAGTCACACAGCGACCTTGGTGCACCTCTTTTTTTCTTTGCATCATGTGCTGTTTGGGGACTATTTTTTTAATCTGCCATCCTGTCTGACACTGCAGTGCCACTCCTATATGGGCCAGGTGTTTGTGTCGGCCACTTGGGTCGCTTAGCTTAGTCACACAGCGACCTTGGTGCACCTCTTTTTTTCTTTACATCATGTGCTGATTGGGGACTATTTTTTAAATCTGCCATCCTGTCTGATACTGCAGTGCCACTCCTAGATGGGCCAGGTGTTTGTGTCGTCCACTTGGGTCGCGTAGCTTAGCATCCAGCGACCTCGGTACAAATTTTAGGACTAAAAATAATATTGTGAGGTGTTCAGTGTTCAGAATAGACTGGATATGAGTGGAAATTATGGTTATTGAGGTTAATAATACTATGGGATCAAAATGACCCCCAAATTCTATGATTTAAGCTGTTTTTTGAGGGGTTTTTGTAAAAAAACACCCAATTAAAACAAAAGATTTTCAGGGAGGTTTTGCCAGAACGCGTCCGAATCCAAAACACGGCCGCGGAACCGAATCCAAAACCAAAACACAAAACCCGAAAAATGTCCGGTGCACATCTCTAATATATACTTGCACAATCGGTGGCTGACCAAATACTTTTTTACCCCAATATATATTGATAAAGCTAAATATTTATCTTACTTAAAACCCTTTGAGAGGTCTAAGAACACTGTACGCTATTAACGTATGGAATACCGTAAGGGTACGCACGTTGCGTAACAATCGCTTAGCCGTAGTCGAGACGCTCAAGCGTCACGTTCGCTCACGGCCAAGAGATCACAGACAGGCACGCTATTGGCTGCCGACTAACGTAATGGTTCGCTATAGCGTAGCGGACGCTCGGGACCACGAGGAGATCACCAGCGGCGCAGACGCTCACAATGTTAAACCTTTATAACTATACCATAAAACAGTGTATTATGCAGTAAACCTTGGTGTAGTGATAGGGTGTAGATGCAACACAGTGTAACCTTATTAACTTAAAAGCTGTTCAAGCGTCACCGACGGTCTGAGAATACTTAACACTATAAGAAATACACAAATACCGGGCTTAGGGTCTAACGCCTTATATGAATGTTATACTTGCAAAAGAATAATACACTACAAGTCATACACTACCAATATAACATAGACTAACTAACCAGATAACTACACAGGAAATACAATATCAGTACAATAACTATATAAGAGAAATGAGAGAGAAAGAGAAGAGAGAGAGAGAGAGATATGGCTCACAACAACAAGAAAGACAATATGATTGCGGAGAAAACTTACGCACAAGGGGAACGATCGCATGCGCCTCGATATCCAGCTCCCGATTATCAGCAATGAGAACCGTTGAAGAGAGTGAGCTGGATATCATCGGCTTGTCTATTTATGCCCCACACACAATACAATTCAATGGTCCCTACAATCTCATTGTTCATTGGACACAGGAATTCGTCTTCGTATTATAACAAAAGGTCATAGGTTGATTCACACAGGTGGGCTGAGACCATTTCCAACTGCTCAGGTGGGTGGGAAACTAGGTTTCCCGCCGCATGGATAAGTAAGTGCAAATAATAGTAAATAGACATAAACTTCTTATGTCCATAACTATTCGCACGAGCGATTAATCCGCTTCAAACCAACACCGGAATATTGCTAATTAAATACTCTTCCGATGGATACTAAACACCACTGTATGACCCATGTCTGACCCTTCGTATTAAACAAAGAGGGATCTCTTTGTCCATGAACATGCTATATTAACTAAACTTTCAGAATCTATCAAAGGGACCATGATCTACAAAATACGTTATACAGTTAAAATATGTTATGAACGAGTCGCCCGCTAGACGCACATAAACTTTACCGTAAATGCGCACACCGTGCGCCTGCGGGTGCCCGCAGCGGCGAGTATGCGCACGCACGGCAGGGCTCATGAACGTGTAACAGGCACTCGCATGAGGTGCAAATATGGCAGTGTGTAGCGTGATATTTTTCTGACTTTGACAGTCCACCCTTTGGCAGTCAACAATAACTGCCACTTCCTAAAACATTTCAAAACGAGAAAAATATATGTCAGGTGTAAATACATTTCCATGGTTGGGTAGGGGAGGAGAGGAGAAGGTAGGAAAAGGGTATGACCTATTGAGATAGCAGAAGCATGTGTGTATGAATCCATGTTTGGGGGGGGGGTCATGTATCATCGTGCCGTACGTGTTTTAAATCAAGCTTCGAGGTATTGCGAAGTATACATTTGAATTCCTTCTTATCCCGCGGTACGGGTCTGTGGATGGGCTGTCAAACTTTACCGAGCTCTTTTCGGATTTTGGTTGCAACAAAATGGGGGAGCACATTTTAGTTGATGATACATGAATGGGGGAATATGTGATTGCTGATATCTGTGCCTGTATTCCCTATCGACTATGTGTGTCATTACCTGAAGGTTGTAGTGATGAAGATAAAGAACACTTATGGTAAATGCAGTGGTATTCTATGTCAGGTTAATGAACATTTGTCGGTTGAAGTCTTGTTCGGTGTCTGTTGAATGCAGTCTTCTTTGGGCTTTTGCCAAAAGGTGTGGGCAAAAAGCTTTGTCAATGTCCATAGACTTACAAAAGTGTTGGGCTAGCGTAATTTTAAAATTTCTAGGGAAACTGGGGGTCTATGGCATAGTTCATCAAATATCTGTGTATAAGGTTGTCAAAACTTCTTCTTTAATCCATCAGTTGTCTGTATACAGGATCATCAAATTCCTCGTCAAAAGTGGGTCTTTTTACCTTGGAAAAAACAGAAAAACAGGTGAAAGAAACGGACCGTATAATCGCATTTTCATCACATCATTGTTTCTACAGTTGGGTCATAAATCAAATCCATTGGAATTACAATTTCCTCACTCCTTAGACTCACTACCCTGGTACTACGTTTGCACTTCATTAAAGCCTGACCGCATTTAAATATCAAGCCAATCGTTATGACAACACCTAAGATACATAGGAGAAACTTCCCTACATCCATTATGACTCCTTGAGCCCATTCTCCTAAACCAGAGAACCAATTTCGCGGGTTCAACCATGACACCCAACCAGTCAGCTCATTACCCACAGCAGCACGGGTGAGATTGTGTCGCCTGCGAAATTCCCACTTTAATTGGAGAATATCATCCATCTTTTGGTCTATGACCTCGACCGGGTCCTCGGTGCTATTCGTAATATATGTGCAGCATTTCACGCCGTACTGCGTTGCCAGTGTGACACAATATCCACCTGTTACTGCCGTGAGATAATTAAGAACCATTCTATGCTGAACCAGTTCTGTTTTATAAGCTTGAAGTTCCCTTCCAGTATACCTAAACGTGTCATCATACATTTCTGTGATATTGTCTAACAAATTTGCAAGCGCAGATATGTATCTATAGTTCAGCACTCCTCTAGCGGTGCGAGTGAAATCTAACGCGATTAGGACCTGAATCCCGGTGGATTCATGGATCATGTCAGAGGCCGGATGCTCTGTTCTTTCTATCAGGTGCCGTTTAACTACGTGCTCGTAATGAGTGTGAGTATAAGGAGCTTGGGCAACACGGTGTATATCTTTCATTTTGGCATGTGATACAGTCATTACCTCAGGCAGTACTTTTCCAATATAACATAATCCTTCAGAGTTTGGGGCAAGCCACTTATACGCCTTCCTCCCGCATATGAAATATGCATCATTGGGGAGAACATATGGGACGGAGTAGGACATAACCATATTACACATCTTCCATGTGAAATCTCCTAACCCTAATTCTCCCATCTGTCTAGTACACGTATCAGTTTGTACGATATGTGCACAGTATCCTGGTGATACTTCTCCAACTCTCGTAATCCTACTTCCTAGGGTATACCTATATCGGAAAGATTTTTCTCTACTGGCTATGTGGCGTATAAGCTCTGTATCTGTCGGCATTCTATCTGCTCTATATGAAAAGGTCATGGTTTGGTTACTCCATGACACTTCCCAATTTCCCGGCTTTCGGGGATTGGTAATGTTAAAACATATTAGGGATCTATCCACATGATATTGGTGGAGCTTCAAACTAGGAGGACTGGAGATATTAAACCTCCTGTCCACCGGTCTCCCACCCTTTAGCTCAAGTACCTCCCCTACCGTTAAAGGAAATGGTACTAGTCCTGATTTGCTATGACCTTGAGGTACTTGAGAGCATACCCAACAATCTGTTTGATTTAACACACTACCCACTAAGGAGTGATAGTCACTCAATGGATGCCGGTCCATGTGGATATTAAAACTGGATTGGCATTTCTTGAGGCACCCATCCTCAACTACATTGTCACAGAGCCTGCAGATACAGTTTTCTTCAGCTAACAATCCTTCACAATTCCTTCTATTGTCAATGCTATCGGATCGTTTTCTGATACTCGCCTTTACTTGTTGGTTAAGTTGTTCTTGGAAAACTACGTCTCCACCTTTGTCATCAGAACCCATTCCAGAACCTCTCTCGACCTCCATGGTACTCTCGCCGGAACAGACTGCTCTGGTCAACATCATGGTCAACAGGAAAATCCGGATCACAGTCTCTTGGGGCAAGTCCATCTTATAGGAGGAAACGGAGAAGAATGAGAAGGGGGAAAAATAATTTGAGGGAGAGGGGATGGGAAGTGGAGAAAAACAATAAAAGGGAACAGGGAATCGACAACTGCTTTTGATCTTATGATTTTCCGATGCTCAGGTGCCGCCTCAGTCCTCCTGGAACAGACACTCCAGTGATACAACTTCCTCTACCGTCTGTTCCTTATCACGGGACCTCTCTGGATCAGCAACCTTCTTACAGTGGGACGAATGAACCCAAGTCTCTCTCTCGGCAACCTTCAATGCGGTAGTGCTAGTCAATAAGACTTGGTATGGTCCTTCCCATCTGTCAATAAGGCAACCTGAGCGTAGAAAATTCCGTATCATTACATAATCTCCAGGTTCAATGTCATGACAATTACTATCTGGTAAATCAGGAATCACTAACTTCAAATTATCATTTTGATTCCTTAGCTGTCTACTCATGTTAACCAGGTACTTTACAGTCACTTCATTGTTACACTTCAAATCATCCTGAGGGTTAATCATAACATGCGGTTGTCGACCAAACAAGATTTCAAAGGGAGACAGATTAAGAGGGGACCTGGGAGTGGTTCTGATGCTGTACAGTACAATGGGTAAAGCTTCTGGCCATGTCAATCCTGTCTCTGCAATAACTTTGCTCAGTTTATTTTTAATAGTGCTGTTCACTCTTTCCACTTTCGCACTCGCCTGGGGACGGTATGGAGTGTGCAGCTTGCTATCAATTCCCATCAACTTACACATTCCTTGAAAGACATCACCTGTAAAATGGGTACCCCTATCACTTTCGATTATTCTAGGGATACCATATCTACATACAAATTCCTGTAGAATTTTCTTAGCAGTGAACATCGCGGTATTTGTGGCCGCAGGAAATGCTTCGACCCAATTTGAGAATACATCTATACAAACAAGTACATATTTCAAATTTCGACAAGGGGGTAATTGAATAAAGTCAATCTATATTACCTGAAAAGGGCCGCCTGTAGGTGGGATATGAGATGGTTCTGTTGGTATTGCCTTTCCGATATTCTTTCTCAAACAGGTAAGGCATGACATCGCTCTCTTACTCGCATGAGATGAAAATCCTGGGGCGCACCAATATGCTCTTACCAACTTGCACATTCCCTCCTTGCCCAGATGAGTCAGCCCATGTGCTGCCTCAGCTAAACATGGAAGATATGCTCTGGGGGCCACTGGTTTACCTTGTCCATCCGTCCAGAGTCCTGAGGACCCCTGGCCATATCCCTTTGCCTTCCAGACTGCCTTTTCCTGTGTGGAACACAAATTTTGCATTTCACACAATTTCTGTGTGTTGATGGTGTTAAATACCATCAATTGTGTGGTGTCTGTCTGTCTGGGTGTACCAGCTGCTAACTTAGCTGCTTCGTCTGCTCGGCTGTTACCAAGTGATACTGGGTCCTGGCTATATGTGTGTGCTTTACACTTGATAACAGCCACTCTGTCGGGTTCCTGTATCGCTGTTAGAAGCCTTTTGATGTGAGCTGCATGCGCTACCGGTGTACCAGCTGCCGTCATGAAGTTTCTGAGGCGCCATAGGGCTCCGAAATCATGGACTACCCCGAATGCGTATCTAGAGTCGGTGTAGACATTGGCTGATTTGCCCTTAGCCAATTCACATGCTCTGGTTAGGGCGACCAGTTCAGCAACCTGGGCTGAGTGAGGTGGGCCTAGCGGTTCTGCTTCTATGGTGCCTTGGTCATCTACGACTGCGTATCCAGTACACAAGTCTCCCGAGTCTGACTGTCTGTGACAACTACCATCCGTGTAGAAGGTTAGATCTACATCTTCCAGTGGGTTGTCACTGATGTCAGGCCTTGCGGTAAAATTTTGGGTCAAATATTCCACACAATCATGTGTGTCCTCCTTTGTATTAAATCCTCCTTCCCCACCACTCTCATCCTCCACCCTTTGTGCCTGTCCAGGCACACCTGGGAGAAATGTTGCAGGATTTAATGCACTGCATCTCCTTATGGTGATGTTTACGGGGGCCATTAGTGCCAATTCCCATCTTGTAAACCGCACTGATGAGACGTGCCTGGTTTGGGCAGAGTTTAACAAGGCTGACACTGCATGTGGTGTATGAATTGTGAGGTTGTGACCTAGCACTACATCTTCGCTTTTCGTTACTAACAATGCTATCGCAGCAACGCTTCGCAAGCATGTGGGGAGGGATCGCGCTACCGTATCTAGCTGAGCGCTGTAGTATGCTACCGGTCTGCTGGCATCACCATGCTTTTGGGTTAAGACGCCTGCCGCGCAACCAGCACTTTCTGTTCCGTACAGCTCAAAGGGTTTCCCATAGTCTGGCATACCTAATGCTGGTGCCTGCGTTAGGCACTGTTTAAGTCTCTCAAATGCCATCTCGGACTCGTCTGTATGCGAAATCCGATCAGGTTTGTTTGAGGAGACCATCTCCTGCAAAGGTAATGCCAGAATGGAAAATCCTGGGATCCAGTTACGGCAATACCCACACATTCCTAAAAACGTTCTGATCTGTTGCTGGGTTTGTGGCAGAGTCATGTCTCTAATTGCTTGAATTCTATCAGCGGTCAGGTGTCTCAGTCCTTGTGTTAGACAGTGTCCCAAATATTTTACTTTAGTTTGGCATAATTGTAACTTGTCTTTGGAAACCTTGTGTCCTGTGTCTGAAAGATGAAACAGGAGCTGTTTCGTATCCTTCAGGGATGCTTCCAATGAATCTGAACACAGTAGTAAATCATCCACGTACTGTATCAATATTGATCCACTCTCTGGTTGGAAAGACTGTAAACAATCATGCAAAGCCTGAGAAAATATACTTGGACTATCTATGAAACCTTGTGGTAATCGAGTCCATGTGTATTGGACTCCTCTGTATGTAAATGCAAACAAATATTGGCTGTCAGGATGCAGAGGTACCGAAAAGAAAGCGGAGCAGAGGTCAATAACAGTGAAAAATTTCGCAGTGGGAGGGATTTGCATAAGGATGACAGCTGGATTTGGCACTACGGGGAACTGACTCTCAACTATTTTGTTAATCCCCCTTAGATCCTGCACTAGCCTGTAACCCCTCCCCCCACTCTTTTTCACAGGGAAGATGGGACTATTGGCAGTGCTGGATGTTCTTACCAGAATGCCCTGTTGTAGCAAGCGCTCTATTACTGGGTAAACTCCTAACTCCACCTCTGGCTTCAGAGGGTACTGTGGGATTTTTGGAGCTATCCTACCATCTTTTACTTGTACAACTACCGGAGCTACGTTTGCCATTAATCCAGTGTCCTGTCCATCTTTAGTCCAAAGTGACTCTGGTATCTGGGATGTCATTTCTTCTACCTGGGAGGGAGTCCTATTTGTCATAATGGTATGTGACATTAATTTTGATGGGGAGTCTACCATGTCTCGCACTTCCTGAGCGTGATTCTCAGGTATGTCCAAGAATACACCTTCAGGAGTACAATAAATGACGCACCCCATTTTACACAATAAGTCTCTTCCCAGGAGATTAGTCGGTGCCGATGCAGCCAGCAAAAAGTAAATGCTTGGCATGTAAAGGCCCTATTGTAATCTTGGCTGGTTTGCTAACAGGGTAATGCTGGACTACTCCCGTTACTCCCATGGCTGGAATTGTCTTACCAGTGGTTCTCATGCCCACTGTCGAATTTATCACTGATTTGGCCGCCCCCGTATCTACAAGAAAGTTTAATGATTTACCAGCTACATTAATTGCAATTTCGGGTTCACTTCTAAAACTTGCAATCAATTTTACTGGCTGCAGATTACAGGTACGGCCACACCCCTATTGGGTATGGTGATCTCCCTGAATCCCGCTGGCAGCAACTACTTGTGAAGGGGTTAAATGGGAACTACCAGAGGCTTGCCAGTCTCTGTTTGGGTGGTATCTTTTTGTTTCCCCTGCATGTGGCTCATAACTCCGTTTCTGTGGACCCTGCTCCCAATGTTGTGTGTCGTGTCGTTGTCTAGGGGGTTGATAAGACTTTTGTATGTTTCTCGATTTACAGTCTCGTGCAAAGTGTCCTTCTCTATGACAAGAATAACAGGTTACCACATTTGACTTACCCACAGGGTTTGGTGATTTATACAAAGGCTGCCTTGTGGTCAGGGCCTGTATACTTACGCCCATTAACTTATCACCTTGTAATTCCCTGTGTCTGGTGATATTCCGATCGTGATCAACAGCTGCCTCTCTCAAAGTAGCCACCGACAGACCTCGCCAACATGGTTGCGTGGTCTGTACCCTTGTCTTTAATGCCTCTTTTAAACCATCCATTAGTACAGATACTGCTACTTCTCGATGGTTTATGTTTGTTTTAATGTCCTCTATGCCTGTGTATTTAGCCATATCTAGTAATGCCCTGTGAAAATACTCTGCAGCTGTTTCTGACTCCTTTTGTTTAATGGAGAATATCTTGTTCCATTTAACTACAGCTGGGAAATACTCCTTTAACTGTAAACTTATCCTTTTTACATTATCTTTGTTGTACACATCTGTAAGAGGTACATCCTGATCCAATCCACAGTCAGCTAAAAATTGAGCCGAGTCGACATTGGAGGGTAAACAAGCCCTCAGCAATACCTGCCAGTCTTTGTTATTGGGCTCTAAAGTGTTCCCTAGGTCTCTGATGTATTTCTGGCTAGCAACTAAGTCTTTCCTAGGGTCAGGGAATTCAGACACTATGGTTCTTAATTCCATTCGGGAAAATGGGCTATACATGGCAATGTTCCTAATGGGAGTGACTCCTGTAGTGTCTGTTTTCCCATTTGGAACAGCTATCACCCTAACAGGATTAAGTCTAGCAACATCATTCTGTGTAGATTCTACAGCCTGTGGTGAAATGGTTTCAGCATAGTGTATGGTGCCGTACTTACCCGTAGATACGACCTCACCTGTCCCTCTGCTAGGGACCTTTGTTACTAATCTTAAGGGTTGGGCCGTGCCTACTGTAGTTTCTGATATGGTGGCTGCTAGAGAGAGCGCCGATATTGTTGCCGATTCGTCCTCTTGATCACACTCCTGGGGAAAGTTCAAAACAGGGTACAACTTGCACGGGTTAATACTTGCATTGGTTAACTTGTTAACATTTACACAGTTGCTAAGTGTTTGTTTGTTACACCCTAATGCGTCATTCTCCGCAACCAA
Organism: Pseudophryne corroboree; assembly: GCF_028390025.1. NCBI lineage: Eukaryota > Metazoa > Chordata > Amphibia > Anura > Myobatrachidae > Pseudophryne > Pseudophryne corroboree. The sequence goes on from NC_086451.1 coordinate 405,286,760, forward strand.
TTTCTCTCCTGTTACGTAAGGTGGTGGCGGGGCCGTGGCTATCAGTTTCTTGATAGGGTTAGATCCCGCCGCCTGAGCCAATCCTCTCTGTATTTCACCCTCCTGTTGCCATAACTGCAAATAATCATAATGTTTGATTTGTCTCTTTGTTGATTTAATGAGACATATCCTCCTCCTTAGATTTTGTAACACTTCTGGGCTAAAGCTACCTACTCTTGGGAATTTCTCCCCGTCATGTACAGTCATTCTCTCCCATTCATCACATAAAACCTCTGTGTGTGAACCGTATTTTTCACACATTACGTACCTTGCCGACCCGACTGGTCGGTTCACTGAATCAACCCGAACCGAGGTTGATCGACCCTACCTGAACAATTGGCCCCCATACCTGTAGGCGTTGCTTTCTTCAGCCAACCCTTACAAAAACCAAAATGTTCAAGATAGGCTGACGGTGGCGGTTTACCGAGTACCCCACTCACTCGCCCACGCCGACCAATACGACCTACACACTGTCCTAGTGCTGGCGTACTCGACCCAGGGCCCCTATAAACCTTTATTTACTGGAACATGTGAGTGTGTTCCGCAGAGCATTGACCCTTTCCAGTAACTGTTGGTTGTTGGATAATTCCTGAGTGACCAGCGAACTTCCCTTTAGAAAATAAAAAATTACACAAATCACGTCAGAATGTACAAATAGTATTTATGACCCATTTCGTACACAAATGGTACTGGTCAGATTAACTAATGCACACAATTACGTGCGGTACAATCGTTCAGCACATAAGCAACTAATCTTATGTGCAGAGCGACCAGTGGAATCGAAAATTTCGGCTGCGAATTCCTTCAGCATGAGCTTTAATGGCCTATATGGGTTCTGCACCAACCCCCTGGGTTGTGCTCTTTTCTCTATTTATAGCGGACTTCCTTGTCTGCTGTACCTGGACCTCCTGGTCTGTTCTGGACCTCCTGGTCTGTGCTACAGTGTGACCTCCTTGTCTGCTATACTCTAATTCTCAGATTCTATGTTTAACAAGGGATGCCTCCCTAGCCACCATGTACGTCACTTACATGCATGTACCCTGCGAGAACTCGACTTCTTGTGGTTCAACCTCAAAAATTGTATAAACTTATATATACAAAACACTCACTCATCACATGTACACTTTTGTTTCTATTTCTATTTCTGCGCAGAAATTTTCTTTCCTTTAGACCAGATGTGTTGTAAATTTGGAGAAGGATCTGTTAGTCTAAATTTCGGACACTAAAATAGACTTGCGCTATTTATCGCGTTGCCACCTTTTCGCCTGTTACAATAACACTAGTGTGTGATTTGAGTTACGTGGGCGTACCCGGGCGCTCCGTTGCGTAATATACGCTGCGTGCGTCGGCCTTTGAGTTGCGTACACGAGTCTCACCCTTTGTTAGAGACACGTGTACGCAAAGCAAATATCCACCGTAACACAATTCACACGTTTATCAATGTAGATGATCCTCGATCATCTACCGAACACCACACCAATCTCTCCTTGTATCTTTAGGTAGAGCTGCGTGCATGCTTTGCACTTTATCCCTTAATGTATTACTTTTATACTTTAACTATGAAATAGCGACAAATCTCTCTTAGCACGTTTATCAATTATAAAATGGCAAACAGGAGAGTGATATATGAAAATACACGAATAAAAGAAATACAGATATGCGTGTGTGCGTACGCAAGACAGAAATAAACAGTTTTAAAAGACACTAGCGTGTTGTTCTTACCTCCAGTTCCGGATTCCCTCAGCACCCTTTACTAAGCAAAGCAGACGCTTATCCAGACAGCACTACGAGGAATATGACCTCCCGCCCTTTGCTGATGGATAATGTCTGCTGAAATTACCTAGTGCAGATATGTGAAAGACGGACGAGCTGCCAATTAATAAAGCTAAATATTTATCTTACTTAAAACCCTTTGAGAGGTCTAAGAACACTGTACGCTATTAACGTATGGAATACCGTAAGGGTACGCACGTTGCGTAACAATCGCTTAGCCGTAGTCGAGACGCTCAAGCGTCACGTTCGCTCACGGCCAAGAGATCACAGACAGGCAAGCTATTGGCTGCCGACTAACGTAATGGTTCGCTATAGCGTAGCGGACGCTCGGGACCACGAGGAGATCACCAGTGGCGCAGACGCTCACAATGTTAAACCTTTATAACTATACCATAAAACAGTGTATTATGCAGTAAACCTTGGTGTAGTGATAGGGTGTAGATGCAACACAGTGTAACCTTATTAACTTAAAAGCTGTTCGAGCATCACCGACGCTCTGAGAATACTTAACACTATAAGAAATACACAAATACCGGGCTTAGGGTCTAACGCCTTATATGAATGTTATACTTGCAAAAGAATAATACACTACAAGTCATACACTACCAATATAACATAGACTAACTAACCAGATAACTACACAGGAAATACAATATCAGTACAATAACTATATAAGAGAAATGAGAGAGAAAGAGAAGAGAGAGAGAGATATAGCTCACAACAACAAGAAAGACAATATGATTGCGGAGAAAACTTACGCACAAGGGGAACGATCGCATGCGCCTCGATATCCAGCTCCCGATTATCAGCAATGAGAACCGTTGAAGAGAGTGAGCTGGATATCATCGGCTTGTCTATTTATGCCCCACACACAATACAATTCAATGGTCCCTACAATCTCATTGTTCATTGGACACAGGAATTCGTCTTCATATTATAACAAAAGGTCATAGGTTGATTCATACAGGTGGGCTGAGACCATTTCCAACTGCTCAGGTGGGTGGGAAACTAGGTTTCCCGCCGCATGGATAAGTAAGTGCAAATAATAGTAAATAGACATAAACTTCTTATGTCCATAACTATTCGCACGAGCGATTAATCCGCTTCAAACCAACACCGGAATATTGCTAATTAAATACTCTTCCGATGGATACTAAACACCACTGTATGACCCATGTCTGACCCTTCGTATTAAACAAACAGGGATCTCTTTGTCCATGAACATGCTATATTAACTAAACTTTCAGAATCTATCAAAGGGACCATGATCTACAAAATACGTTATACAGTTAAAATATGTTATGAACGAGTCGCCCGCTAGACGCACATAAACTTTACCGTAAATGCGCACACCGTGCGCCTGCGGGTGCCCGCAGCGGCGAGTATGCGCACGCACGGCAGGGCTCATGAACGTGTAACAGGCACTCGCATGAGGTGCAAATATGGCAGTGTGTAGCGTGATATTTTTCTGACTTTGACAGTATATATATATATATACAGTCGGGCAAAAAAGTATTTGGTCAGCCACCGATTGTGCAAGTTGAGAGATGAGAGAGGTCTGTAATTTCCATCATAGGTACAGTTCAACTGTGAGAGACAGTATTTGGAAAAAGAAAACAGGAAATCACATTGGGGTATATTTACTAAAATTCGTATTTTTCAGAATGAGGTTAAAGTTCAAACACGAATGACATCGAAAGTGTAAATTTGCAACTTTTTGAATTTGTTACGACTAATTTAGTAAGCTGTCGTATTCTGCATTTTCGTGTTTTCCGATGTCGATGTCATTCGTATTTTTTGGCAGTGTTTTACGGGAGTGAATAGTAAAACACTGCCGACATTAACACAATGAATCTCGGCCGGATCTGTGAGATCCGTGCAGGGCTTCATTGTGCACCTTTTCGTAAAAAAAATAACATTGTAAAAAATCTATAAAAAAAAATGCGTGGGGTCCCCCCCTAAGCAAAACCAGCCTCGGGCTCTTTGAGCCGGTCCTGGTTGACAAAATATGGGGGAAAAATGACAGGGGTTCCCCCATATTTCATAAACCAGCACTGGGCTCTGCGCCTGGTCCTGGTTCCAAAAATACGGGGGACAAAAAGCGTAGGGGTCCCCCGTATTTTTAAAACCAGCACCGGGCTCCACTAGCCAGGTACATAATGCCACAGCCAGGGGACACTTTTATAGTGGTCCCGGCGGCCCTGGCATTACATACCCAACTAGTCACCCCTGGCCGGGGTACCCTGGAGGAGTGGGAACCCCTTAAATCAAGGGGTCCCCCCCTCCAGCCACCCAAGGGCCAGGGGTGAAGCCCGAGGCTGTCCCCCCCATCCAAGGGCGGCGGATGGGGGGCTGATAGCCTTTTGAAAAAAATGTGAATATTGTTTTAGTAGCAGTACTACAAGTCCCAGCAAGCCTCCCCCGCAAGCTGGTACTTGGAGAACCACAAGTACCAGCATGCGTTGGAAAACCGGGCCGGCTGGTACCTGTAGTACTACTACTAAAAAAATACCCCCCCAAAAAACAGGACACACACACCGTGACAGTATAAGTTTATTACATACATGCACACCTCCAAACATACATACATACCTATGTTCCCACGAGGCTCTGTCCTCTTGTCCCTGTAGAATCCTTGGGGTACCTGTGAAAAAATTATACTCACATAATCCAGGGTATTTTGTATTCTTTGTATAATCCACGTACTTGGCAAAACAATAAAACAGAAACCCGACCACGCACTGAAAGGGGTCCCACCATTGGATACAATGGAGCGCATAGGCGCTACATTGTATCTCTGCTGTGTGCAGCCTGACAGACACTACAGGAACACACAGCCAATCAGGAGAGTGACACGACGTGGCGCTCCCTGATTGGCTGAAGGGACCCTCTTTGATAGGAGTCAGGGGGGGTCCTGGCAGTCGGGGAAAGGGGTCCCATGTCTAAACATGGGACCCCTTTCAGTGCGTGGTCGGGTTTCCGTTTTATTGTTTTGCCAAGTACGTGGATTATACAAAGAATACAAGATACCCTGGATTATGTGAGTATACTTTTTTCACAGGTACCCCAAGGATTCTACAGGGTCAAGAGGACAGAGCCTCGTGGGAACATAGGTAAGTATGTATGTTTGGAGGTGTGCATGTATGTAATAAACTTATACTGTCATGGTGTGTGTGTCCTGTGTTTTTTGGGGTATTTTTTTAGTAGTAGTACTACAGGTACCAGCGGGCCCGGTTTTCCACCGCATGCTGGTACTTGTGTTTCTCCAAGTACCAGCTTGCAGGGGAGGCTTGCTGGGACTTGTAGTACTGCTACTAAAAACAATATTCACATTTTTTTCAAAAGGCTATCAGCCCCCCATCCGCCGCCCTTGGATGAGGGGGACAGCCTCAGGCTTCACCCCTGGCCCTTTGGTGGCTGGAGGGGGGGACCCCTTGATTTAAGGGGTTCCCACTCCTCCAGGGTGCCCCGGCCAGGGGTGACTAGTTGGGTATGTAATGGCAGGGCCGCCGGGACCACTATAAAAGTTTCCCCCGGCTGTGGCATTATGTACCTGGCTAGTGGAGCCCGGTGCTGGTTTAAAAAATACGGGGGACCCCTACGCTTTTTGTCCCCCGTATTTTTGGAACCAGGACCAAGCGCAGAGCCCGGTGCTGGTTTATGAAATATGGGGGAACCCCTGTCATTTTTTTCCCCATATTTTGTCAACCAGAACCCGAGGCTGGTTTTGCTTAGGAGTGGGGACCCCACGCATTTTTTTTTTAAATTAACACTTGTCCACCCCTTTCCACTGATAAACATGCACGGATCTCACGGATCCGTGCATGCCTATCAGAACACGGTAAAAAAAAGCAGGTCTATCTTTAAACTGCTTTTTTTTTTACGATTTGTATTTTACCTGTATTAGTGGCACTTGTTTGAACTGGTTATCTGTATAAAAGACACCTGTCCACACCCTCAAACAGTCAGACTGCTACCTCTCCACCATGGCCAAGACCAGAAAGCTGTATAAGGACATCAGAGAAAAAATTGTAGAGCTGCACAAGGCTGGGATGAGCTACTCGACAATAGGCAAGCAGCTTGGTGAGAAGAGATCAACTGTTGGCGCAATTATTAAAAAATTGAAGAAATACAAGATCACTGACAATCTCCATCGACTTGGGGCTCCATGCAAGATCTCACCTCGTGGGGTATCAATGATCTTGAGAACGGTGAGGAATCAGCCCAGAACTACATGGGGGGACCTGGTCAATGACCTCAAGAGAGCTGGGACCACAGTCACAAAGGTTACCATTAGTAACACACTACGTCGTCATGGATTGAAATCCTGCAGCACCCGAAAGGTCCCCCAGCACATGTCCAGGCCCATCTAAAGTTTGCCAGTGACCATCTGGATGATCCAGAGGAGGATTGAGAGAATGTAATGTGGTAAGATGAGAGAAAAATCAAACTTTTTGATATAAACTCCACTCGCTGTGTTTGGAGGGAGAAGAATGATGAATGGCATCCCAGGAACACCATACCCACTGTGAAGCATGGAGGGGGAAACATCATACTTTGGGGATGCTTTTCTGTAAAGAGTACAGGACAATTGATCCGTATTAAGGAGAGGATGAATGGGGCCATGTATTGTGAGATTTTGGGCAAAAACCTCCTTCCCTCAGTTAGAGCATTGAAGATGGAACATGGCTGCTCAAACACACTAAGGAGTGGCTCCGTAAGATGCATTTCAAGGGCCTGGAGTGGCCTAGCCAGTCTCCAGACCTCAACCCAATAGAAAATCTGTGGAGGGAGTTGAAAGTCCGTGTTGTCCGGTGACATCCAAAAAACATGACAGATCTAGAGAAGATCTGCATGGAAGGGTGGGCCAAAATACCTGCTACAGTGTGTGCAAACCTGATCAAGAACTACAGGAAACGATTGACCTCTATAATTGCCAACCGTAGTTATATTACAAAGTATTGAGTTAAACTTTTTGATTGTCCAAATATTTATTTTCCGCAAGAAGATACCAATAAATAGTTTAAAAATCATACAATGTGATTTCCTAGTTTCTTTTTTTCAGATTCAGTCTCTCACAGTTGAAGTGTACCTATGATTGAAATTACAGACCTCTCTCATCTTTTTAAGTGGGTCAACTTGCACAATCGGTGGCTGTCCAAATAATTTTGCCCCACTGTATATACACACACACACATACTGAATTGCCAAAAGCAGTGGGATAGCAGTATGTAAAGGTAATGGTAGGTGGCGCCACTGTACTGTGACCTGCATCAGTTGTAATATAGCATCTTGTGATTCATTCTGAACACTGACTAAGCTGCTCAACACAAGGTGAAGTGAATTATCAGAGTTCAAACAGGGCATGATAGTGGGTGCATGATGGATGGGGCATGTGTGGACACTCAACACTCCTCGATCTACAGTGTCACATATGTACCAGGAATACCTCATGGAAGGCATTACCATCCACCGTGGACAGTACAGTGGCTGAACATGGGTGCATAATGATTGTGACCGGCGACATCTGACCACAAATGTCCGTGGTAACAGACAAGTGACACTGGCTGAAATCACATCCACATTCAATGCAAGAGGTACAGTAACAGACATATATCCAGGAGGTCAGTGCATCATTCTTTAGCTTCCATGCGATGTGGTACCCTCCAGAGTGCCCCTTTAACACTACAACACCATACACAGCACCTCACCTGGGTTGATGACGTCGCTAATTGGACCCTGGAAGACAGGCAACATGAGGCATGGTCTGATGAGTTATACTTCCAGTTGTTTTGGGCTGATGGTAGGGTTTGGGTGTGGTGTAGCCCCCATGAGGCCATGGACACCAGATGTCAACAGGCACAGTGCAGGCTGGGGTGGAGGTTTCATAATGTTGTGGGGTATGTTCATGTATCATGAGTTGTGTCCACTGATCCACCTGAACACGTAAAGTATTGGTAACTGCTACTTTGCAGTGCTTGGTGACCATGTGCAGCCCTTCATGGGCTTCATGTACTCCCACGATGATGGAATATTTCAGCAGGATAAAGCAACGTGTCGTCGGTACAGAGTTGTCCAGAACTAATTCAAGGAGAATTCTGGAGAGTTCCGACGAATGGTGTGGGCATCATGTTCACCTGACGTGAACCCAATGAAGCATTTATGGGACTTGGTGGAGAGGTCCATTCACACCCAAGATTTTGCACCTACTGTACAAATATCGGGGAGCTGTGGGATTCTATCCATTTGGCATTGGTCAACATCTCTCTAGAGGTCATCAATTCACTTGTGTCTAAATGATGGTATGTTTGCTTTAAAATGCTTATTTTTATGACAACTAGACTTAAATATTGATTATCTGATAGAAAATACACAAACAAGCCTATTATTATTATTATTATTTATTATTATTATTATTATTATTAATAATAATAATAATAATAATAATTGTTTTATTATTATTCTTTATAGGGCACCACAAGTGGTCCACAGCATTATAAGAAGGGCAAAACAATAAGACAGTACGGCGTAAAGCATTACAGTACAGAAAACAGTACAATACAGCAGACAGTAACAAATATCAACACAGCCAATGATGCAAGGGGTGCAATAAAATTAATCAGCATTAACTGATACCTGCACCTATTAGTATGGGCACAGATAAAGGGTCTAGGTCATCTGAAGATATGAAAACAATGAAGGAATGGAGTCCAGGGGCAGAGAGCCCAATGAAGAGATGTAGGAGGAAGCTGGTGTGTAAGAGAAGTAAGTAATGAGAACAGGAGGGAAGAGGGCCCTGATCATGGAGCTTACAGTCTAGAGGGAGGAGGGAGACACATAAGACATAATTAGGAAGTCAGCATAAGGGGAGCTAAGAGCCAGAACCAGAAGTGATTAGGAGGTACAAAAACATGAGGTAGGCTACATGTTGACATGGGTATGTAGTTTGATGGATATTCTTTTATGAAAAGCACACACTTGGAGCAATGCAGGCTGCGGAATAGTCTAATTTAATTAGGGAATTCGTTTCAATGCTGGGGGACAGCATGGGGAAAATCTTGAATTCAGGATTGAGATTTGGTAGCCAAAGGGCAGTGGCTTTTGGCTGACCAGAGAGGGCAAGAGGGTGTATTGAGATGAGGTTAGAGATGTAGATGTGAGGAGTTTGAAAAGGATTCTGTGGGAAAAGGCAAGCCAGTGAAGCCCTTGGCAGAGTGGGGAGGCAGATGTGGAGTAGCAGGAGAGCAAGATAAGTATAGATTCAGCATTAATACAGACTGGAGAGAAGCAAAATGGGAGCAGGGGAGTCCAGTGAGAAGAAGCAGGGCCGTCTTTTTGTCTCTAGTATGCTCAGAAACAGAGATATCAGCCTTCCAGCAGCTGGTCCCTGCTCCAGCGCCACACGCCTGGTTTACAGTTTTATATTTTCATTTGTGGATTGCTCTGGCTCCTGAACGCTGAACCCCAAGTTCCCAGAAGCTCCTGAAAGGTGGGACTCCCTAAGAAAACTAAGAATTCCATTTCCAGATACTAAATGCCCCTTCTACAGTTTAGTGTCCCCCACCCCATCTCCCACCATTTGTGCAGTAAAGGAGAAATTAACAGAAATTACTGCTCCAGGTCCTACATGCTGAGTGGAAGATAGCATAACCCATACTGCCCGCGAGACATCAAAGCTGCTGCTGATGGCACCCTCCAGCCCTACCATTGGAGGATGGATATGGGCCCTAGTGCATTGCTTTGCCCAGGTGCCTACACTGCTGTTAAGATGGCACTAAGAAGAAGGTTGCAGTAGTTGATTTGAGAGATGGTCAGTGAGTGGACAATGGTTCCAGTGGAATCCTGGATGAGGAAGGGTCTGATGAAAGTAAGAGCATCAGATTGGCATATTGGGGAACCAATTCCGGTCCATTTATGCCGGTGATTGCAGGTGTGAGTGCAATGTTCCGGAAGTGGTTCCCCAGTCAGCCAGTCAGATGTAGGCAATCGATGTTGCAGAGCTGAAAATGACATGATAGGGCTATGGGTTGAATGTGGGGGGCAAAGGAGAAGAAAGAGTCAAGCATGAGTCCAGAGTTGGGGAACAGAGGAGTTAGTGCTGTTGTTGACAGTGATAGAGAGTCCAGGAGGGGGAGACACTAGATCGAGGGAAGGCAATGAGTTCAGTTTTTGCCACGTTGAGTTTGATAAAGTGCTCAGACATCCAGGAGAAGATGAAAGAGAGGCAATCAGACAGAAAAGTGGGACAGGGAGAAAATATAATGATAAGGCTTAACTAATTTAAGTACAGTTTGAGTATCCCATATCCAAATATTCCGAAATACAGAATTTCTTTGTGTGAAACTGGGATAGTGAAACCTTTGTTTCTCTAACGTCCTAAGTGGATGCTGGGGACTCCGTCAGGACCATGGGGAATAGCGGCTCCGCAGGAGACAGGGCACAAAAAGTAAGCTTTTAGGATCACATGGTGTGTACTGGCTCCTCCCCCTATGACCCTCCTCCAAGCCCCAGTTAGGTTTTTGTGCCCGTCCGAGCAGGGTGCAATCTAGGTGGCTCTCCTAAAGAGCTGCTTAGAAAAAAATTTTTAGGTTTTTTATTTTCAGTGAGTCCTGCTGGCAACAGGCTCACTGCATCGAGGGACTTAGGGGAGAGAATTTCAACTCACCTGCGTGCAGGATGGATTGGATTCTTAGGCTACTGGACACCATTAGCTCCAGAGGGAGTCGGAACACAGGTCTCACCCTGGGGTTCGTCCCGGAGCCGCGCCGCCGACCCCCCTTACAGATGCTGAAGATTGAAGGTCCGGAAACAGGCGGCAGAAGGCTCTTCAGTCTTCATGAAGGTAGCGCACAGCACTGCAGCTGTGCGCCATTGTTGTCACACACTTCACACCAGACGGTCACGGAGGGTGCAGGGCGCTGCTGGGGGCGCCCTGGGCAGCAATATATAATACCTTTTATGGCAAAAGAATACATCACATATAGCCATTAAGGCTATATGTATGTATTTAACCCATGCCAAATGTCTAAAACTCCGGGAGAAAAGCCAGACGGAATAGGGGGCGGGGCTTATTCTCCTCAGCACACAGCGCCATTTTCCTGCTCAGCTCCGCTGTGAGGAAGGCTCCCAGGACTCTCCCCTGCACTGCACTACAGAAACAGGGTAAAACAGAGAGGGGGGGCATATTTTGGCGATATTTTTATATATTTAAGCGGCTATAAGAAACAACACTTATATAGGGTTGTTCCCATATATATTATAGCGCTTGGGTGTGTGCTGGCAAACTCTCCCTCTGTCTCCCCAAAGGGCTAGTGGGGTCCTGTCTTCGATAAGAGCATTCCCTGTGTGTCTGCTGTGTGTCGGTACGTGTGTGTCGACATGTATGAGGACGATGTTGGCGTGGAGGCAGAGCAATTGCCGATAATGGTGATGTCACCCCCCAGGGAGTCGACACCGGAATGGATGGCTTTGTTTATGGAATTACGTGATAATGTCAGCACATTACAAAAATCAGTTGACGACATGAGACGGCCGGCAAACCAGTTAGTACCTGCCCAGGCGTCTCAGACACCGTCAGGGGCTGTAAAACGCCCTTTACCTCAGTCGGTCGACACAGACCCAGACACAGACACTGAATCTAGTGTCGACGGTGATGAAACAAACGTATTTTCAAGTAGGGCCACACGTTATATGATTACGGCAATGAAGGAGGCTTTGCATATCTCTGATACTACAAGTACCACAAAAAGGGGTATTATGTGGGGGGTGAAAAAACTACCTGTAGTTTTTCCTGAATCAGAGGAATTAAATGATGTATGTGATGAAGCGTGGGTTAACCCAGATAGAAAAATGCTAATTTCAAAAAAGTTATTAGCATTATACCCTTTCCCGCCAGAGGTTAGGGCGCGCTGGGAAACACCCCCTAGGGTGGATAAGGCGCTCACACGCTTATCGAAACAAGTGGCGTTACCGTCTCCTGATACGGCCGCCCTCAAGGATCCAGCTGATAGGAGGCTGGAAACTACCCTGAAAAGTATATACACTCATACTGGTGTTATACTGCGACCAGCCATCGCCTCAGCCTGGATGTGCAGTGCTGGGGTCGTCTGGTTGGATTCCCTGACTGAAAATATTGATACCCTGGATAGGGACAGTATTTTATTGACTATAGAGCAATTAAAGGATGCTTTCCTTTATATGCGAGATGCGCAGAGAGATATTTGCACTCTGGCATCGAGAGTAAATGCGATGTCCATATCTGCCAGAAGGAGTTTATGGACGCGACAGTGGTCAGGTGATGCGGATTCCAAACGACATATGGAAGTATTGCCGTATAAAGGGGAGGAATTATTTGGCGTCGGTCTATCGGATCTGGTGGCCACGGCAACTGCCGGAAAATCCACTTTTTTACCTCAGACCCCCTCCCAACAGAAAAAGACACCGTCTTTTCAGCCGCAGTCCTTTAGTTCCTATAAGAACAAGCGGACAAAAGGACAGTCATATCTGCCTCGGGGCAGAGGAAGGGGTAAGAGAGGGCAGCAAGCAGCCCCTGCCCAGGAACAGAAGCCCTCCCAGGGTTCTGCAAAGCCCTCAGCATGACGCTGGGGCCTTACAAGCGGACTCAGGAACGGTGGGGGGTCGACTCAAGAATTTCAGCGCACAGTGGGCTTGCTCACAGGTGGACCCCTGGATTCTACAGGTATTATCTCAGGGTTACAGGTTGGAATTCGAGAAGTCTCCCCCTCGCCGGTTCCTAAAGTCTGCTTTGCCAACGTCTCCCTCGGACAGGGCGACGGTATTGGAAGCCATTCACAAGCTGTTTGCTCAGCAGGTGATAGTCAAGGTACCCCTCCTACAACAGGGAAAGGGGTATTACTCCACGCTATTTGTGGTACCGAAGCCGGACGGCTCGGTAAGACCTATTCTAAATCTCAAATCTTTGAACCTGTACATACAAAAATTCAAGTTCAAGATGGAGTCACTCAGAGCAGTGATAGCGAATCTGGAAGAAGGGAACTTTATGGTGTCCCTGGACATAAAGGACGCTTACCTGCATGTCCCAATTTGCCCTTCACATCAAGGGTACCTCAGGTTCGTGGTGCAAAACTGTCATTATCAGTTTCAGACGCTGCCGTTTGGATTGTCCACGGCACCTCGGGTCTCTACCAAGGTAATGGCCGAAATGATGATCCTTCTACGAAGAAGAGGCGTATTAATTATCCCTTACTTGGACGATCTCCTGATAAGGGCAAGATCCAGAGAACAGCTGGAAGACGGAGTAGCACTAACCCAACTAGTGCTGCAACAACACGGGTGGATTCTGAATTTTCCAAAATCTCAGTTGACCCCGACGACACATCTGCTGTTCCTGGGAATGATTCTGGACACGGTTCAGAAAAAGGTGTTTCTTCCGGAGGAGAAAGCCAGGGAGTTATCCGAACTTGTCAGGAACCTCCTAAAACCAGGGACAGTGTCTGTGCATCAATGCACAAGAGTCCTGGGAAAGATGGTGGCTTCTTACGAAGCGATTCCATTCGGCAGATTCCACGCACGAACTTTTCAGTGGGATCTGCTGGACAAATGGTCCGGATCGCATCTGCAGATGCATCAGCGGATAACCTTATCGCCACGGACAAGGGTGTCTCTTCTGTGGTGGTTGCAGAGTGCTCATCTGTTAGAGGGCCGCAGATTCGGCATACAGGACTGGGTCCTGGTGACCACGGATGCCAGTCTGAGAGGCTGGGGAGCGGTCACACAAGGAAGAAACTTCCAGGGAGTATGGTCAAGCCTGGAGATGTCTCTTCACATAAATATACTGGAGCTAAGAGCGATTTACAAAGCTCTAAGTCTGGCAAAACCCCTGCTTCAGGGTCAGCCGGTGTTGATCCAGTCGGACAACATCACGGCAGTCGCCCACGTTAACAGACAGGGCGGCACAAGAAGCAGGACAGCAATGGCAGAAGCTGCAAGGATTCTTCGCTGGGCGGAAGATCATGTGATAGCACTGTCAGCAGTATTCATTCCGGGAGTGGACAACTGGGAAGCAGACTTCCTCAGCAGACACGATCTACACCCGGGAGAGTGGGGACTTCATCCAGAAGTCTTCCACATGATTGTGAACCGTTGGGAAAAACCAATGGTGGATATGATGGCGTCCCGCCTCAACAAAAAACTGGACAGGTATTGCGCCAGGTCAAGAGATCCTCAGGCAATAGCTGTGGACGCTCTGGTAACACCGTGGGTGTTCCAGTCAGTGTATGTGTTCCCTCCTCTGCCTCTCATACCAAAAGTACTGAGAATTATACGGCAAAAGGGAGTAAGAACGATACTAGTGGCTCCGGATTGGCCAAGAAGAACTTGGTACCCGGAACTTCAAGAGATGCTCACGGAGGATCCGTGTCCTCTACCTCTAAGACGGGACCTGCTTCAGCAGGGACCGTGTCTATTCCAAGACTTACCGCGGCTGCGTTTGACGGCATGGCGGTTGAACGCCGAATTCTAAAGGAAAAAGGCATTCCGGAAGAGGTCATTCCTACACTGGTAAAGGCCAGGAAGGAGGTGACTGCACAACATTATCACCGCATTTGGAGGAAATATGTTGCGTGGTGTGAGGCCAGGAAGGCCCCCACGGAGGAATTTCAACTGGGTCGATTCCTACATTTCCTGCAAACAGGATTGTCTATGGGCCTCAAATTGGGGTCCATTAAGGTTCAAATTTCGGCCCTGTCGATTTTCTTCCAGAAAGAATTGGCTTCAGTTCCTGAAGTCCAGACTTTTGTAAAAGGAGTACTACATATACAACCCCCGGTTGTGCCCCCAGTGGCACCGTGGGATCTTAATGTAGTCTTGGATTTTCTAAAATCCCATTGGTTTGAGCCGCTCAAATCGGTGGAGATGAAGTATCTTACATGGAAAGTAACCATGCTACTGGCCCTGGCTTCAGCCAGGAGAGTATCAGAATTGGTGGCTTTATCATATAAGAGCCCATATCTGATTTTCCATACGGACAGGGCAGAACTGCGGACGCGTCCTCATTTTCTGCCTAAGGTGGTGTCAGCGTTTCACCTGAACCAGCCTATTGTGGTGCCTGCGGCTACTAACGAGTTGGAGGATTCCAAGTTGTTGGACGTGGTCCGGGCATTGAAAATATATATTTCAAGAACGGCTGGAGTCAGAAAGTCTGACTCACTGCTTATATTGTATGCACCCAACAAGATGGGTGGTCCTGCTTCTAAGCAGACGATTGCTCGTTGGATTTGTAGCACAATTCAACTTGCACATTCTGTGGCAGGCTTGCCACAACCTAAATCTGTCAAGGCCCATTCCACAAGGAAAGTGGGCTCATCCTGGGCGGCTGCCCGGGGAGTCTCGGCATTACAACTCTGCCGAGCTGCTACTTGGTCAGGGGCAAACACGTTTGCAAAATTCTACAAATTTGATACCCTGGCTGAGGAGGACCTTGAGTTCTCTCATTCGGTGCTGCAGAGTCATCCGCACTCTCCCGCCCGTTTGGGAGCTTTGGTATAATCCCCATGGTCCTGACGGAGTCCCCAGCATCCACTTAGGACGTTAGAGAAAATAAGAATTTACTTACCGATAATTCTATTTCTCGTAGTCCGTAGTGGATGCTGGGCGCCCATCCCAAGTGCGGATTGTCTGCAATACTTGTACATAGTTATTGTTACAAAAAAATCGGGTTGTTATTTGTTGTGAGCCGTCTGTTCAGAGGCTCCTACGTTTGTCATACTGTTAACTGGGTTCAGATCACAAGTTATACGGTGTGATTGGTGTGGCTGGTATGAGTCTTACCCGGGGTTCAATATCCTTCCTTATTGTGTACGCTCGTCCGGGCACAGTACCTAACTGAGGCTTGGAGGAGGGTCATAGGGGGAGGAGCCAGTACACACCATGTGATCCTAAAAGCTTACTTTTTGTGCCCTGTCTCCTGCGGAGCCGCTATTCCCCATGGTCCTGACGGAGTCCCCAGCATCCACTACGGACTACGAGAAATAGAATTATCGGTAAGTAAATTCTTATTTTTCTGATGGCTCAATGTACACAAACTTTTTTTAATACACAAAGTTATTAAAAATGTTGCATTAAATGACCTTCAGGCAGTGTGTATAAGGAGTATATGAAGCATAAATAAATTGTGTGTATGTAGATACACTTTGTTTAATGCAGAAAGTTATTAAAATTATTGGCTAATATGACCTTCAGGTGTATAAGGTGTATATGAAACGTAAATGCATTCTGTCCTTAAACTTGGTTCCACTGCCATGACATCTCATTATGGTATGCAATTATTTCAAAATACGGAAACATCGGATATCCAAAATACTGTTGGTTCCAAGCATTTTGGATATGGGATACTCAACCTGTATATGATTACTATTATTAACAATGTCAAAGTCAAAAATATTACATAGAGAGAACATACAGACTCCACACATTATGAGTCACTATGCTTGCGAAGACACACAGTGTGCACAGCAATATATGGTAACATACGCATTTACACAGACATGCCACAAATATAGATCCAACACATATTTCATACAGCACATAAATGTAAACATATCAAGTAGCAGACATCATAAGGTTTTAAATGATATAATGGAGTAATGTCATGTATGTGTATTATTGGAGCGGAGCAAGATGGACATGTTGTGCTTGGTGTCAAAGTAACCAGATTAATGTGTGTGTCAATTTGATGCATAATATTAAGTTGTAGCACCTTGGCATTAGTAGATATGATTAAATGTATGAAAGCTGAAGTCACTCTTATTAGAACAATGAATTTCCTGGAAGACAGCATGCCTCCAGATTGGTACCAGTGGCTATCTCCTGTAATTACACCATCAAGGCTGGACGTTGCTTGCATATGAACTGACCAATGACTCATCATGAATGAGAAAGTTCCCTCCCCTAGACCAATAGCAAGAGATCTGTATACCCCCAACAGCCTGAGTGTATAGCTGATCAGACACACAGAAGTCTCTGTTTTGTCCCAGATGCTGAGCGAGATGGAGTGTTGGTAATATTTTGCTGATGCTAGCTGGTGTTGAGGCACAGCAAAAGATGGAGGAACTGGAGCTATTATAAAGTGCATTGAGGGAGATGGTGATGTATTGCTGGCCGTGTCTGTATTTGAATTAGTTTGTAATAACTGCTTACTGTGTAAATTGTAACCATGTAACTATATATATACTGTACATTGGCCCTCATTCCGAGTTGTTCGCTCGCAAGCTGCTTTTAGCAGCATTGCACACGCTAAGCCGCCGCCTACTGGGAGTGAATCTTAGCTTAGCAAAATTGCAAACGAAAGAATCTCAAAATTGCGAATTGAAATTTCTTAGCAGTTTCTGAGTAGCTCGACACTTACTCTGCCACTGCGATCAGTTCAGTCAGTTTCGTTCCTGGTTTGACGTCACAAACACACCTAGCGTTCGCCCAGACACTCCCCCGTTTCTCCAGCCACTCCCGCGTTTTTCCCAGAAACGGCAGCGTTTTTTCACACACTCCCATAAAACGGCCAGTTTCCGCCCAGAAACACCCACTTCCTGTCAATCACAGTACGATCACCAGAACGCAGAAAAAACCTTGTAATGCCATGAGTAAAATACCAAACTTCTTAGCAAATTTACTTGGCGCAGTCGCAGTGCGAACATTGCGCATGCGCAGTTTGCGGAAAATCGCTGCGATGCGATGAAAAAGAACAAGCGAACAACTCGGAATGAGGGCCATTGTGATATATTGTATACAAATCCTTTTAATAACAAATATATACATCAATAAGCTTTGGAACTCAGATAATGTGTGGGTGTATTGTTTTCTCTTATGGGATGTAGTGTTTTGCGATGTATAGCGCACATTCATAGCACATGGTAATAAGATGTGCAGGCGTCCACAATATATATATATTAGAGCTGGCATTTTAAATATTTGTTAGAAAGTAATTAGACTTTTACAATAATGTATCCATCAATTATGTTTATCTGCAAAATGATCTTAATTTAACTTATATAGCAAAAACAAACAAAAATAATAACATTTTCTACCTGCACAATATTCAAACAAATGACTCCTTTCACATGCAAAACAACCAAAAATACTCGGCGCCTGATCCTTCTCCTGTTGGCAAACGTAGATCTGGGACTGGGCTGCAGCTTCCTAATACGGGCTATTGTAAGAACCCTTTTAGCAAGCAAAAAATATTTAAAACCAAAGTTTTAATAGGAAGCACTGTCCAGTCACATTCATATACAAAATATATGTAATTTCACAAATAGAGCATATATGGCCATATAGTATACATAAAATAAAATCAACAATTTAATAATAACAGATAAATAGAATAAAAAATTCAGATGTTAGTCAATTAATCGACTTATATTAAAAAGGGCATGCAATCTTGCTCACAGTTAGTACTAGTCATCCATACGTATTAATACGTTAGTCCATTAGTAATTGGATCCAATATAATAAAATGCTAATTCCTCAGATATCACTGGTGGTTTTAATATGTCGATTAATTAATTTTAAGTCGATCTATTTTATTTTATGTATACTATATGGCCATATATGCTCTATTTGTGAAATTAAATATATTTTGTATATGAATGTGACTGGACAGCGCATCCTATTAAAACTTTGGTTTTAAATATTTTTTGCTTTCACATGCAAAACTGTTTCCTCCACATGGGATGTGTTTAAAAAGGGTTCACTACGGCTGGCCGGCGGTCGGGCTCCCGGCGACCAGCATCCCGGCGCTGGGAGCCCGACCGCCGGCTTACCGACAGCTTGGCGAGCACAAATGAGCCCCTTGCGGGCTCGCTGCGCTCGCCACGCTACGGGCACGGTGGCGCGCTACGCGCGCCACACTATTTTATTCTCCCTCTATGGGGGTCGTGGACCCCCACGAGGGAAAATAAGTGTCGGTATGCCGGCTGTCGGGCTCCCGGCGCCGGTATACTGAGCGCCGGGAGCCCGACCGCCGGCAAACAGAAGACCACCCGTTTAAAAAGGGTGTCAGCCACCTGAGCACGATTAAAACCATTTTCCTGTCACATACTGTACATTCAAATAGATTAAGCTTAAAATTCCTTCACCAGTGAACCAGAACATTAATAAATAAACATTTGGGAGTGGATTTAACTTGTTGCTGAACTATATGTATAAAAATAAATTCCTTCTATAATGTATCTACAAATATGTTGTTAACTATTATTATATCCAGAATTTATAGTTGCTCTATTATCTTTGAAATAATTGATTAAAAAAACACTTAACTGACAACTTTTTTTTGCCAAAACTGCACAGAAATGTACTTTTTTTTAAATTTAGTAATGTTTAAACAGTATTTTTAAAGATATATTTAAATATTTTATGTAAACAAATATACTTACTTCCCACCCCCATCAGAAATATTTCCCCTAGTGGCATAAGATCCCCTGAATTATCAACATCCACACCCCCTGTGGTAACAGATCCTCCTGACAGAGACAAATACTGTACCTACACACTATATATATTTTTTATATTATTATTAATATATCCCTGAAAAAGATAGTGTGTGCCCCCTGCTGCTGCCATATGTGTAGTAAGCTGCATGTATGTGCCACCTGCTACCGCCATGTGTGTTGTGTGCTGTATGTAGTGTGTAGCCCCTGCCACCATGTGTGTAATGTGTGCCTCCTGCTGCCACCATGTGTGTAGTGTGCTCTATGTAGTGTGTGCCCCCTGCCGCCATGTGAGTAGTGTGCTCTATGTGTTTGTTTTTTTACCTGTAGGGTCCATTGTGTTTTATTTTCTACTTATTGAGGACAATATGTTTTTGTTTTATTTTCCTGTGGGAGCAACATGTTATTTTTTTTTTCTTGTGGAATGTTTTTAGTGTTGCACAATGCATATGTCCCATGTAGTGTTCGTACAGAGTTGCAGCACAGATACAGGCGCATGTGCCAAGAAGTGAATTAGACATGTGTTGCACATTCATGGGCAGTTAAAGGGGTAGATGTAGCATAGTATGGGCGTGTTACTGAAGTGACATGGAAGTGTTGCTGAAATTGGGTGTAGTACTGGTGACCAGCGGTCTCCTGACCGCCGGTCACCTTACCGACGCCGGGATCCCGGCAGCATACCGACGCCGGGATCCCGGCGGGGAGGGGCGAGTGCAGCAAGCCCCTTGCGGGCTCGCTGCGCTTGCCACGCTGCGGGCTCGGTGGCGACCTGCGCTCGCTACGGGTTCTATTCCCACTCTATGGGTGTCGTGGACACCCACGAGTGGAAATAGTCCCTTTTGGTCGGCATGCCGACCATCGGGATAGTGAGCCGTCGGGCTCATGGAGGAGGTCATGTGACTGTCGGTCAGCTGACCGGCGGTCACATGAATACCACCCGCTGAAATTGGTTGCATATAGAGACTGCATTGCTCACATTAGAGGCCATACTCAGATGGATGATCTGCACCTAGCATAGGGCTGGTTAAAGTTTCAATGGTGCGACTGATGGTGGCATCTAAAGATGAACAAACCATGATTGCAGGGTCTGTAGACACTGACAGGGGGCGTCTCAGTCCTTGCACTTTCGAAAACATGGCATTATCACAAAGTTGCAGAAGAGCGGATGCCTGGAGTTATTTTACATGCTTACAATTTTGGAGTAAGCACCTGCTGGCTTTGCGGTTGCACCCTCCAGCAGAACAGGGATGGGGGGGAGGCAGCTAAGTGGGTAGTGTCCGGTGTGTTATGTATTGTAAATTGGGGATGGGGACACAATGACACATCTCCCACTTCACCCGGGAACAGAGCCGGCCCTAACTAATATGATGCCCTAGGCAAGATTTTGGCTGGTGCCCCCTAGTACCACCGCTAGTTCCGCCTCTGACCCTGCACCCCTTTCCCAGCACCATCACCCCCCACCCATAGCAGTCCTTTTTTTTATTTTTCTACCCCCTGTAATTTATATAAGAACAGTGTGCACATTCGGCACACAACCCAAAAAGGTATGTGTGTTTGCTGGCAAGGGGCATGGCCACACAATAGTACCCCCAATTCAACTTATGCCTCACAGTAGTTCAACTTTATTCACAATTTATAATGCGATAGTGTCCCTTATTCACATTACATCACACAGTAGTACCACTTTACCTTATATACGTTACTCCTCACAGTAGTGCCCCTCATTCACATAACATCATACTGAATTGCTCCTTATTCACATTACACCACACCATATTGCTCTTTATTCTCATTACCCCACACCATATTGCTCCTAATTCACATTAGACCACACAGTAGTGCCCTTTCTATACGTTACGCCACACAGTAGAGCACCTTATACACATAATGCTACACATTGGTAATGCATTTATACACATAATACCACACAGTAATGCCCCTTACACATATGACACACATTATTAATGTCCTTATAAACATAATGCGCCTTACACATTATGCCAACCCTTATAAATGCCTTTATGCACATAATTTCCCTTACACATATGCCGCATATTGTTAATGCCCATAATGACACACTTTGGGTGAGATTCAAATGACATATCACGCCCAATTTCCTTCTAAAATGATCTTCGTTATTGTGCATATTGTGCCCATAGTGATCAGGTTTAGCTGTGTAAAGGGTTGGGTGCCTCCCTACTCCGGAGGTAGCAAGCTGAAATAATGATACTACGCCCCTGAGGGCAGAAACAGAATGGGTGTGAAAAGGGGTGAAAATAATTGAATCTCCCCCATAATGTGCCTTACACATATGCCGCACATTATTAGTTCCTATATACACTTAATGACACACATAGTGCCCCTTACACATATGTTACACATTACTAATGCCCTTATACACATAATGACATATATAGTTCCGTGCGTGAGTCAACTGGCAGCTCTGCTAACGTCGGGTGCACATTTTTTTTATGAAAATGCATCTTATTTGAATTTCTATGTGGCTAGGATGCACAAGCAGTTTCTGCTGATTAAAATGATATGTGGCATGCCTATTCTGTGTGCATCTGTGGCTGTATCTGCATACAAAATGCTACACACAGAATATAGGCATGCAACATATCATTTTAATCAGCAGAAGCTGCTTGTGCCCCTAGGCATACCAGATGCCCTAGGCGATTGCCTAGTTTGCCTATACCTAAGGCCGGCTCTGCCCGGGAAGGGCAGCGGGGAGGCTCCGGGAGACTTGAGCACTTTTCCAAGTATCTGCTAGAGCCAAAACGAGTCAAAAAGTATCAGAAACACTCTCATTTAATGCATATTTATTAATTTAGCACATCTTAAAATATACAAAGGAGCTCATTCAGAGATGGAAGCAGATCGCTGCATACGTAGCCAGCACAATATAAATTTGAGTATATCTGTGTTAAATTAGAGTAAATGTTCCCGAATGTATCAGAAGGAGAGACATACAGTACAGTATATGTAACCTCTGGTGCAGTTTAAAATAATCCTGAATAAGGAAATGGATTGGAAATTCAACATGATACATTTCAATATAAAGAACATTTACATAAATATTTATACTTAGCGAGGAATAAAAGAGATTGTGTAAGGCTTTGGAAAATTCCCCAATCCCGATACGTTTGGCGTGATGTCCAATTCCTCCAGTGGAACGGGAGACTTCAAGTTAAATTGTTGCAAAATTGTAACTAAGAAAAGAAAAAGCTCCATGCGTACCAAAGCCTTTCCCAAACACATCCTTTTCCCTGGTGCAAAATAAAAATGTAAAGTATTACTAAATGGTACCATTCACAATTTAAGGCCTAATTCAGGGTTGATCGCAAAAGCAAAATCTTTCTCTAATGAGCAAAACCATGGGGGTCATTCCAAGTTGTTCGTTCGTTGCCGATTTTCACTATGCTGCGATTTGTTGCTAAATGCGCATGCGCATGGTACGCAGGGCGCATGCGCTAAGTTATTTAACTAAAAACTTAGCAGTTTTGGCGTTGTTCGTGCGTCGCTTTTCAGTCGCACTGGTGATCGGTGAGTGATTGACAGGAAAGGGGCGTTTCTGGGTGGTAACTGAGCGTTTTCCGGGAGTGTGCTAAAAAACGCAGGCGTGTCAGGTAAAAACACGGGAGTGTCTGGAGAAATGGGGGAGTGGCTGGCCGAACGCAGGGCGTGTTTGTGACGTCAAACCAGGAACTAAACGGACAGAGCTGATTGCAATCTAGGAGTAGGTCTGGAGCTACTCAGAAACTGCAAGAAAATATTTAGTAGCAATTCTGCTAATCTTTCGTTCGCTATTCTGCTAAGCTAAGATACACTCCCAGAGAGCGGCGGCCTAGCGTTTGCAATGCTGCTAAAAGGAGCTAGCGAGCGAACAACTCGGAATGAGGGCCCATGTGTACTGCAAGTGGGGTAGATGTAACATGTGCAGAGAGAGTTAGATTTGGGTGGGTTATTATATTGTTTATGTGCAGGGTAAATACTGCCTGCTTTATTTTTACACTGCAATTTAGATTTCAGTTTGAACAAACCACACCCAAATCTAACTCTCTCTGCTCATGTTACATCTGCCCCCCCTGCATTGGTAATGGTTTTGCCCATTAGAGAAAGATTTTGCTTTTATGATTACCCCTGAATTTAGCCCTTAAAGACAAATATGCTGCTTTCGCAAATGAAAATGCTGTTTAGTAATTAATTATGAATATTTGAATGTTTTTTGCTTGTGATGAAGGGAAGAAGAAAACCTGTTAATTCCGGATACAAATAGAGTCTCTCATATCTGAAATGCTTGGGATCAGTAGTATTTTGGATTTAGGATTTTCTGTATTTTGGAATATCTGCATACCATAATGACATATTTGGGATATGAAACCCAAGTCTAAACACACAATGCATTTATGTGTCATATACATCTTATACACATAGCCTGAAGGTAATTTTATACAATATTTTTAATAATTTTGTGCACAAAACAAAATTGAACCCCCTATGTGCACAAAGTTTGTGTACATAGGGGGTAATTCAGGCCTGATCACTATGCTGCGTTTTCTCACAGCCTGCTATCAGGTCCAAGCTGTGTATGCGTATGCACCGCAAAGCGCAGGCGTGTCGGACGAATGCACCGGGCATAGCAACGGGACGGTGCGAAAAAAATGATCGCATGGGCGATCGCAAGGAGATTGAGAGGAAGAGGGCGTTTGTGGGTGGCAACTGACCGTTATCAAGGAGTGTCTGGAAAAAAGCAGGTGTGTACAAGCGTTGGAAGGGAGGGTGTCTGGCGTCAAATCCAGTCCCGGACAGGCTGAAGTGATAACAGCGGCTGAGTAAGTCATGGGCTGCGCAGAGACTGCACAAAATCAGTTTGTGCACTCTGCTACACATGCATTTGCACACTTGCACAATGAAAATACTCGTCCTGTGGGGGTCATTCCGAGTTGATCGCTCGCTAGCAGTTTTTAGCAGCCGTGCAAACGCATTGCCGCTGCCCACTGGGGATTGTACTTTCGCTTTATAGAAGTACGAACATTTGTGCAGCAGTGCGCCTGCAAAATCTTACTCTTCGTGTGCGTTGATTCTAATGATGGTGGGATGGCTTTTGACGTGATACACGGGCCCAGCGTTCGCCCAGCCACGCCTGCGTTTTCCCCCGACACGCCTGCGTTTTCTAAGCACTCCCTGAAAATGGTCGGTTGACACCCAGAAACGCCCACTTCATGTCAATCTTCCTGCGTTGTGCTGTGCGACTGAAAGCTTCACTAGAACCTGTGCAAAACCACAAAGGACATTGTACCCGTACGTCGCGTGTGCGCATTGTGGTGCATATGCATGTGCAGAAATGGCGCTTTTTAGCCTGATCGCTGCACTGCGAACAACGGCAGCTAGCGATCAACTCGGAATGACCCCCTGTATGCGGTGATTATCTGATTGCAGGATAGCAAAAATCGCTGCTCGGTAATCAAAGTCCGAATTAGGCCTATTGAACCATCAAAAGGCAGAGGTGCCACTACAGTATCTCAGTCACACTCAAAAATGTTTTAGAGTTTATGAATATTATGGATATCGGATTTTCCACGTGTTTTGTTGAATTTGCGGGTGTTTTCAACAGTTTTCTGGTCCGTTTTTACCAATGCCATTTAGTCAATAAAAAAAACAAAATGAATAGGTCTAGCAAAAATGGACCAAAAAACTGTTGAAATCGCCCGCTTTTGAATACCCACATGTCGAATTAGTGCTGATTTTTCAACTGTCGGAAAACTCTGCACTAATTGAATATACCCCTGAGGAGCTTAAAATGTCTTTCATTATCATGATGAAATAGTCAATCTTATGGAACCAATCTGTGTGAGTGGGAGGTTTAATAGAATTCCAGAGTAACAGAATAATGGAATGTGCTGCATTACTAAGATGGTGAAGTAAAGATTTCCCATATTCTGTCACTGGGGTATGATAGTTGATGAGTAACCAAAATGCTGGACCTGTAGGTACAGGGGTGACTAAAATTTGTTGGGAAACAGATATAATCTCAGTTCAGAAGTTTGATAATCGGGGGGCAGTCCCTCCAGATGTGTCACAGAGAGCTTGGGACAGAGAGAAATCTCCAGCAGACATTAGAAATTGATGGAAACATGGCATGACATAAAGAAGAATGTCTGTACCATTTCATTAAAATCTTATATTGTGTTTCTATTACAGTAACGCAAATAGAGCTTCAGTGAGCCTTAAGATAGTTTGCCACTCCTGGTCAGAGAGGGAAAGGCCTAAATCTCTTTCCAAAGCTCTAGCCCACGATGGAATATGGGTGTCCTGGTTCATTAATAGTAATTGGTATAAAGCAGATACTGTATGAGGAAAGAGTCGGGAGACACAAAGCTTGTGAAATAAAGTAAGGTCTCTTTTAGCCTAAACCATTCTACCTCCTGAGATCAAAAAATGGCAGACTTGGAGAAATTTCCAAAAATCCTCATGGGGGATAGCCCATTTATCTCATATCCCTGAATATTGTTTAATGCCTGGAGCACTCACCAGTTGGCTGACTTTTAAAAGGCCCATAACCACCCAATTCAGGAAGTGGGAGGGGTTGATGCCTATCAGAAAATTAGAATTAGCTTAGAAAGAAGTGAGAGGGCCAAAGCTTGAAGATATAGTTGAGAGATGTTCGAGAGACTTCCAAATGGAAAGCGTTGGGGATATCGTCCGTTGAGAAGGTGATAATTTGGGGAGGGAAGGTAGCCATGGCATTATTTCAGGCGGTAGTTACATAGAGCAGCCTTTGAGGGTAAACAATTGACAAGTATCTCTATTTCTGGTCAATTCAAGGATTCTAATTAGTTGTATGGCATGACAATAAGATTTGATATCCGCAAAATTAAGACCACCCATCTATTTTGGGAGTGACAGTAGATCACATCTAATTCTAGGCCTTTTCTGGGACCAAATGAACTGATGAATCAGTAAATTAAGACCGAAACCAGTATTCAGGCATTAGTATCTATAGAACCTGAAGGAGGTTAAGTAATTTGGGAAGAGCGTTCCATGTTAATTTTGCCTAGCCAAGAAAGCTGCTTCATGTGTCAATGTGTATAATCTGCAGTGACAATTTCATTATGATCCAGAGGTATACCTGGAGTGAGTAATGCAGAAGTCTGAGTATGAGACAGGTATGGTGGATTGGCTTGACACGTGGAATTACTGTAACAATTTGAGGTAAGATGAAGTGGCTTGACATGTGGTCTATCTTCTGGACAGTCACCCACAGTAAGCCCCATTGAGTATACCTGCAGGTCTTCATGCCTATAAGAGCCACTCTTCCCTTAAGACTAGATATGCCTACCGGTACTGGGGTGCTCACCAGGACTTATGCCACTGGCAACAGTATGGGCTTATTACTAAGATGACCAGAGTTATCTGTTGGTGAAAAGGTCAGAAGCCGTAAGAAGAGTAGGGAATGGGACGAGAGACTGGGTGATGTACTGTGGCTGTGTAAGAGGCAGAAAAGAGCAAAGCAGAGATAAGCAATGAGGAATGGACTACTGGGGGGAGTCAGGTGCAATATATGATATAGACGATGGTCAGTACGGTAGTAATAATAATGGCAAGAACAAATAAGTGATAGAGGTAAGTATCTGTGTGGAAGGTCCACACTAAACCTGAATTCTAGGTGAGCAGGATCCGATCAGGAAGGTGATCAAGACTAGGTAACCAAATTCAGGAGTTCACAGAGCTGACAGGTTCTCACATGAAACAGAAACTATAACCAGCTATTTGGGAGTGAACAGGAAATGAATATAAATATGCTTGCACCAATCAGGAAGCTGATTTAATTAAAACAACTAAGTGCAGCTGCCCTGCTGCACATACACTTAATACTAAGCAAGTGGGAACGCCATCTGCCTCCGGCGTCCCCGTTGCTAGGAGTCTGGTGGCTCCCAGCACCCAGTGTCAGCCTGTTGCTAGGCACCGGGCGGGAACCAGTAGGCATTGCGCCTGGCGTCAGCCTGTTGCTAGGTGCCAGGCGGGGACCAGGAAACATTGCACCTGGTGTCAGCCTGTTGCTAGGCGCCAGGCGGGGAGCAGCAGTCCCAGCAGTCGGGGAAGAAACGGCGTCCCAGTTACCAGGTAAGCGTTGGGACCCGCATCTCCCAGCCGCACTGCTGCTGACAATATTATCAGAGAGTAGTTTGTTGAGTACAGTATGTGGTTCCGATAGTTTAAAATAAATCTCACCAGACATGGACAATTTACATTTAATAGTTTAATCTACTGAAGTAAAGCTGAGATTTGTGTGGTCTTTAACTTTTTTTTATGTAAGAACCCAGCTGAATGAACTTTGCTCAGAGTACACACTTACGTGTTTCCCAGACAGTGATCTGGAACATACCCAGATTGTCATTATTGTCACTAAGACCAAATCAATCTCAGCCTTACAATAAGCATCTTGTAGGAGAGACTAAATTATCTGCCAGGTCCATCGTCTGGGACAGGAGTGAGGTAGGGGCAGTGTCAGTGAAATTGGGGCATGATCTGACCAGGTCACTGTCCTATAGTAGCTTCAATGGGCATTTGGAGAGGTCTATGGCTCAAAAATAGTTACTGTAGATCAGGTGGGAATAAGTCTGGTGGGGATGGGAATATAATGAATAGATATGATCAGTGGGATGTAGGATCCTTCAAGAGTTGGACAACTGGTGCTCATGAAAGACTTGTTTAACTAAATGGTATTTAGCTGTTGAAAACTGAGGGGAGCTATTGGAAATGTCAAGTGGAGGATCCAAAGACGCCTTTGCCTCTTCAGGACTTGTGCTAACTACACAACTATGGTATACAGTCAATAGCTCTACAGTGTCTACTTACACAGTCAATAGGTCGACACCAGATGGTCGACATGCATTAGGTCGACATGGTGAAATAGTCTACATGGTAATTAAGTACAGTAGATCTATGAAAAGTTGATAGTGCTTATGGTCAACAGGTTTGCATGGTCGATATGCCAATGGTAGATGCACATACTTTCGAGTTTATTTTAAAAAATGTCATTTTTTTAAAACTTTTTCATACTTTATCATCCACGTGGACTATGATTGGAAGTAGTAACATGTGCCAAGTTGTAGTGGAGCGAGGCACCTTTCTTGAAGCATGGCGAGTGAAGCGAGCCATGCGAGGAGACACAGTACACTAGTTGAGGGTCCACATGCTGAAACGGCAAAAATTACACCAAAAAAAGAGTCAACCTTTTTCCACTTCGACCCATTCATGTGTCAACCCTTTGTACCTGTCAACCATTTCCAGTTTGAACCTTTCATAGGTCAACCTAATGACCATGTTGAACTTTTGTCAATGTCAATATTTTCACTGTCAGCCTAATGCTTGTAGACCTTCTGACTGTAGATCTATTGAACCATAACCATAAGTACAGCTGTCTTTATTTCATGAAGGCAAAATTTGTACACAGCTTTCCATCATATCTGTATGATCGGTCTCATATTAGACTCATATTAGACTTAGTTACTTCTTATGACTTCTGTAGGTAAGATAACTTCCATTTCTGTGTTATACAGTAGGTAAACATATTGGCAATGATAAAACTTTCTAATTTCCTGCAAGCCCTTTCACCTACTATATTATATGTGGTTGGAGCATACTACTATCAAATATTTATTTAGATTTTTCAAGTCTATATACCTGTTGATAGAGGAATAAAGGCATCATTCTTTTTATATTTTCCATTTTCATCAAGGAAATTCTTGGGATTGAACTCATTTGGGTATGGGAAACAAGTGGGGTCTTTCAGCACCGAGGATAACACTGGAAACACATTGGTGAGCTAAAAAATATAGAAGACTGGAAGTAAAATCATTATACACGCATGCATACATACATACATACATACATACATACATACATACATACATACACACACACACACACACACACACACACCCAGATACACTATATTATATAGAGGTGTAGCTAGATGCCATTGTGCTTGGATCAAGGGTATGTTTTGGCACCCTCCTCCCTGTACTGAATTGGGGCCTAGCCAACATATAGTTGCATGTTACATTTGATAAGAAACAATATTTAAAAATCCTAAATTTTAAATTAACAGGTCCGGTTCTAGACCTTGTGGCGCTCAGGGCAAACGTTTCCTTTGGGTGCCCCCATGTTTAAAATACGGTCAGTGCATGCTGAAGGCTTGGAACAACAATATAGGGGAATGGCAGTACGAACAGTGTAATGGTTAGCATTACTGCCTCACAGCACTGAGGTCATGGGTTCGATTCCCACCATGGCCCTAATTGTGCGGAGTCTGAGGGGTCTATTTACTAAGCCTTGGATGGAGATAAAGTGGGCGGAGATAAAGTACCAGCCAGCCATCTCCTAACTGCCATGTCATAGACTGGGTTTGAAAAATGACAGTTAAGAACCGATTGGCTGGTACTTAGTAGGTTCCACAGAATGCTAAGCCTATTTTGTAACAGGTAATTCAGGCTGCCTCAGTACTTGCTAATCAGGGATTAAGCCATATGATCATCTAATTTGTTTTATAAAGTTAACTGTGGCTCCAGTGACCCCAATCTGAGTACTGTAATGGTCCAGACAATTATGTATACATCAGTAAGTAGAGCACATAGTGGACTGTGCAGGAGATGCCTACGTGCACATTTCACTGTACAAACAGCTGATTGTTTATCTAAACTATCAAGTGATCGGCATAGTGTACACCCAGCTTTAGTAAATTACCATGGTTAAATAGTATCAGTAAGTCTGCAGCTACCTATATATTTATACCAAGTCAGATTAGCAAATATGCTCCATCATTCTGGAGTATGACATCTACCTTGGGTATAGAGTACCCTCTATACTTGATGTCTCTTGTGGTTTTCCGTGGTAAACCCATTGGGAGCAAGTCTATGAATCGTTGTATTTCACTGATCACAGCATCTGTGTAGGGCATTTGGCTTCTGTCTTCCACCTTGGGGCTCCGGTTTCGACCAATGACCTGGTCAATTTCCTCATGGACTTTAGCTATTAATCAGAAATTATTATACAGATGTGTCCCCATACATCTTTGCTGAAACCACACCAAACAGCCCCGCTTGAAGCGCCAAGTCCCTTGACAATATTCTATCTTCGATCTCTAATCAAGCATCTTTTTTGTTTATTTTTTGTCAAAAATGCATCTTAGTTGCAACACAATGCGACTAAGATGCATGCGGAGACTGTGCCGATTAATTATATATATATATGGCACTTGTATATCTGTGCGCGACTGAGTACCTGAAGCTGTTCATGAAGTACTACAATGTAACTGCTGCAGCTTTTTTGCCAGTACAAGTTCTGTTCTGCTCGGTATACAGACACAGTCATACACAATATACAAGTATCATATATTAATTTAATCAGCACAGTCTCCTCATGCGACCTAGTCACATTGTGTTGTGACTAAAATGCATTTTCAGCAAAAAAACATTTAAAAATGCCCAACGTTAGCAGAGTTGCACGGGACCTGGCGGCTCACTCATGCCAGGCATCTCGCACTGCATAAGAGAAAATGCACATTACACTAAATATTCAAGGCACTATATAAAGTATAATAAATGTTTAATGTTACATAAATGACATTTAGTTAATCAAACACAACAACAAAAAACACTGGATTTATTAACATATAGAACTATTAGTAACAAAATCTCTATAAATTCCTAATGCAATACTAAAGGTATCTCCCTGAGTATAAGTCGTAACAGGGGAGGATTGGCCATAGGGCTCACCACAAAGGTTCCTGGTAGGCTGACATGTCTGTGGGTCCTGTTTTGTGTGTTGTCATGTGACCCCACCACCCACATGACAGGCAGCCCACTGCACTCAGTACACTGCATTGTCCCCATTCATTCTGTTATTCCATCTCTGCAGTACAGCAACTCTGCCATCCTCTGATGCTGCCATGGCTACACGGTATGTTATACATCTTGTGCTGCCTATGTCGTGCCACTTCTACAAAATCTTACAGGGCCACTTTTAGTTCCCAATCCGCCCCTGGTCTAAGACACAACTACAGCAAAAGACACAAGGGAAGGACACAATTACATACCATCAGGCCCTATAGGTAGGGATCCTGCCTTCCTCAACAGACCCCACCCTCTCATCAATCCCCACCCCCATTAGGGCTGCTTCCTTATATTTCCTGACCTGGTTTTCCATCCCAATCCACCCTCCGAGACGGAACAATGAATTTATTATATAGTGAAAATGTAGAGTGTGGGTTTAGTGAGCACTTTAGTCACTGAGAGTGATAGGAATATTATGTTCATACTTTGAAGGAAAATCAAATACTTCTTATTGTTGGCAGCTGCAGCTCATTACACACAGGCTGCATTGAGAGTGCCCCAGTCAGCATAATTGATTAAGATCACAATAATCTTCCTTTGAAATCGCGCTGCATGGCGTATTGAGGCTAGATGTAGCAGGACACTTCTGTATGTTACTTATCATTGGCCACAGCAAGCATCTTGAGCAAATAGACTATATGTATATATATATATATATATATATATATATCAATATTCAGTAGGTTATGTTAAATTATCTTTTAAAAAAGACAAACAACCGTTGTTATATTCTTACGGAAAGAATAAATTAGGCATTTAGATGTCCTTACATACCAAGAACATCCCGGTGTTTCAGAAGAATAAGAAGAGAATAAGTCAGAGTTGTGCTCATTGTCTCCACCCCAGCGAAGAAGATCTGTAAAGTGCTGTTTACTAAATTGGTGAGATGGTATTCGCTTTTGGGATTCATCTTTTCCTGCAGACACAGGAGACAAATAAACATTAAAGAATATTTAGGGTGGGATGTATTCATCCAAAAAATAAAATTTTCAAAGGATTACTGAACACATACAGATCTCCATATGTGATAAAGAGGTTTCCAATATCTGCTGTGGATCACACAGCAGTCTCCATAGAATTCTATTTATAAATAGAACACTGGATGGATACTGCACTAGATACTTCCCTGGAGTTCCACCTCACCCAGAGTAGTTTGGTGGAGCAAGTGGATTGATAATGCAATTAGACATTGTAGAATGAAACACTGGGAACAATATGGTGTCTGGGCTTTAGGTCAATCATGAAAAAGCCGAGAGTCATTAGGTCGAGCACTAATGGTCCACATGCATTAGGTCGAAATGGTCAATAGGTCATGTCAAAGGTCAACAGTGCTTATGGTAGACAGGTAAAAAAGGTCACCAGGTTCACATGGTCAACACACATATGATCAACACAGCTTTTCTGGGGGGGGGGGTTAGCATTTTAATCAACTTTTTCATACTTTATCATCCATGTGGCCTACGATTGGGAATAGTAACCTTGCCCAAATGTAAGGGGATGCGGTACACTAACTAAAGACACAGAAAAACTTAAAAATGCTGTGTAGATATTTTTTTTGTGTTGACCTTTAGTCAAGTCAGCATTTTCATGTGTTGACATTTTGACCATGTCGATCTTTCCTATTGTCAACCCTTTGTCAAGTCGGCCTTTTCATGTGTCGACCTAATGCATAGCGGCCATTAGTCATCGACCTAAAGACTCTAGACCTTTTTCATGTAGATCTGATGATCCATACCCAAGCAATATACAGTACTTTGATTATCTGCTACATTGTAAGCAAATATACTATACAACTAAAACACAAAGAGGGGTTAAGTGTATCAGAATACTGTATATCTGAAATTCTAGGAGGAAGTTAATACAAATTAAACGTTTGAAGTTCTGCACTACAAGACTTTTTATGTATGAAACTACTGGTTGTTGTATGAAACTACTGGTTGTTCAGAATAAACAGCCTCCATAAAATTCTGATTAAGAGGTACGTACCTTATTGACTGGTTTTTAATAGAGATGTGCACTTGAAATTTTTCGGGTTTTGTGTTTTGGTTTTGGGTTCGGTTCCGCGGCCGTGTTTTGGGTTCGACCGCGTTTTGGCAAAACCTCACCGAATTTTTTTTGTCGGATTCGGGTGTGTTTTGGATTCGGGTGTTTTTTTCAAAAAACCCTAAAAAACAGCTTAAATCATAGAATTTGGGGGTCATTTTGATCCCAAAGTATTATTAACCTCAAAAACCATAATTTCCACTCATTTTCAGTCTATTCTGAATACCTCACACCTCACAATATTATTTTTAGTCCTAAAATTTGCACCGAGGTAGCTGTGTGAGTAAGATAAGCGACCCTAGTGGCCGACACAAACACCGGGCCCATCTAGGAGTGGCACTGCAGTGTCACGCAGGATGGCCCTTCCAAAAAACCCTCCCCAAACAGCACATGACGCAAAGAAAAAAAGAGGCGCAATGAGGTAGCTGTGTGAGTAAGATAAGCGACCCTAGTGGCCGACACAAACACCTGGCCCATCTAGGAGTGGCACTGCAGTGTCACGCAGGATGGCCCTTCCAAAAAACACTCCCCAAACAGCACATGACGCAAAGAAAAAAAGAGGCGCAATGAGGTAGCTGTGTGAGTAAGCTAAGCGACCCTAGTGGCCGACACAAACACCGGGCCCATCTAGGAGTGGCACTGCAGTGTCACGCAGGATGGCCCTTCCAAAAAACACTCCCCAAACAGCACATGACGCAAAGAAAAAAAGAGGCGCAATGAGGTAGCTGTGTGAGTAAGATAAGCGACCCTAGTGGCCGACACAAACACCGGGCCCATCTAGGAGTGGCACTGCAGTGTCACGCAGGATGGCCCTTCCAAAAAACACTCCCCAAACAGCACATGATGCAAAGAAAAAAAGAGGCGCAATGAGGTAGCTGTGTGAGTAAGATAAGCGACCCTAGTGGCCGACACAAACACCTGGCCCATCTAGGAGTGGCACTGCAGTGTCACGCAGGATGGCCCTTCCAAAAAACACTCCCCAAACAGCACATGACGCAAAGAAAAATTAAAGAAAAAAGAGGTGCAAGATGGAATTGTCCTTGGGCCCTCCCACCCACCCTTATGTTGTATAAACAGGACATGCACACTTTAACCAACCCATCATTTCAGTGACAGGGTCTGCCACACGACTGTGACTGAAATGACGGGTTGGTTTGGACCCCCACCGAAAAAGAAGCAATTAATCTATCACTGACCTGGTTTGGGAGTGTTGTGGACTCGGGGCTTCTTCCGATGACCGGGAAGAGGAACCGCCACTGGGTCGTAGTAGAGATGGCCGGATGTAGGTCTTCCTCATGCAGGACTAAGACGGCAGGCGGGAGGCCCAGAGGAATTCTTGAAGGTCTCCTGTAAGACAAGACTTGTAGAAATACTGAAGGCTGGGGTACTGAGATATTGGAGACACTGTGGTATTGGAGGCACTGAGGTGCTGGGAGTACAGGGAGTGCAGGGAGGCCCTTGGAGGCACGGAGGTGCTTGGAGGCACGGAGGTGCTTGGGGGCACGGAGGTGTTTGGAGACACCGAGGTGTTTGGAGGGATGAGGTGCTTGGAGGCACGAGGTGCTTGGAGACACGGAGGTAACTGGAGGCACAGAGGTGCTTGGAGGCACGGAGGTGCTTAGAGGCACGGAGGTGTTTGGAGACACCGAGGTGTTTGGAGGGATGAGGTGCTTGGAGGCACGAGGTGCTTGGAGGTAACTGGAGGCACGGAGGTGCTTGGAGGCACAGAGGTGCTTGGAGGCATGGAGGTGCTTGGAGGCACGGAGGTGCTTGGAGGCACAGAGGTGCTTGGAGGCACGAGGTGCTTGGAGGCACGGAGATAATTGGAGGCACGGAGATAATTGGAGGCACGGAGATAATTGGAGGCACGGAGGTGATTGGAGGCACGGAGATAATTGGAGGCACGGAGGTGCTTGGAGGCTCAGGATGCTTGGAGGCACAGGATGCTTGGAGGCTCAGGATGCTTGGAGGCACAGGATGCTTGGAGGCACAGGATGCTTGGAAGCACAGGATGCTTGCAGGGACGAGGGAGCTCTGGAATCACAGCTTCCGCAGGAGAAACGAAGATACTCAGGCACCGGATCTCTGCCTGGTATCTGATTTTAAATTCCCCGCCCTAGCCTGATTGGCGGAGCAGGCAGGTGACGTCAGACCTGCTCCGCCTCCTTGCCCTCGCTTGTGATGGCGGCGTCCTTGCTTCCGGGAAGCCGCCGGAGAGCAGCGCCGACCCGCCGCTGAAGCCGGAGACCGTCAGGGGAAGAGAGGCGCCGGGCAGACCAGGCCACCCGCAGGGACAAGCGCGGTCGCCGCTGCCCGAGGTTCGTGACATAATCTCTCCTTGCACAAACTGGCTCTACAGAGGCAAGATGTCCACCTCATCATCATCCTCCGATATATCACCGTGTACATCCCGCTCCTCACAGATTATCAATTCGTCCCCACTGGAATCCACCATCTCAGCTCCCTGTGTACTTTGTGGAGGCAATTGCTGCTGGTCAATGTCTCCACGGAGGAATTGATTATAATTCATTTTAATGAACATCATCTTCTCCACATTTTCTGGAAGTAACCTCGTACGCCGATTGCTGACAAGGTGAGCGGCGGCACTAAACACTCTTTCGGAGTACACACTTGTGGGAGGGCAACTTAGGTAGAATAAAGCCAGTTTGTGCAAGGGCCTCCAAATTGCCTCTTTTTCCTGCCAGTATAAGTACGGACTGTCTGACGTGCCTACTTGGATGCGGTCACTCATATAATCCTCCACCATTCTTTCAATGGTGAGAGAATCATATGCAGTGACAGTAGACGACATGTCCGTAATCGTTGTCAGGTCCTTCAGTCCGGACCAGATGTCAGCATCAGCAGTCGCTCCAGACTGCCCTGCATCACCGCCAGCGGGTGGGCTCGGAATTCTGAGCCTTTTCCTCGCACCCCCAGTTGCGGGAGAATGTGAAGGAGGAGATGTTGACAGGTCGCGTTCCGCTTGACTTGACAATTTTGTCACCAGCAGGTCTTTGAACCCCAGCAGACTTGTGTCTGCCGGAAAGAGAGATCCAAGGTAGGTTTTAAATCTAGGATCGAGCACGGTGGCCAAAATGTAGTGCTCTGATTTCAACAGATTGACCACCCGTGAATCCTTGTTAAGCGAATTAAGGGCTCCATCCACAAGTCCCACATGCCTAGCGGAATCGCTCCCTTTTAGCTCCTCCTTCAATGCCTCCAGCTTCTTCTGCAAAAGCCTGATGAGGGGAATGACCTGACTCAGGCTGGCAGTGTCTGAACTGACTTCACGTGTGGCAAGTTCAAAAGGTTGCAGAACATTGCACAACGTTGAAATCATTCTCCACTGCGCTTGAGACAGGTACATTCCACCTCCTATATCGTGCTCAATTGTATAGGCTTGAATGGCCTTTTGCTGCTCCTCCAACCTCTGAAGCATATATAGGGTTGAATTCCACCTCGTTACCACTTCTTGCTTCAGATGATGGCAGGGCAGGTTCAGGCGTTTTTGGTGGTGCTCCAGTCTTCTGTACGTGGTGCCTGTACGCCGAAAGTGTCCCGCAATTCTTCTGGCCACCGACAGCATCTCTTGCACGCCCCTGTCGTTTTTTAAAAAATTCTGCACCACCAAATTCAAGGTATGTGCAAAACATGGGACGTGCTGGAATTTGCCCATATTTAATGCACACACAATATTGCTGGCGTTGTCCGATGCCACAAATCCACAGGAGAGTCCAATTGGGGTAAGCCATTCCGCGATGATCTTCCTCAGTTGCCGTAAGAGGTTTTCAGCTGTGTGCGTATTCTGGAAACCGGTGATACAAAGCGTAGCCTGCCTAGGAAAGAGTTGGCGTTTGCGAGATGCTGCTACTGGTGCCGCCGCTGCTGTTCTTGCGGCGGGAGTCCATACATCTACCCAGTGGGCTGTCACAGTCATATAGTCCTGACCCTGCCCTGCTCCACTTGTCCACATGTCCGTGGTTAAGTGGACATTGGGTACAACTGCATTTTTTAGGACACTGGTGAGTCTTTTTCTGACGTCCGTGTACATTCTCGGTATCGCCTGCCTAGAGAAGTGGAACCTAGATGGTATTTGGTAACGGGGGCACACTACCTCAAGAAATTGTCTAGTTCCCTGTGAACTAACGGCGGATACCGGACGCACGTCTAACACCAACATAGTTGTCAAGGCCTCAGTTATCCGCTTTGCAACAGGATGACTGCTGTGATATTTCATCTTCCTCGCAAAGGACTGTTGGACAGTCAATTGCTTGGTGGAAGTAGTAAAAGTGGGCTTACGACTTCCCCTCTGGGATGACCATCGACTCCCAGCAGCAACAACAGCAGCGCCAGCAGCAGTAGGCGTTACACGCAAGGATGCATCGGAGGAATCCCAGGCAGGAGAGGACTCGTCAGAATTGCCAGTGACATGGCCTGCAGGACTATTGGCATTCCTGGGGAAGGAGGAAATTGACACTGAGGGAGTTGGTGGGGTGGTTTGCGTGAGCTTGGTTACAAGAGGAAGGGATTTACTGGTCAGTGGACTGCTTCCGCTGTCGCCCAAAGTTTTTGAACTTGTCACTGACTTATTATGAATGCGCTGCAGGTGACGTATAAGGGAGGATGTTCCGAGGTGGTTAACGTCCTTACCCCTACTTATTACAGCTTGACAAAGGCAACACACGGCTTGACAAATGTTGTCCGCATTTCTGGTGAAATACTTCCACACCGAAGAGCTGATTTTTTTGGTATTTTCACCAGGCATGTCAACGGCCCTATTCCTCCCACGGACAACA
Source organism: Pseudophryne corroboree (assembly GCF_028390025.1). Classification (NCBI taxonomy): domain Eukaryota; kingdom Metazoa; phylum Chordata; class Amphibia; order Anura; family Myobatrachidae; genus Pseudophryne; species Pseudophryne corroboree. Next base: position 405,324,773 of record NC_086451.1, read on the forward strand.
GGTGTCTCCCCGGGTGCCTGACTTAAACAAACCACCTCACCATCAGAATCCTCCTTGTCAATTTCCTCCCCAGTGCCAGCAACACCCATATCCTCCTCATCCTGGTGTACTTCAACACTGAAATCTTCAATCTGACTATCAGGAACTGGACTGCGGGTGCTCCTTCCAGCACTTGCAGGGGGCGTGCAAATGGTGGAAGGCGCATGCTCTTCACGTCCAGTGTTGGGAAGGTCAGGCATCGCAACCGACACAATTGGACTCTCCTTGTGGATTTGGGATTTCGAAGAACGCACAGTTCTTTGCGGTGCTTTTGCCAGCTTGAGTCTTTTCAGTTTTCTAGCGAGAGGCTGAGTGCTTCCATCCTCATGTGAAGCTGAACCACTAGCCATGAACATAGGCCAGGGCCTCAGCCGTTCCTTGCCACTCCGTGTGGTAAATGGCATATTGGCAAGTTTACGCTTCTCCTCCGACAATTTTATTTTAGATTTTGGAGTCCTTTTTTTACTGATATTTGGTGTTTTGGATTTTACATGCTCTGTACTATGACATTGGGCATCGGCCTTGGCAGACGACGTTGCTGGCATTTCATCGTCTCGGCCATGACTAGTGGCAGCAGCTTCAGCACGAGGTGGAAGTGGATCTTGATCTTTCCCTAATTTTGGAACCTCAACATTTTTGTTCTCCATATTTTAATAGGCACAACTAAAAGGCACCTCAGGTAAACAATGGAGATGGATGGATACTAGTATACTTATGGATGGACGAGCGACTGCCGACACAGAGGTAGCTACAGCCGTGGACTACCGTACTGTGTCTGCTGCTAATATAGACTGGATGATAATGAGATGAAATCAATATATATTATATCACACTAGTACTGCAGCCGGACAGGTATATATATTTATTATGTAATGACTGATGACGGACCTGCTGGACACTGTCAGCTCAGCAGCACCGCAGACTGCTACAGTAAGCTACTATAGTAGTATGTATAAAGAAGAAAGAAAAAAAAAACCACGGGTAGGTGGTATACAATTATGGATGGACGAGCGACTGCCGACACAGAGGTAGCTACAGCCGTGGACTACCGTACTGTGTCTGCTGCTAATATAGACTGGATGATAATGAGATGAAATCAATATATATTATATCACACTAGTACTGCAGCCGGACAGGTAGATATATTTATTATGTAATGACTGATGACGGACCTGCTGGACACAGTCAGCTCAGCAGCACCGCAGACTGCTACAGTAAGCTACTATAGTAGTATGTATAAAGAAGAAAGAAAAAAAAAAACACGGGTAGGTGGTATACAATTATGGATGGACGAGCGACTGCCGACACAGAGGTAGCTACAGCCGTGGACTACCGTACTGTGTCTGCTGCTAATATAGACTGGATGATAATGAGATGAAATCAATATATATTATATCACACTAGTACTGCAGCCGGACAGGTAGATATATTTATTATGTAATGACTGATGACGGACCTGCTGGACACAGTCAGCTCAGCAGCACCGCAGACTGCTACAGTAAGCTACTATAGTAGTATGTATAAAGAAGAAAGAAAAAAAAAAACACGGGTAGGTGGTATACAATTATGGATGGACGAGCGACTGCCGACACAGAGGTAGCTACAGCCATGGACTACCGTACTGTGTCTGCTGCTAATATAGACTGGATGATAATGAGATGAAATCAATATATATATATAATATCACTAGTACTGCAGCCGGACAGGTATATATATTTATTATGTAATGACTGATGACGGACCTGCTGGACACTGTCAGCTCAGCAGCACCGCAGACTGCTACAGTAAGCTACTATAGTAGTATGTATAAAGAAGAAAGAAGAAAAAAAACCACGGGTAGGTGGTATACAATTATGGATGGACGAGCGACTGCCGACACAGAGGTAGCTACAGCCGTGGACTACCGTACTGTGTCTGCTGCTAATATAGACTGGATGATAATGAGATGAAATCAATATATATATATATAATATCACTAGTACTGCAGCCGGACAGGTATATATATTTATTATGTAATGACTGATGACGGACCTGCTGGACACTGTCAGCTCAGCAGCACCGCAGACTGCTACAGTAAGCTACTATAGTAGTATGTATAAAGAAGAAAGAAAAAAAAAAAACACGGGTAGGTGGTATACAATTATGGATGGACGAGCGACTGCCGACACAGAGGTAGCTACAGCCGTGGACTACCGTACTGTGTCTGCTGCTAATATAGACTGGATGATAATGAGATGAAATCAATATATATATATATATATAATATCACTAGTACTGCAGCCGGACAGGTATATATATTTATTATGTAATGACTGATGACGGACCTGCTGGACACTGTCAGCTCAGCAGCACCGCAGACTGCTACAGTAAGCTACTATAGTAGTATGTATAAAGAAGAAAGAAAAAAAAAAAAAACACGGGTAGGTGGTATACAATATTATATATATATTATATACAATTATATATATATATATATATGTAAGGCAGGGGAAAAGAACAGGCGCCATATGGTGTAGTATTTAGGAATAAATGGAGTGATATGTATGTGAATAAAATATAAGTACCGGATAGATTCTTGAGATTAAGCCTGTATATCTCAGATAATTCTTTGTGGCTGTTTCCCCACCAGATAAATTCTTGAGATTTAAGCCTGTATATCTCGGACAATTCTTTGTGGCTGTTCCCCACCATAGAGTTCACATAGAGTGGCAGACCCGTGTACTGTCTAGCCTCTTTCTCACTCACCGCTGGGAGGACCATATATATATATATTAAACTGGTGGTGACTGGTGGTCAGGTCACTGGTCACACTATCAGCAACTTGCAAGTAGTACTCCTAAGCAGACAATCACAATATATATTATACTGGTGGTCAGTGTGGTCACAATGGCAGTGTGGCACTCTGGCAGCAAAAGTGTGCACTGTACGTTATATGTACTCCTGAGTCCTGCTCTCAGACTCTAACTGCTCCCCACTGTCAGTGTCTCCCCCACAAGTCAGATAATATACAGTCACACTATCTATCACTTCAGCAAGTAACTAGTACTCCTCCTAATGCTCCCCAAAATTACTACTGTGTCTCTCTCTACTGTCTCACTCTCTTCTCTATAAACGGAGAGGACGCCAGCCACGTCCTCTCCCTATGAATCTCAATGCACGTGTGAAAATGGCGGCGACGCGCGGCTCCTTATATAGAATCCGAGTCTCGCGATAGAATCCGAGCCTCGCGAGAATCCGACAGCGGGATGATGACGTTCGGGCGCGCTCGGGTTAACCGAGCAAGGCGGGAAGATCCGAGTCGCTCGGACCAGTGTAAAAAAACATGAAGTTCGGGCGGGTTCGGATTCCGAGGAACCGAACCCGCTCATCCCTAGTTTTTAAAAGAATGCACCATATAATAAGAGACCACGCAACAGAAATTAAAATCATTAGCATGAATTTTTATTGATAAATCGAACAAAACAAACAACATTATATTTGATTAAAAGATAATCCAATATATATTTGAGGTCCTTACAAGTACACAGTCATATAGATGTGACTACACAATTTTATTGATAGTCTCCCTTGTAAAAAAAACTTATTGTCACTCTCCTTTTTGTTTTAGTTACATAAAACAATAAAAGTTGAATTTTATCTATTTGATCTGCTATAATAGCAATAGAATTCTATGCAGCTGTGATGTGCCCATATGCATGAAGCACTGTAAATTGTACACTCCCCGCAACCTAAATATAACCCCCCAACCACAGCCTAACCCTAACCCTTCCCAGTGGTGCCTAAACCTAACCCCCCTCCCCGCAGCCTAAATCTAACACACACACACACCCACAGCCTAACCCAAACCCTCCCTGGGGGTTGCCTAACCCTCACCCACCCTCATTTCAGCTTAAACCTAACTCCCCCTGGGTGTAGCCTAACCCTACCCCTGGCAGCCTAAACCTAACCTCCCCCCGCAGCTTACCTCTCCAGGGGAGCCTGAAGATGGCCATCTGTTTCAGTGCAACGGCATCTTAAGCTGCATTTGCTTACCATACATACCCACAACATGCCAATGTCTGTCTAGCCAGCCCCTTTTACCAACCAGAAACGCCCACTGAATGTCAATCTCTCCATGTGCAATTTCAGTCTGCATCTTAGATCAGTAACCATCAGGACTCATACGTAGTGTGACATGGACGCATGCACAGCATGAAAATATCTGGCTTTTGCATGCACCACTATGTCCACCTCTAAATCAGGCCCACTATGGAGATGTATCAGGTCTTGGAGACAGTTAAAGTGGAGAATTTTGCAAATCATCTTCATAGCTTCTATCACTTCATAGACTGTGCTAGATAAATGACAGCAGCTGATTGATTGCTTTGGGAACTTTTCCATTCTATGGGGTCTATGTACTAAGCTGTGGAGAAAGATAAAGTGGAGAGAGTTAAAGTACTAGCCAATCAGCTCCTTACTGACATGCTATAGGCTGCTTTTGAAAAATGACAGCTAGGAGCTAGTCAGCTGGTACTTTATCTCCGTTCACTAGATCTCTGTCCAAGGCTTAGTACACGGACTCCTTTGTCTCTCCGAGGCTTGATACATCTCCCTCTCTATCTTATACACACTACTGTTCCTTATTTTAATTTCAACAATAAGAGCTCTACAGCTCTCATCCACCCTCATTATTTGCTCCTATTCACGATTGCAGGACTTTCTTTGGGCTGCAACCACTTTGTGGAATATCCTCCCATGCACAATAAGACTTTCGTCTAGTCTCCAAACCTTCAAGCATTCCCTGAAAACTGGCCTCATCAGGCAAGCTTATCAAATTCAGACACCGTTCACATATCCTTCATACACTTTCCTATCCAATTATATCCCCACTGTACAATCCACACATATTCTCACATATTTCCTCTTCCGTCACTTTCGCTTCCTCCTGACCCCAGGCCAACATTGCTGGGAGACCATATCATGCAGCCCACCAAGACCCTTTACAATCTGGTGGACAACTATGCAATAGATAGCACCTATCCTTGTGCATCAATGCCTATTTCCCTATAGATTGTAAGCTTGTGAGCAGGGCCTTCCTACCTCTATGAATGTCTCTTATTACCCAGTTTTGTTCTATTACTGTTGTTTCCAATTGTATAGCGCAACGGAATTTGCTGCGCTATATTAGAAACTGTTAATAAATAAGAGATGTGCGGTTCGGTTCTTTAGAAATCCAAACTCACCTGAATTTTCAGCATCCGAACCAAGTCCCTGTTCGTATCTCTTGAGGAGAGCTGAACCAAAACAGGTCCTGGTTCGGATCTTCACGCAGTTCCGAATTTGGATTTTTAATCCAAATTTCCGACACTGGATTTAAAAAATGACATGATTTTAGCTATCTTTATCCATTTAAAGAAATCCAAAACCCAAGTTTCGGATTTTAGATCCGAATACCGAACCCCCAAAAAATTGAGGGTGGCTTTGCAAAAACAAAACAAAACATACCGATGAAATTAGAATCAAAACCAAAACATGAGACTCCACAGACATCTGTAATTTTAATATATGCAATATCCAATAGGTGTATCCCAAAAAGAGTTTATCTTTCTCATTTTGCCCTATTGTGAAGAATTTACAAATAAATACTTGTGGTGTTGCACGTAGCAACCAATCAGATTCTATATATAATTTCTCGATGGCATACTGGAAAATGATCACATAGAATCTGGTTGCTATGGGCAACATTAACACTTTTCATTTTTAGAAGCTTTAGTAAATTTACCCCTTGGTCATAGGCGTTTCTATAATGGGTGCAAGGTGCGCGGTGCACACGGGGGCCCCTGGGTCCAGGGGGGCCCCAAACTGCACACCTTGCATCCATATATTATACTTAGCCTTCTGAAATCCCGCAGCGGCGGCCTGCACTGCGGACACAAATCACTTGGAAAATGCCCACCGCGGCTATTTAAGAGTGATTTGCGCATGCGCACTAGAGATGTCCCCGGGAACAAGGCGCAAGTGCCATGTTCACGGAGACCTGCGCATGTGCAGTAGACTTTGGCACAATCCAGAGTCTACTCACTGCCAGATAGGAGGGGACCAGCAACGGAGGCTGCACGTGGGCCCTCTCCTCTCTTAAAACGCCCCTGCCGTTGGTCTTATTGCATTTCAACATTAGATGGGGACAACCCAGACTTCATAGTGTGTATGCAGCGATTTCTTCCAGTGAGCTAACTTTTACACCTGAGTGCATATATGTACGGATGTTGGACTTTGTGCTACCATGGCTAAGACCGCATTTTAATACCATCAATCACATTGTATAAATTAAGATTTTTCTTAATAATTGGTTTACCTTAATAAAATGAACATTAATGGAGGCAGGTTTAGCTAACATCACTTGGAGAATTCAGATATCAGTTCAGGTTTAGAGCTTCTATTACTTTATTTAACTAATCCTATATACAGTACTTTATGTTGTTTGAGGACTGTTTATGCGACTTGACTACTGACCATTTGTATAGTTCATACTATAAATGCCCCTTGTTTACCTTCTCCATTTTAATAAGGAAAGCATCAACATAATCCCTTGGATTATTAGGGTCCAAAGTCTTCTTGCTCATCTCAACCCTCTTTTCCACATAGCGCAAAAGCTTCTTCATGTAATAGAAAATATTCTGGTGTCGCCCCGGGAGGAAATTCATGATTTTAGGGAACATCTCATACAGCTAAAGGGAAAATATTAGATGTTAAACTGGTAGTCTGCGCACAAGATGACCATAATTACATAAAGAATAAAAACACACAAAAATCCATCATGTTCCTCTCCCTCCATGCAGTTTTTCACCTTTGATCTACAAACAACAAAGTTTAGCCAAACATTGGGGTAGATGTATTAAGCCTGCAGAAGTGATAAAGAAGTGATAAGTGGAAGGTGATAACGCTCCAGCCAATCATTACAGGTTTGCAAAGTTATAGTTAGGATCTGATTGGCTGGTGCATTATCACCCCTCCACTTATCACTTCTTTATCACTGCTTTATCACTTCTCCAGGCTTAATACATCTGCCCCAGCATTTTTTGCCAAAATGATAAATTTGTGTTTTTCTACTTTAAACCATTTTCAGGTACAGGTTCCCTTACAAAGTCTCCTATATCCAAAATGTTTGGGACCAGAAATTTTGGATTATTTGCATACTTTAATGAGATATCTTGGGGATGGGACTCAAATCTAAATGGGTCCAGTATTTAATACCGGCGGTTGGAATGCCAGCGGTCACATGACCGACACCAGCATCCCGACAATGAAGATCCCAATTGCGAATGGGGTAAGTATTTTAACCTCCCCCTCCCATACCCTAACCCTCCAGAGGTGGTGGCTATGGCTAACCCTCCGGGAGTGCCGTCTATGGGTAACCCTCAGGGGGTGGCGGCTATGGCTAACCACTCCCTAATGCCTAACACTAATACCCCCAAGTGCCCTCCCCAAACCCCCCCCCCCCCCAGCCCTAATCCACAACCCGATACTCACTTATGGGATATCGGCTATCAGTGTTTCGAAACTGTTCTCCTGAGTGCTGTCGGTATTTCGGCATCGGTCACGTGACCGCTGGCATCCCGTCTAAACACTGCATGCATTTATGTTTCACATACACCTTACACACAGCCTGAGGAGTATTTTATACAATTTTTTTTTAATAATGTTGAGTATTAAACAAAGTTTGTGTCCAGTGAGACATCAGAAAGCAAATGTGTCGCTATCCCAGTTGTGCTGAAAAAAATTCTGTATTTCAGAATATTCCGCATTTTGAGAATTTTGGATTTGGGAGACTCAACTTCTATATTTAAAAATCATTAAGCAGATTTATTTACCAGAGTAGTGTCATGAACCTGAATGAAGGTTTACTTTTAAAATATGTTGCTCTTGAAATTAGCTCCACTTGCCTAAATGAATGAATGAATGAATGAATGAATGAATGAATGAATTAATTAATTAATTAATAAAGAAGCAGTGCAAGACTGCAATTTTGCATCTTCTATTAGGTGGTCATTCCGAGTTGTCACCTCGTTAGCTGTTTTTAGAAGCCGTGCAAACGCTAAGCCGCCTCCCACTGGGAGTGTATTTTATCTTAGCAGAAGTGCGAATGAAAGGATCGCAGAGCGGCTACAAAATAATTTTGTGCAGTTTCAGAGTAGCTTCAGACCTACTCAGCGCTTGCGATCACTTCAGACTGTTCAGTTCCTGTTTTGATGTCACGAACACGCCCTGCGGTCGCCCCGCCACGCCTGCGTTTTTCCTGGCACGCCTGCGTTTTTCCAACCACTTCCTGAAAATGGACAAATGACACCCAGAAAGTAACGCCCTCTTCCTGTCAATCACTCTGCGGCCAGCAGTGGGACTGAAATGCTTCGCTAGACCTTGTGTGAAAACTACATCGTTCGTTGTAATAGTACGATGCGCGTGCGCATTGCGCTGCATACGCATGCACAGAAGTGCCGATTTTTTGCCTGATCACTGCGCAGCGACCGAAAGCAGCTAGCGATCAACTCGGAGTAACCCCCTTGGTTACTAGCCATGCTTTGCTGTAGTGACACACAGCACTGCCAAATTTTCAATTCTTATACCAAGCAACAGGACAGGAAGAAATAAATGAAACCATTTCAGAAATTAACAAGATAATTATCTGTGCACTTATCCAAGGGATGTAGTCACTATGTCAACTTTCAAAATGTTGACAATCATAATGTTGATACCACAAAGTCGACATATGAGGTTGACATTGTTGAAATTTTGACACAGAATATGTCAACATCTGCAGAATATTGACAGGTTCACAACATCAGTAAGTAAAATGTTGAATTCTGCAAGGAGTGGAGGGTTGGGGTCAGGCTGCGGGATGGGAGGGTTAGACACAGGCACTAGGGGGAAGGTGTGGGTAGGCTGCGGTATGGGAGGGTTAGGTTTAGGATTAGGGGTACTGTTATTCACCACCAGAACCACTCCTTGACAGCTAGAAGTCACTATCGGCTGATGGAGGGACCCACTGTGCATGCATGCCAGGCACTAGCACCCAAGGATGTCTGCCTTCCAATGTGATGTACTGTTGCACCATGTGACTGCAGCCATCTTGTAGTTCCTGTGCTGTGTAAGACTATTTGACTATTAGCACCTGAGAGACTTGCAATATAAAGCTGTTCCAACAGCCCTGCACCATTACCTGCATGCTGCAAACACTCACCGACTGGTGAGCTGTATAGATCCCCACTTCATTTAAGCTACGCCATCACCAGTGAGTACAGCTGTAGCTTTTATACTTCAATAAATCAACGTGACTGGTAAGGTAACTGGGCTGTTCATAGACTGAGTCACCTGCTGGTGTGTGCCTATATAGCTCTGTGAACATCTGCACATACATAATTTCCAACAAGTTATGAGGCCCGGCACATGGAAGTACAGTACCCATGCATGGTATTCAGATGATAGGTCCACCTTAATTAGGTCGATCAGAAATTCACAAACATTGCATTCAGTGGGCTTCGGGACATCCAGAAGCCAAAGTCAATGTCAGAATTGTGTAAATGGAAGTCCAAGATAGGAAAAAAGATTTACTGTATTAACCACTTAACTGATGATTTTTTCTCCCCAAAACCTCTCCAAATGTGTCTTTTTTTTTTAAATGAGTGAATTAGATGAAGAACATTAATTTAACCTTATCCAAATTTTTAAAGAATAATTTTTCCAAAACATCGGTCAGAATATCACTAACATCGGAACATCGGTAACATTGCGACCATCGCAATGTTACTTTTTGCCCCCAAGACAGCTGCCAGGTACACAGGGGGGTCTGGGGGTGGCTTAAGGATGTTATTTTAACCTTTCCCAGCTGCAGCCGTTGTCTGCAGCCGCTGGGTGGGGGTCCTGCCATGCTGACCGATCAGCAATGATTGGCAGCACGGCAACACTGAGGGGAGGGTGACAGCAGCAGTGGAGGGAAGTTTCCCTTCCCTGCCGCTGCTAACACAGCAGGCTGAGGGCTGCCTAAGCATGAAGCCACATAAGCGCCCTGGTTTTTTGTGACTAATGGGTTAAAGACAGGGCAGTGCTAGCTTAGTGACGTCGTTTTGGGTCAGGTGCTTTTCTCTGCCTATTAGGGACATTGTAGGAGGAGTGTATAATACAGTACTTATAGGCAGGTCCTGGGAGCCATCTTTCTCTTTGCCATTTGGAAGCCTCTTCTACCCTCCCTGCAATTTTTTCACTTGATTTTTGGTTCGCTATTTTGGCTTCTATTTCCTTCTAGTAGTTGGCTTCGAAAGCCAGATGGGCAGGAAGTTGCTACCAGCCAGTGGTCAAAAGCTTGCATAAGTGGTCACTGTGGGGCACCCATTTTGGGAAGACGGCAAATGTGTGTCCTCCCCCTGCGGGTGAACTAGGGACGTTCCCGTGCAGTTTCGTCCATTGCTCTGCTAGAGTAAAGGGTGGTGAGTCCTGCACAATGCGGGTTATGCTTTAGGAGGCGGTGGTAAGTCCCCTCCTAGCTTATTTGGTATTAATCTAGTTGACTGGTGCTGGTGAGTTGGTAGTGCCTTTATTTGCCATCCTCCAATACATAGCTTAAATTAGGTAATCAAACAATAAATACCTGTTGACCTTTTAAAACTAGCATTTGGTGTCTGTGTCGTTATTTCTTAGTGCTAAGCTAGTTTGGTATATATATGTTTAAGTGTGTCACAATAAAGTTATGGGTGACTTATGTTTATCTGACTGGTCCCATCCTAAGCAACCAGGTCAGATAAAACACTTGCTGGTGTGGTCGCATCTGAAGCGACCATGCCAGGCAAGTGATTAAGATTTAAAAATTCCCAAGTGTAAAATATGTCATTGTCCATGCTGTCAGTGAGGGTCTCGTACTGATGTGCAGTATTTACTAGAGATGAGCGGGTTCGGTTTTACTCGGTTTTACTCGGATGTGTTAATTCTGGCGTTAAATCCGAACCCGCTCATCTCTAGTATTTACCAAGAAGATCAGATCAAAGTTACATAATATGTTGATATTTTATTATGTGTTTGACCATACCTTTCTTACAGGTCACTATGAGAATGCTGAAATAAACTGTTTGTGTAACATAGAGAAGCTAGTAGCAAGGGGGGTGTTAGAAAGCAGCGCTTTACTGTGCATACATGTTGGTCACTAGGACCCAGGGAGGTCTGTCCTCCAAGCTAATGTACTGTTGCACTATGTGACTGCAGCCATCTTGTTAATCCTGTAAGACTGTGGGGCCTATTTATTAACATTATTTTTACTACACAAATGTGAAAAAGGGTGTTTTCACACTCTTTTCACATTATTTTAGTATCACTTAAATGTCATGAAAAACTGCTCCAAACCCTTTAATTAACTTTTTTTAGTATAGTAATCAGATCTGGGATGAATTTACAAAAAAAAAAATGTGAAAAACCACTGCAATGAACCCTGTGATAATTACACCAGCTCCAGCTTGTGTTATCACAGGGATCATTGCGAGATCCCTAATTCTGCACAGCTTTCTCTGACCCCCGGCAGAGAAAGCTGTCCGGCGATTGGGCTCCGCTGATCAGCTATGTGTCCACAAAAGCTGAACACTAGTAAAAAAAATATATATATACTTACCAACAGTCCCAGGAGCCGGTGATCGGTGCTCCGGTGCAGGCTGCCGGTCATCGAAACCTCCTGTGAGCTGCTGTGACCCCCGGTACAGTAAAACAGCACCTCCCTTTATAGCACCGGGAGTCACTGCAGCACACAGGATCCAATGCCTGGCAGCCCTGCTGGAGCAGTGATCACCTTACCGTGGGGGGCAGGAGGGGTGTCCGTGGCATGGGGGGTAGTCACAATGGGGGGAGGGGGGGTTGACCTGGTGGCGGCGGTAGCGGCGATGTCAGTGGTGGCGGTGCATATGCAGCAGGACACTGGGGTATTTTTCCCGAAAAATACCCCGATACTGATTGTCATCGCAGGGACAGAGCTTGCGTACTCTGTCCCTACATGCTATAATTGATACATCCATGCGATGCAATCAATTATCGCAGTGCGGATTGGGTTGATTTTATCACATCCTTGGATGCGGATGGTGATAAATCGGCCCCTATGTGAGAAGTGACATGATTCTGAAATAAGTCTCCCACTTAGCTCCAGAGAGATCTGCAATATAAAGCTGTTTCAACTTCCTTGCCTCACTAACTGTAGGCAGCATACCCTCACTGGCTGGTGAGCTGTAAAGAAGCCACTTCGATCTAGGTCCACCATCATGAGTACAGCTATACCAGTTATACTTAAGTAAACCATAAAGTGAGCGCTGCACTGGGACACACTGTTTTGTCAACATTACCCACCATGTCCACATTCTCACGTCGGGCTCAGTATGATTTACCAACTGACACAATACAGACGTTCATAATCAATACAGCGATTGGACTACAGTCAAAATACAGACACGGTCAAAATACTGACATTCATTATGCCGACATGTTCAAAATGCCGACAAGTCAAAATATTGACATGAGGGTTTTTTATGTGTCAATGTCAACATGGACATCGTCTATGTGTACCACGTCCCCTAGCATGGCGAGTGCAGCTTCGGGCACAGTGCGCTTGGCACACTATTATATTCCCCCTCCAGGTCTACTGGGATGGTGAAGTATGAACAAGTCTGTTTTTGGGCAAAAATTCCTTAAAAATGCATGTTGGCATTTCAAATGTCAGTATTCTGACTATGTCTGTGTCGGTATTTTGAGTGTCAGTCAATGACTGTCAGGATTTTGAGTAAATCAACTGCTACCCCTCACGTCGACACTATAACTGTCAAGGTGCTGAATGTCAATAAAATATACTGAACCCCGGATCCAGAGTGTTTCCATAGAAAAAGGAAGCTTGTATTATTTTTTATTTTGAATTGTTTTAATTCAACACACGAGATCAGACGCAAAATAGTAATCATTAGCAATTCTCTGGAATTTCCTTAATAAAGCACAGGAAGCTCACTTGTCTGTAACAGATAGCATTGGTAAATTAATCTTAGTTACTTTTATTTGGCTCTTACCTGCCCCCAGATTGAGCTGACAAGGACAAAGGAATTATGCATATAAGACAACACATCAAGTAGCTCTTCATCATCATAATCATGGCGACTTCCAAACATGATAGCGAAAATAATGTTGCATGGTGCTTTGTTTAGGTACTGACGAGGATCAAAAAATGATTCTAAAAGATGCAGAGACAGGCAGAAAATGCACATTTTATTTTTAGATTGAATACAAAATATTTCCTTTAAAGAGATGCGATTAGAAAGGCGGCAATTGGATTCCTGACACGTGGCTACAATGCCGGACATACACAACAAAAGAAATGCCAACACCAGAATCCCGATCATCACTATGCCGCCCACTGTTAGTGTTAGCCTGGGGGGGAGTAAAGTGAGGTTAGGTTTAACTGGTCTTCTGACCGTCGGCATCCTGACCACCGGTAAACCATATCACACCCCTTTTAAAACATACTTTCCAAGTGTTCGAGTCCCAATTTCTAGCAGATAGTTCCCATGTGTTCAGGTTCAAGCAGATACTTCTGGGTAATTACTGGGGGATCATATCATACAACCCATTAAGAACCTAGCAATATGGTTGACCAGTATGCGATAGGTAGCATCTATCCTTGTGTATCAATGCCTACTTACCTACAGATTGTAAGCTTGCGAGCAGGACCTTCCTACCTCTATCTGTTTTTTGCCCAGTTTTGTTCTATAACTGTTCTAATTGTAAAGCCAATGGAATATGCTGCGCTATATAAGAAACGGCTAATAAATAAATACTTCTAAAGTGTCCCATTCTAGCAGATACTTCCCAAGTGTCCCAGTTCTAGCAGATACAGTACTTTCCCAAGTGTCCCGGTTCTTCTAACAGATACTTTCCAAGTGTCCCAGTTCTAGCAGATATTTCCCAAGTGTCCTGGTTCTAGCATGGCACTCCAAATTTGAGGACACAATCCCACATTTTTATGGATCAGCACATATGTTGTTACTCTCCACGGGTGTTGGGGATAGCCTAGTGTTTCAGAAATGCTAGTCAAGCCCCCATGGGTGTGGTCAACGCTATCATGCTATAAATGTTTCCCAAGTTGGGGGTGGTATGGGCATGTAAAAATGAACAATTTGTAGTGTTGATACTAGGTAAGTTTACGGTCAGTCACAGAACCTGCTCAAGGGTACACATTTTGCACTTTAGTAAAACAATATTGCAGAGTGGAGAGACTTAAATTGTTTAATAGTTTGGGTTTTCCGGCAAAAGTTACATTAAATTGGCCTTTTTGGTGTTGCTACAGTATATTGCCAGCTGTTATCATTCAGGTCTCCTAATTTACGTAAACCTTCTGTATACTAAATACAAAACTGGCAGCACTGGTGCTTAGAAAGCTGAATAAAAATGGTAAAAAAACTAATTCCAGGGCAATAGAGCATATTGGATTCAGAGTAAACCCTCAGTACTCCTGATGTCGCTGCAGCTGCTGCTGCAACCACTGTATGCAACTGCTAATATTTTAGGTTACACACCTTTTGGTATACAACAAAACAAAGAATTTAAATATTCAGTCCATATATCTCCATATGACTTTTTTTGTTTTGCATAATTTAAGTTCTGTATGATTTTTTTTTCTGAAATGTATTTTTTACTTATCATCTTTTGAAGGGGTGTGGATTATTAGATCTACATTAAAAAGGTCTAGAGTCAATAGGTCTACCACTAATGGTAGACATGCATTAGGTCGACAGGGTCAAAAGGTCAACAGAGTCAAAAGGTCGACATAGAATAGGTAGACAATAGGAAAGGTCGACAGGGTAAAAAGGTCAACAGGGTCATAAGGTCGACATGTAAATGGTCGACATGAAAAAAAAGGTAGACACTTTTTTTGAGGAGGGGGTGTTTTGTCACTTTTCTGCCACAGTAATATCAGGTATGGTTCCCAAAGACTGGCATATAGCGGAAGTAGTGCCTATATTCAAAAAGGGAAGTAAAGCTGAAACAGGTAATCATAGACCAGTTAGTCTTACATCTGTAGTGAGGAAAGTATTGGAAGGTATTCTAATAGATAGTATTCAGAAGTTCCTTGAAGTCAATAAGGTCATTAAAAGGAATCAACATGGATTTGTGAAGGACAGATCCTGACAAACCAATTTACTTGGCTTTTATGAAACAGTAAGTGCAAACTTAGATCAGTGTAAAGAGGTGGATGTAATCTTTTTAGGCTTTGCGAAAGCTTTCGACACAGTACCACACATGAGACTTATCTACAAGCTACAAGAAATAGGGCTAGGAAGCACAATATGTACTTGGATCAAAAATTGGTTAGATAATAGGGAGCAGCGCGTTGTGGTTAATGGATCCTTTTCAAATTGGACTGAAGTGTTAAGTGGTGTGCCACAAGGCTCAGTATAAGGACCGCTATTGTTCAATATTTTCATTAACGACCTAACAGAAGGTCTAGAGAGCATGGTGTCAATTTTTGTAGATGATACCAAATTGTGTAAAGTTATAAATACGGAGGGGGATGCTGAGTCGCTTCAGAATAACTTAGTTAAATTAGAAGCATGGGCAGCAAAATGGAGAATGCGCCTCAATACAGACAAGTGTAAGGTAATGCACTGTGGTAACAAGAACAAAAATTACACCTACCTACTAAATGGGGTAAAATTAAGGGATTCTGTACTGGAAAAGGACTTAGGTGTCCTCATAGATAGCAAACTAAGCAGTAGTACCCAAAGTAGGATTGCAGCAAAGAAGGCTAATAAGATATTAGCATGCATAAAACAGGGAATTGATGCTAGGGACGAGAGTGTTATACTCCCGTTGTATAAATCACTAGTGAGGCCACACCTTGAATACTGTGTACAATTCTGGGCACCATACTAAAAAAAGGATATCCTGGAGCTAGAAAAGGTTCAGAGGCGGGTGACCAAACTAATTAAGGGCATGGAGATGCTGGAATACGAGGAAAGACTTGCAAGGCTAGGCATGTTTACATTGGAAAAGAGGAGACTAAGATGGGACATGATCAACATCTACAAATATATAAGGGGACAATACACAGATCTTGCGCAAGACCTGTTTTTGGTTAGATCAACACAGAGAACTCGTGGACACTCGCTCAGGTTAGAGGAGAGGAGATTCCACACAATACAGTGTAAAGGCTTTTTCACGGTAAGGACGATACGTGTTTGGATTTCCCTGCCTGAGGGAGTTGTAATGGCGGAATCTGTCAACACCTTTAAGTATGGATTAGATAAATTCCTAATGGATAAGGATATCCAGGGTTATGGTGCATAGTCACGCACTATAGTTATTATAAAAAAGAGGGGTAAAACGTAACGGCAGACATCAGCATCAGTCAAAATTTTATACCAAATAAACTTGCATAGGAGACCACAAATAGGTTGAACTCGATGGACAAATTGTCTTTTTTCAACCTTAGATACTATGTTACTATGTAAACAAGCCCCATTAGTGTGCCACATCCCCTCGCATGGACAAGGTGTCTCGCTCCACTACCACTGTGCTCAGCACAGGTTACTATTCCCAATTGTACTCCACGTGGATGGTAAAGTATAAAAAAGTTGAAAAAAATGAGAGAACTTGAGTCTACCACATGCGTGTCGACCATTGTCATGTCGAACTTTTGACCATGTTGACTTTCGACCATGTTGACCTTTTGAGCTGCCTACATTTTACATGTCAACTTTTTGGCCCTGTCGACCTTTTGACCCTGTCAACCTAATGCATGTCTACCATTAGTGGTAGACCTATTGACTGTAGAACTTTTTAGGGTAGATCTGTAGTCCGGATACCCTTTTGGAGTGGATGAAGTACATTTGAATTATTGTACATCATTTTCTGCACCAACCTTTTGTCTTCCTTAATTCTGCAACTAGACACTGAGCTTCCTCCTGAATATGTTCTTCCGTGTTCTTCTTTCCCATACCAAAGTCCCGCATTGTAGCAATGGAAAAATTATGGAGTTCTCGCCAACTCTCCATGTTGCTAGTAAAAGCAATTCCTGATTTGTGAAAAACAAAAGCACCATGAATTTGTACTTATTAACACCATATTTGTGCATCATACAGTATCTGTCTATTTAATGTTTTCGTTATAATACATTAATCAACTTTATGTGCACATAACAAAGTTCATTGATGGTACACATTCTCTCAGTTTAACTTATAATATAGTATCCATTTGTAACACACAGGAAACACTTGGTTATTTTATGAGACTATACTGTCCCTAATTGGAGTGAAGGATTATTAGATTTCAATGACTGTCTTTTGTGTGGGTTATGTTCCCGACTAAGGAGGTAATTCAGACCTGATTATAGCAGCAAATTTGTTAGCAGTTGGGCAAAACTATGGCCCTCATTCCAAGTTGTTCGTAGCTGTGCTAAATTTAGCACAGCTACAATCATCTTCTCTGACATGCGTGGGGACGACCAGCACAGGGCTAGTCCGCCCCACATGTCAGGCCGGCACCCCTTCCTGCACAAGTACAAAAGTGCTTTTGTACTTGAGTAACTCCTGGCCAGTGCAACTCCTGCGGCTGGCCGGAAGTTACTTGTCGTTGCCCAGGTCGCAGCGGCTGCGCGTGACGTCACATAGCCGCTGCGGCCCGCCCCCCCTCGCGGTCCGGCCACACCTGCGTTGGCCAGACTGCGCCACTAAAACGGCTACCAAACATCGCCGTGCCACCCCCTCCCGCCCAGCGACCACCTCTGCCTGTCAGTCAGGCAGAGGCAATCGCTAGGCAAGGACGGCCGTCGGCCGCCTGTCCAGCGTACTGCGGCACCGGTGCATGCGCAGTTCTGACCCGATCACACCGCTGCGAAAAACTGCAGTGTGTACGATCGGGTCGGAATGACCCCCCATGTGCAGATATAACATTTGCAGAGAGAGTTAGATTTGGGTGGGTTATTTTGTTTCTGTGCAGGGTAAATACTGGCTGCTTTATTTAAAATGTCTATCATAGACTGTTCTTCATTCATGCGCATACACCAACATTCATAAAAGAAATAACTGACACTGACACCAGAATAATGTTTGCCAATAAAATTGTCAGCTTTTATTAAACAAATAGTATGGTGGCAAGGAGGGACGGCCTATTTAAATAAAGTCCCTATTTATTCTAACCTTTTAAACCTTTTAACTGTGGCTGACCAAAACACAAGAGGAGGCAAGGGCCCAACTTCAGCCTGGCCTCCATCGCATAACAAGGGTGCTTTAAGGGCCCAATTTCAGCCCAGCCCCCATCATATCACAAGAGGAGGCTTTAAAGGGCCCAATTTCAGTACAGCCCCCCACACATCACAAGGGGCCATAATGGGCCATTTGCCACCCCTTGTGTTACTTGCTCTTTATCGGGAATACCATGGCCAACTCTCCACTCAAGGTATTCCCCAACTCCCAACCAAAAGGTGCTCAGGTGTGTACCAACTCCACCGGAGACCGAAGCCCACCTGGTCCGATGGAACTCCGGTCCCGTAATGTATCAAACTCTACCACCTTCACATCTCCTGAGCATCTATAAAACTCTTTAAATTACAGCCACAATTTCAGGCCGTCCCAACCCGCCAAGCCGACACCAATAATAAACTCATCCAGGGTGGGTGGGTGGGTCAATTTTCTCTGAGGAAAAGAGGGAGAACCTAGTCAGTCCTCTCCTTGTAAGGGCTAAGCCCCTCCCATCACCAGATTCCTCAGTCAACTCATAGGCCCACTGTTACCATGGACACCTCCACTTATCACAGCTGCTTCATTCAGCCTGATATTCAGAATTTTATGTCACTACAGCCATATGAAATGTCCCCCGTTCTCTTTTACACTGCAATTTAGATTTTAGTTTGAACACACCCCACCTAAATCTAACTCTATCTGCACATGTTATATCTGCCCCCCCCCCCCTCCGCAGTGCACATGGGGGGTCATTCCGAGATGTTTGCTCGTTATTTTTTTCTCGCAACGGAGCGATTAGTCGCTAATGCGCATGCGCAATGTCCGCAGTGCGACTGCGCCAAGTAAATTTGCTATGCAGTTATGTATTTTACTCACAGCATTACGAGGTTTTTTCTTCGTTCTGGTGATCGTAATGTGATTGACAGGAAGTGGGTGTTTCTGGGCGGAAACAGGCCGTTTTATGGGTGTGTGCGAAAAAACGCTACCGTTTCTGGGAAAAACGCGGGAGTGGCTGGAGAAACGGAGGAGTGTCTGGGCGAACGCTGGGTGTGTTTGTGATGTCAAACCAGGAACGACAAGCACTGAACTGATCGCAGATGCCGAGTAAGTCTGGAGCTACTCAGAAACAGCTAAGAAGTGTCTATTCGCAATTTTGCTAATCTTTCGTTTGCAATTTTGATAAGCTAAGATTCACTCCCAGTAGGCGGCGGCTTAGCGTGTGCAAAGCTGCTAAAAGCAGCTTGCGAGCGAACAACTCGGAATGACCCCCATGGTTTGCCAAACTGCTAACAAATTACTTACTCCTGCAGTGTGAAGAGAACAGGCTGATCGGGTCCGGAGCTGAAGTCACACACCCTCCCTGAAAATGCTGGGGAACGCCTGCGTTTTCCCTGACACTCCCAGAAAACGATCAGTTACCACCCACAAACTGCTTCCTCCTGTTAAATCAGCTTGCAAATGGCTGTGCGATTGAAATTTTTGCACCAGCTTGTCACTGTTTGGCGATGCCTGTTGTTGTTTCGCGACGCACATGCGAATTGCGGTGCATACGCATGCGCAGTCAATCGATAGTCGCCTGCTGTGCGAAAACGCACAGTAGCGATCAGGTCTGAATCGGGCCCATGGTTGTGACAGGCGAAGTAGCTGAAACCACAGGCAGTTGAAGCTATATTGTCTGTCAGCCTTAGCTGACACCTTAGCTTTGCTCACAATATTCCAGGGACCAGGACCTCTGACAGATGAGAGAAAGCTCCTGATTGGCTAGCCATCTTTTAAGTAGGTGGGTCTCAGTGGTGCAAGTAAAAAAAAATTCTCAGTGGTACTGATATTAAAAATAGGCATGGTCATGTGTCATGAGGGGGCGTGGTCACACAAAACTAGGGGAGTGGCTACATGAAAATAGGGGCATGGCCACATTATGCCACACACCGTAATGCTCCTTACACATTATGCCACACACCGTAATTCCCATAACACATTATGCCACACACCGTAATGCTTATTACACATTATGCCACACACCGTAATTCCCATAACACATTATACCACACACCGTAATGCTTATTACACATTATGCCACACACCGTAATGCCCATTACACATTATGCCAGACACTGTAACACCCATTACACATTATGCCACACACTGTAATGCCCATTATACATTATGCCACACACCGTAATGCCTTACATATTATACCACACACCGTAATGCATATAACATATTATGCCACACACAGTTATGCCACTGACACAATTTTATGTCCCACACACAAAAATGCCCCTTATAAATTATGCCCCAGCAGTGGGCTGGTGGTATTGCGTACCACCACCATATTTCTTAATGGTACTCCATACCACCCTACTTTCAGCACTAGTGGGTATAGAGTATAAACATTAACTAATTTTATTTATTGTACTCCACTTGTTTGCTTGTTTTTTTAACCCAATGGATTATGTCAGAACAAGCAAAGAGATTGTAAATAATTAATGATGCTACTGTAATATGGTCACTGTATTTATTTCCTTTCCCTGGTACTCACAGATTACCCAGGATTACCAGTAGGAGCCCAGGACAGTGGCCGATGCTAAATAGCTAGGTCATTATTGTAGTGGAGAGAGGGCAGATTCTTTTTACATTGATAATAGTGGTTTCCCTTAAAATGGTTTGGGGTATTCTGAATGCTGTTTAGAGTTTCAAAAAAACACTGCATATCACTGACTGATTATGCTTGGATACATCAAACTGCTGGATGATAAATTCAGCAACTTGAGTGCCAGGATTGACAGTTTCCAGGCAATGGATACATAGGTGGTGAAGACTAAGCCCCCATTGGTTGGTTTGGCATTGGAGGGGAAAGTAACTGCACCTCCTTGTTACCCACACCTCTTTGTGCTTGTCCCTCCGCTCTCACTGGTAGTGTGTGGCAGTTTTTAACTCCAAGAACTTTCTACTTGATAACTGTCCCTTTCTGTCTGTGATATAAAAACATATAATAAACTAAGGTTCAAGTCCTACAGTGTTCTTCACTGAACCACTCATGTGATCACACTCAATACCCAGAATATGATTTCTTTGGTTGAGCAGCACAGAATCTGAACCATACAGAGGACAAGCCCTGCATTTGATCTGAGTTTTCAAGTTGACTACATGACGTCGGCCATGCTGGACAGATTACACTCAAGCAGAGTGGACAGGTCTGCTGAGGGCTCTGTTAGTACTGATGACAGTAGTTATATGGATTCTTTGGGGATTGCACAAATGATGGGAACATGTATGAAGCATTTTAGAATAGTCAATAACCTACCATCTAGTCTGCCCTTTATTGCATGTGTTCATTTAGTATTTACATAGTTTTTAAATATGGGGTGAGATGCAACAGCATATCAGGGTTTAGTAATGCTGTATGCTTGAAACCAGGGGTGTTTTAACTTTTAACAGAGGAGGGGGTCCATGTGCAGATTCCGGGTGGGGCCGCTCCTCACCACGGCACTGTAGGCTCTGGCATTGTGCCAGAGTCTACTGCACATGCGCAGGTCTCTGGAAACATGGCGCCTGTCATGGTCTAGAGGCTATTTACATACTACGTGTGCATGGCATCCATTTTGGGAGTGATTTTTGTTGTGGCTGCAGCACACATTGCGGGACTCCAGAAAGGTAAGTATTAAAACATCATGAGGGCAGTGTGTGCGGTGTGGGCCCGTGTGCACCACACACATTGCATCCATGATAGAAACAAACGCCAATGCTTGAAACAAATCCCAAAGGACAGCTCTCCCGGTAAGAGCTGTCTTTTGTGATCCAAGGACTTCTGGGTTTATGACCTGGGAGTCCGTCTAAGCATTCTTTGGATAATGTGCACACTGCAGAGGACACTGGTATGGATCTGACTAGATCCCTCTCAGTGCACACTGTGAAAAGAAGCCTATTGGGCAATGTCATCTACAGACGCATTCAGCTCATGGGTGTTTGCACTGTGGCCACACCTGGAAATGGCAGGAAAATTGGTAGCATTTTAATCCTTGTTAGAGCAGGTGAGGCCAGCATCACACAGTATACGTTAAGAGCTTAGAAAGGGTTAGGAACCAGATTAACTGGTATAGGTTGAGATGGTAAGTCGTGAGCACTGCCACAGTTACAATGTCAACACGCACAACAGGACACTGAGTTTGAAGCAGGAGTGCCGACATGACAATAATGAGATTTATAAAATTTTAACATCATTGGCTTTACAACGTCATACATGATGGAAAAGAAAGTAATTATGTCCATTGCAGTAGATCATGGTGCATGCATATGCTTGCAGAAGTGATCCACACTGCACTTTACAGTATGCCAACGGGCAGGGTTGGACTGGCCCACCAGGGTACTAGGGAAACCCCTGGTGGGCCCCACTCCTCTAGGAAGCAGGTTCCATGCTGAGCACTTGAATTATTATGGTACATTGCTGTTATTAATCTGGTACATTATCATGAATGCACTAGCAGTATTTGATATACAGGTTGAGTATCCCATATCCAAATATTCAGAAATACGGAATATTCCGACATACGGAATTTTTTGAGTGAGAGTGAGATAGTGAAACCTTTCTATTCTGATGGCTCAATCTACACAAAATTTGTTTAATACACAAAGTTATAAAAAATATTGTATTAAATGACCTTCAGGCTGAGTGTATAAGGTGTATATGAAACATAAATCAATTCTGTGCTTAGATTTATGTCCCATCACCATGATATCTCATTACGGTATGAAATTATTCCCAAATATGGAAAAATCCTATATCCAAAATACTTCTGGTCCCAAGCATTTTGGATAAGGGATGCTCAACCTATATATGTATATATATATATATATATATATATATATATATACCGTATATACTCGAGTATAAGTCGACCCGAATATAAGCCGAGGCACCTAATTCTTCCCCAAAAACCAGGGAAAACTTATTGACTCGAGTATAAGCCTAGGGTGGGAAATGCAGCTCTAGCCGTACACAGCCCTCAGTGCCAGATATGCCCTCATACTGCCAGATATGCCCCCACAGTGCCAGATATGCCCTCATACTGCCAGATATGCCCCACAGTGCCTGATGTGCCAGATATGCCCTCATGCTGCCAAATATGCCCCACAGTGCCAAATATGCCCTCATGCTGCCAAATATGCCCCACAGTGCCAGATGTGCCAGATATGCCCTCATGCTGCCAGATATGCCCCTCATACTGCCACATATGCCCCACAGTGCCAGATGTGCCAGATATGCCCTCATGCTGCCAGATATGCCCCTCATGCTGCCAGATATGCCCCACAGTGCCAGATATGACCTCATGCTGCCAGATATGCCCCTCATGCTGCCACATATGCCCCTCATGCTGCCACATATGCCCCTCATGCTGCCACATATGCCCATCATGCTGCCACATATGTCCCTCATGCTGCCACATATGCCCCCTCCCCAAGTGCCAAATATGCTCCCCCAGTGCCTGTTACTTACCCCTCCGTCGATCCCGCGCTGTCTTCTGAAGGAGGGACACGGAGCGCACAGCGCACGCCTCTCCTGTGTCCCTCCTGCATCTCCGGCGGCCACGGCGGGTCTATTAAAGGAACGGGTACTTCCTTTAATAGACCCGCCGCTGCTGCCGCCAGAGATGCAGGAGGGACACAGGAGAGGCGCGCGCTGTGCGCTCCGTGTCCCTACTTCACACTGCTCTGCCTGTCACACTGCACTGCCACTGACTCGAGTATAAGCCGAGGTGGCTTTTTCAGCACAAAAAAAAGTGCTGAAAAAGTTGGCTTATACTCGAGTATATACGGTATATATTAGAGATGAGCGGGTTCGGTTCGTCGTGATCCGAACCCCCCCGAACTTCACCTATTTTACACGGTTCTGAGGCAGCCTCGGATCATCCCGCCTTGCTCGGTTAACCCGAACACGGCCGAACGTCATCATCCCGCTGTCGGATTCTCGCGAGATTCGTATTCTATATAAAGAGAAGCGTGTCGCCGCCATTTTCACTCGTGCATTGGAGATTGAACGGAGAGGACGTGGCTACGTTCTCTGCCTGAAAAGCTCCATATCTGTGCTCAGTGTGCTGCAAATATCTGTGCTCAGTATGCTGCAAATATCTGTGCTCAGTGTGCTGCAAATATCTACGTTCTCTGCCTGAAAAGCTCCATATCTGTGCTCAGTACGCTGCAAATATCTGTGCTCAGTGTGCTGCATTTTGGTGACCAACAGTATATAGTTGTACAGTACAGTAGGCCATTGCTGTATCTTGCAGCTCTGTGTCACTGCAAGTATCCATTCCATATCTGTGCTGCATTTTTATGAGCAGTATATATAGTAGTACAGTGCAGCATTTTGGTGACCAACAGTATATAGTTGTACAGTACAGTAGGCCATTGCTGTATCTTGCAGCTCGGTTTCACTTCAAGTATCCATATCTGTGCTGCATTGTTGTGAGCAGTATATAGTTGTATAGTGCAGCATTGTGGTGACCAGTATACTACAGAACATTAGTCCAGTGCTGTTCTCGCTGCTCAGTGTCAGTTCTCCGTAGTATCATCAGTGCTCAGTAAAATCAGTGCTCAGTATAATCAGTGATTGATCAGTATAATCAGTTCTCAGTATAATCAGTGCGTTGTTAGACGTGCGCCCGTTTTCTGCGATTAGTGCATTAAGATTTAGACAATTGATGAAGTTATTGTGTCCCCGGTACAAAATCCCATCTAGATTCCACTTCACTAGGCAGGCAATAGCGAGATTTTACCAATTAATATCAGTGATTTATAATTAATTATTAATTACAGTGATCTTGCCAAATGATTCCAGTGATTTGGTCATTTTCTTCCAGTGATTTGGACCAATAATACCATTGATTAGAACGAATAATTCCTGTGATTTTGTCATTTTCTTCCAGTGATTTGGACCAATAATACCATTGATTAGAACAAATAATTCCTGTGATTTTGTCATTTTCTTCCAGTGATTTGGACCAATAATACCACTGATTAGAACGAATAATTCCTGTGATTTTGGCATTTTCTTCCAGTGATTTGGACCAATAATACCACTGATTAGAACGAATAATTCCTGTGATATTGAGGTGTTTGTGTCGCTTAGCTTAGCCATCCAGCGACCACAGTGCACCTCTTTTTCTCTTTTCTTTGCATTATGTGCTGTTTGGGGCCAATTTTTATAAGTGCCATCCTGTCTGACACTGCAGTGCCACTCCTAGATGGGCCAGGTGTTTGTGCCGCCCACTTGGGTCGCTTAGCTTTGTCATCCAGCGACCTCGGTGCAAATTTTAGGACTAAAAATAATATTGTGAGGTGTTCAGAATAGACTGGAAATGAGTGGAAATTATGGTTATTGAGGTTAATAATACTATGAGAGCAAAATTACCCCCAAATGCTATGATTTAAGCTGTTTTTGAGGGGTTTTTAAAAAAAAATACCCGAATCCAAAACATACCCGAATCCGACAAAAAATTTTCAGGGAGGTTTTGCCAAAAACGCGTCCGTATCCAAAACATGGCCGCGGAACCAAATCCAAATTCCACAGACTGAACTGATGCAGGATACACTTAAAAATGCAGACACAAGACAAATACTATGGATCCTGAATAAATACGGATATGCTAAAACGAGAAATCAGATTGGAGAAAACTGCAACAAATAACTCATTGCTCACAGTGGTAGTACATGGCAGAAACAAATATAATAAAGCAGATAGTAACACCCAGACTGATAATAACGGCAGACACCAGAAACGTTCCGTATAAATAAATGAACAAAGGATGGTTACCTGGTGAGTAGCAGAAGTTCTTATGTTTGTAGGCACACACACAGTATACGGACATTCATAGCAAAACAATACTTGCCTACTCTCCCGGAAGCTTCGGGAGGATCCCATATTTTGGGGTAGCCCCCCGCACCCCCGGAAGAGTAGGCAGGTTTCCCGTATCCTGCTCGGATCCTAGTGATGCGGGCAGGGGCGGATTGGGATCGATAAGCAGCCCGGGAAATTTATGGAAGCAGCCCTAATGGGGAAGGGGGGGAAGGGTCTGTTTAAGGGGGTGGATTCTGTCAAGTGGGAGGGATTACTACTCTGAAAGCCTGAACAAATGCAGGCGTGGAAAGTGCACGCCGCAAAGCACGCTGCAAATTGTTAGGGGCGTGGCTTCACGGGGAAGGGGCATGACCACATAATAGTGCCAATTCACATTACACCACAAAGTAGTGCCGCTTATACACATTAGAGATGTGCACCGGAAATTTTTCGGGTTTTGTGTTTTGGTTTTGGATTCGGACGCATTTTGGCAAAACCTCCCTGAAACATTTTTGTCGGATTCGGGTGTGTTTTGGATTCGGGTGTTTTTTTTCAAAAACCCCTCAAAAACATCTTAAATCATGGAATTTGGGGGTAATTTTGATCCCATAGTATTATTATCCTCAATAACCATAATTTCCACTCATTTCCAGTCTATTTTGAACACCTCACACTATTATTTTTAGTCCTAAAATTTGCACCGAGGTCGCTGGATGACTAAGCTAAGCGACCCAAGTGGGCGTCACAAACACCTGGCCCATCTAGGAGTGGCACTGCAGTGTCCGACAGGATGGCACTTAAAAAAATTGGCTCCAAACTTAACATGATGCAAAGATAAATAATAAATAAAAAAAGTTGCAAGATGGAATTGTCCTTGGGCCCTCCCACCCACATTTATGTTGTATAAAAAGGACATGCACACTTTAACAAACCCATCATTTCAACCACAGGGTCTGCCACATGACTGTGGCTGAAATGACTGGTTGGATTGGGCCCCCATCAAAAAAAGAAGCAATCAATCTCTCCTTGCTCAAACTGGCTCTACAGAGACAAGATGTCCACCTCATCATCATCCTCCGATTCCTCACCCCTTTCACTGTGTACATCCCCCTCCTCACAGAGTATTAATTCGTCCCCACTGGAATCCACCATCTCAGGTCCCTGTGTACTTTCTGGAGGCAATTGATGGTGAATGTCTTGACAATGCTAAATTCCTTTGTCGTATAAATAACCCTTATGAAGCTAAGAACACTGTACGCTGCTTACTTAAGAAATACCGTACTGATACGCTATTTGCGTAACGATCGCTCAGCCGTAGGCGAGACGCTCAAGCGTCACGTTCGCTCACGGCCCAGTGATCACAGGACACGTTATTGGTTATGTCTAGGGGAAAGATTCGCTGTAACGTAGCATACGCTAGAGACCACGAGGAGGTCACTAGCGGTGCAGACGCTCACAACACTATACCTTGATATTAAACCTTATACCGATGAAACACACAGAATACCTTAATGTGAGTACAGGGTGTAAATGCAACCTTGTGTAACCTGACTATCTACAAAGCTGTTTGAGCGTCACCGACGCTCAAGTGAACACTTAACACTATAGTAAATACACTGATACTGGTTTAGGGTTCCAAAGCCTATAATCTGTATTATATCTAGTATACTTGTAAAAGAGTAACACAGTACAAATGATACACTACAATATAACAAAGACTTCCTAACCAAACACCTAACTAAGGGATAAACTACAATGCTATCCTGGTCTAACACAATACAATACAATAATACTACGAAGTATTTAAGAGAAAAAGAGGAGAGGAGAGATAGAGAGAGAAAGAGAGATATTGGCTCACAGAAAGACAATGATTACGGAGAGAACTTACGCACAAAGGGTATGATCGCCAGCGCCTCGATATCCAGCTCCCGATTATCAGCAGATAACCGTTGATGAGAGAGTGAGAGCTGGATGTGGTTGGTCTGCCTATTTATGCCCCACACACAATGCAATCTCCTAGTCCCTACAATCCTACAGTTTATTGGACACAGGAATTCGGCCCTGTACTGTAACCAAAGGTCATAGGTTGATTCATACAGGTGGGCTGTGCTGATTTCCAACAGCTCAGGTGGGTGGGGAACTGGGTTTCCCGCCGCATACCTGAGTATGTGCAAATCATAGAAATGGACATAAACTTCTTATGTCCATAACTATTCGCACGAGCGATTAATACGCTCCAAACCAACACCGGAATATTGCTAATTAAATACTCTTCCGATGGGTACCAAACACTGCTGTATGACTCCTGTTAGACCCTTCGTGCAATACAAAGAGGGATTCCTCCGCTCAGGGACATCCTATCTAAACCAAACTTACAGAAACTATTGAGGGGAACATGATCTATAAACGACATTAATTGTGAACTTTTGTAACGAATGAGTCGCACGCTACGATCACATAAACTCTACCGTAAATGCGCATACTGCGCGTGCGAGTGCACGCTATTGCGGGTATGCGCTTCCACGGGAGAGCGTACGCATGCGCAGCACGGACCAGTGTGCGGTGCAAATATGGCAGTGTGCATTAAGACATTTTTCTGACTTCGACAGTCCACCCTTTGGCAGTCAATAATAACTGCCACAAAACATTTAAGGAGAAAAATGTAAGTCAGGGGTTAATTGATTTCCATGGTTGGGTAGGGGAGGAGAGAGGAGAAGGTGTGAAGAGGGTATGACCTAGTGAGAAAGTAGAAGCATGTGTGTATGAGTCCATGTTTGGGGGGGTCATGTATCATCGTGCCGTACGTGTGGTAAATCAAGCTTCGAGGTATTGCGAAGTATACATTTGAATTCCTTCTTATCCCGTACTAAGGGTCTGTGGATGGGCTGTCAAACTCTACCGAGCTCATTTCGGCTGTGGTTGCAACAAAATGGGGATGCACATTTTAGTTGATGATACATGAATGGGGGAGGTATGTGGTTGCTGATATCTGTGCCTGTATTCCCTATCGACTATGTGTGTCATTACCTGAGGGTTGTAGAGATGAAGATAAAGAACACTTATGGAAAATGCAATGATATTCTATGTCAGGGAAATGTACATTCGTCGATTGAGGTCTTGATTGGTGTCATTTGCTTGGAGTCTTCTTCTTTGTGCTTTTGCTCATAAATCGTGAGTAAAGCAATCAACGTCCATGGATTTACAAAAAAATGTTGGGCTAGCGTGATTTTAAAGTTCCTAGGGAAACTGGGGTACCCATGGCATTGTCCATCAAAATCTTGTATATCAGGTCGTCTGCTCTTCCTCTTTCCATCTTTCCGTTGTCGGCCCCTTGGCTCATCAAATCCTTCGTCTACGTGGGTCTTTGTACCTCGGAGGAAAACATAGAAATGGGTGAAAGACGGACCGTATACTCATTACATCATTACGTCATGGTTTCTAGCATTGGGTCATAAATCAAATCCAGGTTAATTACAGTTTCCTCACTCCTCAAGCTCATCACTTTCGTACTTTGTTTACACTTCGTCAAAGCCTGCCCGCATCTAAATATCAATCCAATCGATATAACGACACCCAAGATACACAGTAGAAACTTTCCAACATCCATTATGACTCCTTGAGCCCACTCTCCCAAACCGGAGAACCAATTTCGCGGGTTCAACCATGACACCCAACCAGTCAGCTCATTACCTACAGCAACAAGGGTGAGATTGTGTTTTCGACGAAATTCCCATTTTAATTGCAGAATATCATCCATCTTTTGGTCTATGACCTCTACCGGATCCTCGGTACTATTTGTGATGTACGTGCAACACTTTATGCCGTACTGTGTTGCCAATGTAACACAATATCCGCCTGTTACTGCTGTAAGGTAATTAAGAACCATCCTATGCTGAACTAGTTCTGTTTTGTAAGCTTGAAGTTCTCTTCCAGTGTATCTAAACGTGTCATCATACATTTCAGTGATATTATCTAACAAATTGGCGAGTGCGGAAATGTATCTATAATTCATCACTCCTCGAGCGGTACGAGTGAAATCTAACACTACCAGAACCTGAATCCCGGTGGATTCATGGATAAGATCAGAGGCCGGATGCTCTAACCTTTCTGACAGGTGTCTTTTAACTCGGTGTTCGTAGTGAGTGTGAGTATAAGGAGCTTGGGCACCACGGTGTATGTCTTTCATTTTGTCATGTGTTACAGTCATCACTTCAGGCAATACTTTTCCAATATAACACAATCCTTCAGAGTTTGGGGCAAGCCACTTGTACGCCTTTCTCCCGCATATGAAATATGCATCATCGGGGAGAACATAAGGGACGGAGAAGGACATGACCATGTTACAAACCTTCCAGGTGAAATCTCCTGACCCTAATTCTTCCATCTGTCTAATGCACGTATCAGTTTGTACGATATGTGCACAGTATCCTGGTGATACCTCTCCAACTTTAGTAATCCTATTTCCTAAGGTATATCGATACCGGAATGATTTTCCTCTACTGGCTATGTGGCGTACGAGTTCTGTATCTGTAGGCATTCTATCTGCTCTGTGTGAAAAGGTCATGGTAAGGTTGCTCCATGACACTTCCCAATTTCCCGGTTTTCTAGGATTGGAGATGTTAAAACATATGAGGGACCTATCCACATGGTATTGGTGGAGCTTCAAACTAGGAGGGCTGGAGATGTTAAACCTCCGGTCCACCGGTCTCCCACCACTTAGCTCAAGTACCTCCCCTAACGTTAAAGGAAATGGTACTAGCCCTGATTTGCTGTGACCCTGAGGTACTTGAGAGCATACCCAACAATCTGTTTGGTTCAACACGTTACCCACTATAGAGTGATAGTCACTCAATGGATGCCGGTCCATATGGATATTAAAACTGGATTGGCATTCCTTTGTTACAGGGCCTACAGATACAACTTTCTTTTTGAACTAACATTCCTTCACAGTTGTTTACAGATAACATGGTTGTTAGATCGTGCCCGGTACTCGCCTTTGCTTGGTGATTGGGTTGCTATTGGAAATTTACACCTCCGTCTCAGTCATCAGGACCTTTCTGGATCCTTTCTCGACCTCACTGGTACTCTCACCGAAACAGACTGCTCTGGTCAACATCATGGTTAACGGGAAAAATCCATATCACAGTCTCTTGGGGCAAGTCCATCTTACAGGAGGAGAAAAGAAGAAATTTGTAAATGGGGTATAAGAAAATCAGTTTGAGGGGGAGAGAACTCGTTACGATAATAAGTTCTCTCGTCTTGTTGTTCTTCTTGTTCTGCTGTCCTCTCAAAGGTGTTGTCTCTCAGTCTTCAAAAACGATCATTCTGGTGATGCAATATTCCTTCCTAACCGGCGATCTTTCTGTAAGGAGAAAAAAAAATCTGGCATTACCATTGGTCCAACTGAGGGGTGACATACCATCTTTAAACCATGGAAACATGAGTGAGAAGAGAGAGAAAATAAAAAAACAAAAGAGATAGAGAACAATTCATGTGCATATATACATTACATAACTCGACAATAACCATCAATAAGAAAAGAGAAACAAAGCATTTTTAAACATTGTCAACATTAAGAAAACATTGTTAGCATTAGAAAAACATTGTCAGACTTATTAGGCTGTCGTATCTACGTGTCTAATGGTTTCCTTGAGCAGTCCCTCCCCACCAGCACTTGCATTATTCCACTGTCTGTATCTGGCCAGAATACATAGTGGCGGATAGGTCATGCTGGGGTTTGGTAGACTTCTGCAAGGACCAGGCGAATATGCAATGTTTGAATTCTTACCAATAATCATCAGAGATGGGGATAGAGAGTGAGAAAAGGGAAAAACATTTTTCACAAATACATTTACAACTTTTCACCCGGTCATTCCTGTGTCTTCAGGGAATGACCTCCCACTTCATTAACCGTTACCTCAGGCTTGCCTCCATTCCTAACAATCACCTTTCCTGCCTATGTGATTCTTGATTATAATTTGGTGTGTCATATTCATGCTCATTTTCATGTCTAGGGGGTCTAACTTTATGTGGGTTATTACAGTTACTGGCATAATGCCCTTCTCTTCTACAATGATAACAAATCCTGGGCTTCCTCCAAGTGTCAGTGAAATGGGGTCTTGGCTGATTTGATGCCTCCTCAAACGCTCGGATGCTCATCATCATCAATCGTTTCCCCTGTGCTTCCCTGGTTCCTTGGTTTTTATGATTATGGTGTTGTCTTTCTCGTGATCTACAATCTCTTGCAATGTGTCCCTTTCTATGACAATGGTAACAGACTACCATATCTGGATTTCTCGCAGGGGTGTGGGGCTTTTGTTGGGGTGGTCTTGTGGTTTGGGCCTGTATTTTTGCTGCCATTAACTTATCTCTTTGTGACCCTCTGTATCTGGTGATATTCTGATCCTGATTGATGACGGCCTCTCTTAGTGCAGTCACCGAGATATCTCTCCAGTTTGGGTTGGTGGTCTGTACCCTTGTTTTTAATTCATCTTTTAAACCATTCATTAATACCTTAACCGCTATTCTTCTATGTTGTGCATTTGTCTTGATGTCCGTGATCCCAGTGTTTCCAGCCATTATTTGCAGTGCTCGATTGAAATAATTAGAAACATTTTCCCTTTCGTTTTGTCTTATGGAGAAAATTTCATTCCACTTGACAGCAGCTGGGAAATATATTCCTAACTGTCGGTTAATCTGCCTAATACATTCCTGATTGTGTTCCTCCGTACTAGGTACCTCTGTGTTTAATTTACAATCAGCAATGAACTTTTCAGGGTCAACCCTGGAGGGCAAACATGCCCTCAGCACTGTCCGCCACTCTTTGTTGGTGGGTTCTGTGGCGTTTCCTAGTTCTTTTATAAACCTTTGACATTTGGCTAGATTTTTCCTAGGATCAGGAAATTCAGACACAATTGATCTCAATTCGGTCCGGGACAAGAGACAGCGCATTGCACTGTCCTTGACGGGAATGGTTCCCTGATCATCAGTCTTCCCATTGGGGACTGTGATCACCCTGACAGGACTAAACTCAATTACATCACCTTGTTTTGGTCTTGCAATATGGGGTACATTTGTTTGTGCGTGATATAAAACATTGTACGTACCTGTGGACACGACCTCACCTGACCCTCCGTTAGGGGGTTTGATTATTGCCTTTACCAATTTGGTCGTGTCCACCTGGATGTCTTGTAGGATGGCTTCTGGAAGAGGTGCCGACATCGTTCTGGGCTCACTTTCTTGTTGGTAATCCTGAGGGAAGTTTAACATGGGGTGCGACTTGCACAGGTTAACATTTGTAATTTTTACACTTTCATTTTCATAAACATTATTACATTTAACACTTTCATTCTTAATACAGTTACTAAGTGCATTTTTATTGTTCCACCCTTGTGCTTTTCTCTCCGCAATCAACTCCTCTCCCGATGCCATGTCTCTCCTCTCAAGATAAGAGTCAGAAAAGTCAATAGACTCTCTTTGTAATTCACTTTCCTGTTGCCATAACTGTAAATATTCATAATGTTTATTTTGTCTCTTCGTTAGTTCAACGAGACTTATCCTCCTCCTTAAATTTTGTAACACCTCTGGACTGAAGCTACCTATTCTTGGGAACTTGTCCCTGTCTTGTACAGTCATTCTCTCCCATTCATCACAAAAAACTTCTGTGTGACTACCGTATTTTTCACACATAAATTATCTTGCCGACCCAACTGGTCGGTCCTCCGAATCAACCTGAACCTGGGTTGATCGCCCCCTACCGGAACAAATGGCCCCCATAATCTGTAGGCGTTGCTTATTCCTCCTTGGATCTTTTATCTCAAGGTTTTCAGCGAACCCTTACAAACAAACCAAGATGTCCTTGGGCAGGCCGGCGGTGGTGGTTTATCAAGTACCCCACTTACTTCTCGCCCACGTTGGCCTGTGCCGCAATCACTGTAACCAGAGCTGTGGTACCCAACCCAGGGCCCCTGTAAACCTTTAGTTTACTGGAACATATGAGGGTTACCCGCAGGACACTTACTCTTTCCAGTAAAGTTGGGGTTGTTAGATAGTTCCTGAGTGACCAGCGAACTTCCCTTCCAAAAATAAAAAATTACACAAATCACGTCAGAATGTACAAGTAGCGTTTGTGACCACTTTTCTCTAATGGTATGAGGTCAGATTACTAACTACTGCACACAATAACGTGCGGTCCAATCGTTCAGTATACGAGCACTACTTGTCATGTACTGAAAGATCAATGGAATCGATGTTTTCGGCTGCGATTCCTTCAACCAGAGCTTGTATGGCCTATATGGGTTCTGCACCAACACCCCAGGCGTTGTGCCACTGGACTTTTATAGCGGACCTTTTACCTTACGACCTCCTGGTCTTGTTCCTTATGACCTCCTGGTCTTGTTACCTTATGGTCCGCTATACTCTAATGCTCAAATATTATTTAACCAGAGATGCCTCCCTGGCCACCGTATATGTCACTTACACGTATGTTCCTTAACGAGTACCCGACTTTCCTTTTGGTTCCACCTTTAAAATTGTATAAACTTTTGTATACAAAACACACTCACTCAACACATGTACACTTTTGTTTCTATATCTATTTCTGCGCAGAAATTGTCTTCAGGCCAAGTGTGTTACCAATTAGGAGCAGGATCTGTTAAACTAAATTTCAGATTTTCCAAAAATAGATTTGCGTTATTTACCGCTTCGCGTTATTTATCGCTGTGCGTTAATTATCGCTTTGCGCTAAAATCCAACTTTATCACAACTTGAGCTACGTGGGCGTAACCAGACGCTACGTTGCGTAATGTACGCTGCGTGCGTCTGCCTTTTGGATTGCGTACGCTAGTCTTTGTTAGCGACACGTGTACGCAATGCAAAGGATCCACCGTAACACAATATATATTTTATCAATGTAGATGATCCCTGATCATCTACCGCAATCCACACTGCACACTGGCTGCCTCGTCTCTCGGACAAGCCGTGTGTTGTTCTATACTTTAACTATTACCTCTATTATTAAATAACAGCAAATCTCCTTTTAGCCCTTTCTATCAACTATAAAAATGTGGCAAACAGGAATAGTGATATACGAAAAATGAAATACACAAGTGAAAAGAAATGCAGGTATATATGCGTGCGTATGCAAGACAAAAGAAAAAAATAAACAGTTTTAAAAAGACACAAGCGTTTTGTTCTTACTTCCGGTTACCGGGTTCCTTCAGCACTCTTTACCTAAGCGAAGCAGACGCTTATCCCGTCAGCAACTGCGAGACAACCTCCCACCCTTTTGCTGGGGGATAAAGTCTGCTGATCTACCTAGTGCAGATGTGAAAAGGACCGGGCGAGCCCGCAATTGACAATGCTAAATTCCTTTGTCGTATAAATAACCCTTATGAAGCTAAGAACACTGTACGCTGCTTACTTAAGAAATACCGTAATGATACGCTATTTGCGTAACGATCGCTCAGCCGTAGGCGAGACGCTCAAGCGTCACGTTCGCTCACGGCCCAGTGATCACAGGACACGTTATTGGTTATGTCTAGGGGAAAGATTCGCTGTAACGTAGCATACGCTAGAGACCACGAGGAGGTCACTAGCGGTGCAGACGCTCACAACACTATACCTTGATATTAAACCTTATACCGATGAAACACACAGAATACCTTAATGTGAGTACAGGGTGTAAATGCAACCTTGTGTAACCTGACTATCTACAAAGCTGTTTGAGCGTCACCGACGCTCAAGTGAACACTTAACACTATAGTAAATACACTGATACTGGTTTAGGGTTCCAAAGCCTATAATCTGTATTATATCTAGTATACTTGTAAAAGAGTAACACAGTACAAATGATACACTACAATATAACAAAGACTTCCTAACCAAACACCTAACTAAGGGATAAACTACAATGCTATCCTGGTCTAACACAATACAATACAATAATACTACGAAGTATTTAAGAGAAAAAGAGGAGAGGAGAGATAGAGAGAGAAAGAGAGATATTGGCTCACAGAAAGACAATGATTACGGAGAGAACTTACGCACAAAGGGTATGATCGCCAGCGCCTCGATATCCAGCTCCCGATTATCAGCAGATAACCGTTGATGAGAGAGTGAGAGCTGGATGTGGTTGGTCTGCCTATTTATGCCCCACACACAATGCAATCTCCTAGTCCCTACAATCCTACAGTTTATTGGACACAGGAATTCGGCCCTGTACTGTAACCAAAGGTCATAGGTTGATTCATACAGGTGGGCTGTGCTGATTTCCAACAGCTCAGGTGGGTGGGGAACTGGGTTTCCCGCCGCATACCTGAGTATGTGCAAATCATAGAAATGGACATAAACTTCTTATGTCCATAACTATTCGCACGAGCGATTAATACGCTCCAAACCAACACCGGAATATTGCTAATTAAATACTCTTCCGATGGGTACCAAACACTGCTGTATGACTCCTGTTAGACCCTTCGTGCAATACAAAGAGGGATTCCTCCGCTCAGGGACATCCTATCTAAACCAAACTTACAGAAACTATTGAGGGGAACATGATCTATAAACGACATTAATTGTGAACTTTTGTAACGAATGAGTCGCACGCTACGATCACATAAACTCTACCGTAAATGCGCATACTGCGCGTGCGAGTGCACGCTATTGCGGGTATGCGCTTCCACGGGAGAGCGTACGCATGCGCAGCACGGACCAGTGTGCGGTGCAAATATGGCAGTGTGCATTAAGACATTTTTCTGACTTCGACAGTCTCCATGGAGGAATTGATTATAATTCATTTTGATGAACATCATCTTCTCCTCATTTTGTGGAAGTAACCTCGTACGCCGATCGCTGACAAGGTGACTGGCTGCACTAAACACTCTTTCGGAGTACACACTGGAGGGGGGGGCAACTTAGGTAAAATAAAGCCAGTTTGTGCAAGGGCCTCCAAATTGCCTCTTTTTCCTGCAAGTATACGTACGGACTGTCTGACGTGCCTACTTGGATGCTGTCACTCATATAATCCTCCACCATTCTTTTAATGGTGACAGAATCATATGCAGTGACAGTAGACGACATGTCAGTAATCGTTGGCAGGTCCTTCAGTCCGGACCAGATGTCAGCACTCGCTCCAGACTGCCCTGCATCACGGCCAGCGGGTGGGCTCGGAATTCTTAGCCTTTTCCTCACAGCCCCAGTTGCGGGAGAATGTGAAGGAGGAGCTGTTCACGGGTCACGTTCTGCTTGAGTTGACAAGTGTCTCACCAGCAGGTCTTTGAACCTCTGCAGACTTGTGTCTGCCGGAAAGAGAGATACAATGTAGGCTTTAAACCTAGGATCGAGCACGGTGGCTAAAATGTAGTGCTCTGATTTCAACAGATTGACCACCCGTGAATCCTGGGTAAGCGAATTAATGGTTCCATCCACAAGTCCCACATGCCTAGCGGAATCGCTCCGTTTCAGCTCATCCTTCAATCTCTCCCGCTTTTTCTGCATAAGCCTGATGAGGGGAATGATCTGACTCAGGCTGGCAGTGTCTGAACTGACTTCACGTGTGGCAAGTTCAAAGGGTTGCAGAACCTTGCACAACGTTGAAATCATTCTCCACTGCGCTTGAGTCAGGTGCATTCCCCCTCCTTTGCCTATATCATAGGCAGATGTATAGCCTTGAATGGCCTTTTGCTGCTCCTCCATCCTCTGAAGCATATAGAGGTTTAAATTCTACCTCGTTACCACCTCTTGCTTCAGATGATGGCGGGGCAGGTTCAGGAGTGTTTGCTGGTGCTCCACGCGGTGGCTGAATGCCGAAAGTGGCCCGCAATTCTTCGGGCCACCGTCAGCATATCTTGCACGCCCCTGTCATTTTTCAAAAAATTCTGCACCATCAAATTAATTGTATGTGCAAAACATGGGACATGCTGGAATTTGCCCAGATGTAACACACGCACAATATTGGTGGCGTTGTCCGAGGTCACAAATCTCCAGGAGAGTCCAATTGGGGTAAGCCAATCTGCGATGATGTTCCTCAGTTTCCGTAAGAGGTTGTCAGCTGTGTGCCTCTTATGGAAATCGGTGATACAAAGCGTAGCCTGCCTAGGAACGAGTTGGCATTTGCAAGATGCTGCTACTGGTGCCGCTGCTGCTGCTGTTGTTGCTGCGGGAGGCAATACATCTACCCAGTGCGCTGTCACAATCATATAGTCCTGAGTCTGCCCTGCTTCACTTGTACACATGTCCGTGGTTAAGTGGACATTGGGTACAACTGCATTTTTTAGGACACTGGTGAGTCTTTTTCTGACTTCTGTGTACATTCTCGGTATTGCCTGCCTAGAGAAGTGGAATCTAGATGGGATTTGGTACCGGGGACACACTACCTCAAGAAATTCTCTAAGTCCCTGTGAATTAACGGTGGATACCGGACACTTGTCTAACACCAACACAGCTGCCAAGGCCTGAGTTATCCGCTTTGCAGCAGGATGACTGCTGTGATATTTCATCTTCCTCGCAAAGGACTGTTGAACAGTCAATTGCTTATTGGAAGTAGTACAAGTGGTCTTCCGACTTCCCCTCTGGGATGATGATCAACCCCCAGCAGCAACAACAGCAGCGCCAGCAGCAGTAGGCGTTACACTCAAGGATGCATCGGAGGAATCCCAGGCAGGAGAGGACTCATCAGACTTGCCAGTGGCATGGCCTGCAGGTCTACTGGCTTTCCTGTCTAAGGAGGAAATTGACACTGGATTGGTGGTGTGGTTTGCAGGAGCTTGGGTACAAGAGGAAGGGATTTAGTTGTCAGTGGACTGATTCCGCTGTCACCCACAGTTTTTGAACTTGTCAATGACCTCTGATGAATACGCTCCAGGTGACATATAAGGGAGGATGTTCCTAGGTGGTTAACGTCCTTACCCCTACTTATTACAGCTTGACAAAGGCAACACACGGCTTGACACCCATTGTCCGCATTTCTGTTAAAATAATTCCACACCGAAGAGGTGATTTTTTTTTTGTAATTTGACCAGGCATGTCAATGGCCATATTCATCCCACGGACAACAGGTGTCTCCCCGGGTGCATGACTTAAACAAACCACCTCACCATCAGAATCCTCCTTGTCAATTTCCTCCCCAGTGCCAGCAACACCCATATCCTCATCCCGGTGTACTTCAACAGTGACATCTTCAATTTGACTATCAGGAACTGGACTGCGGGTGCTTCTTCCAGCACTTCCAGAGGGCGTGCAAATGGTGGAAGGAGCCACCTCTTCCCATCCAGTGTTGGGAAGGTCAGGCATCACAATCGACACAATTGGACTCTCCTTGGGGATTTGTGATTTAGAAGAACGCACAGTTCTTTGCTGTGCTTTTGCCATCTTAACTCTTTTCAGTATTCTAGCGGGAGGATGAGTGCTTCCATCCTCATGTGAAGCTGAACCACTAGCCATGAACATAGGCCAGGACCTCAGCCATTCCTTGCCACTCCGTGTCGTAAATGGCATATTGGCAAGTTTACGCTTCTCCTCAGACGCTTTTAATTTAGATTTCTGGGTCATTTTACTGAACTTTTGTTTTTTGGATTTTACATGCTCTCTACTATGACATTGGGCATCTGCCTTGGCAGACGACGTGGATGGCATTGAATCGTCTCTGCCATGATTAGTGACAGCAGCTTCAGCACTAGGTGGAAGTGGATCTTGATCTTTCCATATTTCCCCCTCCACATTTCTGTTCTCCGTTTTTTAATGTGTGGAATTATATGCCAGTAATATTATTATTTCAATAGCAATTGCCTACTGTACTGTACAACTATATACTGTTGGTCACCAAAATGCTGCACTGTACTACTATATATACTGCTCACAAAAATGCAGCACAGATATGGAATGGATACTTGCAGTGACACAGAGCTGCAAGATACAGCAATGGCCTACTGTACTATACAACTATATACTGTTGGTCACCAAAATGCTGCACTGTACTACTATATATACTGCTCACAAAAATGCAGCACAGATATGGAATGGATACTTGCAGTGACACAGAGCTGCAAGATACAGCAATAGCCTACTGTACTGTACAACTATATACTGTTGGTCACCAAAATGCAGCACACTGAGCACAGATATTTGCAGCACACTGAGCACAGATATGGAGCT
Organism: Pseudophryne corroboree; assembly: GCF_028390025.1. Taxonomy (NCBI): domain Eukaryota; kingdom Metazoa; phylum Chordata; class Amphibia; order Anura; family Myobatrachidae; genus Pseudophryne; species Pseudophryne corroboree. Next base: position 405,365,018 of record NC_086451.1, read on the forward strand.
TTTCAGGCAGAGAACGTAGATATTTGCAGCACACCGAGCACAGATATTTGCAGCACACTGAGCACAGATATTTGCAGCACACTGAGCACAGATATGGAGCTTTTCAGCCAGAGAACATAGCCACGTCCTCTCCGTTCAATCTCCAATGCACGAGTGAAAATGGCGGCGATGCGCGGCTCCTTATATAGAATATGAACCTCCTGAGAATCCGACAGCGGGATGATGACGTTCGGCCGCGTTCGGGTTAACCGAGCAAGGCGGGAAGATCTGAGGCTGCCTCGGAACCGTGTGAAATAGGTGAAGTTCCGGGGGGGTTCGGATCTCGACGAACCGAACCCGCTCATCTCTAATACACATTGCATCATATAGAACCTCCCATACACACTACACCAGGTATACACTTTGCACCAGGCAGAGCACATTATACACATTGCACCAGGTAAAGCACATTATACACTTTTTCCGCCAGGCAGAGCACATTATACACATTGCACCAGGTAAAGCACATTATACATATTGCACCAGGTAGAGCACGTTACACACATTGCACCAGGTAAAGCACATTATACACATTGCACCAGGTAGAGCACGTTACACACATTGCACCAGGTAAAGCACATTATACACATTGCACCAGGTAGTGCACGTTATACACGTTGCAGCTGGAAAAGCACATTATACATATTGCACCAGGTAGAGCACGTTACACACATTGCACCAGGCAGAGCACGTTATACACATTGCACCAGGCAGAGCACATTATACACATTGCACCAGGCAGAGCACGTTATACACATTGCACCAGGCAGAGCACATTATACACATTGCACCAGGCTGAGCACCTTATACACATTGAACCAGGCAGAGCAGGTTATACACATTGCTTCCTGTCAATCAGTCTGAGTTCACCTAGCAATCAAAAAAGACGCAGGATTTTTTTGCAGTGTGGCCTCTCACATGAGTATTACGATCTGTACGCATGCACAGTCATTCGATAATCGGCTGCTGTGCGATCAGGTCTGAATCAGCTTTTATTTTCCATAGATGTGAGTGCGGAACTCTGGATATATATATATATATATATACAGAGAGAAAGAGAGAGAGCGCTACAGAAGTGCCATTCACTGTTGCCGTGATGCGTTTGCATGTATCGTGGCAATGATTACACATGCCCGTGTGAGACTATTCGCACCTGCGATCGCACAATGCCTTTACTATGGATCGCGGGTGCAAATAGTTGTACATGCCCGTGACAGAGGATACGTGTGTGTGTGTGTGTGTGTGTGTGTGTGTATGTATATATATATATATATATATATATATATAAAGGGGGTATTCAATTAGTGCCGTTTTGTCGATGGCACTTGGGTGCAGCTGTCAAGGGTTTATATATATATAATATTAGAGATGTGCACAGGAAATTTTTCGGGTTTTGTGTTTTGGTTTTGGATTGGGTTCCGCGGCCGTGTTGTGGATACGGACGCGTTTTGGCAAAACCTCCCTTAAAAATTTTTGTGGGATTCGGGTGTGTTTTGGATTCGGGTGTTTTTTTTTTCAAAAACCCCTCAAAAACAGCTTAAATCATAGAATTTGGGGGTAATTTTGAATCTATAGTATTATTAACCTCAATAACCAGAATTTCCACTCATTTCCAGTCTATTCTGAACACCTCACAATATTATTTTTAGTCCTAAAATTTGCACCGAGGTCGCTGGATGACTAAGCTAAGGGATCCAAGGGGGCGGCACAAACACCTGGCCCACCTAGGAGTGGCACTGCAGTGTCAGACAGGATGGCACTTATAAAAATTGGCCCCAAACATCACATGATGCAAAGATAAATAAAGATATATATATATATATATATATATATATTTATGATATATTATATGATGCAGCATGCCACTACTGACCGCTGGCTCCCGCTCTTTCTCCTAGCTGCAGCCACGACTCCTCTGTGCACTGCAGTCAGTGTGCTGGTTGTGGGACAGGGCTGGGAGGCGGAACACGTCTAGTGATGGGGCTGGAGTGGAGGCGGAGCCATCATTGATTGACAGCTCGGAACACAGAACAAAGAGCTATGGGGAGGAGGAGGGGCTACTGCACAAACGCAGAAGCTCAGACAGTGGCCATTTTCAGAGTGCTTCACTGAGCTTCTGCGCATGTGCAGAAGCTTTCAGTGAACGGTGCAGCGAACGCTGCTGGCGGCCTGCATGGGGGAGGCGGGCAGCCAATGAAGAGACGCCAGACCAGCCAAACGGAATCTGATCCTACGGGCTGGATACGGGCAGGATGGAGAGATAATCTCCTGTATTCGCGGGTCCGTGGGGTAGGGAAGGGGTTAAAATTACGCACATCTCCTGCAGAGACTCCTCTACGGGCTTCTCTTGGAGAGGAGAAATTGAAGGTAGGCAAGCATGAGCAAAACTTATATACTGTACTCAGGATCAGGCATCCAGAAATCTTGGCAAAGCAGGTTATTGGGGATACAGTGAACTGTGGAAATGCAGAGACGGAGGGCGGGATGTACTAAAAGGAAAATGCGGCCAAAGATTTTGCTGCGTTTCCCATATGTACCAAGCTCCGGGATACAATACATTAGAGATGCTTGGACCCGGCGGGCAACACCATCTGTATGTGGCCAGGGCCGGCAACAGAAATCTTATGGCCTGGTACAGTGATATCTCTGCCCCCCCCCCCTCTAAATATTTATGGTATGCGATCAGCATACTGCTCATTGGGATCCCGGCTGTCACAATACAGATGCCGGGATCCCAACTGGGGGGGTCATTCTGACCCTGATCACACGCTGCCGTTTTTCGCAGAGCATTGTTCAGGTCACTACTGGGCATGCGTATGCATCGCAATGCGCAGGCGCATCAAATGGGTAGTTGCTCGGTCATTCCTGGAAATAATTATGTATCAGGTGCTGGAAAGGGGTAGGGGTCACAAACAAACAGACAGAGGGGGGGGGGGGGGTTTGCAAATCCCACCCCTACATTTCCCTTCAGCACACTGAAGAATTACCTGTAACCATACCTGAACCTATCTGGTAATAGAAATTCAGAGAATTAGTTTACACATGTTTGCAAACACATGTTTAAGCTGCTGAGCAACTTTCAAGGCTTCTCTGATGTCAGCAGTCCTAACACTACATGATAGCAGTGCCCACATAGGGCCATGTAATTTGTCACAGTAGGCCTCATGATAAATGCTATTACTAAAACACATTTGCAACCCTCCCCCTCTCTGTCTGTTTGTGACCCCTCCCCCTTTCCAGCACCTGATACATAATTATTTCCCGGAATGACCGAGCAACTATCAATGTTTGCCTGCTTGTGTGCTAGAGGCATTGAATGGGAGCAGTATTTGGAAGGCATGCTGTTCCTTGTAGTGTCAATGGGAGATCCTGGGGGTGGCTCCTGGGTAAGTTAGCTCTCTGTCTGGATGTGTTTTAGTAATAGTCTTTATCATGAGGCCTACTGTGACAAATTACATGGCCCTATGTGGACACGGCTATCATGTTGTGTTAGGACTGCTGACATCAGAGAAGCCTTGAAAGTGGCTCAGCAGCTTAAACATGTGTTTGCAAATATGTGTAAACTAATTCTCTGAATTTCTATTACCAGATAGGTTCAGGTATGGTTACAGGTAATTTTTCAGTGTGCTGAAGGGAAATGTAGGGGTGGGATTTGCAACCCCCCCTCTCTGTTTGTTTGTTTGTGACCCCTCCCCCTTTCCGGCACCTGATACATAATTATTTCCAGGAATGACAGAGCAACTACCAATGTTTGTCTGCTTGTGTGCGAGAGGCATTGAATGGAAGCAGTATTTGGAAGGCATGCTGTTCCTTGTAGTGCCAATGGGAGATCCAGGGGGTGGCTCCTGGGTAAGTTAGCTCTCTGTCTGGATGTGTTTTAGTAATAGCCTTTATCATGAGGCCTACTGTGACAAATTACATGGCCCTATGTGGGCACTGCTATCATGTAGTGTTAGGACTGCTGACATCAGAGAAGCCTTGAAAGTGGATCAGCAGCTTAAACATGTGCTTGCAAACATGTGTAAACCAACTCTCTGAATTTCTATTACCAGATAGGTTCAGGTATGGTTACAGGTAATTTTTCAGTGTGCTGAAGGGAAATGTAGGGGTGGGATTTGCAACCCCCCCCCCCCCTCTCTGTCTGTGCGTCATATGGGTACAAAGCAGATCATTGCTGGGTGATGGATTTAACGAAGAATCCATTTGCACAGCTGATCGCAAGGAGATTGACAGGAAGAAGGCGTTTATGGGTGTCAACAGACCATTTTCTTGGAGTGTTTGGAGAAATGCAGGCGTGTCCAAGCGTTTGCAGGGCGGGTGTCTGACGTCAATTCCGGGACCGGAAAGGCTGAAGTGATTGCAGCTGAGTAAGTTCTGGGCAACTCAGAAACTGCACAAACTATTTTTGTACCGCTCAGCTGCACATGCGATCACACCCATGCACAGCAAATATACACTCCCCAGTGGATGGCGACTATGCGTTTGCATGGCTGCAAAAAGTAGCTAGTGCCCCGGGTTACCATACCGCTGCCAGTATACTGGCGAAGTAGGTGATTCCCATTTATGGGTGTCCACGACACCCATAGAGGTAAAATAGAACCTGTGGCCCGCAAAGGGCTCCTTTGCCCTTGCCCCCCTGCTGGCATTCCAACGCTCGGCACTCCAATGATTAAAACACCAGATGAGACGTAAATACAACGTTTTAATGCCCTCTTTAATGCGGCATTTTCGTCAGGATATAAATACAAATCAAGAAACATACCTTATATAAGGAACACCACCATGTATACATAAGTAGCATATGACCTGGTCCAGTGCCGCACCAAATACATACATGTACACACATATATATAACATATATAAATGCATACATTTATATACACACACACACATACATTTTATAAATGTATATGTACATATATATATATATATATATATATATATACACACACAGGTTAAGTATCCCTTATCCAAAATGAATAATTGCATACCATAATGAGATATCATGGTGATGGGACCTAAATATAAGCACAGAATGCATTTATGTTACATATACACCTTATACACACAGCCTGAAGGTTATTTTAGACTATATTTTTTATAACTTTGTGCATTAAACAAAGTGTGTCTACATTCACACAATTAATTTATGTTTCATATACTCCTTATACACACAGCCTAAATGTCATTTAATACAATATTATTAATAACTTTGTGTATTAAACAAAGTTTGTGTACATTGAGCCATCAGAAAACAAAGGTTTCACTATCTCACTCTCACTCAAAAAAGTCCGTCTTTAGGAATATTCCATATTTCGGAATATTTGGATATGGGATACTCAACCTGTATATATATATATATATATATATATATATATATATATATATACTTGCATATATACACACACTGTTTTTTTTTAATAAAACCATTGCAGGCTGTCAAGACGGGACTTACCACAGCCTGTCAGCCTGTGCCTGTCTGTAGGGACTGCTGTGGAGCTGCACCGAGTCTGTGTCCTGTAGGAAGCTGGGCATACCTCGGAACAGCTCCTTGGCGGTGTTGCTGGATGTAGTGTGGCCGCGGCGATAGTCCTATGACATCGTGACACCAGCACAACAGGGACCGGACCAAGTGGGTGGTTGGCCCAGCAAGCCATTACTTTAGTTTTAAAGGCAATTGCCGGGCGGGCGGAGGGGGTACATTAGAAAATATTAGCAGGTGCTGCTGCAGCTGTGTCCCTGATCTTCGGGCCCCTCTGACCCACGGGGCCCGGGACCTTTGATCCCTTTGACCCACCCACACCCCCATGTCATTGAGCCTGTATGTGGCATTACCAAATAGAAAACTATGGACTCTGGGAGTCCTTCTATCGCAAAGGATAGCTCTTATTGGGAGAGCTGCCCTTTGCACATTTCTATTTATATACCGCCACTATTAATGCCAGTATGTACCCAAAGACAGGCAGGATGTAGCGCATTGTGGATGCGATGCTTAGTACATCCCGCCCTGCAAGAGAAATCAGTATGCCTATTGTCAAATAGGAGGAAGCGGTGATAACCCCATTGCCCGCCAGCGCTGCCATGCTGCTCCCCCCTCCTCTCTCTTCCCTAGTTCTCCGCTCAGGGGGGCAGAGATTCATGGAGCTACTATATGCGGTGGTGTTGTGACTTCACGATGCAACCGCGTCATTCGGAGAAACTCCACCCCTCCCCCCAAGCTGAGTAACAGGGAAGAGAAAGGAGGGGAAGCAGGGAGCCACAAAAGTGCCACGGCGGGCGCCCCGTGCGATCACACGCTAGAAATGGATGCTACTGTATATTGTTTTGCTTTGCTTACTTGTTTATGTACTCTGTAATTGGGCACTGCAGATCCCTTGTGACACCACATAAATAAAGGATAATAATAATAATAATAATAAGAAGAAATAATTGCACCCACATAACACACCACCAGCAACAGCCCTGAGTCAGGAGGTGTTATATCCTATAGATGTAGATTACTCACCATAGCCATCAAAGTAATAATTGAAGGAATGCACATCTCCCCGAGCTAAGAAGTCATCACCTCTGTCTACATAGACTTCTTTCACAGATCTGTATCCAGTGACCACAATAACTGGTCGGGACCCCAGGTAAATGGTAAACACCTCTCCGTATTTCTCACTTAACTGAAATGAAAATAGTGAATATTGTCAATTCAATACAGGTTCTCACAATGAATACATTACATTTGTATTATTTAAAGGGACATTTTACTGAAACATGCCTATACTGCAGAGTTTATGCTATAGGGATTGTTTTACTTAGTGAAGAAATAAAGTAAAGGATTTTGAATCCATCAGGCACGAAGGAGGTTGCTTGAATATATGAAAGTGTATTTATGTAACTGCAGCACCGACATCCAGCTAGCGGTGCAAAAATCCATCATTATCACAGGCACATATTCACACCAGTGTTATCCATGGTGTAAAGGTGGGTACACACTGATAGATATATCTGCAGAAATATCTGTGCTTTTTTTGGTTAGCTAACACTGCTGAAATGTGGGATGCTTTTAAAATGTTGCTCAAGAAGTACAGTATACTCATAAATTAATTCCCATGGACAGTAAACACACAGTGCTAAATTCAAACCAATAAGGCTTAATAAGAAGGTTAAGGAAGAAATGGATAAAAAGAGGCGTGCTTTCAAAGCGTTCAAATCAGATTGGAAGGGTGGGATCATTCAACTACTATAAGGAATGTAACAAAAAAGGCAAAAAAGAAATCAGAGTAGCTAAAATAGAAAATGAAAAGCAAATAGCTAAGGAGAGTAAAACAAACCCTAAAAACTTTTTTTAAGTATTTACAGTAAATGGTAAAAGGTAAAAAAAAAAAAAAAAAAAAAAGGGAATATAGAACCATTAAAAGGAAAGTTGGGAGTCTAGATCAATGATAAAGAAAGAGCAGAAATAATGAACACATTTTTTTCATCAGTGTTTACTAGATAGGACCAGATGGTGGAAGTAGTGAATAACATAATTAATGATAATGTTCTATTGCTTAGTACTTGTTTGAGTGAGGAAGTAATCTGTAAGTAACTAAGCAAAATTAAGATGAATAAATCTCCTGGACCACATGGACTTCACCTAAGGGTCTTATGGAGCTAAATTCAGAACTAGCAAGGCCATTATATTTTCTATGATTCAATTAAAACAGACAAGACACCAAAGGACTAGTGTATAGCAGAGGTAGTGCCAATATTTATAAAGGGAGTCAAAATTCATCCTGGCAACTATAGACCGATAAGTTTGACATCTATTGTGGGGAAAATATTGGAAGGAATATTGGGCCTATTTCAGAACTGATCGCTGCTGAGCAGCGATCAGGTCTGAACTGGGCATGTGCTGGCACCCTGCGATTGCCTCTGCCTGATTGACAGGCAGAGGCGGTTCCTGAGCTGGAGGGGTGGGTGGGCGGCATTCCCGGACCATTGGGGAGCAGGCCGCGCTGGCTGCTTGATGTCACATACAGCTGCTGCGACCCTCTCAGCGACGGGTAGCTCCCTGCCAGCGCGCAGGAGCTGCACTGCTAGGGAGCTACTATTCAAGTACAAAAGCATCACTGCAGTGCAATGCTTTTGTACCTGTGTGACGGGGCAGGGCCTGACACGTGGGGCGGACTAGCCCTGTGCTGGGCGTCCCCCCACATGTCAGGGAAGCTGATCGCAGATGTGCTAAATTTAGCACATCTACAATCAGGTCTGAATTAGGTCCATTAAGGATTAGCGTACAGGAGTAATTGGAGACCTTTAAGGTATTAATAGAAACCAGCATGGTTTTGTGAAGGTCATGTCAAACTAACTTAATTAGCTTCTATGAGAAAGTGAATGAGAATCTTGACCGGGGAAATGCAGTGGATGTAGTCTATTTAGATTTTGCTAAAGCCTTCACCACAGTGCCTCACATGAGACTGATTTTCAGATTAAGGGGCCTGTTTATCACCATCCGCATCCAGGATGCGGATGACAGGTGATAAAATTGCCCAAACTCGCACTGCAATAAGTGATTACATCATAGGGATGTATCAATTATCACATGCAGGGACAGAGCTTGCAGTCAAGCTCTGTCCCTGTGATGACACTCCGCAGCATCATCGGGGTATTTTTCAGAAAAAATACCCCAATGTCCTGCTGCACATGCGATACCCCCCAACAACATCGCCACTACCGCTGCTGCCCGGTTGACCCCCTCGTCGCAACTACCCCCGCGCGCTGCAGACCCCCCCCCCCCCCCGGATAATATACTCATCTGCCCAGGGAGCCAGTCCGCGCTGCTTCTGCTGGGCTGCTAGATGCCGGATCCTGTGTGCTGCGGTGACCCCCGGTGCTGTAAAGTGCGCTGTCGCTTTGCAGCATCACTTTACTGCAGCGGGGTCACATTGCAGCACATGGGGGACCCAGCGCCCGACAGCGCTCACAGGAGCAGCGGTCACTGGCTCCCTGGACAGGTGAGTATGTTTTGTTTTTTGTTTTGTTTACTTTTTTTTTCCTTTTTAAACTTTGATCAGCTTGTGAGTCCATCGGACACACATAGCTGATCACTGGAGCCGGGTCCCACTCAGAGAAGGCTGGGCAAATGACTCCTTATCGCAGTGCTGCCCTGTGATCTTGCTAGCCAGAGCTGGCGAGATTATAACAGGGCACACTGCGGTATTTTTTCACATTTTTTTTTTTAGTAAATTTGGCCACATCACATTTCCCATTACAAGTATGGGGAATGCGATGTGGCTTAATTTATTTTTAACATTTCTTTCTTTATTGAAGCATTTTCGTAAAGAAAATAGCAATAGTTACAGGAACATTGTGGGGAATAATAGAAAAGACACAATACAATAGATCCAAGATATAGTGCGTAATGTAGGGAGGATTACGAAAAAGGGTAATTTGTACAATATTATGTAACAACATCAACAGGTACATTCTGGACCTTTATAGAGACGGGAACATGCCATGACCGCTAGCCAGCGCTATCAAGAGTGATGGGAGGGTCTCTAAGAAAAATCCTGGTTTCATACCAGAGTGTATTACAAAAACATAGGCTAATGGCCTCTCTAGTATGAGTAGGTAGTGTTTCAATAAAACTTTCCCATGTTGCGAAAAATAATTCGGTGTGAGATTCTTTTTGAAGGGAGGCCTCCAGCCAATCCATATGACAAATAAAAAATTGTTTGTCTTTAAACATTTCTAAAGTCGGGACGGAACTATGAACCCACATGTGCAAAACAGCTTTTCTAGCTGCCGATGAGATTGCTAAAAGTAACTTTTTAACGGCTTTGGGAGCTCTGGTACCAGGGGGTATAATTCCAAATATAGCCCATTCCAGTGTAAAGGGGATGTAGTTCACTAAATGTTGGGAGGCAAAGCATCAAACTGCTAACCAGAACCGTCTTAAAAGTGGACAGGCCCATAAACAATGATAAAGGTCTGCTGAGTGATGGCCACATTTGGGACAAGAAGGATCGCTTAAAAGGCCTATTAAAAATCCTCTATGGGGAGTGTCAAAGTCAAAAATATTACATAGAAAGAACATACAGACTACACACATTATGAGTCGCTATACTTGCAAATACGCGCAGCGAGCAACAGCAATATATGGTGACACACGCATTTACACGGACATGCCACAGAGATGGATTCGACACTTATTTCATACAGTACATAATTATAATAATATCAAGCGCCAGACATCATGATGATTTAAAATGATATAATGAAGTAATGTCATGTATGTGTATTATTTGAACGTAGCAAGCTTCACCTGTCATATTTGGTATTTAAGCAACCAGATTAATGTGTAGATTCATTTGATACTTGTTATTAAGTTGTAGGACATTGCAACAAATAGTTATGATTAAATGTATGAAAGCTAAAATCATTTTTATTAGAATAATAGATATTCCAAACAGGTAGTTGACAGGAAGCTCAGGCCAGCCCCTTTTGATGTCTTCAAGGCTGAACCTGTTTAGCATACAAACAGACTAGTGACTCATCATGAATGAGAAAGTTCCCTCCCCCAAAACTAGATAACACATTGCAGAGACACACAGTTGCCAGTTGCTGTTTTGTACCAGACGATGATGGAGTTGCTGCCAGACCAGTTCCTGTATTTATTTGCTGAGAGAAAGAGATATATTAAATAGGAGGATGCATTGAAAGATATGGTAATTGTATGCTGGCCTGTAACTGTATGTATTTTGTATTAACTGATTACTGTATAAATTGTAACCAAGTAACTATATGTATACTGAACATTGTAATATATTGAATCCATATCCTTTTAATAACAAATATATACATCAATGAGCTTTGGAACTCAGATAATGTGTGGGTGTATTGTTTTCTCTTATGGGATGCAGTGTTGTGCGATGTACAGCACACTTTTATCGTATATGGTAATAAGATGTGCCTGGCGTCTGCAGTATATATTAGAGTGGGCATTTTAAATATTTGTCAGAAAGCAATTTGGTAATTGCAGGAGAGATATAAGATCTGTGAAATATATTAAGATACATTTCGTGTATTTGGCAGCGGGGAACATAGCCATTGAGAAATGTAACATGTGCAGTAACCCATCCACATCTAAGTTAGGAAAATTTTCCAACCATTGGGCTATACCAGTTTTATATGTAGAATAGTCTAATATGGTATGTAGTTGTTTATAGTAGAAAGAAATAGCACCTTTGGATTGTTCTGGTCGTAATAGTATGCGGTCCAGTGGATTATCCCAATCAGTCGTAGGTAATAGTCTGGAGACCGTGCTAACATAATGTTGGGCTTGAAAAAAGGGAAAGTTCTGGGGGCCAATATACAGGTATTTAGTTAGGGCCTCCGCGTAAGACAATGGTTTATGGGATGCAAGGTTGGTTAGTTGTCCTATGCTGCAAATTCCTAACGACCTCCATTTAGTAAAAGGATAAGTGGCCTCTCCATTTTGAAAACCCGGATTGTGTAGGAAAGGTAAATGGATAGATAGGTGTTTGTGTAATTTATATCTATGTCTCAGGGATAGCCAAACTTTCCTCGTGGTCATTAGAAGGGGATTATTAGTTAAATCTGTAGGAATCTCAGCATCGGTTAAGTGTAGGAAAGCTATCAGGGACACATGAGGAATGAAATTTTGTTTGAGAAGTGAGTCAGTATAAGTTTAGGTACTGGACAGCCAGTCCTTTATATAGCGAAAATAGGAAGCGTGGCTATATGTCAGAATGTCTGGAAAGTTAACTCCCCCATTGGTTTTAGGCTGACCTAATTTAAATAGACCAATTCTCGTGCACTTATTGTTCCAAATGAATTTTGTAAAGGCCGATGTTATCTGTAAGAGGTCTTGTCTAGATAGCAAAAAGGGGAGAACTTGTAATGGGTAAAGAAGTTTTGGAAAAAATATCATTTTAATTATATTTGTTCTTCCTAAGAAGGAAAGTTGTAAATGGACCATCGCTCCAAGATCCTCTGTAATTTTAGAAAGCATTTTCTTGATTTTGCTATCATAGAGATTTGCGAATATACCAATACCAATACCCAAATACGGGAGTTTCTGTTTCGCCCAGTTCACAGGTAATTGTGCCGCCCACAAGGGTCTATAAAAGCCTTGTTTCAAATAAAGTGCACTAGATTTTTCAAAATTAATAAAAAAGCCAGAAAGAGATCCCACCCTATCAAGCACTTCTAGCAGCAGTTTAAGGGAGTGTTTAGGATTGGATATGTATATCAAAACATCATCCGCAAATGCAGTGAGTTTCACTTCCACCGTACCAACCGATATACCTTTTAAAGTTGGCCAGGAGTCAATTATACGAAGTAAGGGGTCAAGGGGCAAATTAAAAAGTAGGGGAGATAAAGGGCAACCTTGGCAGGTGCCTCTAGACATAATGATAGGATCGCCTCTTGTGTCGTTAATTAAAAGAAAAGTCGTGGGGGAACTATAGAAGAACTTTATAAGATTAATTAAATCTGGGACGAAATTTCGAGTTACTAAAACTTTAAATAAGAAGGGCCAGGACACTGTATCAAAAGCATTCTGAGCGTCAAGGCTCAGAAGCATATTGGGAATGGTGGGATTATTGTTGGAAGCAATTATAGAAGCAATGGCTGTTCGAATACCCTTAACCAATTGTCTGCCTAAGGTAAAACCTAGTTGGTGAGATGAACAAAGAGAGGAGGAGAATATTTGAAGTCGAGAGGACATAATTTTGGACAGAATTTTAAAGTCCACATTTAGTAGAGTAATGGGATGATAGGAACTCAACAGTGTAGGGTCGCGGTTGGGTTTTGGAATAAGGGTAGTGAAGGCAGCATTAAAAGAGGGATAGGATGGGCATTTTTTATGAATAGTGCGATGAAGTTCTAATAAAGATGGTACAATGTCAGTAGACAGGATTTTAAAATATTCTCCTGAGAAACCATCTGGTCCCGGGGCTTTGCAGGTATGAAGGGAAGAGATTTCCGACCTTATTTCCTTTTCAGCAATTTCCGAGTCTAGAAGGGCTATTTGGTCTGGGTCCAGACTAGGCAAATTGGCCTCTCTGATAATATCGTCTAAGGACTCTGGGATTGATGGTCTGGCGGAGTATAGATCACAATAATAATCATGGAAGGCCCTTGATATATCAGACGTTCTTGTCAGACAAGAGGAAGTCCCAGTCTCTGTAATAGAGATGATATGATTTCTCCGTTTATATCCTTTGATTAGTGAGGCCAATAAACGTCCCGTCCTGGCACCCCATCTATAATATCTAGTTTTCGTGAAGTCTAGACGCGATTGTGCTTGGGAAAGTAGGAAATTTTCCAATACAGATTTAGCCTGATTGTATACAGTAAATTTTTCCTCCAGGGGGTCTGCTACATATTCAGCAAACGTAGTCTGCAGCGTATGGGAGAGGGAACGATACTGGTCTTTGTGGATTTTATTACGACCGGACACATATGAGATGATACTACCTCGCATCACAGATTTCGATGCATCCCAGAAAAGGACCGGGTCGTCCCAGTGGGCAATGTTATTATCTACGTAGTCTTGCCAGTTACGTTTTAAGTATTCCCAAAATTTTTCTGATTGGAATAAATATGCAGGAAATTTCCAAGTGCGGTGCGTGGGACCCGTGTGAGGTGGTCTAAACGAGAATTCAATCGGGGCATGATCCGAGACCAATATTTCAGCAATATTTGCGGAGGTCACCTCGGATATCAAAGAGTCCACTACTAAAAAATAATCAATGCGGGAGACCGTGTGGTGAACCCCCGAATGTAAAGTAAAAGACTTATCTGATGGATTAACAAGTCTCCAAACATCAGTCACTTGGAGTCCTAGCATAAATTTCACAAGTGTAGACCAAATTGTGGAATGTCGATTGGACGGAACTGGAGTTTTATCCAAGGACGGGTCATGCACCATATTGAAGTCACCACCAATTATCAGTGGAAAAGCCTCCCACTGTTGTATCAAGAAAGTCATCTGTGTCAAAAATTCTGATATCTGAGTATTGGGAGCATATATGTTTAAAAGTGTGTATGTGGCATCTCCAATCTTAACATCTATCAGGAAATATCGACCATTAGGGTCCGGACAGTGTTTAAAATGGTGTATGGAAGGTGTCGTGCAAAAAGGATAGCAACCCCTCTAGTCTTATTGACATACAGGGCTGAAAAGCAATCAGCCAACCAACCAGCTCGAAGAGAAGAACCATCACCCACCCTCCAGTGGGTCTCTTGCAGAAAAATGATGTCTGGGCTAAATTTCTTAAGGTGGGATAAAACCCTTTGATGCTTAATGGGAGAATTAAGTCCTCCAACATTCCATGAAAGACATCTAATCGAGTCGTGAGGAGGTGAGTACGGTAAATTGTGGTCATTATTTGCCATCATCGAATCCCAATTTCCACTGCGCAAAGTCTGTAGTACAATCCCATTGATATATGGCGGGGTCCCCTGTCCCAGCGAGCAGGGGGCAACCCACAAAACACAGTCACGGTTACGTGTTCCCATCTCTCCACCCCCAACGCACCGAACCGTAATACAGAAATTTGTAAGTATAGCAATTCGAATATATCACAATTACCAAAAGTCATGGAATCATGGCCCTCATTCCGAGTTGTTCACTCGCAAGCGGATTTTAGCAGATTTGCTCATGCTAAGCCGCCGCCTACTGGGAGTGAATCTTAGCATCTTAAAATTGCGAACGATGTATCCGCAATATTGCGATTACACACCTCGTAGCATTTTTTTAGTAGCTTCAGACTTACTCGGCATCTGCGATCAGTTCAGTGCTTGTCGTTCCTGGTTTGACGTCACAAATACACCCAGCGTTCGCCCAGACACTCCTCCGTTTCTCCGGCCACTCCTGCGTTTTTTCCGGAAACGGTAGCGTTTTTTCCCACACGCCCATAAAACGGCCTGTTTCCGCCCAGTAACACCCATTTCCTGTCAATCACATTACGATCTCCAGAACGATGAAAAAGCCGTGAGTAAAATTCCTAACTGCATAGCAAATTTACTTGGCGCAGTCGCAGTGCGAACATTGCGCATGCGCATTATGCGGAAAATCGCTGCGATGCGAAGATTTTTACCGAGCGAACAACTCGGAATGAGGGCCCATGCTTCAATAACATTTTCTGAATTTTCTGAAACCAAAAATTGTCTTGGAGGGTCACAGTAACAGCACTGCGACCGACCATTAGAGTCGACAAAAAACAAACAGTAAATAGAAAAAGGAAAGCAAGTTTCCTAAATGCTAACATTATAACAACCATTATCCTAGGAGGGGCATATGAAAAGCAAAATCCCGTCCCCCACTGCCAATTGGATAATAAAACTAAGAAAGAAGAATATCACATATTGCAGCACAAACGTTCAGCGGTTGGGAGACCTCAGGGATGGCGTCACTGGTGAACTCAGTGGAGAGGGAGAGGGCAAAAAGTGTCTACGGGCCTCGTCTGGGTCATCAAAAAATAAGGTGTGGCCATTATCAGTGACCCTCAACTTAGCAGGGTAAAGAAGGGCAGAACGTTTTTGCGATTCTACTAGGAATTTACAAACTGGTGAGAATGCCCTGCGATTTTGGGTAACCACCACTGAGAAATCCTGAAAGATCAAGATGCAGTTACCATCTATGACCAATTTTCCCAATTTCTTATATGCTTGTAATATTATTTCCTTGGTTCTATAATCGAAATAGCGGGCTACCACCGGTCTGGGAGGAGGATTAGGACCATCCCTCTCAATCCCCACCCTATGGACTCTATCAACCTGGGGAAACTATATCTTGTCAGAAATACAAAGAGCAGGAACCAATTGAGATGCTAGGTAGTCTCCCAGGAGGGAAGGTTTGACATGTTCCGGGATATCAATAAAACGAAGATTATACCTACGATTCCTATTCTCAAGATCATCCCATTTTTCTTGGAGCTCCCGAATCATGCCAATGAACGAGTCAGCCGAGGACTACACATTGTGGACCGTGCCCTCTAAGTCACTAACGCTTTGCTCTAAGTCACTAATGCTCTGCTTCTGAAATTCTAGAAGTATTTGAGGCCACTTCTCGTAGGGTGGACTGAAACGAATCTCTAAATTTGTCTAATTTCCTGTCAATATGAGGCATGAGTACCGAAAGAATCTCTTTAGCAATTTGAGACACTGGTGTGGGGTCAAGATTCCCAGCCAAATTCATTACAGGTTGCGAATGAGAAGGGGAAAAACCACCGGTCTTTTGTGACTTCTTTCTGACCATATTGTTAGAAACAGTCCTATTTAGAAACCTCTCCATCAATTATTAAGTGCCTAGAAGGGAAGATCCAGAAGGATTGGATATGGTTCACCAGTAAATAGAAGTATCAGATGAGATACATCTGAAATCGTAAAGTATAACGCCCCAAAGGGATAAGTTAAATTTCACATTACAAAATATGAGTATCACACCCCCTACCTATAGAGTAACAGACCTACGAGTAACAAACTCGGATAGTGTAGGGGAGGTATTGTTGACACCGAAGTGGCAAATAGCACAAACAAAGGAACAATCAGGAACAAAATAATTGTGGCAGCAGTATATAAATGACAATATCGAAGCAGATTTGAAAAGCAATAACTTGAAACAGGTGCAGGTTGGACGCGTGTAACTAACCAGCCACTACAAAGATGAGGAGAATTTTTTTATATATATATATATATATATATATATATATATACATATATATATATATATTATTACAGCCTATATAGTTAGAGGCAGTGTGGAGAAACAGGGGAGAATAGATGAAAACAAGGGAATGGGGATGGGAGATAGAGCTACTGAAGGGTAGAGGGCAATGCAATAGAGGAGAGCAGAAAAAGGAAGGGGGTAGAAGGAAAACAACACAAAAAAGTATAAACGACAGAGGTGGGAGGATACTACAAAGGTATCAAGCAGGACCCCAGTTGAGGGCAATTCAGCAATGTCCTGGGATCCCGGCAGTGTCCAAGGTCTGCGGCAGCTGCTGCAGGGGGTCCAAGATATCGTCTCTCAAATGGCAGCACCACAAGTCCAGGGCACCACAGCATGGCCAGAGACGCAGTATGATCAGCCGCCCAAAAGTCCAACACAGCAGTAGGGGATGCAGAAATATCACAGTAGAGGCGGAAGACTAGGGAAGCTGCAGGGTCTATGGGTCTCTGCAGGGGGAAGCAGCCTCAGGTCAGATAACAGGCTTATAGAAATATCAGCAGCGGGGATTATAGGAGCCATATATGACCCTCATGTGCGTGGTGGGAGTAAAGTGGTATGTGGGTCTCCAGCTCCACCTAGTAGCAGTAACCCCATCAGCCAGGTCCCCCCAGGTAACGCATAGTCACAATGAAAGTTGTGAGCTGTGCAATCAGCCAAGCACAGTGCTTCACACAGGGCAGCCCCCGTTACAGCACAGTGGGTACACTGAGACAGGCAGCTGGGGAGGAGTAGGGGGAGGAGGAGGGCCGGGGGACAGGAGAAGCAGTGCCGCTGCTCCAGCCAGAGGAGCCACACAGGGCAGCGGTTGGTATCGCCCAGGCAGGGGTGCCAAATCCCCCAACGCAATAGATCAGGCACAGCGGCCATGCCGATCATACATCCGACCAGCCACCGAGCGGCTGCGTCGCTCCAGGAAGTCCCGGCACTAGCACAGCAGACAGGCAGAGATGGAAAGGGCATGAGCCAGAGGGGCACGGAGAAGGCAGCTCCACCACTCCAGCAAGGACGCCTCCACACCGAAGTGTCAGGAGGGGATCCGGTTCGGCCGAGATGTCTGAGAGCTCCACTCCACAGCGACCCCGAAGCGGGGCGCCACTGTCTCGGCTCCCAACGCAGCGGGCCAGGGCAGGGACTGCACAGCCAGATGGTTCCAAGGCGGCGGGGGAAGACAGTGACCACCGAGGTAAGTCAGCAGCGGGGGGAGATCCAAACAAGCATAAGGGGAGGAATCACCGGCTTCCACCATGCGGCGGCCCAGCCACGGACCAGACTCCGGGGATTGGGGCTCCCAGCCACGCCACCCGTTCAGGCAAGATATCGTCGGGTTCAGCAAGTAGTTATGGGGGAAATCCCATGCAGGATGCCAAGCCAGGCAGCATATAAGCGGGTGGATGGCAATGGATGGGGCCGGGATGAGCGGAGCACCTCTAAAACGTGCCCATCTGTGATGCGCCACCCACCGGAAGTTGCGATGTGTCTTATTAAAAAAAAGTGAATTAAAGGGTTTGGAGCAGTTTTTCATGAAAAGTGCTCCAAATGCCCTTTAATACATTGAGGTGACACTAAAATAATGTGAAAAGGGTGTGAAAACACCCTTTTTCACATTATTTTAGTAAAAATAATGTTAATAAATAGACCCCTAAGAGAGCTCAGTCTAGACAACACTATTTGTACTTGGGTAAGTAATTGGCTGGATAACAGGGAATCGCACGTTGTGGTTAATGGGATGTTCTCCAACTGGGCATCAGTATTCAGTGGAATATCACAAGTCTGTAGCGGATTTATCGCTTGGCAACATAATCTGGCGCTTAGGGCCCGACGGGTCCCAAGGGCGCACAGACATGCAAAAGCTGGGTCAGCTACTGATGAGAGGGACACTGTACCACTTTGCAGCTATACTGAGGCTGCAGCTCTTGGTGCACAATGGGGCAGCTGTATTAACCTGGAGATGGCGTAAGTAAGTGATAAACCAGTGATAAATCTAAGTGCATATGGATATCTTCCTTAACTGAAAGAAACTGAAGGCAAGGACATCTAAGGTAATATTCTCGGAATTATTACCCGTGCCACGCGCTAGTCCAGGGAGGCAGAGGGAGATTAGGGAGGTAAATGTGTGGCTTAGGGATTGGTGCAGGAAAGAGGGGTTTGTGTTCCTGGAACACTGGGCGGACTTCTCAGTCAGGCGCCATCTCTTTTGTCGTGACGGATTGCACCTGACTGAGGAGGGGGCAGCGGTGCTGGGGGGAAGGATGGTTAGAAGGTTGGAGGAGATTTTAAACTAGGAGCCTGGGGGGAGGGTTTAGCTAGAAACTACGGGTCATGCAGTGAGAATAGTGGGGATGGCGGTAGTAAACAAAATGGGGGAGAAGTTGGGGGGAGGGTAAGAGCAGGCGGTAAGGTTACTAACATGGGTACTAAAAGGGATTTTACCAAAGCACTAACCAATGACGATTACAGGTCATCCTTGCCACATAAGGTGAAAGATGTCCCTAACGCAAGGGAAAATACTTATCTTAGTTGTATGTATGTAAACGCCAGAAGCATTACTGGTAAAAAGGGTGAACTAGAAATACTTGCAGCAAGCAAACAGTATGATATTATAGGCATTACTGAAACTTGGTGGGATGAATCTCATGATTGGACAGTCAATCTAGAGGGCTATACACTGTTTAGGAGAGACAGACTAAATAAAAAGGGTGGAGGGGTGTGTCTGTACGTAAAGCCGTTTTTAAAACCTAATATATGGGAAGATATTCAGGAGGGGACTGTAGACACTGTTGAGACATTATGGGTAGAAATTGCATGCGGGGAAAAAGGAACAAAAAAGTTAGTATTGGGTGTATGCTATAGGCCGCCTGGTATCAACGCATCTGATGATGAATTGTTAATAAAGCAAATTGAAAAAGCAGCAGGAGTAGGAGACATAGTAGTGATGGGAGATTTTAACTATCCAGAGATAAACTGGAAAAACGATTCATGTGATACTGCTAGGGGCAGTATGTTTTTAAACACACTAAATGATAACTACCTATTCCAACTAATTGAGGAACCAACTAGGTACAATGCAATCTTAGACCTGGTATTAACAAACAATCAGGATTTGGTATCGGGTATGATAGTAGGGGAACCCATAGGAAACAGTGACCACAATATGGTCACATTCAATATCAGTTTCTACAAACAGCCCTATACTGGCTCAACTAGGACTTTAAACTTTAGCAAAGCAAATTTTGAAAAGATGAGGGTATTTTTCAGGGATATTGAATGGGAAGGTTTGTTTTTAGGAAAAAATACTACGGAGAAATGGGAGGTACTAAAATTCCTGCTAGCTAAAAATACACTCAAATATATTCCTATGAGTAGCAAAAAAGGGAATAAAAATCATAAACCGATGTGGCTTAACAAAAAGATTAAGGAACTTATGGGCAAGAAAAGGCGAGCATTTAAAAAATACAAATCTGACGGGGAAGAAGAGTCATTTCAGCACTATAAGGAATGTAACAAAAATTGCAAAAAGGAAATAAGAGCGGCTAAAGTAGAAACTGAAAAACTAGTAGCAAAGGAAAGCAAAGCGAATCCCAAAAAATTCTTTAAATACATTAATAGCAAGAGATTAAAAAAGGAGAGTATAGGCCCTTTGAAAGACAAGTTGGGAGTCTTAAGCAAAAATGATAATGACATAGCGGACACACTAAATTAGTTTTTTTCAACAGTATTCACTAGAGAGTACCCAATTCAGGGACTGACACACAATCTCAATAATGACAATATCACACTGATAGGTACTTATTTAAGCGAGGAAGTAGTCTGTGACCGATTAAAACATTTAAAGATTAATAAATCACCAGGGCCCGATGGTATTCATCCAAGGGTTCTAATGGAGCTTCACTCTGAACTGGCAAAACCGCTATCTTTGATCTTTGAGGATTCAGTTATATCAGGTATGGTTCCCAAAGACTGGCGTATAGCGGAAGTAGTGCCTATATTCAAAAAGGGAAGTAAAGCTGAACCAGGTAATTATAGACCAGTTAGTCTTACATCTATAGTGGGGAAAGTATTGGAAGGTATTCTAAGAGATAGTATTCAGAAGTTCCTTGAAACCAATAAGGTCATTAAAAGGAATCAACATGGGTTTATGAAGGACAGATCCTGTCAAACCAACTTACTTGGCTTTTATGAAACAGTAAGCGCAAACCTAGATCAGGGTAAAGACGTGGATGTAATCTTTTTAGACTTTGCCAAAGTGTTCGATACTGTACCACACATGAGACTTATATACAAGCTACAAGAATCAGGGTTAGGAAGCACAATATGCACTTGGGTCAAAAACTGGTTAGATAATAGGAAGCAGCGCGTTGTGGTTAATGGATCTTTTTCAACTTGGACTGAAGTGCTAAGTGGTGTGCCGCAAGGCTCAGTATTAGGACCGCTATTGTTCAATTTTTTCATTAACGACCTAACAGAAGGTCTAGAGAGCATGGTGTCAATTTTTGCAGATGATACCAAATTGTGTAAGGCTATAAATACAGAGGAGGATGCCGAGTCTCTTCAGAACGACTTAGTTAAATTAGAAGCATGGGCAGCCAAATGGAGAATGCGCTTCAACACAGACAAGTGTAAGGTAATGCACTGTGGTAACAAGAACAAAAATAACACCTACCTACTAAATGGGGTAAAATTAGGGGATTCTGTACTGGAAAAGGACTTAGGTGTCCTCATAGATAGCAAGCTAAGCAGTAGTACCCAAAGTAGGACTGCAGCAAAGAAGGCTAATAAGATATTAGCTTGCATAAAACGGGGTATTGATGCTAGGGACGAGAGTATTATACTCCCGTTATATAAATCACTAGTGAGGCCACACCTTGAATACTGTGTACAGAACTGGGCACCGTACTACAAAAAGGATATCCTGGAGCTTGAAAAGGTACAGAGGAGGGCGACCAAACTAATTAAGGGCATGGAGACGATGGAATACAAGGAAAGGCTTGAAAGACTAGGCATGTTTACATTGGAAAAGCGGAGACTAAGAGGGGATATGATCAACATCTACAAATATATAAGGGGACAATACACAGAGCTTGCGCGGGACCTGTTTTTGGTTAGATCAACACAGAGGACTCGTGGACACTCGCTCAGGTTAGAGGAAAGGAGATTCCGCACAATACGGCGTAAAGGCTTTTTCACGGTAAGGACAATACGTGTTTGGAATTCCCTGCCCGAGGGAGTTGTAATGGCGGAATCTGTCAACACCTTTAAGAATGGGTTAGATAAATTCCTATTGGATAAGGATATCCAGGGGTATGGTGCATAGTCATGCATTATAGTTACTATAAATAGGGATAAAATGCAATGGCTGACAGCAGCATCAGTCAGAAATTTTAGTCAAATCATCATGCATAGGACACCACAAATAGGTTGAACTCGATGGACAATTGTCTTTTTTCAACCTCAGATACTATGTTACTAACTCTGCTCACTGGGGGGTTTATGCCACATTGCTTCATAAAGATTAAATTGATATATAATCCACTTAAAATCTTTTTTAGATGTCATTTGTTTAGTATCATATTGACCCAAAGACTCCTCTCTTATACACCCATTAACAAGAATAATTTTGGTATAATCAAGTTCATATTAAGATTGAAATATAAGGAACACATCTAGGCATTGGCTCACCTGGGTATATTTTTCTAGGGAATAGCCTATGTAGGTATTGTGGCATCGCACCACCCGTTCCGGGAAGGATTGGTATTAGACCTTGTCCTGTTTTTGTTAGTCATACAAATAACTGTCTTCCCAATAACAGCCTTCATGGATTTACGATATACAACTAGATTTTGTCTAATAGAACGAAGATTAATAGTAATGAGGGTTTTTTTTGTTAGCGATGAATGGGCAAGGGATAGATGAAATGCAAATGCATTTTTATTTGTACTCCCATATATAATCGACTACACGCTCCCATATATACCCCTATGTGCTGCCAGTCCTCCTCAAGGTTGAGGTAAGGTCATTGCATGCACAGATGTGGGAAGGCAATCCCAAAAAATCCCAGATATACTTCTGCCATCACAAAAGGAATGGCCACAATTCTGTAGAAGAAACATTAAACTATAGTATTACATAGTAACATAGTAATATAGTAAATGAGGTTGCATAAAGGCAAAATGCCCATCATGTTCAACCTGTATTCTGTTTTAAGTTGAATTTATTATACTTGGTCCTGACACTGTTATGTCTATGAGAACCCTCTGGCCCCCACATATGTTTGCTCCTCACTTATCTTTGGGATATCCCTCTACACCTAACTATATCTGCCCCCACTTATCTCTGAGTTGTCCCCCTGACTCCCATTTGTACCTGCCCCAACTTATCTCTGGGATATCCCTCTGCACCCAACTATATCTGATCCACTTCTCTCTGGACTGTCCTCCTGACCCTAATTTGTATCTGCTCCCACTTATCCCTGGGATGTCCCTCTGCCCCCACTTATGCTCTGTCCTCCAACTACTGTATTTCTGCCCCCACATATCCCTGGGATATACCCCTGACCCCACTTATATCTTTCACCCATGTATCCCTGAGATTTCCAACTATATCTACCCCCACATATCCATGGGATATACCCCTGACCCCACTTATATCTTTCACCCATGTATCCCTGGTATTTCCAACTATATCTGCCCCACATATCCATGAGATATACCCCTGACCCCACTTATATTTTTCACCCATGTATCCCTGGGATGTCCCTCTGCCTCCCAGCTATATCTACCCCCACATATCCCTGGGATATCCTTCTGTCCTCCATTCGTATCGGCCCCAACTTATACTTGGGATGTCCCTCTCCCCCCAACTATTTCTGCCCCCATTTATCTCTGGGATGTCCCCCTGACCCCTGCTCCATTCTCTGACCCAACTCACAATGTTACCAGAGCAACAGGATCAGCAGTTCTTGGTAGTGAAAGCGACTATTTAACATCAGTAGTGTCTTTACTCTAACTAATTCTAAGGAGAAAGACATTTTTTTGGATGTGATCTGTTTGTGTATGGCTGGTGTTGGTCTTAAACAGGGACACTGGCTAAAATATAATGGCTTTTTTTCAATATATTCATATTTATATTGTCATTTAAGTGCTTCCATCTTTAAATGAATATTGTGTGCGAGGTCAGGCACTAAGGCCCTCATTCCGAGTTGAACACTCGCTGACGATTTTCGCAGCGCAGCAATCTGGTATAAAAATGGCAAAACTGCACATGCGTACGGTCGCAGGGCGCACGCGCGACGTACTTTGACACAAAACTATGCAGTTTTACACAAGGTCTAGTGACTCTTTTTCGTCGCTCTGTTGATCGATGAGTGAGTGACAGGAAGTGGGTGTTTATGGGTGGTAACTGACCGTTTTCCGGGAGTGTGCTAAAAATCGCAGGTGTGTCAGGTGAAAACGCAGGCGTGCCTGTGGAAACGGGGGAGTGGCTGGCCGAACGCAGGGCGTGTTTGTGACATCAAAGCTGGAACTAAACAGACTGAAGTGATCGCAAGGAAGGAGTAAGTTTTGAGCAGCTCAGAAAATGCACAATCTTTTTTTGTAGCAGTTCTACTATCCTTTCGTTCTCACTTCTGCTAAGCTAAGATACACTCCCAGAGAGCGGCGGCCTATCGTTTGCACTGCTGCTAAAAGTAGCTAGCGAGCGATCAACTTGGAATGAGGGCCTATGTACACTGAAGCTGCACCCCAGGCTTGCAGGATGAAAGTACTGTGTGCACTGAAGCTGTTCTGCATAGAGTGGCTATTTTAATGTTTTTTTCTTTTCTCTTTTTTTAATGTATCTGGCTATTTCAATGCATGTCATGGAAACAGGTTTGGCGAACTGCCTGGGGTGGACGTGCTTGGCCGTTCAGAGCGCTACTCATCTTGAATGTCTATCTTGCCCACACTATGCACCTCAATGTGTTATTTCCACCCGCCATCTTACACGTAATGCTGGCACAGTAAGACTGATATCAGGTGCAGTCTAATGGGTGTTAGTTGAAGCAGTGGTCTAACTGATCTGGTTTTCTTTACTGTATTTCTGCATTTGTACAGTTTCATATATTATATTATATTATAGATTGACATGTTATTACAATTTCACCCATCCCACAGCCCAGACTTTGACACTTTTTTTTTACATGTTTATGCACCATTGATAACCCCCCCCCCCCCCCCCATTGTAGCTCTACCCACAATATGCACAGATACCCACTCCTACCTTCCCCGAGAGGGGGGCCCTGTCAGTTTTGTCAATCCCGCGCCCCACAATTTCTGATGGCAGCTGTGGTTGTTTAAGTGGCAAAGTGCTAATTCTGGTTGCACAGTTGATCCATTGCCTTGGCTTATGTGTGGGTTGTGTATATTTTGTGTGCATGCAAGTGTGTAGCAATCACCAATACAATGTTGCAATGCAAGGATTATTGGTAGGCTTTTAATTTCACCCATATGTGGGACACTGCTACTCATAGGTACGGACAAATAGGGACTGTGGGAGAAAGAAAGTAGGCTGGAGTGTTGGAGGCACATTAGGAACTGGGGAGAAAGAGGGGGTAGTGGCAGATAGGGCATAGGGGGAGAGAGGGGGAGGGGTCACCTGCATCATCTTAAGCCCCCCAGCAATGACCCCTCCTCCTTCCAGTCACTGCACTGCTCACCCCACACAGGGTCTCACCCCTTCCTGCCAGACTGCTTCTCCCCAGAGCTGCGGGACCATCTGGTAGTTCCTGCATCCATTTCTTGGTTACTGCTGCTACTAGTTACCAAGTCCCGGGATGGCAAGTATCCTGGGGTTGCAGCATAATTTATGGAGGAGGGGGTGCAGAGTATGTGGTACATGGTGGAAGATGTATATGAAGAAGGGGGTGCTCTATATATAGGAGGCACTATATGGAGGGGTAAGGGGTGCAGTGTGTATATAGGAGCCGTATATGGTGGTGTTGCAGAATATTGAGGAGGTTGGGGGTGCAGTGTATATTGGGGCAGTATATGGTGGGGGTGCAGTGAACACATGGTGTGTATGTGTGTGTGTTGTGTCCAGAGCAGAGATCCATCAGGCACCCTCCAGTGGCTGGCAGCAGCACCACAGAGGTGACTGTATTGAAAAAAATCTGCATCTCTCTCTCCTCTGTCCCTATCTGCCCCTACCACTCCACCCTCTTCCTCTCTTCTACTTTAGTTACCACAACTCTCCCCCCCAAGTTCATATCTGTCATCCCCCCTCCCCATTACCTATCTGCCCCAACTCTCCCATCATCTCTCTTTCTCCCCCACTCCCTATCTGCCCTCACCCCTACTCTCTCTTTCTCCAGCCCCCTCTCTCTGTTTGCAGCAAGTGTGATCATATCAGTATTATTAATATTAGCAGCAATAGTGTAGGAGGCTGTAATATCTTCCAGCAGTATCACTGTCACCTGTGAGTCATTTGGCCCATGTGGCAGCCTCTAGTGGACATAACAGAGATGAGGAGCATTATTTAGGATAGCTCCGGTACACGCAGTTCATGCACCAAACATTGCATTATCAATAATTTAAAAGCTCTTACAGTATGTAAAGTACAGGTGAGTGGTTCCGTTTTGCTTAAAACTGTATACACCGGAACTTTGGGGTTCCCAGTCAAACCAAGTCCTAACTCAACTCATCTCACCAAGTTCAGATCTCGGATCTAAAAACTGAATCTTGTGTATTTTGGATTGCATGTAAGTTCCTGCCTTGTGATTTCAGGTGCGATTCCACACACTGAATGATGAATTAAGATGTACTAAGCCTTTAAAAATGATACAGTGGAGAGTGATAAACTACCAGCCAATCAGCTCATAACTGTCATGTTTTCAAATACAGCCTGTGACATAGCAGTTAGGAGCTGATTGGCTGGTACTTTATCACTGTACAGATGATCGCTTTTCAAGGCTTAAGACATCTCCCCCCCCATGACTGGAAATTAATGTTATTTATGTAACTAATACTGTAAGACTAAAAACAAGTCCAAAAATGACATGGTTTTAGCTGTTTTTGTAAATTTGTAAAGAAATCCAGATTCAAAATCTAAATACTTGAAGATGTTTTCGCAAAAAAAACAAAACAAGACGATGATTTAGAACCAAACCCAAAACACTGGGGTCTGCACACGTCTCTAATGCAAAATAACTGTTTTCTGAATTCATCCACCTCCCAACACCATCTCCCCCATTCAAAAAACAAAAAACAACAACATTTCTGAATTTCAAGATATCGATCACTTTCAGCATCTAGAGTGTAAGATCTTCTAACCAGGAGCCTTTTCTATTGCATTACAGGAGTGCTTGTGTACAGTATATATTGTAAGTTTAATGCTTTTTTTTATCTTTGTACACAAAGTCACAGGAATTAGAGATGAGCGACGGAAATTTTTCGGGTTTTGTGTTTTGGTTTTGGGTTCGGTTCCGCGGCCGTGTTTTGGGTTCGACCGCGTTTTGGCAAAACCTCACCGAATTTTTTTTGTCGGATTCGGGTGTGTTTTGGATTCGGGTGTTTTTTTCCAAAAAACCTAAAAAACAGCTTAAATCATAGAATTTGGCGGTCATTTTGATCCCAAAGTATTATTAACCTCAAAAACCATAATTTCCACTCATTTTCAGTCTATTCTGAATACCTCACACCTCACAATATTATTTTTAGTCCTAAAATTTGCACCGAGGTCGCTGTGTGAGTAAGATAAGCGACCCTAGTGGCCGACACAAACACCGGGCCCATCTAGGAGTGGCACTGCAGTGTCACGCAGGATGGCCCTTCCAAAAAACCCTCCCCAAACAGCACATGACGCAAAGAAAAAAAGAGGCGCAATGAGGTAGCTGTGTGAGTAAGATTAGCGACCCTAGTGGCCGACACAAACACCGGGCCCATCTAGGAGTGGCACTGCAGTGTCACGCAGGATGTCCCTTCCAAAAAACCCTCCCCAAACAGCACATGACGCAAAGAAAAAAAGAGGCGCAATGAGGTAGCTGTGTGAGTAAGATAAGCGACCCTAGTGGCCGACACAAACACCGGGCCCATCTAGGAGTGTCACTGCAGTGTCACGCAGGATGTCCCTTCCAAAAAACCCTCCCCAAACAGCACATGACGCAAAGAAAAAAAGAGGCGCAATGAGGTAGCTGTGTGAGTAAGATAAGCGACCCTAGTGGCCGACACAAACACCGGGCCCATCTAGGAGTGGCACTGCAGTGTCACGCAGGATGTCCCTTCCAAAAAACCCTCCCCAAACAGCACATGACGCAAAGAAAAAGAAAAGAAAAAAGAGGTGCAAGATGGAATTGTCCTTGGGCCCTCCCACCCACCCTTATGTTGTATAAACAAAACAGGACATGCACACTTTAACCAACCCATCATTTCAGTGACAGGGTCTGCCACACGACTGTGACTGATATGACGGGTTGGTTTGGACCCCCCCCAAAAAAAGAAGCAATTAATCTCTCCTTGCACAAACTGGCTCTACAGAGGCAAGATGTCCACCTCATCATCACCCTCCGATATATCACCGTGTACATCCCCCTCCTCACAGATTATCAATTCGTCCCCACTGGAATCCACCATCTCAGCTCCCTGTGTACTTTGTGAAGGCAATTGCTGCTGGTCAATGTCTCCGCGGAGGAATTGATTATAATTCATTTTAATGAACATCATCTTCTCCACATTTTCTGGATGTAACCTCGTACGCCGATTGCTGACAAGGTGAGCGGCGGCACTAAACACTCTTTCGGAGTACACACTTGTGGGAGGGCAACTTAGGTAGAATAAAGCCAGTTTGTGCAAGGGCCTCCAAATTGCCTCTTTTTCCTGCCAGTATAAGTACGGACTGTGTGACGTGCCTACTTGGATGCGGTCACTCATATAATCCTCCACCATTCTATCAATGTTGAGAGAATCATATGCAGTGACAGTAGACGACATGTCCGTAATCGTTGTCAGGTCCTTCAGTCCGGACCAGATGTCAGCATCAGCAGTCGCTCCAGACTGCCCTGCATCACCGCCAGCGGGTGGGCTCGGAATTCTGAGCCTTTTCCTCGCACCCCCAGTTGCGGGAGAATGTGAAGGAGGAGATGTTGACAGGTCGCGTTCCGCTTGACTTGACAATTTTGTCACCAGCAGGTCTTTCAACCCCAGCAGACTTGTGTCTGCCGGAAAGAGAGATCCAAGGTAGGCTTTAAATCTAGGATCGAGCACGGTGGC
Source organism: Pseudophryne corroboree (assembly GCF_028390025.1). Lineage (NCBI taxonomy): Eukaryota > Metazoa > Chordata > Amphibia > Anura > Myobatrachidae > Pseudophryne > Pseudophryne corroboree. The sequence continues at coordinate 405,394,028 of NC_086451.1, forward strand.
CAAAATGTAGTGCTCTGATTTCAACAGATTGACCACCCGTGAATCCTTGTTAAGCGAATTAAGGGCTCCATCCACAAGTCCCACATGCCTAGCGGAATCGCTCCGTGTTAGCTCCTCCTTCAATGTCTCCAGCTTCTTCTGCAAAAGCCTGATGAGGGGAATGACCTGACTCAGGCTGGCAGTGTCTGAACTGACTTCACGTGTGGCAAGTTCAAAGGGCATCAGAACCTTGCACAACGTTGAAATCATTCTCCACTGCGCTTGAGACAGGTGCATTCCACCTACTATATCGTGCTCAATTGTATAGGCTTGAATGGCCTTTTGCTGCTCCTCCAACCTCTGAAGCATATAGAGGGTTGAATTCCACCTCGTTACCACTTCTTGCTTCAGATGATGGCAGGGCAGGTTCAGTAGTTTTTGGTGGTGCTCCAGTCTTCTGTACGTGGTGCCTGTACGCCGAAAGTGTCCCGCAATTCTTCTGGCCACCGACAGCATCTCTTGCACGCCCCTGTCGTTTTTTAAAAAATTCTGCACCACCAAATTCAAGGTATGTGCAAAACATGGGACGTGCTGGAATTTGCCCATATTTAATGCACACACAATATTGCTGGCGTTGTCCGATGCCACAAATCCACAGGAGAGTCCAATTGGGGTAAGCCATTCCGCGATGATCTTCCTCAGTTGCCGTAAGAGGTTTTCAGCTGTGTGCGTATTCTGGAAAGCGGTGATACAAAGCGTAGCCTGCCTAGGAAAGAGTTGGCGTTTGCGAGATGCTGCTACTGGTGCCGCCGCTGCTGTTCTTGCGGCGGGAGTCCATACATCTACCCAGTGGGCTGTCACAGTCATATAGTCCTGAGCCTGCCCTGCTCCACTTGTCCACATGTCCGTGGTTAAGTGGACATTGGGTACAACTGCATTTTTTAGGACACTGGTGAGTCTTTTTCTGACGTCCGTGTACATTCTCGGTATCGCCTGCCTAGAGAAGTGGAACCTAGATGGTATTTGGTAACGGGGGCACACTGCCTCAATAAATTGTCTAGTTCCCTGTGAACTAACGGCGGATACCGGACGCACGTCTAACACCAACATAGTTGTCAAGGCCTCAGTGATCCGCTTTGCAGCAGGATGACTGCTGTGATATTTCATCTTCCTCGCAAAGGACTGTTGAACAGTCAATTGCTTACTGGAAGTAGTACAAGTGGGCTTACGACTTCCCCTCTGGGATGACCATCGACTCCCAGCAGCAACAACAGCAGCGCCAGCAGCAGTAGGCGTTACACGCAAGGATGCATCGGAGGAATCCCAGGCAGGAGAGGACTCGTCAGAATTGCCAGTGACATTGCCTGCAGGACTATTGGCATTCCTGGGGAAGGAGGAAATTGACACTGAGGGAGTTGGTGGGGTGGTTTGCGTGAGCTTGGTTACAAGAGGAAGGGATTTACTGGTCAGTGGACTGCTTCCGCTGTCACCCAAAGTTTTTGAACTTGTCACTGACTTATTATGAATGCGCTGCAGGTGACGTATAAGGGAGGATGTTCCGAGGTGGTTAACGTCCTTACCCCTACTTATTACAGCTTGACAAAGGGAACACACGGCTTGACACCTGTTGTCCGCATTTCTGGTGAAATACTTCCACACCGAAGAGCTGATTTTTTTGGTATTTTCACCAGGCATGTCAACGGCCATATTCCTACCACGGACAACAGGTGTCTCCCCGGGTGCCTGACTTAAACAAACCACCTCACCATCAGAATCCTCCTGGTCAATTTCCTCCCCAGCGCCAGCAACACCCATATCCTCCTCATCCTGGTGTACTTCAACACTGACCTCTTCAATCTGACTATCAGGAACTGGACTGCGGGTGCTCCTTCCATCACTTGCAGGGGGCGTGCAAATGGTGGAAGGCGCATGCTCTTCACGTCCAGTGTTGGGAAGGTCAGGCATCGCAACCGACACAATTGGAGTCGGACTCTCCTTGTGGATTTGGGATTTCGAAGAACGCACAGTTCTTTGCGGTGCTACTGCTTTTGCCAGCTTTAGTCTTTTCATTTTTCTAGCGAGAGGCTGAGTGCTTCCATCCTCATGTGAAGCTGAACCACTAGCCATGAACATAGGCCAGGGCCTCAGCCGTTCCTTGCCACTCCGTGTGGTAAATGGCATATTGGCAAGTTTACGCTTCTCCTCCGACAATTTTATTTTAGGTTTTGGAGTCCTTTTTTTACTGATATTTGGTGTTTTGGATTTGACATGCTCTGTACTATGACATTGGGCATCGGCCTTGGCAGACGACGTTGCTGGCATTTCATCGTCTCGGCCATGACTAGTGGCAGCAGCTTCAGCACGAGGTGGAAGTGGATCTTGATCTTTCCCTAATTTTGGAACCTCAACATTTTTGTTCTCCATATTTTAATAGGCACAACTAAAAGGCACCTCAGGTAAACAATGGAGATGGATGGATTGGATACTAGTATACAATTATGGACGGACTGCCGAGTGCCGACACAGAGGTAGCCACAGCCGTGAACTACCGCACTGTACTGTGTCTGCTGCTAATATATAGACTGGTTGATAAAGAGATAGTATACTCGTAACTAGTATGTATGTATAAAGAAAGAAAAAAAAACCACGGTTAGGTGGTATATACAATTATGGACGGGCTGCCGAGTGCCGACACAGAGGTAGCCACAGCCGTGAACTACCGCACTGTACTGTGTCTGCTGCTAATATAGACTGGTTGATAAAGAGATAGTATACTCGTAACTAGTATGTATGTATAAAGAAAGAAAAAAAAACCACGGTTAGGTGGTATATACAATTATGGACGGGCTGCCGAGTGCCGACACAGAGGTAGCCACAGCCGTGAACTACCGCACTGTACTGTGTCTGCTGCTAATATATAGACTGGTTGATAAAGAGATAGTATACTCGTAACTAGTATGTATGTATAAAGAAAGAAAAAAAAACCACGGTTAGGTGGTATATACAATTATGGACGGGCTGCCGAGTGCCGACACAGAGGTAGCCACAGCCGTGAACTACCGCACTGTACTGTGTCTGCTGCTAATATAGACTGGTTGATAAAGAGATAGTATACTCGTAACTAGTATGACTATAAAGAAAGAAAAAAAAAACACGGTTAGGTGGTATATACAATTATGGACGGGCTGCCGAGTGCCGACACAGAGGTAGCCACAGCCGTGAACTACCGCACTGTACTGTGTCTGCTGCTAATATATAGACTGGTTGATAAAGAGATAGTATACTCGTAACTAGTATGTATGTATAAAGAAAGAAAAAAAAACCACGGTTAGGTGGTATATACAATTATGGACGGGCTGCCGAGTGCCGACACAGAGGTAGCCACAGCCGTGAACTACCGCACTGTACTGTGTCTGCTGCTAATATAGACTGGTTGATAAAGAGATAGTATACTCGTAACTAGTATGTATGTATAAAGAAAGAAAAAAAAACCACGGTTAGGTGGTATATACAATTATGGACGGGCTGCCGAGTGCCGACACAGAGGTAGCCACAGCCGTGAACTACCGCACTGTACTGTGTCTGCTGCTAATATATAGACTGGTTGATAAAGAGATAGTATACTCGTAACTAGTATGTATGTATAAAGAAAGAAAAAAAAACCACGGTTAGGTGGTATATACAATTATGGACGGGCTGCCGAGTGCCGACACAGAGGTAGCCACAGCCGTGAACTACCGCACTGTACTGTGTCTGCTGCTAATATATAGACTGGTTGATAAAGAGATAGTATACTCGTAACTAGTATGTATGTATAAAGAAAGAAAAAAAAAACCACGGTTAGGTGGTATATACAATTATGGACGGGCTGCCGAGTGCCGACACAGAGGTAGCCACAGCCGTGAACTACCGCACTGTACTGTGTCTGCTGCTAATATAGACTGGTTGATAAAGAGATAGTATACTCGTAACTAGTATGTATGTATAAAGAAAGAAAAAAAAACCACGGTTAGGTGGTATATACAATTATGGACGGGCTGCCGAGTGCCGACACAGAGGTAGCCACAGCCGTGAACTACCGCACTGTACTGTGTCTGCTGCTAATATATAGACTGGTTGATAAAGAGATAGTATACTCGTAACTAGTATGTATGTATAAAGAAAGAAAAAAAAACCACGGTTAGGTGGTATATACAATTATGGACGGGCTGCCGAGTGCCGACACAGAGGTAGCCACAGCCGTGAACTACCGCACTGTACTGTGTCTGCTGCTAATATAGACTGGTTGATAAAGAGATAGTATACTCGTAACTAGTATGACTATAAAGAAAGAAAAAAAAAACACGGTTAGGTGGTATATACAATTATGGACGGGCTGCCGAGTGCCGACACAGAGGTAGCCACAGCCGTGAACTACCGCACTGTACTGTGTCTGCTGCTAATATATAGACTGGTTGATAAAGAGATAGTATACTCGTAACTAGTATGTATGTATAAAGAAAGAAAAAAAAACCACGGTTAGGTGGTATATACAATTATGGACGGGCTGCTGAGTGCCGACACAGAGGTAGCCACAGCCGTGAACTACCGCACTGTACTGTGTCTGCTGCTAATATATAGACTGGTTGATAAAGAGATAGTATACTCGTAACTAGTATGTATGTATAAAGAAAGATCAAAAAACCACGGTTAGGTGGTATATACAATTATGGACGGGCTGCCGAGTGCCGACACAGAGGTAGCCACAGCCGTGAACTACCGCACTGTACTGTGTCTGCTGCTAATATAGACTGGTTGATAAAGAGATAGTATACTACTAATATTATATATACTGGTGGTCAGGTCACTGGTCACTAGTCACACTGGCAGTGGCACTCCTGCAGCAAAAGTGTGCACTGTTTAATTTTAATATAATATTATGTACTCCTGGCTCCTGCTATAACCTATAACTGGCACTGCAGTGCTCCCCAGTCTCCCCCACAATTATAAGCTGTGTGAGCTGAGCACAGTCAGATATATATATACATTGATGCAGCACACTGGGCTGAGCAGTGCACACAGATATGGTATGTGACTGAGTCACTGTGTGTATCGTTTTTTCAGGCAGAGAACGGATATATTAAATAAAACAAACAACTGCACTGTCTGGTGGTCACTGTGGTCGTCAGTCACTAAACTCTGCACTCTCTTCTACAGTATCACAGCCTCAGGTCAATCTCTCTCTCTCTCTCTCAACCCTAATCTAAATGGAGAGGACGCCAGCCACGTCCTCTCCCTATCAATCTCAATGCACGTGTGAAAATGGCGGCGACGCGCGGCTCCTTATATAGAATCCGAGTCTCGCGATAGAATCCGAGCCTCGCGAGAATCCGACAGCGTCATGATGACGTTCGGGCGCGCTCGGGTTAACCGAGCAAGGCGGGAAGATCCGAGTCGCTCGGACCCGTGAAAAAAAACATGAAGTTCGGGCGGGTTCGGATTCAGAGAAACCGAACCCGCTCATCTCTAACAGGAATACTAAACAATGTTTTTTAAATATGGAAATGAATGACAAGAAAGCCCAGAAACACTAAAGTGACAAGCCTCTGGTCTATAGAACTGAATATGTTACACTCAACCAGAGATTTACCCAATATAATGCAACAGGGCCGTAACTACGTGTGTGCCAAGTGGGCTTGGCACACAGCGCAGTTGCCCTGAGGGCGCAACGGCCAGCGGCATGTAATGAGTCAAATTGACTCATTACATGCCACCTCTGCTGTGTGCACCGCCGCCGCGCTAGAGGAGAGAGACCAGCGCCGGGCAGCGTTCATGGAGGAGGAGGGAGGGGGAGCAGGGAGCCGCAGCAGCGCTATTTGATTGGTAGTAAGCGCCGCTGCAGCATCCCCCTCTCCTTCTGTATTGGCTGCCCGGCGCTGCTATGGATGCTGGGATGCGGTTCCTTCATCCCAGCATCCACAGCAGCGCCAGGCAACCAATACGGAAGGAGAGGGGGATGCTGCAGCGGCGCTTACTACCAATCAAATAGCGCAGCTGCGGCTCCCTGCTCCCCCTCCCTCCTCCTCCTTCTCACCTCACTGCCTGCACCGAGAGGGAGATGCACGAGGAGCCTGTCAGCGGGTAGAAGGTAAGTATATCCCTCTCTCTCTCTCTCTCTCTCTCTCTCTCAGGGGGACACCATCTTCCGCAATGTGTAAAAAGGGGTCCTGGCTGCCGCAATGTATAAAAAGGGGGCCTGGCTGCCGCAATGTGTAAAAACGGGTACTGGCTGCCGCAATGTGTAAAAAGGGGTCCTGGCTGCCGCAATGTGTAAAATGGGGTCCTGGCTGCCGCAATGTGTAAAATGGGGTCCTGGCTGCCGCAATGTGTAAAAAGGGGTCCTGGCTGCCGCAATGTGTAAAATGGGGTCCTGGCTGCCGCAATGTGTAAAAAGGGGGCCTGGCTGCCGCAATGCGTAAAAAGGGGGACTGGCTGCCGCAATGTGTAAAAAGGGGTCCTGGCTGCCACAATGTGTAAAATGGGGTCCTGGCTGCCGCAATGTGTAAAATGGGGTCCTGGCTGCCGCAATGTGTAAAAAGGGGTCCTGGCTGCCGCAATGTATAAAAAGGGGGCCTGGCTGCCGCAATGTGTAAAAAGGGGTCCTGGCTGCCGCAATGTGTAAAAAGGGGTCCTGGCTGCCGCAATGTGTAAAATGGGGTCCTGGCTGCCGCAATGTGTAAAAAGGGGGCCTGGCTGCCGCAATGTGTAAAAAGGGGGACTGGCTGCCGCAATGTGTAAAAAGGGGGACTGGCTGCCGCAATGTGTAAAGAGGGGGCCTGGCTGCCGCAATGTGTAAAAAGGGGGACTAGCTGCCGCAATGTGTAAAAAGGGGAACAATACAATTATATAGACACAGGAACGCACCGGACCCAATTTAATTGTGGATTCCCCTGCGTCCGTGTGTGAATACAAATTCAGGCGCAGTTGTATATTCACATGCAGTGTCAAAAATTAGCTATTCACCACCACTTAAAATTTAAATGCAGCTCCCACTCAGTATCCTGAAGTTTATACCAATTTCAAACTAAAAAAGAATTCACTTATGTGAGAGAGCGCAAACAAATTTTAAACAATTTTATTTTATATTAAAAATATATAAAAATTATTATAACATCATTATATGCATAAATTGCTAGATGCCTTTGAAACATATAATTACTGATTCAACACAATAAAACTACCATAAATTAGAACCATATAGACCATTTATAGTGGATTAATTGACACCAGCTGCCACTAATTTGCAGGGTTATCCACTCCGTTCCTTTTAACCACTTAGTGGCTAGAATACAGTCCAATGTCCCGCATCAACAGATTCTAGACTTTTTCTCCACAAAAGTGTTATATTAATACTGGTGGAACTTCATAAAATGTGTCTATTATTCATGAATTCATTGTAGCAGAAGTTTCCAAAGTTATATTCAAATGGTATTAATTATATTCGTAGATGGACAGACTTATATTCACATACAGGGATTTTCTCTCTTATCCCTTGACACTTAGATGGTATTGTGTCTGGCAATGCAGGGATAGTTAACAGAATTTAGAGGATATGTCTCTCCTCACCATTCACAGATGTTACTGTTGTCGCTCTGTGGATAGCCGTGACCGGTCACCGTGGATTTTTCTTGTTGTTATAATCCACATGCAGCTTGTTGTGAACATCCGTGCAGTGCCCAGCAGTGGTGGTGAATCATGGAGATGGTCCCTGTTAAAGCCGCCCGGCTTTCCCCTTACCGGAGTCAGTGGATCTTACTGCGGGGTATCCTTAGGTCATGTGGCACTCAGCTCACGGCAGCACGCCGCTGGATTTTCCCTTTCTGCTGGCGCCGTCTGACTTCTCTTTACCCAAGCAGTTTGAGGCTTTGCAGTGTAAAGTTGGTCCTCCAGGTACACGGCCGGGATGTCTGTCTCACAGTTCAATAAAGATTGTTCCAAAGGCACTAGCAGAATGCCCTTAACGCGTTTCTCCGTTATGGTATTGTAACGGTTTCATCAGAAGGTAACCATCTATACTGAACACACCTCTATTTAAAGGGAGTCTCCTCCAATCATTATCTTACATTCATTATCGAAGGCAGGTGTGTTTCCAATGTATACAGGTATATGCATTTTGTGGTTAGCTAATTAGCTCTATCGTATAATAGTACCGGGAACTACTCCCACAAGTCTATTTATTAAAATATCATACATATCAATCATATCTTTAACACAAAAATTATATATAGCATATGAATATAACATTGTTCCTTATATTCTATTCACTAATACAATTTTTCTATTCCATTAATATATAATAGTGGCAACACGTGAGAAACATTTTTAACGATCTTTGAGTGTATATAAGTTCTCACACCGGCCAGCCGCTGCCGGCATAGCCTCATGAGGAAATACACGGACTACCAACCTATCAGCCTGGGTTCTAATCCCACATCTGACTATACTCAACCATATAGACTTAAATTATATAAAGTTCTTCTTATTTGAGCATATCTTATTTTTAGTATAAACAATAGTCCTTCCACTCCTAGAGTGTCTGCTGTATAGAAATTTACCCGGATTTAACCAGTACCCTATATTCCTCATGTGTGCTCTCACCCTAATTTCTATAGACATGCATCATAGTCTATATATATGCTAGATCCATATATAGACAAAATATATATCCCTCTGTATTACAGGAGATCTTATGTATAAACACACATATTATCATAGATATCTATATGTATGTTCTATGGAGGCAAAAAAGAAGAAAAAGGCAAAAGAAGAAACCAGGAGAAGGAATAGAAAGAGGATACAGAAAACACCTAAAAGGAGGTTTCCTCATATCAGTATTAGGAACCTACTACTCTTAACCTTACCCAGTACTGTATCATATGTTGTTCATTTCTATATTGTCATTAAGGCCAAGGGGAGACAGAGAACCCAATGAGAAGATCCAGAAAGCCTCTCTCCTACAGAGATGATTGAACCTGTCCCCACCTCTATCCGTGGTTGGAACATGCTCAATTCCCTGTACTGTCACCCCATTCATATTGCCCCTATGTTTATTCTGAATATGTGTGGACAATGAATGTGTCTTTATCCCTTTAATAATATTGCGCCTATGCTCTAAAAATCTTACATTCAATTTTCGGGTTGTACGTCCCACATATTGAATTCCACATATGCATGTTATAAGATAAACTACATATGTGGTATTACAATCAATATGACCCCTAATTTCAAAAACCGTATTATAAGTGTTTGAGTGAAATTGTGTGTTATTATGACCTATATATTCACAAGTCATACATCCTGATCGTCCACATCTGTAGCAGCCTTCTTTTTGTGGGATGGAGCTAAGCCAAGTGTCTTTTGTTTTTTTGTTATAAGCAGAGTTCACATAATGACTAGGTGTCAGAAAACTCTGAAGACTCCTCGCTTTCTTAAAAACAATCTGAGGTTCTATAGCCAGTAGTGGTGCTAGTATTTTATCCGCCTTTAAAATGGACATGTTCTTTTTTAATAGATATTTAATTTCACTTGAACTAGAATTAAATTTAGTAATGAACCTAAGCTCAGTGTTCCCACTACCTGTGCTCTTGTCCTTACTATTTAATGTTAGAAGAGAATCTCTATCTTTAGATTTTGCCTGCCTTTCCGCTTCCTCCAAAATGTCCTCAGGATACCCCTGTTCGCGAAGTGCAACCGTAAGGTTCTGTGCTTGCTGATCATAGTCTGTAATATCTGAACAATTCCGTCTATGTCTCATATACTGGCTTCTTGGTATATTCCTAAGCCACGGTTGATAATGACAACTAGAATAGTTCAGAAATTTATTACAGTCCACCTCCTTTTTGTATGTCGAGGTTATAATATTACCATTCTCAATTTTAATGGCAATATCCAGAAAGGAAATATTTGTGCAGTGTATAGTGCTCGTGAGTTTTAATCCAAACTGATTAGTGTTTAGATATTCCACAAAACGCTTGGCCGAACCGAAATCCCCTTCCCAAATGAAAAACATATCGTCTATGTATCTGCCATATAGCACCAGGTCCGCCCCATATGGGCCTGACCTGGTGTAAGATTTTTAGAGCATAGGCGCAATATTATTAAAGGGATAAAGACACATTCATTGTCCACACATATTCAGAATAAACATAGGGGCAATATGAATGGGGTGACAGTACAGGGAATTGAGCATGTTCCAACCACGGATAGAGGTGGGGACAGGTTCAATCATCTCTGTAGGAGAGAGGCTTTCTGGATCTTCTCATTGGGTTCTCTGTCTCCCCTTGGCCTTAATGACAATATAGAAATGAACAACATATGATACAGTACTGGGTAAGGTTAAGAGTAGTAGGTTCCTAATACTGATATGAGGAAACCTCCTTTTAGGTGTTTTCTGTATCCTCTTTCTATTCCTTCTCCTGGTTTCTTCTTTTGCCTTTTTCTTCTTTTTTGCCTCCATAGAACATACATATAGATATCTATGATAATATGTGTGTTTATACATAAGATCTCCTGTAATACAGAGGGATATATATTTTGTCTATATATGGATCTAGCATATATATAGACTATGATGCATGTCTATAGAAATTAGGGTGAGAGCACACATGAGGAATATAGGGTACTGGTTAAATCCGGGTAAATTTCTATACAGCAGACACTCTAGGAGTGGAAGGACTATTGTTTATACTAAAAATAATATACGCTCAAATAAGAAGAACTTTATATAATTTAAGTCTATATGGTTGAGTATAGTCAGATGTGGGATTAGAACCCAGGCTGATAGGTTGGTAGTCCGTGTATTTCCTCATGAGGCTATGCCGGCAGCGGCTGGCCGGTGTGACAACTTATATACACTCAAAGATCGTTAAAAATGTTTCTCACGTGTTGCCACTATTATATATTAATGGAATAGAAAAATTGTATTAGTGAATAGAATATAAGGAACAATGTTATATTCATATGCTATATATAATTTTTGTGTTAAAGATATGATTGATATGTATGATATTTTAATAAATAGACTTGTGGGAGTAGTTCCCGGTACTATTATACGATAGAGCTAATTAGCTAACCACAAAATGCATATACCTGTATACATTGGAAACACACCTGCCTTCGATAATGAATGTAAGATAATGATTGGAGGAGACTCCCTTTAAATAGAGGTGTGTTCAGTATAGATGGTTACCTTCTGATGAAACCGTTACAATACCATAACGGAGAAACGCGTTAAGGGCATTCTGCTAGTGCCTTTGGAACAATCTTTATTGAACTGTGAGACAGACATCCCGGCCGTGTACCTGGAGGACCAACTTTACACTGCAAAGCCTCAAACTGCTTGGGTAAAGAGAAGTCAGACGGCGCCAGCAGAAAGGGAAAATCCAGCGGCGTGCTGCCGTGAGCTGAGTGCCACATGACCTAAGGATACCCCGCAGTAAGATCCACTGACTCCGGTAAGGGGAAAGCCGGGCGGCTTTAACAGGGACCATCTCCATGATTCACCGCCACTGCTGGGCACTGCACGGATGTTCACAACAAGCTGCATGTGGATTATAACAACAAGAAAAATCCACGGTGACCGGTCACGGCTATCCACAGAGCGACAACAGTAACATCTGTGAATGGTGAGGTGAGACATATCCTCTAAATTCTGTTAACTATCCCTGCATTGCCAGACACAATACCATCTAAGTGTCAAGGGATAAGAGAGAAAATCCCTGTATGTGAATATAAGTCTGTCCATCTACGAATATAATTAATACCATTTGAATATAACTTTGGAAACTTCTGCTACAATGAATTCATGAATAATAGACACATTTTATGAAGTTCCACCAGTATTAATATAACACTTTTGTGGAGAAAAAGTCTAGAATCTGTTGATGCGGGACATTGGACTGTATTCTAGCCACTAAGTGGTTAAAAGGAACGGAGTGGATAACCCTGCAAATTAGTGGCAGCTGGTGTCAATTAATCCACTATAAATGGTCTATATGGTTCTAATTTATGGTAGTTTTATTGTGTTGAATCAGTAATTATATGTTTCAAAGGCATCTAGCAATTTATGCATATAATGATGTTATAATAATTTTTATATATTTTTAATATAAAATAAAATTGTTTAAAATTTGTTTGCGCTCTCTCACATAAGTGAATTCTTTTTTAGTGTAAAAAGGGGGACTGTCTGCTGTAATGTGTAAAAAGGGGGACGCTGTCTGCTGTAATGTATAAAAGGGGCTCTACCTGGTGTAGTGGCGCTACTGTGCAGCGTAATTTGAATAATGTAGACTACTGTGCACCGTAGTATGAATTGCTATTATTTTGTGGCCACGCCCCTTCCCCGTGAAGCCACGCCCCTATAAAAAATTCACGCGCCACTGCCCCTGTCTTACATGGGGTGGGGGCGCCACTGTCGTTTCTTGCACACAGCGCTAAAATGCCTAGTTACGGCACTGTAATGCAATACTCCAAAGGACACTTACTTTCAGAAGAGACTGTACAATGTCACCTTTACTTAACTGTAGAACATTCCCCAATACAGGCAGAGGGGTCGGTCCTGGTGGTAGGTTCCTTCTTCTCCAGAGTAGATTCAAACTCAGGATAATAATGAAAAAAGAAACAGCTGAAGCAAGGAGGAGAGTGACATCCTCTGAGAAATTCATCCTTGTTGAAGTTCAGTAAATTGTCTGCTGAATCTGGGTGAAGCTCTCGTGTCTTTGTGCAGTTCTTTCTCTACACAGGATGGGAATGGAATTTGTGGGTGAGGTATAGGTTACAGCACGACTGGGTTTTTTGAACATAATTAAATGTATTTTAACAGTATTATATATGTGTTGGGCTCGCGTGATCGGCGGTCATCATACCGACGCCGGGATCCCAGCTGCCACAATGCCGGCAGGGGGCAAGCGCATCGCAGCAGCAAATATGTTAGCAGTTGGGCAAAAACATTGGCCCTCATTCCGAGTTGATCGTTCGCTAGCTGCTTTTAGCAGCAGTGCAAACGCTAAGCCGCCGCCCTCTTGGAGTGTATATTAGTTTAGCAGAAGTGCGAACGAAAGGTTAGCAGAGCTGAAATTTTTTCAAGCAGTTTCAGAGTAGCTGCAGACCTACTCCTACCTTGCGATCACTTCAGTCTATTTAGTTCCTGTTTTGACGTCACAAACGCGCCATGCGTCCGACCAGCCACTCCCCCGTTTCCCCAGTCATGCCTGAGTTTTTATCTGACACGCCTGCGTTTTTTAGCACACTCCCGGAAAATGGCCAGTTACCTCCCAGAAACGCCCCATTCCTGTCAATCACTCACCGATCAGCAGAGCGACTGAAAAGAGTCGCTCGGCCTTGTGTGAAACTGCATAGTTTTTTGTGAAAGTACGTCGCGCGTGCGCACTGCGCCCCATACGCATGCGCAGAAATGCCGATTTTTAGCTTGATCGCTATGCTGCAAACAACGGCAGCTAGCGATCCACTCGGAATGACCCCCCATGTGCAGTGCAGGGGAGGCAGATATAACATTTGCAGACAAAGTTAGATTTGGGTGGGTTATTTTGTTTCTGTGCAGGGTAAATACTGGCTGCTTTATTTTCACACTGCAATTTAGATTGCAGATTGAACACACCCCACCCAAATCTAACTCTCTCTGCACATGTTATATCTGCCCCCCTTCACTGCACATGGTTTTGCCCAACTGCTAACAGATTTGCTGCTGCGATCAACTCTGAATTAGGCCCAGAATACAGTCTATCTGAGAATTCTAGCGGAAACAGAACTAGGCTACAGTATATCACTGCATACTTGTGTACAGAGAAACATGTAAACATAATATATACGTATTGAATATTTATACTTAAGTGAATTCATTTAAGAAAATAGAAATACAGAGATACTTTGAGTTTGGATTACAGCAAATCCACGGAGGAAGATCAGATAAAGAATATATTTGTATTAGATCATTTTACTAAGTTACTTACAGGAATAGCAGCTGAAACATTAGAGGTAGGTGTGTTCCAAGTTCCTCCTTCACTGGACTCCCCTGAAATGTTGAAATTTTATGTCTGTTTTTACTGCAAGAACACCTGAAACAGTGCACAGAGAGTACTGGCATGGTAAACAGAGACAGCTAAAGGATTATTTGACATGCAAACTGTAAAAAGCCAGGGGCTAATTATGTAAAAAAGCCTCGCCCTTCTATGTCTCAATTGTATACTGGATGAGGGAATGTTAATTTAGTAAACAGGCGGGCAGCTCCTCTTCCTCTATCCATAATAACACAGGAAAAGTCACCACAAAGACCAGTTATAACGGAATTCACTAAAGTCAGACAAATGCTCAGTAATAGGAATGATTACTGAGAGTCAGGCAGAGGCATGACTGGGGCTATTGGTGCCCAGGGCACAATGAAAAATCCCCCCCCCCAACACAGAGAGCATAACACAGGGACAGACAAGCATTACGTCTTCCCCCCAGTGTGTTAATCTGCTCCAGAAAGCGCCCCTCTGTCCTGGCACCCAGGGACCGTGCCCTGCTCACCCCACCCTCGTTACGTCATTGGAGTCAGGAGCAAGCTGCGTTACAGAAATAAAAAATAAAATGCCATTTTAAAACTAAAGGGGGTTAGGTGCTCAGCTCACATCTCTCCTTAGATCTGCCCGTGAATACGGGCCTTAACAGTAAGCCCCTCAGTTGTTACCTAAACCCCCTTATGTCATAGTGATGATGAAAAGTATAAAGGGCCTGATTTATATTTGTATGCAAAATATTGCAATAGTTTGTTAGGCTGACCAGCCACTTCACAGTCATTCCCATTTGGTTAGTCCGTACATTGAATTTAAAAAAACTGAGCATTGCTCTCAGACATCATTTGAATTTTAAATACACAGTGTGCTTCTATCATGGGTTTAGGCCCTGTCTCACTCTTCTAAAGAGACAGTGCGACCAGAATTGAGGACTCCGCAACCTAGTGAGGATATAGGATCCCAGAGATTCTACCCGTAAAAAGGGACGCTATCCAGAGGACTCCTTTCCTCCAGTGGCAACCACTGTGGTAATTATCACCTTCAGGACTGTGCCATCAGCCCTACCTCATCTTTTTCACCTTACCCATCTGTAGTCCACACGAAATAAGGAACGGACACATCATTCTTAGTAGCCCCATGGTGATTCCGGTTGTTGTGAATTTTAATTTTAATTTTATAACCTACCTTTTTTATCTAATACATTGGGGTATATTTACTAAAATTCGTATTTTCCCGTCTGAGGTCAAAGTTCAATCACGAATGACATCGAAAGTGTAAAGTTGCAACTTTTTGAATTTATTACAACTAATTTACTAAGCTGTCGTATTCTGCATTTTCGTATTTACCGATGTCGATGTCATTCGTTTTTTTTTGCAGTGTTTTACGTGAGTGACTTGTAAAACACTGCCGACTTTAATACAATGAATCTCGGCCGGATCTGAGAGATCCGTGCTGGGCTTCATTGTGCACCTTTATAAAAATTGAAATCAGTGTTAAAATAAAAATTGCGTGGGGTCCCCCCTCCTAAGCCAAACCAGCCTCGGGCTCTTTGAGCCGGTCCTGGTTGAAAAAATATGGGGGAAAAAATGTCAGGGGTTCCCCCATTTTTAAACAACCAGCACCGGGCTCTGTGCCTGGTCCTGGTTCCAAAAATACGGGTGACAAAAAGCGTAGGGGTCCCCCGTATTTCTGAAACCAGCACCGGGCTCCACTATCCAGATACATAATGCCACAGCCGGGGGACACTTTTATCTAGGTCCCTGCGGCCCTGGCATTACATAACCAACTAGTCACCCCTGGCCGGGGTACCTTGGAGGAGTGGGGACCCCTTCAATCAAGGGGTCCCCCCCCTCCAGCCACCCAAGGGCCAGGGGTGAAGCCCGAGGCTGTCCCCCCCATCCAAGGGCTGCGGATGGGAGGCTGATAGCCTTTTTGTCAAAAAATTAATATTGTTTTTAGTAGCAGGACTACAAGTCCCAGCAAGCCTCCCCCACAAGCTGGTACTTGGAGAACCACAAGTACCAGCATGCGGAGGAAAACCGGGCCCGCTGGTACCTGTAGTACTACTACTAAAAAAATACCCCAATAAAAACAGAAGACACACACCTTGAAAGTAAAAGTTTAATACATACATCCACACCTCCATATACACATACTTACCTATGTTCACACAAGGGTCGGTCCTCTTCTCCATGTAGAATCCATGGTGTACCTGTTGAAAAATATATACTCACAAAATCCAGTGTAGAAGGCTCCTCTTCTTTTCTAATTGTAATCCTGGTACTTTGTAAAATAACAAAATGGACACCCGACCTCGCACTGAAAGGGGCCCCATGTTTTCACATGGGACCCCTTTCCCCGAATGCCAGGAACCCCCCCTGACTTTTGTCTAAGAGGGTTCCATCGGCCAATCAGGGAACGCCTCGTTGTGGCATCCTCCTGATTGGCTGTGTGCTCCTGTAGTGTATGACAGGCAGCACACGGCAGTGTTACAATATAGCGCCTATGCGCTCCATTGTAACCAATGGTGGGAACTTTGTGGTCAGCGGTTGACCGAAAGTAACCTCACCGCTAACCACAAAGTTCCCACCATTGGTTATTTGGGATGTATGTATTAAACTTTTACTTTCAAGGTGTGTGTCTTCTGTTTTTATTTTGGTATTTTATTAGTAGTAGTACTACAGGTACCAGCCGGCACGGTTTTCCTCCGCATGCTGGTACTTGTGGTTCTCCAAGTACCAGCTTGCGGGGGAGGCTTGCTGGGACTTGTAGTCCTGCTACTAAAAACAATATTCATTTTTTGACAAAAAGGCTATCAGCCTCCCATCCGCAGCCCTTGGATGGGGGGGACAGCCTCGGGCTTCACCCCTGGCCCTTGGGTAGCTGGAGGGGGGGGACCCCTTGATTGAAGGGGTCCCCACTCCTCTAGGGTACCCCGGCCAGGGGTGACTAGTTGGTTATGTAATGCCAGGGCCGCAGGGACCTAGATAAAAGTGTCCCCCGGCTGTGGCATTATGTATCTGGCTAGTGGAGCCCGGTGCTGGTTTCAGAAATACGGGGGACCACTACGCTTTTTGTCCCCAGTATTTTTGGAACCAGGACCAGGCGCAGAGCCCGGTGCTGGTTGTTTAAATATGGGGGAACCCCTGACATTTTTTTTCCCATATTTTTTCAACCAGGACCGGCTCAAAGAGCCCGAGGCTGGTTTTGCTTAGGAGGGACCCCACACATTTTTTTTTTTTTTAAAACAACACTTTCCCATCCCTTCCCACTGAAAAACATGCACGGATCTCATGGATCCGTGCATGCCTATCCGAACACGGTAAAAAAAAGCAGGTCTGTTTTTTTTTAGCACTTTTTCATGAATTGTATTTCAGCACGGCAGTGTTTGGCTATTGTCGGCAGTGTTTGTGATTTGCACTTTTTAGTAAATGACCGATTTCTACCAAATTGCAGGCGTATTTGACCAATGGTGTATTGAGTCGTAATTTTTTCCTAGGACTTCCAAAATAATACGAATGCCCTTATCACTGCCGTGATTTGAGTTTAGTAAATTCCCGAGATGACACTTTGAAGAAATCGGGACCTTAGTAAATATACCCCATTGTATGTACTTTCATTATTAAATATTTTTTTTCCCACCCTCAATCCATTCATCTTCATGTGCTTCAGTCAATTTCATTATTTTAATTTATTTGTGTTCATTCCATTGATTGTAAAGCGCTGCTACTTTGTTCGTTGTATGTGGTTTCTAGTTGTACAGGATTGACTAGACCTGTTTTTTTTAGCAGCTGCTCAAATTAGCACAGCAGCCCACTATGAGCCTGATTTAACCTTGGTTAAACCCCCTTTTTTTCTGTGGGTTCTAGCCTATTGTTTATATAAAAATTTTCTGGTCGCACTTTTTCTTGCACCCCTATTGTCCATATGTAAATTAAATGTTAAGAAATTCCCCAGGTGTTTATTAACTGATATGCTTGTGTGTTTCCTGTCTCTTTAAAAGAGTGAGACAGGGAATAAACCCATGATAGAAGCATACTGTGTATTTAAAATCCAAAAGATGTCTGAGAGCAATGCTCAGATTTTTAAAAGTCAGACTGACCAAATGGAAATGACCATGACAGAGCTGGTCAGATTAACAAACTATTGCAATATTTTGGAACTAACATTCCTTGAATTCAGATGAATTACAGTTTGAAGTGTTAATATTAGGTGAGTGCTGAATTTCTATGATTTTTATATATATAACAGACTGTCACATTGGGAAGTGTGTCAGGAGCCACAAGGGACTCACCACAGCCAGGTTTTTCAGGAGTGACAGCGGTGGGGCTGCGGTCGGCTGCTACTACCATTTCTAAAGGCCCCCTCAGACCAAGTCTGTCACAGACTTGTGGCAGATGCTGGAGGGAGACTGTGGGACACATGCTGGGCTGGCTCAGAGCTGCCGCTCCTCGGCTCGGCAGCGGAAGGAGACAGGAAAGGGGCCGGCGCACAGCACAGTATCAGCGTCATGACCTGGACCGGACCAAGTGACAGCGTAAGTGTGGGGGGAAGTGGCAAGTGGGGGTTTGATCTGCCTGCCTGTTAATTTATTTAGTTATTTGGCAGTATAGTGAGCAGCATAAAAATTAACATGTCGCGGAACCCTTTTAGAGTCCCTGATCCATGGGTCACCTCAACCTTCGGGGCTCCATTCAAGTGAATGGGGCGCGTATCCATCACGGACGTGCGCGCCCAGGCAGAGGTGGATGCTCTCGGCAATAGATGCGCCTAGTCACAGATGGAGCCATGACTAGCGTGGCTCTATCTGTACTTGTTGACAAAAAGACACTGATACATTTCAGGGTTTGTTCATGTTTTTTTTTACTGACATGTGGTACCACATAAGTGGCACAAGAAACATTATTTGAAAATATATGTAGCCAAAGTGCTCATATGGGGTCAACAGAGGTGGATTTAGGGGTCCCACCAACTCCTAAATCCATATCTCCCCATAGCCATCTTATTACCCCTTTCATACCCTCCGGTTCATTCCATATGTTACTGCTGTTCCTCCTCCACATCTCACACTGCTCTCATCGCACTTCACAGCCCCACAGCCCCACACAGCTCACACTTTCCCTCTCACAACTTGCAGCAATGATAGTATTAGCAGCAGTAATAGCAGCAGCAGCAGCTGAGTAGTAATAATAGTACTTGTAGTAGCAGTGATAGTAGTAGCTGTAATAGCTATACTAGTAATGGTATCAGTAATAGCACTAGTAGTAGCTGCAATGATAGTTGTAGTAGTTATACGAGTAGTGATAGGATTATTAGTACTAGTAGCAATTATAGTCGTATTACTACTAGTAGTAATACTAGTAGTAGCTCTAGTAGTTAATTTAGTTATAGTATCTGTAATATTAGTATTATTAAAATTAGAAGTAATAGTAGGAGAACGCTGCATCCACCCTGAACTTGCCTCCAGAATCCACTGTAGGAAGAGCAGCTGCTGCTCTCCTGCCACACCAGCAATTCCTCCAATTTCTCCTGCAGGAGTCCTAACTTGGTGACTGTGGCCCAGGGGTTAAAGTGTGTGTGTGTGGGAGGGGGGGGGGGGATGAGGTGGAACTGAGTTTCACCACCTGTAATGGTAGGGGTAACTATGCACAGTAATTCTAACAGAAAAGCCCACCCTATCACCTACGTCAATTGATGATGCAGGCGGCGCTAGTGTTACTGCAGCCACCTCCACCTTCCTTAGGTCCTGGGGACTCCATGGTCCTCCTTCATCTATAGCCCACCCCTCCAGGTACTCACACACACTTGTCTGTTGGACAGCATTCATCCCCTCCTCAGGTCCCAGTGGATTATTTTTCGGCACAGCGTATGTGAAGTCATGCTGTCACCGCTGCTGAAGTGAAAAAGAGCCATGAAGAGGAGCAGGCTCTGTTCATCTTGAAGACAAGATGAGATGGAGCTGGAGGGACAAGAGAGGTGGGTAACCTGCTAGAGGGATACAGGGCATGGAGTTGCTGGAGGGACACAGGCAGTGAGCTGCTGGAGTGACAGAGGCAGATATGTGTATAAGGTGACCAGATTTGCGCCGATTTACACCAACCTATATGTCGGAGAATTGGAGGAGGAGCTCATCTGGGGAGGTGGCCACGGCGCAAGTCTGGTCCTCTATGGCCGG
This sequence comes from Pseudophryne corroboree, assembly GCF_028390025.1. NCBI lineage: Eukaryota > Metazoa > Chordata > Amphibia > Anura > Myobatrachidae > Pseudophryne > Pseudophryne corroboree. The sequence continues at coordinate 405,414,233 of NC_086451.1, forward strand.
TACATAGACGATCTGTTTATTATTTGGGATGGGGAACTTAACACTTTCACTGATTTTGTTTTTTTTCTCAACACGAACACTTATAATTTGGTTTTCACATCTAATTTAGTTCTACTAAGTTAACCTTTCTGGACATGACCTTGGAAATAGTAAATAATCAAATTCAAATGTTCAACTACATTAAAGATGTTGGCAGCAATGCATATTTCAATGATAAAAGTGCACAACTTTTGTGATTAAGAAGAAATTGTTCTTCAAAGACATCCTTTCTTGATTAAGCAAAAATACTATTGGAGACCTTTAGAAATAAAGATTATGAACAATATCTATTAGACAAAGCTCTAAAATAAGTAATAGAAATCGATAGACAAACCCTCTTTCATCCTAAAGAGAAAAATATGTCAAAATCAGATAATAAAGAATGGGCCTTCATCTCAAAGTTCAACTCTAGATCAAACCATATTAAGAATATAGTGAAATAAAACTAACATATGCTTAGAAGTGATCCAATCCTGTGTGACATTTTGCCATTGAAGTCTGACTTTGTTTTTAGGAAAAATAAATCATTAAAAACGTTATTAGCACTGAGCTAGTTAAAAACAAATACTGTGAATAGGGGCTCGGAACAAACCTGGTAGAAATCTAACATTAAAGGTTTTTATAAATGTGGGACAACAAGATGTACAACCTGTACACATGTATGAAATAGGACAACTAGTATCCCTCTACCTATGGAAGGCAGAACCATTAATATTACCAGATTCATCAACTGTAATTCTTCCTGGGTAGTATATCTCCTGCAATGTGATTGTCAACTGAAATATGTAGGCAGAACTACAAGGATGTTGAAAACAAGGTTCTAAAACATAGTGTCTCCAGACATTTCTCTAAATGTCATAATAAGGATCCATCATCTCTTAGTATTACGGGTCTGGAATACATTGCCCAAACTGACCAGGGAGGAGATCGTTTCACCAGGTTATGCAGACAGGAAATACTTTGGACCTTTCAGTTAAATACATTATTTCCTAGTGGTCTGAATGAGGCACTTGAGCTAAATGTTGTATTATGAAATTACAACTCATTTGAACCATTTTAAAAAACATGTATATATATTCTCCCCTAGATCACGTTTTTTTTAAAAACATTTTTATTCCAGTTTCTCTGACGTCCTAGTGGATGCTGGGTACTCCGTTAGGACCATGGGGAATAGACGGGCTCCGCAGGAGACTGGGCACTCTTAAAAGAAAGATTAGGTACTATATTTGGTGTGCACTGGCTCCTCCCTCTATGCCCCTCCTCCAGACCTCAGTTAGAATCTGTGCCCGGCCAGAGCTGGATGCACCTAGTGGGCTCTCCTGAGTTCACTAGAAAAGAAAGTATTTGTTAGGTTTTTTTATTTTCAGTGAGATCTGCTGGCAACAGACTCACTGCTACGAGGGACTGAGGGGATAGAAGCAAACCTACCTGCTTGCAGCTAGCTTGTGCTTCTAAGGCTACTGGACACCATTAGCTCCAGAGGGATCGAACACAGGGCCCGACCTCGATCGTCCGTTCCCGGAGCCGCGCTGCCGTCCCCCTTGCAGAGCCAGAAGACGGAAGAAAAAGATGAAAAACGGCGGCTGAAGACTCCTGTCTTCATTAAGGTAGCGCACAGCACTGCAGCTGTGCGCCATTGCTCCCATAGCACACCACACCACACACTCCGGTCACTGTTGGGTGCAGGGCGCTGGGGGGGGCGCCCTGGGCAGCAATTAGTTTACCTTTTGGCATAAATTAGTACATAATACAGTGTATAACACTGTATATGTGCAAAAAACCCCGCCATTAACATTATAAAAAGCGGGAGAAGCCCGCCGCTGAGGGGGCGGGGCTATCTTCCTCAGCACAGCCAGCGCCATTTTCTCTTCACAGCTCCGCTGGAAGGACGCTCCCCAGGCTCTCCCCTGCAGTATCCAGTACGACAAGGGTAAAAAAGAGAGGGGGGGCACATAAATTTAGGCGCAATTTGTGTATTAGTAGCTATTGGGAAAAATCACAGTATAGTGGAAATCCCTGTGTTATATAGCGCTGTTGTGTGCTGGCATACTCTCTCTCTATCTCCCCAAAGGACTTTGTGGGGTCCTGTCCTCAGTCAGAGCATTCCGTGTGTGTGTGTGTGTGTGTGTGTGTGTGTGTGTGTGTGTGTGTGTGTGTGTGTGTGTGTGCGGTGTGTCTGTACGGCTGTGTCGACATGTTTGATGAGGAGGGCTACGTGGAGGCGGAGCAGGAGCCGATAAGTGTGATGTCGCCCCCTACGGGGCCGACACCAGAGTGGATGGATATGTGGAAGGTATTAAGCGACAGTGTCAACTCTTTACATAAAAGGTTCGATGACGTAACAGCCTTGGGACAGCCGGCATCTCAGCCCGCGCCTGCCCAGGCGTCTCAGAGACCATCAGGGGCTCAAAAACGCCCGCTAGCTCAGATGGCAGACACAGATGTCAACACGGAGTCTGACTCCAGTGTAGACGAGGATGAGACAAATGTACAGTCCACAAGGGCCATCCGATGCATGATTACGGCAATGAAAAATGTGTTGCACATTTCTGACATTAACCCAGTTACCACTAAAAAGGGTATTATGTTTGGGGAGAAAAAGCAGCCAGTGACTTTTCCCCCATCTGATGAATTAAATGAATTGTGTGAGGAAGCGTGGTGTTCCCCTGATAAGAAACTAGTGGTTTCTAAGAGGTTACTGATGGCGTACCCTTTCCCGCCAACGGATAGGTTACGCTGGGAGACATCCCCTAGGGTGGACAAGGCGCTCACACGATTATCTAAAAGGGTGGCACTGCCGTCTCAGGATACGGCCGCCCTAAAGGAGCCTGCAGATAGGAAGCAGGAGGCTATCCTGAAGTCTGTTTATACACACTCAGGTACTATACTGAGACCTGCTATTGCCTCAGCATGGATGTGTAGTGCTGCAGCAGCATGGTCTGATACCCTGTCAGACAACATTGATACCCTCGACAGGGATGCTATATTGCTAACCATAGAGCATATAAAGGACGTCGTCTTGTATATGAGGGATGCACAGAGGGACATTTGCCGGCTGGCATCTAGAATTAATGCAATGTCCATTTCTGCCAGGAGAGTATTATGGACTCGGCAGTGGACAGGTGATGCTGATTCTAAAAGGCACATGGAGGTTTTGCCTTATAAGGGTGAGGAATTGTTTGGGGACGGTCTCTCGGACCTCGTATCCACAGCAACAGCTGGGAAGTCGACTTTTTTACCTCAGGTTCCCTCACAGCCTAAGAAAGCACCGTATTATCAAGTACAGTCCTTTCGGCCTCAGAAAGGCAAGCGAGTCAGAGGCGACTCCTTTCTGCCCAGAGGCAGGGGTAGAGGAAAAAAGCTGCACCAGACAGCCGGTTTCCAGGAACAAAAATCCTCCCCTGCTTCCACTAAGTCCACCGCATGACGCTGGGGCTCCACAGGTGGAGCCGGGTGCGGTGGGGGCGCGTCTCCGGAACTTCAGCGACCAGTGGGTTCGCTCACAGGTGGATCTCTGGGTTCTACAAGTGGTATCTCAGGGATACAAGCTGGAGTTCGAGGCGACTCCCCCTCGCCGTTACCTCAAATCAGCATTGCCAGCGGCTCCCAGGGAAAGGGAGGTAGTGCTGGCGGCTATTCACAAGCTGTACCTTCAGCAGGTGATTATCAAGGTTCCCCTCCTTCAACAGGGACGGGGTTACTATTCCACAATGTTTGTGGTACCGAAACCGGACGGTTCGGTGAGACCCATTCTAAATTTAAAATCCTTGAACACTTATGTAAGGGAGTTCAAGTTCAAAATGGAATCGCTCAGGGCGGTTATTGCAAGCCTGGAAGAGGGGGATTTTATGGTGTCGCTGGACATCAAGGACGCTTATCTGCATGTCCCCATTTACCCACCTCACCAGGAGTACCTCAGGTTTGTGGTACAGGACTGTCATTACCAATTCCAGACGTTGCCGTTTGGTCTGTCCACGGCACCGAGGGTATTTACCAAGGTAATGGCCGAAATGATGATACTCCTTCGAAAGAAGGGAGTTATAATTATCCCGTACTTGGACAATCTCCTTATAAAGGCGAGGTCCAGAGAGCAGTTGTTAGTCAGCGTAGCACTTTCTCGGGAAGTGTTGCAACAGCACGGCTGGATTCTGAATATCCCAAAGTCGCAGCTGATTCCTGCGACGCGTCTGCTCTTCCTGGGCATGATTCTGGACACAGAACAGAAGAAGGTGTTTCTCCCGGTGGAGAAGGCCCAGGAATTGTCATCGCTAGTCAGGGACCTCCTGAAACCAAAACAGGTGTCGGTGCATCACTGCACGCGAGTCCTGGGAAAGATGGTGGCTTCTTACGAAGCAATTCCCTTCGGCAGGTTCCATGCAAGGATCTTTCAGTGGGATCTGTTAGACAAATGGTCTGGATCGCATCTTCAGATGCATCGGTTGATCACCCTGTCCCCAAGGGCCAGGGTGTCTCTGCTGTGGTGGCTGCAGAGTGCTCATCTTCTCGAGGGCCGCAGATTCGGCATACAGGACTGGATCCTGGTGACCACGGACGCAAGCCTCCGAGGATGGGGGGCAGTCACTCAGGGAAGGAACTTCCAGGAACAGTGGTCAAGTCAGGAGACTTAACTACACATAAATATACTGGAACTAAGGGCCATTTACAACGCCCTGAGTAAAGCAGAGCCCCTGCTTCAAAACCAACCAGTGCTGATTCAATCAGACAACATCACGGCGGTCGCCCATGTAAACCGCCAGGGCAGCACAAGAAGCAGGATGGCGATGGCAGAAGCCACAAGGATTCTCCGATGGGCGGAAAATCACGTGCTAGCACTGTCAGCAGTGTTCATTCCGGGAGTGGACAACTGGGAAGCAGACTTCCTCAGCAGGCACGACCTCCACCCGGGAGAGTGGGGACTTCATCCAGAAGTCTTCACACAGATTGTAAACCGTTGGGAACGGCCACAGGTGGACATGATGGCGTCCCGCCTCAACAAAAAGCTAAAAAAATATTGCACCAGGGCCCTCATTCCGAGTTGTTCGCTCGCAAGGCGAATGTAGCAGAGTTACACACGCTAAGCCGCCGCCTACTGGGAGTGAATCTTAGCTTCTTAAAATTGCGACCGACGTACGCGCAATATTGCGATTACAAACGAGTTAGCAGTTTCTGAGTAGCTTCAGACTTACTCTGCCTGTGCGATCAGTTCAGTGCTTTTCGTTCCTGCCTGACGTCATAAACACACCCAGCGTTCGCCCAGGCACTCCCACCGTTTCTCCGGCCACTCCTGCGTTTTTTCCGGAAACGGTAGCGTTTCCAGCCACACGCCCCTAAAACGCCGTGCATCCGCCCAGTAACACCCATTTCCTGTCAATCACAATGCGAACGTCGGAGCGATGAAAATGCCGTGAGTAAACTTACTTTCTTCATAGTAAAGTTACTTGGCGCAGTCGCAGTGCGAACATTGCGCATGCGCACTAAGAGAATTCTCACTGCGATGCGATGAAAAACTCCGAGCGAACAACTCGGAATGAGGGCCCAGGTCAAGAGACCCTCAGGCGATAGCTGTGGACGCACTAGTGACACCGTGGGTGTACCAGTCGGTTTATGTGTTCCCTCCTCTTCCTCTCATACCCAAGGTACTGAGGATAGTAAGAAAGAGAGGAGTAAGAACTATACTCATCGTTCCGGATTGGCCAAGAAGAACTTGGTACCCAGAACTACAAGAAATGATCTCAGAGGAACCATGGCCTCTGCCTCTCAGACAGGACCTGTTACAGCAGGGGCCCTGTCTGTTCCAAGACTTACCGCGGCTGCGTTTGACGGCATGGCGGTTGAACGCCGGATCCTAACGGAAAAGGGCATTCCAGATGAAGTGATTCCTACGCTGATAAAGGCTAGGAAAGATGTGACAGCACAACATTATCACCGTATATGGCGAAAATATGTTGCTTGGTGTGAGGCCAGGAAGGCCCCTACAGAGGAATTCCAGCTGGGTCATTCCTGCACTTCCTACAGTCAGGAGTGACTATGGGCCTAAAATTAGGATCCATAAAGGTCCAGATTTCGGCCCTATCTATTTTCTTTCAAAAAGAACTGGCTTCACTACCTGAAGTTCAGACGTTTGTTAAGGGAGTGCTGCATATTCAGCCCCCTTTTGTGCCTCCAGTGGCACCTTGGGATCTTAACGTTGTGTTGGATTTCCTTAAATCCCACTGGTTTGAGCCACTTAAGACCGTGGAACTAAAATATCTCACGTGGAAAGTGGTCATGCTATTGGCCTTAGCTTCAGCTAGGCTTGTGTCAGAATTGGCAGCTTTGTCGTGTAAAAGCTCTTATCTGATCTTCCATATGGACAGGGCAGAATTGAGGACTCGTCCCCAATTTCTCCCTAAGGTGGTATCAGCGTTTCATTTGAACCAACCTATTGTGGTGCCTGCGGCTACTCGGGACTTGGAGGACTCCAAGTTACTAGATGTAGTCAGGGCTTTGAAAATCTATGTAGCCAGGACGGCTGGAGTCAGGAAGACTGACTCGCTGTTTATCCTGCATGCGCCCAACAAGCTGGGTGCTCCTGCTTCAAAGCAAACTATTGCGCGCTGGATCTGTAACACGATTCAGCAAGCGCATTTTGCGGCAGGATTGCCGCATCCTAAATCAGTAAAAGCCCATTTCACGAGGAAGGTGGGCTCTTCTTGGGCGGCTGCCCGAGGGGTCTCGGCTTTACAATTTTGCCGAGCTGCTACTTGGTCGGGTTCAAACACATTTGCTAAATCAAAAAAAAAAAAAAATCAAAAAAAATGAGAAAGCGCTATTCACATCTGATGTGGATTTTATTTTTCATTGATTATCAATTTTTACTAAAAGCACATTAAATATGTTTAATGCCGGCCGGCAATACACAGAGAAAACAATAAAATATTACAATAAAATAAATAATTTTCTAAACGTGACTTTACATCTGCATACTGTCTAATTTATAGTGTGTCAGAATTATGACAATTATTTATATGCACATGGTGTATCAACCATATGGATCCTCTTCTTATCCTCAGATATTTTTAGGCAGATGGTAGTCGTGTATCTTTATCACAATATTACACCATACTTACATTTGATAAATTCTACAAGTTTGATACCCTGGCTGAGAAGGACCTTGCCTTTGCTCATTCGGTGCTGCAGAGTCGTCCGCACTCTCCCGCCCGTTTGGGAGCTTTGGTATAATCCCCATGGTCCTTACGGAGTACCCAGCATCCACTAGGACGTCAGAGAAAATAAGACTTTACTCACCGGTAATTCTATTTCTCGTAGTCCGTAGTGGATGCTGGGAGCCCGTCCCAAAGTGCGGACTCTCTGCAATACATGTATATAGTTATTGCTTACCTAAAGGGTTATTGTTTTGAGCCATCTGTTGACTGAGGCTCAGTTGTTGTTCATACTGTTAACTGGGTATGGTTATCACAAGTTGTACAGTGTGATTGGTGTGGCTGGTATGAGTCTTACCCTGGATTCCAAATCCTTTCCTAGTAATGTCAGCTCTTCCGGGCACAGTTTCCTTAACTGAGGTCTGGAGGAGGGGCATAGAGGTAGGAGCCAGTGCACACCAGATATAGTACCTAATCTTTCTTTTAAGAGTGCCCAGTCTCCTGCGGAGCCCGTCTATTCCCCATGGTCCTTTACGGAGTACCCAGCATCCACTACGGACTACGAGAAATAGAATTACCGGTGAGTAAATTCTTATTTTTGAATGTCATACAGCAACATGTAAATGAAACACATAAGTGACCAAATAAAGAAAAATAAAAAATATAAAACAGTGATGACAGAGATTCAATAACAACTCATACACATAACCATTAGAAATAATGACCATAGAGTAGGGTATCAAGCCCTAATATAACACAACTAAACATGATCTGTGTAGAGAATATGCAACAAGTCATCATAGCTATACAACATCTAATACACAATAAGAGCTGATAAGCTGATAAACCAATAAACAAGGTAAAACAAATATAGACACAAATGGGGAAGACAAGGATAAGAAAAAGTAAACGGGACAGGGATTGTGGGGGGGGGGGGGGGGGGATATACGGATCTGCAGGAATATTCAGAAAGGTATAAAACATGCCGACACTAGTATTACATAGTAATAAAAGCAAGACACTATACCCTGGACACACCTACAATGGTAAAAAGTATCTAGTCAATAGCTCCTAATATGCCTTAGTACCCTCTGCATCCAACTGTCTGTATAAAAACCAAGATGTTGACTCAAAAATCTTAAATACATGTTCATGTTGGCGTGGTTCTAGAGATTCAATAAATGGATTCTACTTCATATGGAATTTAGACACACCTTGTTCAAAATCTGGAAGTGTGGATCTTCTATCAAAATATAAAAGTTGAAATAAAGTTTGTTTTACTGCGGATAGGAATGGAGGAGATTTAACCGTCAAATTCTGCATGATTACTTTCTTTGTCACAGTAACTATCATGGTTAGTAGAGGAGCAATGGACCTCTTTTCTGCACCAAGATCCCAATTATTGAAATTTGCACATAATAAAGCCAGTGGATCTGGCTGAAGACGTAGGGAGAATATAGTACTCATAAAAGACTTTGGGGGTAATTCCAAGTTGATCGCAGCAGGAATATTTTTATCAGTTGGGCAAAACCATGTGCACTGCAGGGGAGGCAGATATAACATGTGCAGAGAGAGATAGATTTGGGTGTGGTGAGTTCAATCTGCAATCTAAATTGCAGTGTAAAAATAAAGCAGCCAGTATTTACCCTGCACAGAAACAAAATAACCCACCCAAATCTAACTCTCTCTGCAAATGTTATATCTGCCCCCCCCCCCTGCAGTGCACATGGTTTTGCCCAACTGCTAAAAAAATTCCTGCTGCGATCAACTTGGAATTACCCCCTTTGTACCAAAATTTGCTAATTTTTCCACATTCCCATATATTATGAAACAGTGTACCTGAAACATGGCCACATTTAAGACATCTCCCCGTCTCATCTGCGACTATGTATTTACGTTGGGCTTGTGATATGTAGATTCTATATATAATTTTGACATGAGTCTCCTGTAAGGAGGCCGATGACAGATATCTCACAGTAGTGTCATAATATTTAAGCAGTTGGGTCTAATCCCTTAAAGAAGGAATCACCGATTTCCACGCCAACCAGACAGAATTCCATGTAGAAGATTTAATATTTTCACTGAGTAACAACGTTAAATTTTTTGTCCTGTATGATAAAGTGGCATGTCTGGATATTAGGTTAGACAGGTCGTATGAAATCTCAGGTGATGACATAGAAGGTGGTAGGTGGGCAATATAGTGTATAACCTGAAGAAACATATAGAAGGTATTGTTAGGAATATCATATTTCTTTCTCAAGTCTTGAAAAGAAGGCAATATTCCCCCGGGGTCAAACACATCTCGTATTGCAGCTATACCCGCTTGACGCCACAAATTATGCATAGCATTTTCAAAGCCAGGGGAAAATTGTGTATTTCCACAAAAAGTAATACATTTGCACTGGAGTGGGTTGCAGTGAATATGTTGATTGATCGCTCGCCATATGTACAGTACATATCGTAAAAAAGAATATTCTTTAATATGTCGGGCGGTATAGAGGATTTAGGTGTACAGATTGGTCCATGATTATCTTGACCTTTAATAGGATTAACTGAGATTGGGCAGTTTTACTTAATCCCCTGCTGTAATGACTTAATTCCCTGCTGTATTGTTCTCTATATTGTATTGCAGCTGAGAACAATAGATGAAGGGTTTATGTTAATAAACCACATTGTGCCTAGGCGCAGTAAACTAGCCAAGATAACCATGGACCCATCTGTATGTAAGACGGCACCTGGCGAGAAAGGGGCAAACATATTCAGTTCCAACTGCAAATTAGTGTAAATGGCTCGAGAGTGTAGCCAGTCTAAGATATGTTGGAAGGAACAGTACTGCTTTGGTGAAGTGCCCAATATTAGGTACCCCAAGGCCCTCCTGGGATCTGGACAACTGTAATTTACCATGAGTGCCCGCGGTTTTTTACCCCGCCAAAGGAACTTGGAAAATAGAGAATGACAGTATTTCTGGTCTTTTATGGAAAGACTGAGGGGTAGCATTTGAATAAAATATGATAATTTAGGGAAGATTATACTCTTCATTGCCGCCATTCTTCCCAGCAAAGAAAGTGGTAAAGCTTGCCATCCAGTGGCGTAACTACTGCCCCCGCAGCCCTCGCGGTGGCTTGGGGGCGAGGGGCTGCGGGGGCGCCACTGATTTAGCACAGATTGACATGCGGACGAGCGTCCGCATGTCAATCTGCTCCTACTAACCCTCCCTGCCGTGTTGGAGGGACACGGAGGGCACAGCGTGCGCCTCTCCTGTGTCCCTCCTGCATCATCTCCGGCGGCCGCGGGTCTAATAGAAGAAGTGCCGGTTCGTGAGCCAATCAGAGCTCACGAACGGCACTTCGTTTATTAGACCCGCGGCCGCCGGAGATGATGCAGGAGGGACACAGGAGAGGCGCGCGCTGTGCCCTCTGTGTCCCTCCAACACAAACCAGCGGGGGAGCAGCAGCGGCGGCGGGGGAGGGGGCATATATGGCACTGGGGGGGAATATCTGGCACTGGGGGCATATGTGGCACTGGGGGGGGGGAATCTGGCACTGGGAGCATATCTGGCACTGGGGGGTAATATCTGGCACTGGGGGCATATGTGGCACTGGGGGGAATATCTGGCACTGGGGGCATATGTGGCACTGGGGGGGGGGGAATCTGGCACTGGGAGCATAGCTGGCACTGGGGGGGAATATCTGGCACTGGGGGCATATGTGGCACTGGGGGGGGATATCTGGCACTGGGGGCATATGTGGCACTGAGGGGGAATATCTGGCATTGGGGGCATATGTGGCACTGGGGGGGTATATGTGTACCTGGCACATAGGGGGGGGGCTATATTGTGCACTGGGGTCATGTGAGTACCTGGCACCGTGGGGTAATATCTGGCACTGGGGACATATGTGGCACTGGGAGCACAGCCCTAGCAACAAGCACTACCCCCTAGCAATGAGCATGACACCCAGTGCATGAAACCCCTGGCAACGAGCATGACACCCAGTGCATGAAACACCTGGCAACGAGCATGACACCCAGTGCATGAAACCCCTGGCAACGAGCATGACACCCAGTGCATGAAACCCCTGGCAACGAGCATGACACCCAGTGCATGAAACACCTGGCAACGAGCATGACACCCAGTGCATGAAACCCCTGGCAACGAGCATGACACCCTGAGCATGAAAACCCCTGGCAGGTAATTTAAAAGTAATTAGAATCCTTACTGTAGAACTTAATGTGTAATGGGCATTACGGTGTGTGGCATAATGTATCACGGACATTGCGGTGTGTGTCATAATGTGTCACAGGCATTACGGTGTGTGGCATACTGTATCATGGGCATTGTGGTATGTGGTATAATGTCTCAGGGTCATTGCAGTGTGGCATAATGTATAACGGGCATTGCGGTGTGTAGCATAGGGTATAACGGGCATTGCGGTATGTGTCAGGCATTACGGTGTGTTGTATACTATATCACGGGCATTGTGGTATGTGGTATAATGTATCAGGGGCATTGCAGTGTGTAGCATAATGTATAACGGGCATTGCGATTCCTGTCATAATGTGTCAGGCATTACGGTGTGTTGTATACTATATCACGGGCATTGTGGTATGTGGTATAATGTATCAGGGGCATTGCAGTGTGTAGCATAATGTATAACGGGCATTGCGATTCCTGTCATAATGTGTCGGGGGCATTACGGTGTGTGCATATTGAGTCATGTGCATTATTGTGTGTGGCATAATGTCTAAGGGCCATTGCAGTATGTGGCATAATGTATACTGGGCATTACTATAAGGAGGAAAAATTACAAATAATGTAAGGGGCATGAATCAGGATTATTTTTCTTTCCAGTGGTGGCTAACGTCTGGGCGTGCAGGTTGGAAAACTGGGGTATAACGTAGTCTTTTCCTGCAATGCCACGCCCCTTTGTGTGAAGCCACGCCCATCCCAACGAAGCCACACACCCTATTTTGCAGCGCGCGCCGTTATCCCTTTAGTAGTGCCAATTATGGGGGATGGGGGGGGGGGGGGGCGCCGAATAATTTTTTGGCTTGGGGGAGAAAAATTTCTAGTTACGCCACTGTTGCCATCGTTCTAAGAGAATTTTAGTTTTACACAATATAAAAGTAAAATTAGCTGCATACAACTTCGAAATATGTGGCGTTATATTAATACCTAAATACGTCAAAGAATTTATGGCTTTAGGTAAGTGTGCATTGTGAAAGGGCGAAGCATCGTGAGGTTCATGAGAATACAATGGCAGGAATTTCGATTTGTGAAAGTTAACCCTATAACCAGCGAATGAGCTAAATTGCGAGATTATATCTACTATCGCCGGGACTGAGCGTGCGGGATCACTGAGGAATAGAAGCATATCATCGGCGAAGAGTGCCAATTTAACTTACTGAGGGTCAATATAATACCTGTAAAAGAGGTAGCTTGCCGCAATGCAATCGCTAAGGGTTCCAAAGCTAGGGCAAACAGGAGAGGAGACAAAGGGCACCCCTGTCTAGTACCATGTTCCACATGGAATGGGGGTGATAAATACCCATTACAGTTGATTTGAGTTTGGGGGTTATAATAAAAGGCTTGCAGCATGTGTATGAAGTCGTCCGGGAAACCAAACCAGCGCCGCGAACAGGTGGTCCCAAGCAACCATATCAAAGGCTTTCTCAGCATCAAGTTACAGAAGCGCTGAGTCAGCCTGGTCCCTAGACAACTCCAACCACTGCTAAACCGAGAGAACTTTCCGTAAATTTACCACTGAATGATGCCCTAAGACGAATCCCGTCTGATCCTCATGAGCCACCAATGGAATTATCAGGTTAAGTCTATCAGCCATAATCTTAGTCAGAATTTTATAATCCAAGTTCAGGAGTGAGATAGGTCTATAGGAACCCGGTTGTTCTAAATCTCTGCCCGGTTTGGGTAGGACTTTAAGCGTTGCAGAATTAAAATACTGGGGAATTGCCTTCTTCTCAAGAATATCATTATATAATAACACCAGGGACTCTCCAATACGCTGCAAAATAATTTTATAATATTCCCCCATAAGCCCATCAGGGCTGGGAGCTTTCATGGGTTTCAAAGATTTGATAACCGCAGAAACTTCTGCAAGGGTTATGGGGGCAATCAGCATTTGAGATTGATCTGTATTGATCTGTGGCAAATGTACATTGTCCCAAAAAGCCTCTTTCCTGGATTCATCTACGTTATCTGTTGGATATAATTTGGAATAAAAGGCAGAGAATACTTCAGAGATTTGCTTTCCAGAAATCACCCGTTCACCATCCTGAGTAAATAATGAAGGAACCATAGTAGACAGCTCGGACTCCTTCAAAAAAATTAGTGAGCAAGTGGCCCACCTTGTTCCCCAACCTGTGAAATTTATACGACCTCTGGGAAGCAAATCTACCACCAATTTGAGACAGCACGGCATCAAAATCTATCCTTGCCTGGGCATACGCCTATTTTGTTGTCTGAGAAGGAGCTCTTTTATAATTCTCAGAAGTGTCAGAAAGTACTTGTTGTCTCTGTAAATAGTTGGCGGAGGCATCTTTGCGAAATTGTGCTACAAATATATAATTGCACCCCTTTGAGGCCTGCCAAAATACTTGAGGTTCTGCTGCGCATGTTCAAAGTTATTTAGATAATAAGACTGCCAGGTGGCATCTATATGGGTGCAAAGTTTTAAAAGAGGTTGCTAGGTGAGTGGGGAATCTCCATTGACAGTAAGGACCTCTGTCTACTGTCAAAGTGAGAGTAAACCAGACTACTGCATGGTCGGATATGCAAATTGGTTCAATGCCAGAAGAAGCAATTCTAGGGAGTAGGTGTGATGAGACCAATAAGTAATCAATCTGGGACAATGAACCATGCGCAGCAGATAAACAAGTAAAATCCCTTTCTATGGTGTGTTGCACGCTCCAGCTATGAATAAGATCCAGTTACTGCAAAAAAACAGGGAATGTCATATTTAGGGAAAGTATGTTTCTTCTTACATTGAATTTGTCTATCTAACACAAGTGAAGCGACAAGGGGGTCATTCCAAGTTGATCGCTAGATAAAAATGTTCGCAGCGCAGCGATTAAGTGAAAAAGCGGCACTTCTGCGCATGCGTATGTGCAATGCGCATGGGTTGTCTTCTGTATGCCGGGGGCCGGGCTCCCGATGACCAGCATACCGGCTCCGGAATCCCGCCTGCTGGCATACCGACATCTTTTCTCCCTCTTGGGGGTCCACGACTCCCCTGGAGGGAGCGCGCACCACCGTGCCCGCAGCGTGGCGAGCGCAGCAAGCCCACAAGGGGCTCATTTGCGCTCGCCCAGCTGTCGGTATGCCGACGGTCGGGATTCCGGCGCCGGTATGCTGGTTGCCGGGAACCCGGCCGCCGGCATACCATACAACACCCATGCGCATGCGCAACATACTTTCACAACAGCCGATGTAGTTTTACACAAGATCTAGCAAGGCTTTTCTTTTGCAATGTCCGCCGCAGAGTGATTGACATGAACTGGGCGTTTCTGGGTGTCAACTGACCGTTTTCAGGGACTGTTCGGAAAAATGCAGGCGTGACAGGAAAATACAGGCGTGGCTGGGAGAACGAAGGGCGTGTTTGTGACGTCAATTCCGGAACTGAACAGTGTGAAGTGATCGCAAGCGCTGAGTAGGTCTGGAGCTACTCTGAATCTGCACATTTTTTTTTTGTAGCCGCTGTGCGATCCTTTCGTTCATACTTCTGCTAAGCTAAAATACACTCCCAGTGGGAGGCGGCATAGCGTTTGCACGGCTGCTAAAAACTGCTAGCGAGCGATCAACTCGAATGTTAAAATCGCCTCCCACAATAATATTAGAAGAGGTAAAACGAGAGATTTTGTCAACCAGACCTGTAAAGAAGGGCCTAGAATATACATTTGGGGCATACAAGTTACAGATAGTGTACCTGACCGAAAAAATAGAAATATCCCCAATAACATAGCGCCCATCAGGGTCGGCCAGTATCAAATGTACAACATGTGGTAGATTTTTACCCAATAGAATAAGAACGCCACGAGATTTGGAGGTAAATGGAGCTTAGGCGATGACAACTTTCCCACACATATTGAGTTTAGCAACTTCAGAAGCTACCAAATGCGTCTCTTGCAGTAAAATAAGATCCTCATTTAGCCAGGTAAGTAAAAATACGTTTCCTTTTTACAGAAGAATTAATACCTTCAATATTCCAAGAAACAACTTTCAAGGAAGTCATTCAATCACAAAATAAGGAAAAAGTGGAAAAAGAGACACATAAAAAGAAATACCTTCAGACAGCACGTAAGACCTTTGATCTATCAGTTGGGGTCTGGTTTGCAGAACCTGGGGGGAGAGGAGGGGGCGGGAAAGCAAAGGAAAGGGGGGGCATAAAAACATATAGTAAATTACACAACAGAGATATATCCCATAAAAATAAAATCGATAACAAACACAAAGGCACATAGGTGGTCATTCCGAGTTGTTCGCTCGTTGCCGATTTTCGCTATGCTGCGATTTGTTGCTAAATGCGCATGCGCATGGTACGCAGAGCGCATGCGCTAAGTTATTTTACACAAAACTTAGTAGATTTGCTGGTGTTCGTGCGGCGCTTTTCACTCGCACTGCTGATCGGAGTGTGCTAAAAAAAACGCAGGCGTGTCAGGGAAAAACGCGGGAGTGTCTGGAGAAATGGGGGAGTGGCTGGCCGAACGCAGAGCGTGTTTGTGACGTCAAACCAGGAACTAAACAGACCGAGCTGATTGCAATCTAGGAGTAGGTCTGGAGCTACTCAGAAACTGTAAGAAAATATTTAGTAGCAGTTCTGCTAATCTTTCGCTCGCTATTCTGCTAAGATAAGATACACTCCCAGAGGGCGGCGGCCTAGCGTTTGCAATGCTGCTAAAAGCAGCTAGCGAGCGAAAACTCGGAATGAGGGCCATAACTGGGTCCTTACAATGAGAACCCAGAAATATGCAATACCCTGAAATAAACTTCTCAGTCAGCAGTAAACCTAAATAAATCCTGGGTATACCAGGAAACCTCAAAACATATAGAAAGCGGGAGGTCCTAGCCGCCTCCGATGTATAGAAAAAAACCCATGAGTAAACATAGTAGTAACAACAATATGGAACTTAGGTACTGTGAAAACTGCAGAACAGCATTGTGAATACGAAATGATTCAGATGGTGGGTAACAGCAAGCACAGTTGGTAGGGGAAATCTGAGAAATAAATCTGCTTTAAATTATACGGCCACAAGAGGTCAGTCTTGCGCAGCTGAAAAAGAAAATCAGCCAGCGTGAACTGGGCTGCCACTGAAAATACAGAAGCATCAGAGAACACAAGTATTTTGTAATCATGAAAAACAATAAAGATAAAAGAAAGTCTCGCTGAAAAGTAGAGGGCAAAACCGTGGAAATATCTGCGTCACAGAGTACATGGCAGTAGCGTGTTTGCATCAACATCTGCCACATGATTATGTAAGAGACAGTCAACAGGCAGTGGAATTTGTTCCATCTGGTGACAATCTGAGCACAGAAAGTGGGAGGCAGGTAAAGCATCAGATCATAGATGAACACTTCATCATAGATGAACATTTCAGTAAGGATATGTATCACAATAATCCAATATTATTTGGTTATGAAATGTGCATATTTTGTATAAAAATTATTCTTTTTGTAGCCTGCACATACAATCAATTACATGTATACAATGTTTAAACTTAAATCTGTATCATGTTGTGTTTTCTTAAAACCCTTTGCTTTTGTGGGTGGTGAAGTTACTTGCATGTGTGTTTTATTGCCCCCCCCCAAGTTTTTTTTTTGTTATCAACATGATGAACAGTACTGTAATTTGGCAATGTTTCTTTTACGCATTCATCCACCCTTTTTTATGTTCCAAAGAACAATTCCCAGTGTGAAACACGTTATTTTGGTTAAATTTCAGTCTGTTGCAAATACATTGAGAAAATAAGTCATTGGTGTGCTATTATGTTGAAAAATGTATGATGTTAGAAATGTTGGGGGTGATTCCGAGTTGTTCGCTCGCAAGCTGCTTTTAGCAGCTTTGCACACGCTAAGCCGCCGCCTACTGGGAGTGAATCTTAGCTTATCAAAATTGCGAACGAAAGATTAGCAGAATTGCGAATAGACACTTCTTAGCAGTTTCTGAGTAGCTCCACACTTACTTGGCATCTGCGATCAGTTCAGTCAGTTTCGTTCCTGGTTTGACGTCACAAACACACCCAGCGTTCGGCCAGACACTCCCCCGTTTCTCCAGCCACTCCCGCGTTTTTCCCAGAAACGGTAGCGTTTTTTCACACACTCCCATAAAACGGCCAGTTTCCGCCCAGAAACACCCACTTCCTGTCAATCACATTACGATCACCAGAACGAAGAAAAAAACTCGTAATGCCGTGAGTAAAATACCAATCTTCATAGCAAATTTACTTGGCGCAGTCGCACTGCGGACATTGCGCATGCACATTAGCGACTAATCACTCCGTTGCAAAAAAAATATAACGAGCGAACAACTCTGAATGACCCCCGTTATTTGGTATTGGTTTATGACAAATATACACATGCATTGTTTATTTAAACAACCACATTTTAAGGGCACATAGACACAAAAGATATAAGGGTAGTCTATGTAACCGTGTGCAAATGGCTAAACTGATTTTTTTTTTTGTACCCAGCCGACCCCTAGATGTTGAGCACCCTCTGTGTTGTGACCTACTTGTATCCTGAGTTTGCAGTGTTCACCTTTCTGGGGTAGTCATCGGTGTAGAATGCAGGGGTGGTTCCCCCTGAGTGCTGAATGCTGCCTCCGGTAAGTGTCCAATAATTTGGGTACACAAATTAGCAATGGTGGTATTTAAGTATCCAAGTGGCAATATTCTGGGACTCCATTAAGTTAATGACAGCCTGTGGAATGCTAGTATTTTACTTCAACAGTTGTATATATGCTTGGTGAAATTTTTGATTGTCTTCCATTACACGTAAGTAGGAGTCATGGAAGTGATTATCAGTGCGCATTTGTTCTAATGTGTTGGCCACTCTTGTCATCTCTGTGGTTAAGTTGGTGGTGTTGCAGTTAATTTGCGGAGTGTCCTTTGTTTGAGCAGCAATTTGGTGAACTGTTGGGTTTGCTTACCAACTGGTCCAAAATAATGAATCTTCATTTTGTGGTGGTTCAGATGTCTGACTCAGATGTGGTGGTGGTGTCAGCATCATTGGTGGTGTTCATGATGGTTGACTGATAGCCTGAAAATGTATTGTGAAGGTTTCCTCTTCTGTTTCAGAAGCTACTATTATTGCAGGCTGCTGCTCATCTTGGGTGTCCTCCAATGAAACTAAGGATGAAAAGTGTTTAAGTATCTTTTTTGGACAAAAACATTTTAAGGAGCCTACCCATTTTGTATACAGCAATTTTTTTTGATTGTGTAGAGCTTTAACAAGTGCCATTGTACTCCAGAACAAACAAGCAATCTCATTTAAATTTGGGCAAAATTGTTGGGTCAATATAATGTAAATATAATAATTTGTTATTTATTTCTTTATTTATTTTTTGTAAAGGAGTACACCACTACTTTTACAAAATATTACTTTCTTCAATTGAACAGTATGTTGACGTTGTTGTATCCAAAACCAAAACACGTCAGGGTGTTTTTGCCAAAACCAGAAAACAAACACAAAACACAGAGTATAGTTTTGCCAAAACCAAACCACAAGAGTCAGCACACAACTATACTTGTGATAGTTTATACCTTCCTCCAGGGGACCTGCACAATGCTGAATAGCACTAACATGTTAATAAACTAAAGTGGCAAAACCAGATGTTTTCTATTTGGTTTTACCATTTGGATTGGTCTAAATTACATGTGATGTTGCTGCTTTAAAACTGCAGCACATTATAGGGAGCGGACTTGCAGCCATTAGTGGAATTTGCTTTCTATAGGGACTCACATTCTACACCATTGATGCCATAACTGCCTGATTTCCACTGAAGTGGTTCTTTGGACAACCTCTTGGCAGCATCCTTTGGCGTACCATCAGTATTGAAGTCTCGGGCCTTCATCTGTCCACATTCTGCCTGGTTCCTTTTTTGATTCACTAAGCTGATGATTTACAACCTCCTCCACTTACTGTAACAAAGCTAATAACCGAAACGCGTTAAGCAGAGTGGTCTTCATACGCTGACTTTTTCCTGCATATCTCCAATATTCTACCTGAAGGGGAGCCGTGAGTAACCGGGACTCTGACTGTACCTAGTGCTAATACCATCTTACTCAGCCAGTGTGGACACTCGTGTGGGAGATCTGGGACAACGTTATGTGATATGCTCTTTTATTTCTTTTATTATGTGAGTGCATTTGTTTAAAAATAAACACCCATCTATTTAAAGGATTACTGCACTATTGGTTTTTCTCTCTGCTACCTCTGTGTCGGAGATATCTAGACACACATTTATAGGACAAAGGCGAAAGTGGAATACTGGTCACCTCGGAATCTCTCCTGAGAAAATCCATGTTATAAAGAAATCATGATATGCCTGTTTTTTCTGGAAAACCTTGTGAGCAGTACGCAATGTCAAAATGCAGCAACAAAAGCAAATAAGGTGTTAGCATTAGAGATGAGAGGGTTCGGTTCATCGAGATCCGAACCCCCCCGAACTTCACGTGGTTTACACGGGTCCGAGGCAGCCTCGATTTTTCCCGCCTTGCTCGGTTAACCCGAACGAGGCAAAACATCATCATCCCGCTGTCAGATTCTCGCGAGATTCGTATTCCATATAAAGAGCCGCGCATCACCGCCATTTTCACTCGTGCATTGTAGATTGAGCGGAGAGGACGTGGCTATGTTCTCTGCCTGAAAACCTCAATATCTGTGCTCAGTGTCAGTGCTGCATTGTGGTGACCACCAGTATATAGTACTACAGTACAGTAGCCCATTGCTGTATCTTGCTGCTCCGTGTTAGTTCCAGTATCCTCATCAGTGCTCGCTCAATATCTGTGCACAGTGTCAGTGCTGCATTGTGGTGACCAGTATATAGAGATAAAGTACAGTAGCCCATTGCTGTATCTTGCTTCTCCGTGTCACTTCTAGTATCCTGAACAGTGCTCAGTGTCACTGGTCAGTGTCAGTGCTGCATTGTGGTGACCAGTATATAGTAGTACAGTACAGTAGTCCATTGCTGTATCTTGCTGCTCCGTGTCACTTCTAGTATCCTGAACAGTGCTCAGTGTCACTGGTCAGTGTCAGTGCTGCATTGTGGTGACCAGTATATAGTAGTACAGTACAGTAGTCCAGTGCTGTTCTCACTGCTCAGTGTCAGTTCTAGTATCCTGAACAGTGCTCAATATCTGTGCTCAGTGTCAGTGCTGCATTGTGGTGACCAGAATATAGTAGTACAGTACAGTAGTCCAGTGCTGTTCTCGCTGCCCAGTGTCAGTTCTAGTATCCTCATCAGTGCTCAGTATCACTGGTCAGTGTTGCATTGTGGTGACCAGTATATAGTAGTACAGTACAGTAGTCCAGTGCTGTTCTCGTTGCCCAGTGTCAGTTCTAGTATCTTGAATAATGCTCAATATCTGTGCTCAGTGTCAATGCTGCATTGTGGTGACCAGTATATAGTAGTACAGTACAGTAGCCCATTGCTGTATCTTTCTGCTCCGTGTCACTTCTAGTATCCTGAACAGTGCTCATTGTCACTGGTCAGTATCAGTGCTGCATTGTGGTGACCAGTATATAGTAGTGCAGTACAGTAGCCCATTGCTGTATTTTGATGCTCTGTATCACTTCTGGTATCCTGAACAGTGCTCAGTGTCACTGGTCAGTGTCAGTGCTGCATTGTGGTGACCAGTATATAGTAGTACAGTACAGTAGTCCAGTGCTGTTCTCGCTGCCCAGTGTCACTTCTGGTATCCTCATCAGTGCTCAGTATCACTGGTCAGGGTCAGTGCTGCATTGTGGTGACCAGTATGTAGTAGTACAGTACAGTACAGTAGTCCAGTGCTGTTCTCGCTGCCCAGTGTCAGTTCTAGTATCCTGAACAGTGCTCAATATCTGTGCTCAGTGTCAGTGCTGCATTGTGGTGACCAGTATATAGTAGTACAGCACAGTAGCCTATTGCTGTATCTTGCTGCTCCATGTCACTTCTAGTATCCTGAACAGTGCTCAGTATCACTGGTCAGTGTCATATCAGAACAAAATGTTGTGGAGGTGTCTTCCTCAGAGGAGTCAGTACCAGGTACTCAGGATTGCCTTGAGTGGTTTCATCCCATTAGAATGGAGACAGAATGGCTGGATAGCCTAGGAAATAAGATTCCTCAGAGTTCATTAGGGCATACTCTATTAAGTTGCTGGAAAAAAGCTATGAAGAATGCTTTAGATATGGATCAGTCCATTTCATCTAGGACCCCCTCAGCTCCTGATACACAGGTCTTGCAGACCAACGCGGACATCAATGCCGACACAGGGATCGACACAGAAGTTAGAGGGGGGCACTATGATAGATTGGAATATAAAATTCAGCAATTTATCAATGCCATTAGGGATGTGTTAGAAATACCTATACAAATAGTGGAACATTCTTGTATGCTAACTGCAAAATCATTAGTGACATTCCCGGTTTCGGAAGAGTTGAATACCCTATTTGAAATATCCTGGTTAAACCAAGAAGAGGTTTTTCACATCCCCAATAAAGTACTTAAGACATATCCCTTTCCTGAGGAGGATAGAAGGAGATGGAAGATTCCTCCCATAATGGACATTTCGGTGTCCAGGCCATCAGGGGTAATTACATTATCTGTACCAGGCTCGGCCTCGTTAACGGAGCCTACTGACCGCAAGATAGAGACAACTGTAAAATCCATTTTCACGGCTACTGGAGCCGCCCTTAGGCCCACTATTGCATGCACTTGGGTAGCTAGGGCTATGTTAAAATGGTCAGACAATTTAATAGAAGACCTTGATACAATCCATAGGGATGATGTTGTCTTGATTCTAGGTCACATAAAGGATTCGGCTAAATTCATGGTGAAAGCCATGAGGGACATTGGGCTGATGAATTCTAGAGCATCCTCCATGGCAGTAGCAGCTCGCAGAGGTCTCTGGATCCGCCAATGGAACGCAGATGCCGAATCCAAGAGGTACCTCCCCTTCGCAGGTGAGACACCGCTTGGGGACACTCTGAATACAAATCCTTCCGCAGCACCCCCTGTGAGAAGACGTAACTCTGCTTCTCTGATGTAGTCCCCTTGGGCTGCCAGATCGAGAAAATTCGGGAGGGCCCACTTCTGCACGAGGCTAGGCCATAGAAAGAGCAGAAAGTCTGCACCCTCTACAGGTGCACGGGTTCAGAGGTTGGATTCTACTCCCTTAGTGTACTCAGCGTGACGTGGAAGGACTCCCATGTGGGGGTCCACTGGGGGGGAGGGGGGGGATCTCATCTACATCACTACAGGGGAGCCTTAGTGATTATTATTATATCCTGGGTAATAAAAATTATTACTCAGGGTTAGAAGCTGGATTCAGGAGTTTCCCCCTGGCAAACTCCATGTCTGACACTTCCGTATATGTCCAGTGGTACTGCCATTTGATATAATTCCCAACATTACTGCCATTTAATTCCAGTGATTTTGTCATTTTCTTCCAGTGATTTGGACCAATAAATAATACCATTGATTAGAATTAATAATTCCTGTGATACTGGCTTCTAATTCCAGTGATTTTGTAATTTTCTTCCAGTGATTTGGACCAATAATACCATTGATTAGAACGAATAATTCCTGTGATAATGGCTTTTAATTACAGTGATTTTGTCATTTTTTTCCAGTGATTTGGACCATACCATTGATTAGAACGAATAATTCCTGTGATAATGGCTTTTAATTCCAGTGATTTTGTAATTTCCTTCCAGTGATTTGGACCAATAAATAATACCATTGATTAGAACGAATAAATCCTGTGATACTGGCTTTTAATTCCAGTGATTTTGTCATTTTCTTCCAGTGATTTGGACCAATAATACCATTGATTAGAACAAATAATTCCTGTGATACTGGCTTTTAATTCTAGTGGTTTTGTCATTTTCTTCCAGTGATTTGGACCAATAAATAATACCATTGATTAGAACGAATAATTCCTGTGATATTGAGGTGTTTGTGTCGCTTAGCTTAGCCATCCAGCGAGCGCCATCCAGCGACCTTGGTGCACCTCTTTTTTTCTTTGCATCATGTGCTGTTTGGGGACTATTTTTTTAAGTGCCATCCTGTCTGACACTGCAGTGCGACTCCTAGATGGACCAGGTGTTTGTGCCGCCCACTTGGGTCGCTTAGCTTAATCATCCAGCGACCTCGGTGCAAATTTTAGGACTAAAAATAATATTGTGAGGTGTGAGGTGTTCAGAATAGACTGGAAATGAGTGGAAATTATGATTATTGAGGTTAATAATACTATAGGATCAAAATGACCCGCAAATTCTATGATTTAAGCTGTTTTTGAGGGTTGTTTTTCTTAAAAAACCACCCGAATCCAAAAAGCACCCGAATCCGACAAAAATTCTTAAGGGAGGTTTTGCCAAAATGCGTCCGAATCCAAAACACGACCGCGGAACCGAATCAAAAAACCAAAACACAAAACCCGAAAAATGTCCGGTGCACATCTCTAGTTAGCATGCATAAAACGGGGAATGGAGACAAGGGATGAGAGTGTAATCCTGCCACTGTATAAATCATTGTTGCGACAACACCTGGAATATTGTGTACAGTTCTGGGCACCTCACTAAAAAAAGAAATCTTGGAACTTGAAAGGGTTCAGAGGCGAGCCACTAAACTGGTTAAGGGGTTAGAGGCACTGGATTATGAGGAAAGACTTAAAAGGTTAGATATGTTCACACTGGAAAAGAGGCGCCTGAGAGGGGACATTATTAATATTTATAAATACATTAAGAGACAATACAAGGATTTATCAAATTTTTTTTATAAAAAAAAAACACTACATAGGACACGAGGACACCCCCTGAGGTTAGAAGAAAAGAAGAAAAAAATGTCATACACAACGGAGAAAAGGGTTCTTCACGGTAAGAGCAGTCATGATTTGGAATTCTTTGCCAGAGAAGGTAGTAATGGTGGACTCAATCAATAAGTTTCAAAATGGATTAGACAAATTCCTAGAGGAAAAAAAAAATATCTAAGGATACAGCATTTAATTAATATAAAAATTATAATACAGGTTGACCTTGATGGACATTTGTCTTTTTTCAACCTCAACAACTATGTAACTTTCCAGATGAGGTCTAACCAAAACATTGTAGTTTCCAAGTCCTTGCCATATCATAAGCAGCATGTTTTCTCTGCGATCACTAGAAGGTCAGGTACCAACCAGGTCACACACAATGACCCACTTATACCACCCACTCAACCAGCTAGTTATTTTATAGGTGCAAGTTTGCCTATTACTGTCTCCATTTGTCAGCTGCATCCTGTTCAGATAGCATTGCCTACCAGACCTCTCCGCTCTGCACAAGATCTGCGTCTCTCATCCACATGTATTACCTGTTCCCACTCAAAATTACAGGACTTTACCCGGGCTTCACCCACTCTGTGGAATGCACTCCCACGCACAATAAGACTCTCCTCTAGTCTCCAAACCTTTAAACGTTCTCTGAAAACTCATCTCTTCAGACAAGCCTACCAAATTTCAGACCCACACACATAACCTTCACAGCTTCCCTATCAAGTTACATCCCCTCTGTACAGTCCACATAAACTCACATTTTGTCTTCCAACATTGCTGGGTGATCATATCATATACAACCCATTAAGAACCTAGCAACCTGGGGAACCATTATGTGACAGGTAGCATCTATCCTTGTGTATTAATGCCTATTTCCCTATAGATTGTAAGCTTGCGAGCAGGGCCTTCCTACCTCTGTCTGCAGAGCCGGCCCTAACCAATATGATGCCCTAGGCAAGATTTTGGCTGGTGCCCCCTAGCACCACCGCTGGTTCCGCCTCTGACCTTGCACCACTTTCCCAGCACCATCACCCCTCATCCATAGCAGTCCTTATTTGGGGGTTTGTACCCCCTATATTTTAAATAGGAACAGTTCGCACATTTGGCGCACAGCCCAAAGAGGGGTATGTTTTTGCTGGCAAGGGACATGGCCACACAATAGTAACCCCAATTCCAATTACGCCACACAGTACTGCAACTTTATTCACATTGGTCATGCGATAGTGTCCATAATTCATATTACATCCCACAGTAGTATCACTTTACCTTACACTTCTGCACAACCAACCCACTCACATGCACACAACACTCACACTGCCACTAACGCTGTGACATCTGCCTCTGCTTGGATACAGATGTGTCCTCATAAATCTTGCCTCAATGCTAACGTCGGGCACATATTTTTATGAAAATGCATCTTATTTGCATTGCTATGTGTCTAGGATGCACAAGCAGCTTCTGCTGATTAAACTGATATGCAGCATGCCTATATACTGTGTGAGACTGAGGCTGTATCTGCATATGAAATGCTACACACAGAATATAGGCATGCCGCATATCATTTTAATCAGCAGGAGCTGCTGATGCCCCTAGGCATATCAAATGCCCTAGGCAATTGCCTAGTTTGCCTATGCCTATGGCCGGCTCTGTCTGTCTGTCTTTGCCCAGTTTTGTTCTATAATTGTTGTTCTAATTGTAAAGCGCAACGGAATATGCTGCGCTATATAAGAAACTGCTAATAAATAAATAACTGCTAATAAATTGCTGTGTACCTACTGACTGCCTCTTCTCAGCATAGTGTGTGACTTTTTGAACACACGGTAGCCTTCTGTGTCCATCCTGCTCCTTTACCTCAGCAGTGTAGTTTAGATCTGTTCTCAGTTAAATATTTTTTTAGTGGTATCTTGTGCTTGAGAATCCTGCATAGGCTGCTGCTCCTGTCACACCAAATTATATTTTTTGTGTGCAAATCCAGCTATTTGTATCTCTTGCCCTGCATTTACTTTGTATCACCACAAGAGGTCCTCATCACCTCATATCTGCTGTGCTCAGTCGCAATGAAGTTACGTTTGTCACTGTCCAAAACATCGTCATACTGTATTCTGGATCTTCAGTTTGTTTTCAGTTACTGTATATAATTTCTAGTATACCACATAGAGATGTGTCCTCACAAAGGCTCAATATGCCATATGGCATGAGAAGCCCAGCATGACTGTGCCCTAACTGGATGTTTAGTGTAGTATAGCAACTTATTCTTTACATTTTGCCTCTTATACAATTGCAGTTGCAGGAAAAGACCACTCAATCTGTAATAGAGATACTAGGCTGCGACTTTAACCGCACAGGAATTCATTTTAAATATGTTCAAAGTAGCAGATGGAACACAACAAAACTTGGCAAAGAAAAAAGCTGCTGCACCGTGGCACTTCATATACAGATACAGACTCAGACTCATTTGCACACAGATGTGCAAATGTCACATATAAATTTCAGCAGTGCACTCTAGCAATGAACTCTAGTTTTGTCACTTCCAGTTGTTTTATTTGTGCGAATAAGGGGCCTAATTCTGGTTGGATCGCAGTGTGCGATGCAACCGGAATTATTGAGAAAAAAATGCGGGCGCACTTTCAGCGTGGGGACTGCAGAAAATGCGATAGCCTTTGCCTGTCAATCAGACAAATGCGGTTTCGGGGCGGGTAACGCCCTATTTCCAGGGAGGAGACGGAACGTTGCGGGTGCGGTGCAGCGCGTACTGGGGCGGCCGAACAGGGGCGTGTTGAGGGCGTGATCACGGCGGCTGCATGATGTCACATGTAGCTGCCGCGATTGGGTAGATGGCGGCGGGTCTCCTGCAGGCGCAGCTAAGCTGTGACGGCAGGAGGCTTTCTCTATTTCTGCTAACAAGCAAAGATTGTGATACAATCACAATTCTGCTTGTTGAAGGGGGGGGGGGGGGGTGGCTGGCAGCATGCTGGGCGGCCTTGCCCTGGGATGGGTGGCCCCAGCATGTGATCCAAAGGATAGCAAATTCTGCTAATTACCAGAATTTGCTATCCTTACTGAATTAGACCCAAGATGCTCAATATAGTTGAGTAGGGCATGGCCCATCACAAGGGGCTGTTTGGCACAACTATGGCCTCGTTTTATTAGGAAACATTTGTATACAGTTACAGAGGCTAATTGTTGCACCTGTTTTCTTTTTACCTGTTTTGCTGTGCTTTAGCTTTATTCCTGTGATTTAAATATACCAGCCGAGCGCCAGAAGGGTTTTGAAGTGATATATACTTATTCAGCTCTGGTATAGAATACCTATTCCATCTTTCTTTTTGAATATCCCCTAAAATATTTCAAGATCCTGACTATCTGAAAGGTGTCATGGCAAATCAAAAAAGCAGGTCCAAAGCTTTGCATCCAATTGTGTGGGGAAATCAGAAATAACACAATCTCTTCTCTGGTGAGTTGGACACTTAATAATCATACGGCCTGCGATTATGAATAGCGCCTGAAGCCACATATTTAATGGTCTTGGACAACCTAGTTGATGGCATCAATGTTACTATCCAGCAGGAACTCAGAAAGGTTGTTTATGAATCTAAATCTGACATCACTTCTTTAGGAGTTCACGCCGACTCTCAAACAGATACATTTTGTCACTTTCAGAGCTCTCAACAAAATAATGTTTGTCTCCACTACATCCACAAATCTGTTTTTGATTCCTCTCTTCAAATCTGCTTGAAAAATTGTTTTGCCATTAGGTACTGGATCTCCTGAAGTCTGACTGCATGCTAGATTGGATGCAAAGAGCCCTCAGGACAAAACCACCTCCTAGTCAAAATCCCAGGAATGTAATTGTTGGCCTCATTACATCCAGATGATGGTCAAGGGTTATTAGCTCACAGCTTCCTCCATTCATGGCAACTCCCCAAAGCCATTGGATCCTAAATGGTCATGTGTGAAACATCTCCCTGAGCCAAATGACCCTCTTCCATGATCAACATGATGCCTCCCTCTGAATTCACTCTGTATTACTCTCTCATTGCTTCTAACATGCTTACTGATTAACTGTGATATTTCACTTGGTGACACGCATTCTGTGCATTTTCCCACGTTTGACAAAAAATTAGCTCCACTGGCTGTTACCAGTCTCCTCACCTAAATATTTTTTTCCTTCTGCCCCCACTTTTGTTCTTTTCCTGCACCTTTCCGCTGGTACTACTCGGCTTTCTCTTCCCCTTCGCCTTGCCCTGTGCTCATTCCCTCTTGCTATGACTGAATATTTTTAGTTTTATGTTGCCATTCTTAGCTTTGTTAGGTTTTGTTCTTCTCATCTGTTTATGATTTTCAGTTGATTTGCTCAAGTTGTGATCTTCCCACTCTCCTCCCTCCCCTCTGTAACTGTTTACCTTTCTCTTTCCAGCTCCAATGACACCACCCTTAATGTTACTTCCTTTCATATACCCAAAATGTAGCCAAGGTGGGTTCCCTTGTTCATGATTTCAGCCTCATTAGACTACCCATTCCTCTCTGGCCTCAAAACCGCAATGGCACCTCACTCCTGCACTTCCCTCTTTCCCAGTTTAGGTGGGTTCTCTCTTTGTATTTTATTTTTGTTCCAGTGCCTACCACATTGAATCTCTGAAGTTGGGCCTGGATCAAAATCAGACGCATTAGTGGCTGCTTTTACGTACATCAGTGGCAGGCTACTTACTTCCTCATGCTAACGCCTGGTTCTCTGGGTGATGAGCTGTATTGTATTTGCTTCAAATACATCTTTTAAAATGAAAGAGAAAATGTTCAATGTTCTGATGAAAAATGTTTCATCAGATCATAAGACATTTTCTCATATGCTTTGGTGGTGATTTTATTGCAAAAATTAGACAAACCTAGAAGTTTGTTTTTATAAAAATTCACTTCCATCTTTCCACCATATTCCATAGCCTAGGCATGAGCAGTATATGGGATATTGTTGTCACACGTAGGGAATAACCAGTTCCTGGCAGTAATGCCTGCAGGTTCTATAATGTTGGTGTAGGCATCTGCCTCATGAGTTATCTCATTATCTAGTCATCGACTTTGAAGGAACATCCTGACCTTGGCAATATGCCTGTTGTGCTACATTTTCTTCACTGTGCCATGGTACTTGTAACGACTTTAAAATAATCTACAGTATAATCTTTGAAGTCCTATAATATAAGATGTTGATGTTGATCCATATGGTAATTTTAAAGGGTTCTAATGTAAAGATATTGTCTAGAAAGACAGTCAATAGGTTGATCCCATCTGATCAACATGCATTAGGTCGACATGGTCAATAGGTCGACAGATTCAAAAGGTCAACAGGAAAAAAGTAGACAGTGCTTGAGGTCAACAGGAAGAAATGATCAACAGATTAAAAAGATTGACATGACAATGGTCGACATACATATGGGAAACACAAGTTTTGGGGGTTTATCACATATTTTTGAACTTTTGCTTGATTTACTATCTACATGGATTACGATTTGGAATAGTAGCCTGTGGTGAGTGCAGTGGTAGTGGAGAGAGCCACCTTGCCCTAAACGTGGTGAGTGAATCAGGACTGTGAGGGTATAAGTTTATACTGATTGTGGTCACAGATGCTAAAACACAAAATGACAGCTACAAAACTTAAAAAAAAACTAGTGTCAACCTTTGTGTTTTAACCATTTCCATGTTGATATTTTGACCCTGTAGACCTTGTACCTGTCGACCTTATTTCCTGGTATCCTGGCTGCGTTTTATAGATGATGTTTTATTTATTTGGAAAGGTACTGAGGACAGCCTTAAAGAGTTTTGTAGTGTTTAAAATTAGAATCATTTTAATATTAAATTATCATTCTTTATTAGTAAAACCAAAATCTATTTTTTAGACCAGTCTATTCATATTAAAGAGGGATTCATGCACACTAAAAATTACCATAAACCTACTGTCAGGTTTGAGCAGTGGCGTCCAGTTCTATTACCTGCTCACTGGTCACTGGTTACAGGCAGTCTCTAGGTGCTCTGGTGTCCGTTCTGAGCTCCTTGAGTCCTATTGGAGAAAGAGCACCATATGAATAACATGTATTATTATTATTATTATTATTACTTCTGTGTCTCAGCAATGTGACCCACTGGCATTCCCCACAGAGATTTTCCTCTAATTCCATTTGGTGGGCATCGCCATCTTGGAAGATGTCAACTGACCAGTAGTTAACCAACGGAGTCACCTGCTCAGGCCCTCTATCACAGCACGGCACGGAGTATATAGGGAGATGCCTGGGCAGTAACAAGCCATCAGAGCAATGTAGCTTTCCTATAGAACAATGTTCCCAATGTCTAACATTGGAGGCATCACCAGCAATTGTCAGCTAAAGAAATATTGACCAGATCCAGCCCAGTTCTATGTCCTTGCCACTAACAAAAAAAAGGGGGTAAACAAAAAACCCATCCAGTTTGTAGAAACTGCATTTCTTATTGTTGTTTTATATACCGGCCGCTGTGTTTGTATTTGTGCATTAAAACACGTTTTCCGTTCTCTTTTGATACTTGTATAAGCACTTAATGGAGTGAAGACACCTTTCTGTATTTTGACCTTATTTACTGTCTACCTTTTCCATGTAGACCTTTTGACCCTGTTGACCTAATGTATGTCGACCATATGGGGTCACCTAATAACTGTCTATCTAATTACTGTAGATCTTTTATACCGCATCTAATTTTAAATCTTCCTCAGGTAAACCCTGGGATACTGGATTGGTCAGCGCCACAGTAAAACGGCATAAAGGGTAACTGAAGTCACATGTGATGAAAGGCATACCTAACTAACTAAGGGGATCATTTATTAATTATACCTGATAATTATAATTTTTTTATTGCTGCTTTTCATTGCGTTAAGGAATTATGTACCACTGACCTGGTATAATCCGGAACATGCAGGGACGGTCTACTATAGAAGCCCATCCCTGCAATATGTAAAACCTTCACTTTGCAGCTGGGATCTCGCTACCGGGCTGCTTTTGCAATCGGAAAAGGGAAATTGCAGCACATATCAGGGCTACTTACCCCCATTGATTTTGGTCAACATTCCTCAAATATTATTTGATAATATGGGCCACAATAGCAAGTAGAGCCTTCAATCAAACCAAGGAAAGCATGCAGCAAAGAAATGCATAAAATGCAACTAACAATCTAATGTTTGAAGACTTCTGGATTGTATGTAAAATACTTATACTATATTGTTCATGTATGTAATGTATGTAAAATCCTTTAAATGGGCGTTTTGAAGCATACTACAGTATACTAACCTGCTCCCCTGTTTAATCTACTTTGATTGTGGCCCCAAGAGGAAGGTCTTCATCAGTGGTTTCCAAACTGGGGTGCCTCAGGACACTAGCAGGTGTGCCTTGGATTGGTGGTCCAGGACCAATTCAAACTATTTCTGGTCAAAGTAATAAACAAAACCAGTGCTTGTGGCTGCCAATTATAAAATATGAGGACAAACAGAAGCAAATATTGTCCCGCATCACACTAAAGAAACTAAGCATGACATATAAACATAAATTACTTACTGTTTTCTAAAATTCTCAATAAACTTGAAACTGTTAAAATTCTCAATAAACAAGAAACTTTTGGCCTAGGGATGCCATGAAAAAATTCTGATACTCTAGTGCGCCGTGATTCAAAAAAGTTTGGGAATCACTGGTCTACGTGATGAGAGCTGCAAATACATTTTTTGTGGGCTTTATTTATATTAATAAATTAAGCTTTTAATAATGTTGAAGCTTAATAGGTTTGTACATGACATTCTGTTTTATGTCTTGTTGTTTAAAGCTGCAACTTCAAGAAGGGTGTATAGCCGTTATATATCCACTTTAAATGTTTGAGACCTAAGGGAATGTTTTGTTCAGAATACGGATATAATCAAGGTTAAGCAACTGCTAAATTGTTTTTCTTTTGGCAGGTAACATTAAGGGATTGCAATGAAGTACTTATAAACTCTCTGTATAAATAAATTAATGGTTATGTAACAATATTTGGTTTACTCAAGTATAATAATTATGAGACTAACCTGCCATCATGAATCATGTTTAAATGATTGGAACATGAACAAACTGAGATGTTTAAATCCAGTCATTTCTTTCAGCGTACCTTAAACTACTGTATGTGCTCGTGGACACTATAATACAATGTAATGAAGGCATACTTGTACTAATTCAGATGTGGTTGGAGGTGTTCCCTGTGCCGCAAAATACTGATTACTGGTACTTTGCACATGCACAGGACCTGTTCTGCCCATGCGCTAAAGTGATTGACATTCTGCTGCTGTTTGGGGGACGTGGAGGGGGCAACAGCCTCTGTTTGTGAAAATGGAGTAGTGTTGCCACCGTATAGGGGGGAGGGAAGAGGCTAAAGATCTCCTGGCCTCTGTTACTATTCCCAATCATAGTCCACGTGGATGGTAAATGATGAAAAAGTTGAAAAATATTTAGAAATAAAAAAAAGTGTGTTGACCATAAGTGTGTCATCCGTTGTCATGTCAACTTTTTTACCATGTTGACCTTTTGAACCTGTTGATCTTAAGCACTCTCTACCTTTTTACCTGTCGACCTTTTTACCCTGTCGACCTTTTACATGTCAACCATTTGGGTTCGACCTGCAGTATTGACTGTCATTTTACTGTAGATCTATCAATACAGCCAACCATACTCCCCAACGTTTAGCATTTGTCCTAGCTAACTTTCTGAGCCTCCTAGAAACCTTTGACAATCCACCCTGTATTACAATGAGATACAACAAAATGAGGCAAGAGGTACCAATCTATGTCAGAATATCTTAATAAAAAAACACGAAAATACTGTATATCAAGAGAGAATTATTCTATATGATATATCCCCCCTTCCATAAAAAAATGCATCAATAATCAGGGGCATTTCTACAGAGGAGGGGGCCCGTGTGCACCTCCGGGTGGGCCACGTCCTCTGCACAGCGCTGTAGACTCTGACACTGTGCCGGAGTCTACTGCGCATGCGCAGGTCTACGGAAACATGGCGCCCGCCATGATCTGGGGCCCAATTTGGCTACCGCGCATGCACGGCGGCCATTTTGGCTGCGATTTCTGGCGCGATGACAGCTGCCGGCGCTGGACTCTGGAAAGGTAAGTGTTAAAATGGGTGCACCCATTATAGAAATGCCAATGTCAATAATTAATGTTGACATCAGCAGGGGAAAAATTGAGTGTGTTCTCCTTTTAAATTTTATTGGAACACAGCCAGAGCAGCTCTTAATGCAATCCTGTCTGAAAAATAGATAAATCTCTTTGTTGGCTGAATCTGCATTTTTATAAGAAAAGCAATAAGGTCTTCTTGCTAATAGACTAAAAGCGCGCAGACTCGCTTCATCTATAGCGTCGATCAAGGATTCACAAAGGTACGACTTACTATAATCCTACTAAAATGAAGTCCCTTTTTACAGAATATTACACTCACTTGTATTATTGCCATGACCTTCATCCTGCCTCACCAGACTCGTCAGCACAGATTTCAGATTAGTGGACGTCATGTGCGCTGCCGCTGCTCGATCCCTCCTCCTCCAATGCCATAACGGATGAAGAGGTTTCGGCCACCCTCAAACTCCAAAAGCCATCAAAGGCCCCGGGGCCTGATGGCCTACCCTTTGCTTACTACAAAGCCATTGAGAACCAACTTGTCCCTCACTTGACTTCTACCTTTAATAAAGTACTTAATGGTGAGTTTTTTCATAATGAAACTACCAAATTTCTTATTACTGTTATCCCTAAACCAGGCAAGGCTCACCATCAGATTTCAAATTATCGTCCTATCTCCCTTCTAAATACTGATCTTAAGCTATTTGCAAAGATATTGGCAGTTGAATCCTCTCCTTCCATCCCTTATACACCCTGACCAAGTGGGTTGTGTCCCGTCTCGGCAAGCTCTTGACAACACGAGACGTAGCATTAACCTGATCCATTATGCTAACTCTGTCATACTCCCTTTGCTACGCCTCATTTTGGATGTGGAGAAAGCTTTTGACAGGGTTTCCTGGGTATTCCTTAACCAAATCCTCAGCAGATATCGTTTTCAAGTCAAATTCCTTCAAGCTATCCAAGCACGCTATCCTAACCCCTCCACCTCGTTCCTGGCATGAGGAATTCTTTTTGACCCATTTGCTGTGTCCAATGGAACACGGCAGGGATGCCCCCTGTCGCCACTTATATTTGCCCTAATAATCGAGCCTCTTGCCTGCCGTATTCAACCTAATTTGAACACTGAAGGCTTTACTGTTAAGGAAAACAATAAAATATACACAAATATAAAACAATATAAAATTAAACTCTCTTAAGAGCCTCTGAACTATTGTCTTAAGAGAGTTTAATTTTATTTTGTTTTATATTTGTGTATATTTTATTGTTTTTCTTTTTATTATGATAGTGTGATTCTGAGAATATATGCAAAACATTTATAATAAACTGTGAATTGCATGTTACTTTCATGGACAGCGCTTCCTCTTTTTTTCCATTCTCTTACGTCCTAGAGGATACTGGGGTCCACATTAGTACCATGGGCTATAGACGGGTCCACTAGGAGCCATGGGCACTTTAAGAAATCAATAGTGTGCACTGGCTCCTCCCTCTATGCCCCTCCTACCAGACTCAGTTTAGAAAATGTGCCCGGAGGAGCCGGTCACGCTTAGGGAAGCTCCAGAAGAGTTTCCTGCATTTATTTTTCTGTTTGTTATTTTTAGGCAGGACTGGTTTGCACCAGCCTGCCTGCTTTGTGGGACTTAGGGGTGGAACGGCCCAACCTCCTATAGGGTTAATGGTCCCGTTCCCCGCTGACAGGACATAGCTCGTGAGGGACCTATTCGCCCCACCATGGCGAGCGTACAGTCCCGCAGCATGCCGCCACCCCTAACAGAGCCAGAAGTAAGAAGAGTTGGTGAGTAGATGGCCGGCGTCCCGGTTAGCGGGTCGCCGGCTGTAATGGCGGCATCAGGGTATGGAGTGCAGCACTGAAATGCAGGCTGCATCTCCAAGGCTCAGTACAAGTACAGCATGCTTTTTGGGTGTGTGTCCGCTGTGAGGGGCGAGCTGAGCTGTTTAATTTAACAGTAATATCAGGTATGGTTCCCAAAGACTGGCGTATAGCGGAAGTAGTGCCTATATTCAAAAAGGGAAGTAAAGCTGAACCAGGTAATTTAGACCAGTTAGTCTTACATCTATAGTGGGGAAAGTATTGGAAGGTATTCTAAGAGATAGTATTCAGAAGTTCCTTGAAGTCAATAAGGTCATTAAAAGGAATCAACATGGGTTTATGGAGGACAGATCCTGTCAAACCAATTTACTTGGCTTTTATGAAACAGTAAGCGCAAACCTAGATCAGGGTAAAGAGGTGGATGTAATCTTTTTAGATTTTGCCAAAGCATTCGACACTGTACCACACATGAGACTTATCTACAAGCTACAAGAATCAGGGCTAGAAAGCACAATATGCTCTTGGGTCAAAAACTGGTTAGATAATAGGGAGCAGCGCGTTGTGGTTAATGGATATTTTTCAACTTGGAATTAAGTACTAAGTGATGTGCCGCAAGGCTCAGTATTAGGACCGCTATTGTTCAATATTTTCATTAACGACCTAACAGAAAGTCTAGAGAGCATGGTGTAAATTTTTGCAGATGATACCAAATTGTGTAAAGTTATAAATGCGGAGGGGGATGCTGAGTCGCTTCAGAACGACTTAGTTAAATTAGAAGCTTGGGCAGTGAAATGGAGAATGCGCTTCAATACAGACAAGTGTAAGGTAATGCACTGTGGTAACAAGAACAAAAATAACACCTACCTACTAAATGCGGTAAAATTAGGGGATTCTGTATTGGAAAAGGACTTAGGTGTCCTCATAGATAGCAAACTAAGCAGTAGTACCCAAAGTAGGACTGCAGCAAAGAAGGCTAATAAGATATTAGCATGCATAAAACGGGGAGTTGATGCTAGGGACGAGAGTGTTATACTCCCGTTATATAAATCACTTGTGAGGCCACACCTTGAATACTGTGTACAATTCTGGGCACCTTACTACAAAAAGGATATCATGGAGCTAGAACAGGTTCAAAGGCGGGCGACCGAACTAATTAAGGGTATGGAGATGCTGGAATACGAGGAAAGGCTTGCAAGACTAGGCATGTTTACACTGGAAAAGAGGAGATTAAGAGGGGACATGATCAACATTTACAAATATATAAGGGGACAATATACAGATCTTGCGCAGGACCTGTTTTTGGTTAGATCAACACAGAGAACTCGTGGACACTCGCTCAAGTTAGAGGAGAGGAGATTCCGCACAATACGGCGTAAAGGCTTTTTTACGGTAAGGACGATACGTGTTTGGAATTCCCTGCCTGAGGGAGTTGTAATGGCCGACTCAGTCAACACCTTTAAGAATGTGTTAGATAAATTCCTAATGGATAAGGATATCCAGGGTAACAGAGCATAGTCACGCACTATGGTTATTATAAAAAAGAGGGGTAAAACGTAACGGCAGTCATCAACTTCAGTCAAAATTTTATACAAAATAATCGTGCATAGGAGACCATAAATAGGTTGAACTCGATGGACAATTGTCTTTTTTCAACCTTAGATACTATGTTACTATGTTACTATGTATTACGGGGGCGGCGCTTCACTATGAGCGGATCCAGCAGCTCACCAGCGCCATTTTCCCTCTGCAGCTTGCACTGACAGGAATCACAGGGAAGCGCAACTCCTCCACAAAGACTCCACGTCTCCTCAGTGGTACCAGGGGCAGGGCCGGTTCTGGACCTTGTGGCGTCCAGGGTGAAAGTTTCCTTTGGCGCCCCCCCCCCACACACACACACAGGTGAAATAGGGTTAGTGCGCGCCAAAGGCGCGCAACAAAATAGGGGTGTGGCTTCATAGGGAAGGGGCGTGGTCAGTTTTGCTCCCTGTAGTTTTGCCCCCTGTAGAGTTGTGCCCCCTGCAGCTGTGCCCCCAGTAGTTTTGCCCCCAGTACTGCACCCTCAGTAGTTGTGCCCCCAGTAGTTTTGCCCCCAGTAGTTGTGCCCCCATTACTGTGCCCACCAGTAGCTGTGCCCCTAGAAAAAAAATAAAGAATACTCACCAGCCCCGTTCCTGTTTCCTGACCGCTGCTGCCCTCCGTCTCCGGCCGCCGGCGCCACTCCTCAGTTAGTAGCAGCTCTTGCCGCCACCCCAGTTAGTATCGGCACTTGCCACAGCGACGGCACCCTCGGGACAGCGGCGCCCCGGCAAAAGTCCTGCTTGCCCGTGGCAAGAGCCGCTACTGACCAGAGCGTCTTAGTAAGGGGGGGAGCGTTGTAGAATACTAGGCCCTATTAAGGAGCTTAGTTTGGCGACCCAGCTGAGTTTTACTTTAGCTGAAAGGGCGCGGTGTGGCTGGCTCCATCTTCTGTTTCTCCCTGCGGGCTCTGTGTGGGTTAAACTGTGTTTTCACCTTTCTGTGTGTGGGTGTGTGTCTCCCTTCACATTACCATGTCAAGGGACTGTGTTTCCTGCACAGCAGAGTGTCTGTCCTCTCCGGGGAAATCGCTACCGTGTACCCAGGATAGTACACATTCTCAGGCTGGCGGATCAGAACCCGCATGGTTAGATTAACTTAAAGGGATGATCTCAAATATTTCTAATAAATTATCACATACTGAGAAAGAGACGCAATACTTAAGACAGTCTATGGATGACCTGGTGAATAGAGATTCATTTCCCATACCAGCGTCTCAGACCCTTGCCATTTGTCCACAAAAGCGTACTCTGGCCCAGATCATGCAGTCTGATACTGATGACGATGCATCAGACACTGAGGAGGGTGAAGTGGACGCGAGTGGGGGGGATGCGGCCCTGTCACAAGGAATACAGGCCCTGATAGAAGCTACTAGAGAAGTCCTGCACATTCCTGACAAGGTGGCAGAGGTGGATGAGGAATCTTATTTTAATGTGAAAAAGAAATCCTCAGCTACTTTTCCAGCATCAAAGGAATTGAATGCCCTGTTTGAGGAAACTTGGGCTAATCCTGACAAAAAGTTTCAGATCCCTAAAAGGTTAATTACATCCTTTCCCTTTCCTCTGGAGGAAAGAAAGAAATGGGAAAACCCGCCGATTGTGGACGCATCGGTATCTAGGTTGTCACGTAAGATAGTCTTACCTGTACCTGGGCAGCATCATTAAAGGACACAGCTGACCGCAAGATTGAGACCACTCTCAAATCCCTATACACTGCTATTGGGGTGGCCCAAAGACCAACTATTGCTTGTGCATGGATCACTAGGGCCATTGCTAAATGGTCAGGTAATCTTATTGACGGGTTAGATTCCTTACCCAACTTTATGGTGGAGGCCATAAAGGAAATTGGTTTGCTCAACGCATGCACCACTGCCATGGCAGTGTCAGCACGCCGGGGCTTGTGGCTACACCAGTGGACTGCGGATGCGGATTCCAGGAAAGGCGTGGAAAGCCTACCATTCACAGGTTAGGCCCTTTTTGGAGAGGAACTGGATACGTGGAAATCCAAGGCTACGGCGGGTAAGTCTACGTACCTTCCTTCCGCAGCACCCGCAACTTGGAAAACCTACTCTACGGACAGCGAAATTTAAAAGTTAGTCCAAAGGTTCTTCTGCAGCCTTCAAAGGCAATAGAGGTAAACCCAGAAAACCAGCAGCTGCAGGTTCTCAGGAGCAGACCTCCGGTTCTGCTTCCTCAAAGCCTTCAGCATGAAGGTGGACCGCACTGCCTATAAGACAGGCAGGTGGGAGCCCAATTACGTTATTTCAGTCACATTTGGGCAACATCATGCCAGGATCCCTGGGTCAAAGATCTTATCGCCCAGGGTTACAGACTGGAGTTTCAGGAATTCCCACCTCACAGATTCTTCAAATCAGGCTTACCAGCTTCTCCAGAAGAAGGTATGACTTTACAGGCAGCAATTCAGAAACTGTTACAGACTCAGGTCATTGTCCCAGTTCCACTTCAACTACAAAACAAAGGTTATTACTCCAACCTGTTTGTGGTACCGAAACCGGACAGTTCGGTAAGGCCAATATTAAACCTCAAGTCACTGAACCCGTACTTACGGGTGTTCAAGTTTAAGATGGAGTGTCTGAGAGCGGTGATCTCAGGTCTGGAGGAGGGGGAATTCCTGGTGTCTCTGGCCATCAAGGATGCGTACCTTCATATTCTGATTTGGCCGCCTCATCAGGCTTATCTAAGGTTTGCACTACAGGACTGTAACTAACAGTTCCAGGCCCTGCCATTTGGCCTCTCCACGGCACTGAGGGTGTTCACCAAGGTAATGGCGGAGATCATGTTTCTTCTCCGCAAGCAAGGAGTGAACATAATACCATACCTGGACGATCTGCTGATAAAAGCGCCATCCAGGGAGAGGTTGTTGGACAACATTGCCCTCTCAACCCGACTACTCCAGGATCACGGGTGGATTCTGAACCTACCAAAATCTCACCTGTAACCAACCTGGAGGCTTCCGTTCCTGGGGATGATACTGGATACGGAGGAACAGAAGGTATTCCTTCCATTGGAAAATGCATTGGTAATCCAGTCGATGGTGCGGAATGTTCTAAAATCAACCTGGATATCGGTGCATCTATGCATTCGCCTTCTGGGGAATATGGTAGCCTCTTACGAGGCACTGCAGTATGGAAGGTTTCATGCAAGGCCCTTCGAGCTGTATCTGTTGGACAAATGGTCCGGATCGCATCTTCACATGCACCAGAGGATACGTCTGTCGCTGAAAGCCAGGATTTCTCTTCTGTGGTGGCTTTAGACTTCTCACCTGATCGAGGGTCGAAGGTTAGGGATTCAAAGTTGGATTCTGCTAACCACAGACGCAAGCCTCAGAGGTTGGGGAGCAGTCACCCAAGGGGAACAGTTCCAAGGAAAATGGTCAAGTCAGGAAAACATTCTTCCGATCAACATTCTGGAGCTATGGGCCATATACAACGCCCTTCTACAGGCCTCACATCTTCTTCAAGATCACGCCATTCAAGTTCAGTTGGACAATGTGACGGCGGTAACGTACATGAACCGACAGAGCGGAACGAAGAGCAGAGCAGCAATGTCAGAGGTAACAAGGATTCTCCTCTGAGTAGAAAGACACGCAGTAGCGTTGTTGGCAATCTTCATTCCGGGAGTAGACAACTGGGAAGCAGAATTCCTCAGCAGACACGACCTTCTCCCAGGAGAGTGGGGCCTTCATCTGCAGGTGTTCGAGTCCTTGACACATCGGTGGGGAATTCCACAAATCAACATGATGGCCTCTCGTCTCAACAAGAAGCTAATGTGGTATTGTTCCAGGTAGAGGGACCCACAAGCGGTGGCGGTGGATGCTCTGGTGAATCCATGGGTCTACCAGATGGTATACGTGTTTCCGCCACTTCCATTGATCCCAAGAACTCTCAAAAGAATAAAAAGGGAAAAGGTTCAAGCAGTTCTCTTTGCTCTGGACTGGCCAAGAAGGGCCTGGTACGCTGATTTACTGGAGATGCTCCTAGAGGACCTATGGCCTCTTCCTCTTCGCGAGGATCTTCTACAACAGGGGCCGTTCGTCTATCAAGACTTACCACAGCTACGTTTGATGGCATGGAGGTTGAGCATCAAATTCTAGCCCGGAAAGGTATCCCGGACAGGGTTATTCCAACCTTGATCCAGGCCAGGTATGGGGTAACGTCTAAACATTACCACCTTATTTGGAAAAAGTATGTCTCTTGGTGTGAGAACATGAAATTTCCTGCGGTGGAATTTCAACTGGGATATTTTCTCCTTTTTCTACAGTCAGGTGTGGATGCGGGCCTACGTTTGGGCTCCTTAAAAGTCCAGATTTCGACCTTGTCCATTTTCTTCCAGAAACAATTGGCTTCTCTCCCTGAGGTCCAGACGTTCTTGAAGTCTGTTCTGCATATCCAACCGCCCTTTGTGCCTCCCACGGCACCTTGGGATCTCAATGTGGTGTTGCAGTTCCTGCAATCGGACTGGTTTGAGCCTTTACAGGAGGTTGACGTAAAGTGTCTTGCGTGGAAGACTGTTACACTGTTGGCATTGGCTTCAGCAAGACATGTGTCGGAACTGGGGGCGTTGTCTCACAAGAGCCCCTATTTGATTTTTCATGAAGATAGAGCTGAACTCAGAACTCGTCAGCAATTTCTTCCAAAGGTGGTGTCGGCGTTTCATATCAACCAACCTATTGTGGTTCTGGTGGTTACCGACACCTCTGCTACTTCGAAGTCCTTGAATGTTGTGAGGGCTTTGAAGATCTATGTGAAGCGGACAGCTTGTCACAGAAAATCGGACTCGCTGTTTGTTCTCTATGATCCCATTAAAATTGGGTGTCCTGCTTCTAAGCAGTCTATTGCTCGCTGGATCAGGCTTACTATCCAGCATGCTTATCCTATGGCACGTTTGCCGGTTCCAAAATCTGTACAGGCCCAAACTACTTGGTCGGTGGGTTCTTCCTGGGCGGGTGCCCGAGGTGTCTCGGCTTTACAGCTCTGCCGAGCAGCTACTTGGTCAGGTTCGAACACGTTTGCTAAGTTCTACAAGTTCGATACTTTGGCCGCTGAGGACCTTAAGTTTGGTCAATCAGTTCTGCAGGAACCTCAGCACTCTCCCACCCGGTTTGGGAGCTTTGGTACATCCCCATGGTACTAATGTGAACCCCAGTATCCTCTAGGACATAAGAGAAAATAGGATTTTAATTACCTACCGGTAAATCCTTTTCTTGTAGTCCATAGAGGATGCTGGGCGCCCGCCCGGTGCTTCGTGTTTTCCTGCACTGTTACTTGGTTAAATATTGTTGTTTGTTCAGCTGTTGCTGTTCCTGTTCAAGTTTGGTTAGCTTGGCTTTCCTCTTGTTTGTGTGTGCTGGTTCGAATCTCACCACTGTTCTTTAAATCCTTCTCTCACGGTATGTCCATCTCCTCAGGCATAGTTTCTAGACTGAGTCTGGTAGGAGGGGCATAGAGGGAGGAGCCAGCACACACTATTGATTTCTTAAAGTGCCCAAGGCTCCTAGTGGACCCGTCTATACCCCATGGTACTAATGTGGACCCCAGTATCCTCTACGGACTACGAGAAAAGGATTTGCCGGTAGGTAATTAAAATCCTATTTTTTTAAATATAATTTTTTGAGGTTCAGCTCCTCAAAGTGTGAAGCTGCAGTCATTGTAATACAAACTCTCCCTTTTTGCAGACGACGTTCTCCTCACTCTCACCAACCCGCTTGTCTCCCTGCCCAATCTTTTCAAGGAATTGACTCTCTACGGAGACCTCTCTGGCTATAAAATCAATCATGATAAGACAGAAGCCCTCCCCTTACACATTCAGACAAACACAGTGGACCTTCTTAAATATAATTTTCTGCAGCGGGGTACACTGGTATTCCACAGGGAATAACATCGGGGTGTAGAGTTGGATCTTGATCCGAGGCACCAACAGGCTAAAGCTTTGACTGTTCCCAGGATGCATTGCACGCCTCCTCTAAAGCCCCGCCTCCAGGCACTGGAGCTCAGTTTGTAAGTTGGTGCCTGCAGAGCAGGCAGTGAATAGGTGGGATTGCGCTAGGCAGCCATAAAAAGAGCTTTAAGAAGACTTCAAGGATCACAGCACTGTATAGAATGTCAGTCTGTCATCCTGTGCTGTGACTCCATCACCTCCCCACGCAGCGCTGCATTCTCCCGCGGCCTGGTTCCCGGGTACTTGTAGCGGAGGCGCTCTGGTCA
Organism: Pseudophryne corroboree; assembly: GCF_028390025.1. Lineage (NCBI taxonomy): Eukaryota > Metazoa > Chordata > Amphibia > Anura > Myobatrachidae > Pseudophryne > Pseudophryne corroboree. The sequence goes on from NC_086451.1 coordinate 405,457,226, forward strand.
TCAGCCACACACATACCGCCGCTGCTCTCCTGGATAGCATGGCTGCACATCAGGGGAGGAGGTAAGGTAAATCCAGGAGCGGTTCTTGGTGCAGGCAAGCAATGCCTGCGCCCGGGGTGCTGCGGCCTGGGGGAGCGGCCGCAGTCACCCCGCAGGCGTCCGCCGCCTACCCGCACCCCGGCTGCAGCAGACACTGTGGGCTGTGTGGGCGCCCGCTGCAGCCGGCGCACCTGTCAGATGCTAGAGGTCATTATTGACCTCTAGTGTGTGTGCGGCGCTGCTATGGGAGAGACGTCATGACATTTCTCCCATAGAGAGGAGCCACGGGCGGCCAGACGGAGCAGCAGCAGCAGCGGTCAGGAAGCAGGAGCGGGGCAGTGGTAAGTATTGTTTTTTTATTTTTTTGTGTGTTTGTAAGCGGTTACTAAGGGGCACAGCAACAGGGGGCACAGCGACAGGGGGCACAACTACTGGGGGCACAGCGACAGGGGGCATAACTACTGGGGCAAATCTACTGGGAGCATAGCTACAGGGGGCAATTCTACTGGGGGCACAGCTACAGGGGGCATAGCTACAGGTGGCATAGCTACAGGGGGCAATCAACTGGGGGCACAACTACTTGGGGCAAATCTGGGGGCACAACTACTGGGGGCATAACTGTGGCCACGCCCCTCCTCTATGAAGCCACGCCCCTATTTTTTTGCTGCACGCCTGCGGCGCACACTAACTGTTTTATCGCGGGCAGGGCGCCAGTGGAAACTTTCTCACTGGGCGCCACAAGGCCCTGGGTAAATCGCGAACGGTCGCGGTCTCAGGAGATGGACCGCGATGCTCACGTGGACACTGTGGACGTGCAGGGACCCCACTATGTCCACCAGGGCAAGGACAAGGAGCACAGGTTGGATTTACTAAAATCCATTTAACATAGGCTCCATAGTACCTGGTGGTGAGGACCAGCAGAGGGGATAAGGCGCAGACCTGTAGCCCCTCCCCCAGCTTCGGGCACCATCTACTGCAGGTGTTCCCACCCTGGAGCTGCATCTCTCTCTCTCCCTCACTCCCTGCAAGCGTTTGGGTGCCAATTCGTAGAGCTGCGCTGATCCTTGGGACTGCTGGGCACTGTCTCCTCTGTAAAGCCACCTGCATTATCAGCGCTGTGCATTTACAGACACTTAAGTATTCTACATGTCATTTTAGACAGTGTTAGTTAAGAACAAGTGTACTGCTATAGGAATATTTAGTACAAGTATTCTGTGATATACATCCAGTGGTTACTGTGCATTGTTATATCTGTATTCATATTTATATATGTGATTTACTAGTCCAGTGCAATTTATTGTTTATCTGTAATACTTCTGCATTGTACTTGTGACTGAGTGTGCCTGTACCTGCAGTGTGGTTTCTACTCGTGTATCCCACTACTTGCTATCACTATATTTCTGTACCCTGGGGGGCTAAGTGCGTCAGGGTCTCATATTTATATAGTGCTACACAGCATATACTGTTTAGTATTTTTCACTGTGTATTTCAATCACCCCATACCACTTAAATCCTCTGTTTGTGCACTGTATTTGCTAACACATAACTAGGGGGTTATTTGCAGGTATTATATTTGTCTGGCTATATTGTACTGATACACTCTAAGGCTACATTCACTATAATGTCTGCCTCACATGGCAGGGAGTGCCGCACATCTCCCAGTCCACCGCTGCACCTGTGGTCAACCAAGACCCACCTTGGGCAACATTTTCAAGTATGCTAAATACACTTGTGACACATCTTAGGCCTCCTGTGGGACCTCCTGTGCTATTACAGCCACGTATTGTCCCTGTAGTTATTCCGCCTTGGGCGGATACTCTGTCTACCCAGTTACAGCTGCTAAATCATTCACTGGTTAAACAGAAGTCTACCCCACGAGCCTCTAAGGCTAAGGGGTTGTCTAATATGCGGGCACTCTCTTCCTCACAATCTACTAATCTTACGGATGATTCGTCCGATGAGGATGGGGAATATACTGATCCGTCAGACACTGATACTGTTGCTTCTGATGAGGAATCTACAACCCAGGTTGATGTTCCTGACTTAGTGGAAGCTATTAAGCTGATTCTCCAAATAGATGATGAGATTGAACCCACTACTACGTCTAAGAAACCTGATAAGTTCAAACGTCAGAAGGTTGCTAAAGTAATATTCCCAGATTCTGACCATTTAGTTGAAATACGTCAGGAATCGTGGACAATGCCAGGAAAGAAGTTTTCCCTGTCCAAAAAGATGCTAGCTCGTTATCCTATCCCTCTGGAGTTGAGTAACAAGTGGGAAACTCCACCGCCGGTGGACTCTCACGTCGCCCGCCTTGTGGTATCATCTACTCTGCCGGCCACTACTGTCACCTCTCTGAAGGAACCGACAGATAAGCGCGTGGAGGGATGCCTGAAGTCTATTTACTCCCTTACAGGTGCTGTACATAGACCCACTATAGCAATCTCCTGGGCTGCAAAAGAAAACTAAGCATGGATGCAGGCAATTGAGGATGAGCTACCTCAAAATTTTCCTGATACTGCCAGACAATATCTGTCTTATGTCATCACAGCCTCACACTATATACAGGAGACGGCATCTGAGGCAGGTGTAATGGCGGCCAAAGCATCTACTACGTCTATACTGGCTCGCCGAATCTTGTGGTTATGGTCCTGGACGGTGGACCTGGACTCCAAGAAGACACTGGAGGTACTCCCTTTTAAGGGTGACATCCTTTTTGGGGAGGATTTGAACAAGATTGTGACTGACTTGGCGTCAACTAAAACTGCTTTCTTCCCAAGTACTAACCCTTCTGCTCCGAAGGCTAAGAGTACCACTTTTCGTTCCTTTCGACATCCAGGAAAAGCAAAGGGTCAGGCATACCCCAAACAGGCTCGTGCTGCCAAAACCACTAAGCACAAACCTAAACAGTCCTGGGCCGCCCGTCAGCCTGCTTCCAAACAAGACAAGCCTGCTGCATGACGGAGCGGGCCTACCCCTGGGGGATCCCAGGGTGGGAGGCCGACTTCTACAGTTCACCCAGGCCTGGTTAAAGACCACTTCAGTTGCCTGGGTGTGGGAAGTGGTCTCTCACGGGTACGCAATCTCTTTCAAGAGACGTCCCCCTCGCCAGTTCTGCTCAACGGTTATCCCTTCGGACCCGTTAAAAGCACAAACTCTACACTTGGTTGTGCAATCCCTCCTGGACACAGGAGTGGCGGTGCCGGTACCTCTGCCAAAGAAAGGCAGGGGATACTATTCGACCCTGTTTCTAGTTCCGAAACCAAATGGGTCTTTCCAGCCTATACTCAAACTCAAATCTTTGAACAAGTTTGTGAGAGTGCCCAAATTCCATATGGAAACTCTGAGCTCCATAATTCTGGCCATGGAACCCGAGGATTATATGTTATCCCTGGACATACAGGATGCTTATCTGCACATTCCTATTGCCATATCGCATCAGCAATATCTGCGGTTTGCTATTGGCAACCTACATTATCAATTCCAGGCCCTGCCATTTGGACTGGCTACGGCCCCTCGGATCTTCACCAAGGTTATTGCCATCATGACGGCCCTTCTCCGCTGTCAGGGAAGCAGGATGCTGCCGTATCTGGACGACCTTTTGATCCTGGCAAACTCCCAAGATGTCCTCCTCAGCCATCTGGATCTGACAGTCAAATTCCTACAAGCTCATGTGTGGCTCATCAACTGGAAGAAGTCCTCGCTGGTCCCTGCTCGGAGCATGGTGCACCTGGGGGCGCTGTTGGACACACACAGTCAGAGACTGTTCCTGTCTCCAGAAAAGGTCCTGAAACTTCAGGACAAGATCAGATACTTCTTATCTCGCCCAAGAGTGTCGATACACTCGGCGATGCAAGTACTAGGCCTCATGGTGTCGGCTTACGACATGCTGGAGTACGCTCAATTTCATTCCCGTCCTCTGCAGAGGTTATTCCTTTGCAAGTGGGACGGCTTGCCTCACCGGTTCAGGTCTCATATGATCTCCTTAACTCCGGAAGTCCGTCTGTCACTGAGCTTGTGGCAACGGGACCAACAGTTGAGCAAGGGCCGTCCCTTCTGGATCTCCAACTGGGTCCTTCGGACAAAGGACGCAAGTCTGAGAGGTTGGGGAGCGATGTTGGAGCAACACTCTCTACAGGGTCGGTGGACCAGGGAGGAATCTCTCCTTCCGATAAACATTATGGAATTGCGGGCGGTGTTCAATGCATTGACACTTGCCCTGCCTCTGGTACAGAGCAGGCCTGTTCAAGTACAATCAGACAACGCCACCACTGTGGCATACATCAATCATCAAGGCGGCACTCGAAGCTGCATGGCAATGATGGAAATGTCAAAGATTCTTCATTGGGCGGATCGCCATCTGCCAGCAATATTGGCAGTGTTCATTCCGGGATTCCTCAACAGGGAAGCGTATTTCCTCAGTCGTCAGGACGTACATGCCGGAGAGTGGAGTCTTCATCGGGAAGTATTTCAACTCCTAGTGGACAAGTGGAGTCTACCAGATGTAGATCTGCTGGCGTCTCGACACAATCAAAAAGTTCCGGTCTTCGGATCAAGGACAAGGGATCCACAAGCAGCATTTGTGGACGCACTGGCAAGTCCATGTAACTTTCGGCTGCCCTATGTGTTCCCTCCGGTGTCAGTCCTGCCCAGGGTACTACGGAAGTTCAAACAAGAAGGAGGAATGCTACTTCTAGTCGCTACTGCGTGGCCCAGACGGCATTGGTTCTCAGACCTGCAGGGTCTATCAATAGAGCGTCCTCTTTTACTTCCTCAACGCCTAGACCTCCTCGTTCAGGGCCCTTGTGTCTACCCATACCTGGCCAGACTGGCTTTGACGGCATGGATCTTGAAGCTTCCCTCCTGAGAGCCAAATCATTTTCTGAGGTAGTTATCCAAACTATGCTAAAGGCCCGTAAACCGGCTTCTGCAATGATTTATTATAGGGTCTGGAATTCTTACTTCACCTACTGTGCTGCTAAAAATTATGATTACAAGTTTAGTACGTCAAGACTTCTGGCTTTCTTACAGCAAGGTCTGGATCTTGGACTACGTCTGGCCTTCCTAAGGGTTCACATATCTGCCTTGTCGGTATGGTTGCAGAGAAAAATTGTGTCTCTACATGACGTTCATACATTTACTCAGGATGTGTTACAGATTCAGCCTCCCTATCCACCGGAGGGACATTGATGTGGTTCCATTTGAGCCTCTTGAGTCGGTGGACCTTAAATGGCTTACTGCTAAGGTCCTGTTTTTGTTGGCTATTGCCTCTGCTAGACGGGTGTCGGACTTAGGCGCTTTGTGCTGTCGTCCGCCCTTTCTGATATTTCATCGTCACCGGGCAGTTCTGAAAACTCGCCCAGGTAATTTACCTAAAGTGGGGTCATCTTTTCACCTTAATCAAGAGATTGTGGTTCTGTCCTTCAACTCTTCTGGAATGTCATCCTAGGAAAAATCTTTGGATGTGGTACGAGCTCTCCGTATATATGTGGAAAGGATTGCCTCTATCAGGAGGTCAGATTCCCTGTTTGCATTGTTTGGTTTCCTTTGGACGCCGGGTTCTTGTACCAGCTACAGTGCATCCCCTCCCATGAGGAACTGCTTTAGGACATCCCCGATGTTATTCCCTGTGGAATACCAGTGTACCCCACTGCAGAAAAGGAGCTTTATGGTAGACTTACCATTGTTAAATCTCTTTCTGCGAGGTACACTGGTTTCCACAGGGCGCCCACCCTGACGTACTTAGCTTCTTTGGGTTTGTATGGCATTAGCCGCTAGTCCCTTCTCCTGTTGTGAGAATGTGGGTCTCTGTGACTAACATCTACTGTCTCTCTTACCTGCTACTGCATTGGACCGGTTAACAAAACTGAGCTCCAGTGCCTGGAGACGGGGCTATAGAGGTGGCGGTGCAATGCATCCTGGGAACAGTCAAAGCTTTAGCCTGTTGGTGCCTCGGATCAAGATCCAACTCTACATCCCAATGTTATTCCCTGTGGAAACCAGTGTACCTCGCAGAAAGAGATTTAACAATGGTAAGTCTACCATAAATCTCCTTTATCTTTTACTTGGCGACACACATCTATTAAATACTTAGGTGTCCATATAACTAAATTTTACTTTTCCCTTTATGAAACTATTTCACCCCCCCCTACCTATTTAGAGAAATCTCGCAATATATCCAGTGTTGGGAAAAAATTTTTTTCCTGGATTGGCAGAATTAACGCCATTAAGATGAATGTTTTACCCAAACTGTTATATCTCTTTCAGACGCTGCCCATGCCGGATCCTCTCCGGGTCCTCACATCTCTTCAGGCACAATACAGTAAATTAATATGGAATGATAAAAAGCCTATGCAGGGACATCCTTCAGAGGTGTTCCATTAGTGGTGGCTTGGGTCTCCCGTCACTATCAAGATATTATTATTCTTCCAAGCTTAGCCAATTGGTTGCATGGCACTCCCTGAGGAAAATGAGGAGATGGGTAGACCTGGAGGGCGATTTGGTGCAGGTGACTTCGATCTCCCACCTCCTTCCATGGCTTTCCCGCTCCCACAGATCAAAAACTGTTTCTTCTCTCCCAACAGTCTCCCTTACACTTTCAGTATGGGATTCAGTAAATTCTAAACTTTCTCTCTACACCTACCCTTTTCCACTAACACCCTTATGGAACCACCCTTCCTTTCCCCCTGGCCAATCTCCTTCTGTGGTTGATACATGGTCAGCAGCAGGCATCACTTGTTTTCATCATATAATTCATAACAACATCCTATACTCTTCAAGGAACTTCAAGAGAAATATTATCTTCCGACGTCTTCTTTCTACCAATACCTTCAAATTAGAAATTTTGTTTTGACCTCTACCAGAACTCTTGATCCTCCACGTATACCGTCGGCTGTTAAATGTCTCTGTATTCACCGTTCTATGAACAGAGGGATCATCTCCTTACTGTATCATTTCATCTCATCACCGGACTCTCCTTCCCGAGCGGCACACCAAAATTTCCTGGGAGGAGGATTTGGGGATTTTCTTTCGCCGAAGAGACTTGGGCCACTATTCACTCAAATATCTTCAAATGCTCGATCAGTGTCTCCATTAAGGAAAATTCCTACAAAGTCTAAACATGCTGGTATCTAGTTCCGGAACAATTACATAAAATTTACCCGGCCACTTTGAATCTTTGTTGGTGCCAGTGTGGCCAAATAGGCTCTTTTTTCATATTTGGTGGAGCTGTCCTAAGATTGCCCCCTTTTGGTCCCTGGTCCAAACTCTCATAAAGTAAGTTGTATCTGATTGCCCATCTCTCACCCCGGCGATGCTTCTTCTGTGCGCCCCTGCTTGCCAGTTATCTAAATCTGATAACAAAATGATTTTACATAAAGCCTGTGCAACGAAATTTCAAATTGCTAAATCGTGGAAACAAATACACCCTCCTACCAGCTCTGAACCTGTTAACCGCATCCGGTTCGTGGCAAAGATGGAATATCTGTCTTCCTTAGTGAACAATACAGTGGACAAGTTTCATAGCACTTGGATATCCTGGTATGCAAAGTACAACGCGGCTCTTCCAGGACTTCATTGAGGCAATTTTCTAGGCCCCCCTCTTTTTTTTTGCCCTGCTCGCTGCCTCCCTCACTCTACCTCTTCCTTTGCCTTCTGGCTCCCCCCCCCCTCTTTCCCCTTTCTCTTCCATCCTTTTCCTTTTTTCTTCACTACTCTTCTGATGCTCTCTTTTCCATCAGTGTTGATTCTGCTATTCAAATCTACATTCTGATCTAACACACTCTACTCCCTGATAATGTTTGTAGCGCTCCATAGTTTTTCCCAGGGTACCGCTGGCTGGCCACTAGAAATTCCCCTGCCTTCTAATGTAGGAGGTTTTTTCATATGCATCTTTCCTATGCATTCTCTTTCCTACTATACCTTTACTTTAAAAAAAAAAAATGTTCTTTGTAACTCCATCAATGTAGATTTGGATGATTTTTATTGTGCCTTTATTTTTGCAAAGACTCTGTATTTGTTGCCGACCTCAATCTGTCTCAATTAAATTTATGATTATGCAAAATGTTTTTTATTGCAACAGTTCTTGGCTGACTAGGTTGCTAGATGCCATTTTTTTCTCATATTCCTTGGCTGTACTCCTTTTTTTTTATTTATTGCCAGTGATTACACATCTGCTATAATACCTTTCTCTGTCACGAAAAGGGTCTAGAAGACTGTTTGGGGCAGGTTGGTTCCTGTACCTATCTGGCCATCCCTGTTCCTTTGATGTATCACCCAATTCTCATTTTCTTTCAGCCGTGTATTCTCAGGCTGCAGTCATGTACTGTATTATACATGGATTTTTTACTTCACACATTTCGGGTCTTGAATGTGGGCTATATTTCAACCTTACTATGGGGGTAATTCAGACCTGATCGCTCGCTAGCGTTTTTTGCAGCGCTGCGATCACGTCAGAACTGCGCATGCGTATGCACTGCAATGTGTTATGTAGAATCCATTCACACAGCCGATCGCAAGGTGATTGACAGGAAGAAGGCGTTTGTGGGTGGCAACTGACCGTTTTCTGAGAGTACAGTAGTTAGGTTTCTTTCCCTCCCCCCCAACCTCCTGGGGAGGGTTTTAAGACCTACAGAAATAACGCGGATGTACAGATGGAACCCTGCTCATCTATCCCTTTTATAGGATTAATTGAGCCGGGACAGTCGGACTTAATCCCCTGCTGTAATGACTTAATCCCCTGTTGTATTGTTGTGTATTGCAGCTGAGAACAATAGATGAAAGGCTTATGCTCAGTGCCGTAACTAGGTATTTTAGCGCTGTGTGCAAGAAACGACATTGGCGCCCCCCCCCCATGCAAGATAGGGGCAGTGCGCGGCGTAGGCGCGCAAAAAATATATAGGGGCGTGGCTTCACGGGAAGGGGCGTGGCCACAAAATAATAGCAATTCATACTACGGTGCACAGTAGTCTCCATTATTCAAATTACGCTGCACAGTAGCGCCACTACACCAGGTAGAGCCCATTTTATACATTACAGCAGACAGCGTCCCCCTTTTTACACATTGCGGCAGCCAGGCCCCCTTTTTACACATTGCGGCAGCCAGTCCCCCTTTTTACACATTGCGGCAGCCAGTCCCCCTTTTTACACATTGCGGCAGCCAGGACCCCTTTTTACACATTACGGCAGCCAGGACCCCTTTTTACACATTGCGGCAGCCAGGCCCCCTTTTTACACATTGCGGCAGCCAGGACCCCTTTTTACACATGGCGGCAGCCAGGACCCCTTTTTACACATTGCGGCAGCCAGTCCCCCTTTTTACACATTGCGGCAGCCAGGACCCCTTTTTACACATTGCGGCAGCCAGTCCCCCTTTTTACACATTGCGGCAGCCAGGACCCCTTTTTACACATTACGGCAGCCAGTCCCCCTTTTTACACATTGCGGCAGCCAGGCCCCCTTTTTACACATTATGGCAGACGGTGTCCCCCAGAGAGAGAGAGAGAGAGAGAAAGAGAGAGAGAAAGTGAGAGAGGGATATACTTACCTTCTCCCCGCTGACAGGCTCCTCGTGCTGGCATCTCCCTCTCTGTGCAGGCAGTTGAGAAGGAGGAGGAGGGAGGGGGAGCAGGGAGCCGCAGCAGCGCTATGTCATTGGTAGTAAGCGCCGCTGCAGCATCCCCCTCTCCTTCCGTATAGGCTGCCCGGCGCTGCTGTGGATGCTGGGATGGAGGAACCGCATCCCAGCATCCACAGCAGCGCCGGGCAGCCTATACGGAAGGAGAGGGGGATGCTGCAGCGGCGCTTACTACCAATGAAATAGCGCTGCTGCGCTCGCTGCTCCCCCTCCCTCCTCCTCCTTCTCACCTGTCCGGCGCTGCTCTCTCCTCCAGCGCGGCTGCGGCGCACGGCGCAGAGACTTCAGAGGCGGCATGTAATGAGTCAATTTGACTCATTATATGCCGCTGGCCGTGCGCCCTCAGGGCAACTGCGCTGTGTGCCAAGCCCACTTGGCACATACGTAGTTACGGCCCTGCTTATGCTAATAAGCCTTGGTGCACCTACGCGCAGCAGAGAAGGCTAGATGAGTGAGGCTCCATCTGTATGGTACACATTCCCCCTTGGGCATCTTATCCACACTTCATGGATGACTCGTGCAGTTTTCCACAGTGTCTAAGTTACAGTATGTTTATTTATTTACCCTATGCCTGATATTGCTAGAGTTATTATTTTTAACAGTTTCTTATATAGCGCAGCATATTCCGTTGCGCTTTACAATTAGCACAACAGTAATAGAACAAAACTGGGTAAAAACAGACAGACATAGAGATAGGAAGGCCCTGCTCGCAAGTTTACAATCTATCCCTGTAATTAGATGTTAATTATGCTGTTTAGCCTTTTACTGAAATGTTAAGATGACTGTTTCATGCTGGCCATTTTTCACGGTCGTCTGTCCCATTATCTGTTTCATTGACATGGTCTTCCTTTTAACCTGCCAGGCTTCTAGACTTTTCTCAGCTTTTCTAACTAATAATATATTTATTTGTGTTCACAGGTGGACCTTGCCAAGTTCTGCAGTGCTTGGGGTATAGGGCATTCTGTTACTTCTTTCCCTTTTGAGTGTTGTTAATCCTGGCTGTATGGTTATTAGAGATGTGCACGGAGTTTCGTGTTTTGGTTCTAATTTCATCATCGGATTTTGGTTTTGCAAAACCACCCTCAAGTGTGAAATACTGATTACAAATATCAAATCTTGGGTTTTAGATTTCTTGAAAATGGATAAAACCAGCTAAAATCATGGACATTTTTCAATCCAAAAGTGGAACATTTGGGTTTAAAATCCAAACCGCGGGAAGATCTGAATCGGGAGTCCCAGTTCGGATCTTACAGCGGAACTCCGTTTGAAACCGCAAATTAGGGTGGGTCCAGACTTCTGAAGGACCAAACCGCACATCTCTAAAAGTTATTTTGGCTAGTATTTGGGCCTGCGTTTCCATGAGGCCCTTCTTGTTTGCAAACTGGTGGAGCCATCTAAAGCTGCAGTTTCAGCCACACCTTTTTGCAATGTCATGGTCTATGTTGAAATCCTTTTCCTGTAATCTGAAGCTTTCTAATATGGATCAGTGGGCGAGGTGTCACTTGGTTTTCCTAAGGAACGGTAGAGAGGCAAGGTTAGAGGAGGGGCCAGTAACATCTTGTGACACATGGATCTGCCAGATGTTGATGTCTTCTGATTATTTGGCTCAATGTACTAGTGTTGGGGGCTCTTACTTGGTCCACCTAGACAGCACCCTTTTTACCAGGTATCCATTTAGGGGGTCATTCCGAGTTCATCGCTAGCTGCCGTTGTTCGCAGCGCAGCGATCAGGCTAAAAATCGGCATTTCTGCGTATGCAGTGCGATGCGCATGCGCGACGCACGGGTGCAAAGTCCTTTGTGGTTTTACACAGGTTCTAGCGAAGCTTTCAGTCGCACGACCGAACGCAGGAAGATTGACATGAAGTGGTCGTTTCTGGGTGTCAACCGACCGTTTTCAGGGAGTGCTTAGAAAAACGCAGGTGTGTCGGGGAAAATGCAGGCGTGGCTGGGCGGACGCTGGGCAGGTGTGTGACGTCAAAAGCCGTCCCTCCGTCGTTAGAATCAATGCACACGAAGAGTAACTACTGGGCTGGTCTTGTTTTGCACAAAATTATTTTGCAGGCGCTCTGCTGCACAAGCGTTTGCACTTCTGCAAAGCGAAAATACACTCCCCAGTGGGCGGCGACAATGCGTTTGCACTGCTGCTAAAAGTAGCTAGCGAGCGATCAACTCGGAATGACCCCCTTACTGTAGTTGTGTTTTTCTAACACATCATTACTGCCCTTGGGCTTCTTCATCTCAATGGTGGCTGTGTTGGGTTATTCTGCTCAGGGCAAGTACAGACACAGTCATACCTATAGCTAAGCATTCATGGTGTTCATATAAGATAATTAGCAGATGCAGTACAGCTTGCTGGTAATTGTGGTCCCACTGGTCATACCTATAGCTAAGCATTCATGGTATTCATATAATATAATTAGCAGATGCAGTACATCTTGCTAGTAATTGTGGTTCCACTGGACATACCTATAGCTAAGCATTCATGGTATACATATAAGATAATTAGCAGATGCAGTACATCTTGCTAGTAATTGTGGTTCCACTGGTCATACCTATAGCTAAGCATTCATGGTATATATATAAGATAATTAGCAGATGCAGTACAGCTTGCTAGTAATTGTGGTTCCACTGGTCATACCTATAGCTAATATTGAATAAATGTTCTCTCTAATTTCCTTAGTCTGTTGCTGCTTCTCCGCATGAAATGACCTGAGGTTATGGTACCCCGATTTTTCACCTCAGAACAGGTTACCGGCCCTTACCTCCCCTCTCTACCGTTTTTGACACTGGGGTGGGTTATCGTTTACTTCAGCCCTGATTCTCTTTTAACTTTTCTATACAGATGCCTAACTTGACCATAACACAGACCAATTTTTAGGCACTCCTTTATGTTCTGTGCATCTAAGTCTACCCCACCAGTTGCTGACTAGGAGCCTAATTCAGACCTGTTCGCTGTTGTGAAAAATCGCACAGCGTCCATTATCGACTGCGCATGCGTATGGATCCTAATGCGCAGGCACGAGGCCAAACTGTGAAAAAATCCTGCATCTTTTTTGATCATTAGGCGAATGCAGGTTGATTGACAGGAAGCGGATGTGTGGGGGTGGTAACTGGCCATTTTCTGGGAGTGTCAAGAAAAACACAGGCGTTCCCAAGCGTTTTCAGGTCGGGTGTGTGATGTTAGCTCCGACCCCGATCAGCCTGTTTGTATCGCACTGTCATGGGCTACGCACAGACTGCGCAGAATGGAAAAATCATTTGATGGTGAGTGAGTTGCGAACAGATTTGCAGCTGACCGGCGTTTACACAGTTTTTCACCAAATTAGGCAGCCCCCTCCCCATTCTTCATAAATAGCACAGATTATGTACTAAAAATAGACAATTTTTTTATAAACTTCAATATTATTAAAGAAAACAATGGCATAAAACAGGTAAATAAAAAAAAACATGGGCCAGTATTTACAAAGAATCCGAGTTTGTCCGATTTGTGTTTTTTTTCTAAGTCCCAATCCGGGAATTCACTAAGCACAAATCTCGGCAGTGTTTGGACTATTCGTAATGGTTTGAATGACAACGTTCACAAATACGAATGAATAGACCATCGGTCAAACGCGGCTGTTATTACATAGAATACGGGAATTCACTATTCATTCGTATTTGGGTGTTAGTCTCTGAGTGCTCAAATGCGGTCTTATTTATTTGGGATTCGTTAAAAAAAGCGGCAAAAAAATAGACCTGCTTTTTTCAGTTGTGTTTACATGTGTTGCAAATAAAAAATCACTCACACCTGAATTAGGATGCCTATAAAAGGATGTTAGGCCCATTTCAATACACCTACACTCAGAAATGGCAGCAGGACTGTGGGCCAGTGATCTTTTGTGTGCTGTGGGATTCCTCAGACTCAGACATCAGCCTGTAAGTACCCAGGGCCAAGAAACTGAACATGGTCAGCAGGTTGTACAGGTTCCGTGGAGGCTGCGCAGGCCTCGTTTTTTTAGGGGGCGTTTAAACTTGAACGCATTGTCCGATGATAAGGTCATACAGATGTTATGTCTAAATCGTAACAAAATTTTCAGTCTGTATGACCTTGTCAAACTGGGCCTAGACCATGAGACAGCACGCTCTCGCTCTGTCTCAGGCCTGCACAAACTCTTGCTGTGTTACACTTTCTGGCTACTAGCAGCTTTCAGGCTGTGTCTGGGGATGTCATAGGAATCTCACAGCCCTCATTTTCCAGAATCTTAACACAGGTGATGTATACCTAACTACCTCTTCTGTTTTGTGTTTGTTTTAATTTCTCGGTGGCCAGTTCTGTCCTAAAATCTCATGTTTATTGTTCTTTAAAATATACACACAGGTGTTGGCTGTTTTGCAGCCCCACATCGAGGCCTCAATCTGCTTCCCTACCCAGGAGTCTCAGTGGCATGCCATCAGGGTACATTTCTATGAGCTGGCTGGCATGCCCAATGTGTTTGGAGCCATAGCTTGCACACACATTCAGCTGAGACCACCTAGGGGCAGGAAGCACATATATACAAACCGCCATTTCGAACACTCCACCAATGTGCAGGTGGTTTGTGATGCAAATCTCAAAATAATGAGTGTTGTTGCTGGTTACCCTGGGGGCTGCCATGACTCCTTCATCCTCAGCCAGTCATCCCTCTTTGATAAGTTTGAGGACGGACAAATGCCAGATGGATGGCTGCTGGGTATGTAATTTGATATGTGTAGGCCTGCGTATACTTTGTCCAAATACAGGTGCAGATGTAATAACCTGTAGAAGGCATAAGGAAGTGAGAAACCAGTGATCTGTGCAAGGTGATAAAGGCACCAGCCAATCAGCTCCAATATGTAAATGAACATTTAGGAACAAATTGTCTGCTGCCTTTATTACCTTGCACATATCACTGGTTTTTCACTTCCTTATGCCTTCTACAGGTTAATACATCTGCCCCACAGTGTGTTACTTATGTGTTGCTGTATCTTAATATGAATCACGTTACTATATCTGTCTTTTAGGTGATGAAGGATATGGCTGTTTCTCTTGGCTTCTAACTCCATTGTCCCGACCTGAAACCCCTGCTGAACACAATTACAATCATGCACATAAGTCCACGCGGAATGTGATAGAAAGATGTTTTGGTGTGCTGAAATCTAGGTTTCGGTGTCTGGATAAGTCTGGTGGCCTTTTGTTGTATAGTCCCTCCAAGGTGACTCAAATTGTGTTCTGCTGCTGCTTTCTTCATAACATGTGTTTGCAACAACATCTGCCACATGTTGAGGAGGAGGAGGAGGAGGAAGAAAGCAGCCACCAAGCAGAGGAATTCGAGACATCTGGTGATACTTGGAGTACAGATGTAGGGAGGCTGGTTAGGCAAGAGATCATCAATCGCTATTTCTAAGGTAAGTTTGGTTTGCTTATTTCATTTGTTGTGTAATCATAAATAGATATTTTGCCTTTTTTTCCCCAAAAACCATTACTCAGAATGTGTCTGTCTCCTTGACACATACAAACATACCCTCGCTTTATGAAAAACAAATGTCGCATGTGTATTGTGTGTATTTTTATTCTCAAAACAACAGATTATGAGTGGCATGCATTAAGTCTGGATAAGTGATCGTAAACTTGCAGTGCTAATTTCTTACAAGCCCACATAATCCATTTAGTATTTCACTTTATCATTGTGTGTAACATCCTAATGCACAGGTTCACAAACTCGGCCCTCAGGACCACACACTGTGCATGTTTTTCACGTAACCCAGTAGAAGCACAGGTGTATGAATTACTCACAGACATATGTTAAAAGGTTCACAGGTGGAGCTTATTATGTCACTTGTGATTCTGAGACCTACAAAACATGCACTGTGTGGGTTCCTGAGGGCCGAGTTTTAGAACCTGTGCTCCCAAAAAACACTCCTCAACATATAATATGTTAGCCTTGAGGAATACGTGTCCCTATGTGTGATGTACCATCATATTTAAGACACACAAACTTACTGTAATCTGGAATAATTTATTTCCTAATGTTTGATGCTGTAAACTTGATGATGTGTAAGTAAATACACAGTTTGCCACACATATACATTATTATACACATTCTTTGATTTTTGTTGTAAAAGTACATATTTGTTTGTTTCAGCATCATGTGTAAAAACATTCTTACTAATTTTTAACACACACACAAACATGTCCCAACAATACTGACATTCATTTTGACAATGTTTTTAAAACAAAACAAAGCCAACATATTACAAGCTTTTTATGCAACTCAATTGTGTTCTTCTTGTAATGTTGTATAGAGAAGAAAGCTAAAATATGTATCAATAACATTGTAATTTGGATTGTCTGCAGGAAAAGAGAATGATTGGAATCTAGAAAGAGTAACGATTAGAAAAAAATCAAGTGGTCAGTTTACTTCCTGCTAAAGACATTCTGCCTGGCTGGCAATTATTGTGTCTGCAGGAAAAGAGAATGATTGGAATCTACAAAGAGTAATGATTAGAAAAAAATCAAGTGGTCAGTTTACTTCCTGCTAACATGTATGTGTGGCTCCATCAACATTTCCCTCCTCCAATACAAAAAAAATGGTAAAGAATAAATGTGCGTACAAATTTTATGTTTTTGTTTGTACCACTTATAATTAATGATGTTGAAAAAAGTGTCAATGAGCTAAGTGTTATATATTTTTTGCCAAAAATACACTTACTTTCTATTTTGAGTTACTTATCACAAATAAGAAAGTGAAAACTGGCGCTTATGTGTTTCTCCAATAGTAATTAATGACTGTGGATCAATTTCAATAAAAATGACATAAAATTTATTACCTATACATCACAAACTAAAAACATCCGAAACGTATATATCAGATATAAAATTAAGGCATAAATGGAGCTAAGAAATATTTGAAAGTGGCTGCTTTTAGTGTCCACAAAGGATCCCGGACTAAGTGCCGTGTGCAAAGTTCTCTGGTGAGAAGGAATGAGTACAGCTGGTATTACCCGTATTGATGGAGACTTCCAGAGGTTTGGAAATTTTTCAGCAAGCAAGCTGTGGCATTGGAACAAACTGGGTCTCTCCAATCAGTGCTGTACAGATGAAATTCCTCAGAGTTCCAAATGGCAGGTTTTAAAAGTCCATATCTGGATCCGTCTTGAAAGTGGGACACTTGTAGTAGTCGTGGCAGCTTCAACACATTTTTAGGGACTGACAATCCCTTCTGGCAGCTGTGACAGCGCGTCTGGGCTACTCTTTCTGTTCTACTTATCACAAATGTCTAACTTGTATTTTTTTCATGTTTTTTTTGGTGGCTACTTGTCCTGCCCTTTGCCTTTAGCACTAACATGTTGTCGTGCTCTGGTGGAGCGTCTTGGTGGTGATGAGACTGGCATGATATTTGGAGTAGTCGTACCAGAACTGCTGCTTGTTTGCTGTTGGTGCATGCATCTGAGTGTTTCATTCAGGTTAGTGAGGGTGGCATTGAGTTCACGTGTAGCAGCATTTTGATTGTCTACTATTCGGAATAAACTTTCATTAATCTTTTGATTGTTTTGAAAAATGCTCATGTAACTTTGCTGTTGTCTGTGCTGTTCTTCCATTATGCGCTGAAAGTTGCACATGACCTGTGTAATGTCTGTATGCATGAGTTCCATGGTATTGCCTATTCTGGTTGTTTGTTCATTTTGTCTACTCAGATTTCTTGATATTCTTCTGAGGTGAGATGGTAGGCTTGCAAACATTTGTGTCTGCTTACGCAGGCAAACTTCATTAGTGGCCTGGCTGTCTAGCCCAAATGGACCAAAACACCTGATCAGGGCCTTGTGTTCCTGGTGTTGTTGGGCTGTGTTGTGGTGGTGGTGGTGTGCTTTGCTGTGGTGGTGTACTCACAGGTGCTGGGGGGCTCATTCCTTGCATTAATGGCTGCATTTCTAAGATGTTTGTCTCCTCCATGTCACTGTGTTGCTGTTGTTGCGGAGGGATGCTGTTCCCAGGACTCGAAGCTGAAATGTTAAACAAATCTTCGTTAGCTATCCATATGTTTGAGAAATGTAAACAAATCACTACACATGGAACACATGTCATTCACTGTTGCTTTCAACTATTCTGCCTAGCAACATCATCACTCATAGCTTAAATACATACATATGCCTGTTGGTGGCAAATGTGTCTGGTTACTTAATTGTGAAAGCAAACACTTTAGTTTTAATGTAGCTCACACATACTCCACCATAAAAACACATTGGAATACATAATGTGTTACCTTATAGCTTTGTTCAAACAAACATAGTAATGTTTTTATATGTATTTTGCAATGTTACCTCAAACACACATGTGAAATTTGGAAAAACAACCTTACTTTTTGCAAACAAACCAACATGCTTTTTTGTCGCAGCATCTTACACACAATGTCATACTGTATGGCTCAAGTGGACATACATATCTTTACTGGATGTGGACAAGGCCATTTAGCTTGGATTCCATTTCAGCTTTTACTTACTGCGGTAAGTATTTAAGTTTTTGATGTGTTTTGACTTAATGCGGTTATGACTGATTATGATTATGTCCTGACATTTTACACTTTTTTTCCAGTTTGATACTCACAATGAAGATGAGGGGAGTGTGGATGACGTCTTGGAGGTGTGTCTAAAATTTGGAGTGGGGGGACAGAACATACGGATGATAATCTTCGTGGCGGGGTAGCCTGCTGTGTTTGGGCCGGGACATATGACCTTGCTTTCTTTTCGGCCACAGGTTTTTTGTGGTGATGTCTTTCAGAAGTGCCACTTCTGCTGCTCCATACTTCTTTTGATGGACCTTTTAATGAAAGTGCAATTTTGTTATGGCCATTCCTTTACAAGCATACCCTATACTACAATGGACACTTTACCTGCTTCCGCAGCGTCATCATCATCAGATGTGATAGGAGTTACTGGCCGACAAGTAGTACTGCTTTTTTCTAACACTGTATAAAATTCAAAAAAAAAAATGTTCATGCTATTGTGTATACATCCACCCATTATGCTTATAAATATTTATTCTTTTAGAAATGCTTGGTTTTTATTTATCAAAAAACATAAGGACCGGAAATACAAAAATAAAAAACAAAAAAATAAAAACATTGACCAAAACACATATGCACTATGGCAACATCAACACAGGAAAACATGTACAGGACACTGACATAGGCCACAAGTTAAA
Source organism: Pseudophryne corroboree (assembly GCF_028390025.1). Classification (NCBI taxonomy): domain Eukaryota; kingdom Metazoa; phylum Chordata; class Amphibia; order Anura; family Myobatrachidae; genus Pseudophryne; species Pseudophryne corroboree. Next base: position 405,476,097 of record NC_086451.1, read on the forward strand.
GAAAAACAAACAAAATACAAACACACATCTTCATTTTGTATTGAAAGGATAAATATTACAGATGCAATATATAAATTGCTCTGTGATGTGGCACTCCAAAGACACATTACCACTATATGATCCAAAACAAAATGTAGCAATTTAAAAAAAAATACACTGCAGTGTGGTGTCACGGTACAAATACAAGCAAAAAAAATAACAAAAAAATAGTGTTATTTTAAATAAATAATTAACATTATCTAATAATGACATTACACATGTAAGTGGTTTCCAAACCACTTTCCAGTACTCCAGCCTCTAATATGACAACCACTGTTTTTTAAACTTTGCACATGGATCACTTAAATATAAAACATAGTCACAATTTTTAAATAAAAAACGGACAAAAGTAAAACATTATTGCAGGACAATTCAGAGACACACCAAGTCCAAACTACACATGCAAAATATCTGTCAGAAAAACACATGACATACAATAAAGTAAGATGTTACATTGGCTTTTGTATAAAACATTAACCAAAACAATGTATTTGCTGACACACACTTGAAGATGGGAGTAATATGCAACGTCACATAACACACATTTAAAAAAAAAATCATAGAATGAAAGTGGAAATACACATGCTCACCATTCTTCCTGGGCCTATCTGAATCCCGGACATGGGTTGCAGAGACAACTTCTGGAGGTATTACACTCCGCATGGGCTCCTCATACTCCAGATATCTTGCAATATAGGGCTGCCCACCACCAGTTTTCCGAGCCGACTTGGCCTCCTTGGCCATTTTGGACTTGACACGTCGCTTTATGTCATAGTACCGTTTGCGGCACGTGTCCTCCGTCCGCTTGACCACCCCCTCACTATTGACAGCAGCAACAACTTTCGCCCACAACACCGTCTTCCTCCGTGTTGGCACCTTGGCGGACTCAGGGCCAAATAGTTGCCTCTGATACTTCATCAGCTCACGCACCAATGCCACATTTTCAGCAAAACTAAACTTTACATTCCGCCCAGTCTTAGTAGTGGTGCGTGGCTGCGGAGCACTTTGACTGTCACTATCACTTGAGGCTGCTGCAGCAACCTCACCCACCTCCTCCACCTCACTAACCTCACTAACACTCACCTCCTCCACCTGACCAACCTCCTCCCCCTCACTCACACCCTCCACCCCACCCACCTCTGAGTCACACATAATTGTGTGTCTAAACAGTTAACACAGGAAAAAAAAGACAAACAACACACTCCTCCACTACCACTACACAACTCACACACACACACACAACTCACACACACACACACACACACACACACACACACACAAACACTGACAAGGGACTATAAAGAAAAATAACTTGGACTAAAAATGAGACAAAACCACAAAATACAAGACAACAAGAATGACAAGACGACTTTCAAACACAATACCACACTCAGAAATCGCTACCAACACTCCACACCAAACCACAAATTCACCTACCTCCACAGCACAACCTCCCTCCTCCTCACCACTAACTAAACCCACGAGGTGCGGACGGTTTGGGGCGTATTTATATGGTTGCGCACAGACACTCCTACCATCTGAAACACAACCAATCACGAACGGGGATGAAAATCGAAACTGAAAAGTGAAAATGCGGCCGCGGGAAAAAAAAACCCTGCCGCGTTTAACTTAGGAAAAAAAACAGCAAATACAACAAAAACACGTACGCAAACGACAATGAGTGTATTTTAGCATAGCAAGGCTGCGATCGCTTGTGCAGCCCTGCTGTGCTAAAAAAGTTTTGTGTGAAACAAGACTAGCCCTGCAGTTACTTACCCTGTGCGATGGATCCAGCGATGAAGGTCCCGGCATTGACGTCAGACATCCTCCCTCCAAACGCCTGGACACGCCTGCGTTCGCCGAACCACTACCGGAAAACAGTCAGTTGACGCCCGGGAATGCCTTCCTCCTGTCAATCTTCTTGCGGTCGCCGCTGTGACCGCTTTCCTCATACGCGGCGTCGCTGCCCGGCACCAGGCGTCGCCGGGCAAAGACGCACCTGCTCAATGCGGCCACCGCGCATGTGCAGTTCCGACCCGATCGCACGGCTGCGAAGAAGTGCAGCGTGCGATCGGGTCGGAATGACCCCCTAGGCCCATTGATAGACAGCTAGTTTACAATAGCAGGTGACAAGAAATGCTGTTATAAAATGGAGATGGTCCTACAGCATCCTGTGGTGTGTATTACATGATTTTCTTGTCACCTGCTATTGTGATCTAGCTATCAATTATAAGCTAAAACAAAGCTTTTTGAATGATGCACCACCCTGCAGAGACTGTTTAATATTAATGTATCCTCGCCGAGAGACTGCACATTTCACCCCATGTCTGATGCCTGCAGTTATTGCACTATATATAAATATATATATATAAATCCAACATTGGGAGAACAGAAGGAGGGACACATTGGCGCGGCAAAGCCGCACCTGCCCGAAAAGAAGGCGTGGCCTATAGAAAAGGGTGTGTGGCTTCATGGGAGTGCCACCCCCGTTTTTTGTCAGTATGGGTGCATGGCCAGCGCTCTGGGAGCTGCTGGCATGCCCCCTGTCCCTCCGTCTCTAGTGAATAATCGCTGTGCGCATGCGCACAGTGTCTACTCATCGCTGCTCTGTTCTGAACTGAGCAGAGCAGCGAGTGTCTGGAGAGCCTCCCAACTACCACCCCACCGCGGAACACTGTGGCCCGCGGGTGGGACAGCGGGAGATTCCTAAAAAAATGGGACTGCCCCACGAAAATCGGGACAGTTGGGAGGTATGTGTACAGTATGTATGTATGTATGTATGTATGTATGTATGTATGTATGCATGTATGTAAATATGTTCCAGCATAAGTCTGGAATGCCTTGAGCAATTTACACCAAACTTGGTACACATATGCCTTACAATCTGGGAAAAAATACTGTGAGGGTAAGACACCCCTATCACCCCTAGGGGTGGGGTTTGGGAAGGGGGTGACATGTAAAAACCATAGTTTCCGGTCATAACTCGGGAATGCCTGGAGAAATTTACACCAAACTTGGTACACATATGACTTACAATCTGGACAAAAAAAATGTGGGGGTAAGACACTCCTAGCACCCCTAGGGGTGGGGGTGGGAAGGGTGTGACATGTTAAAATCCATCGTTTTCGGCATAACTCTGGAATGCCTGGAGAAATTTATACAGAGGCACACATGGGTAGGGGCAGAGGCACCCACGGGGAGGGGCAGAGACACCCATGGGTAGGGGCAGAGGCACCCACAGGTAAGGATAGAGGCACCCATGGGTAGGGGCAGAGGCACCCATGGGTAGGGGCAAAGGCACACATGGGTAGGGGCAAAGGCAAACACAGGTAGGGGCAGAGGCACCTACAGGTAAGGATAGAGGCACCCACAGGTAGGGATAGAGGCACACATGGGTAGGGGAATAGGCATACGGGTAGGAGCAGAGGCACCTATGGGTAAGGGCAGAGGCACACACGGGTGGGGGCAGAGGCATACTTTAGTGTCAAAGCTAAGCAAGTAGACCTAGGGCCTTTTGACATAGAGTCAGCTTGCAAACCTAACATATTTAACATACAGCGGGCGGAGCTTGGTCTGTTGTCCCAGCATGTACAGCACTGAACAGTACAGCAGCAGAGGCGGGACGGGGCAAAGAAGGAGGCAAATTATTCTCCTCAGCACCAGCATTTTGACAGCATCAATCCGGGGAAGCACAGACAAAGTTTGGCATTATTCTTTAAATTCCGTAGCGAAGCACGGGTATTCAGCTAGTTAGCATGATAATAATCCCCTTGGGGGCTAGGTGTGGCAGCCTGCGAGAGATATATTTGGTAACACAGCACATGTTTTTAAAGTAGAGATGTGCACCGGAAATTTTTTGGGTTTTGTGTCTTGGTTTTAGATTTGGTTCCGCGGCCGTGTTTTGGATTCGGACGCATTTTGGCAAAACCTCCCTGAAATTTTTTTGTCGGATTCGGGTGTGTTTTGGATTCGGGTGTTTTTTTTCAAAAACCCATCAAAAACAGCTTAAATCATAGAATTTGGGGGTAATTTTGATCCCATAGTATTATTAACCTCAATAACAATAATTTCCACTCATTTCCAGTCTGTTCTGAACACCTCACACCTCACAATATTATTTTTAGTCCTAAAATTTGCACCGAGGTCACTGGATGACTAAGCTAAGCGACCCAAGTGGCCGGCACAAACACCTGGCCCATCTAGGAGTGGCACTGCAGTGTCAGACAGGATGGCACTTAAACAAACTGGCCCTAAACATCACATGACGTAAAAATAAATTAAAGAAAAAAGAGGTGCAAGATGGAATTGTCCTTGGGCCCTCCCACCTACCCTTATTTTGTATAAACAGGACATGCACACTTTAACAAACCCATCATTTCAGCGACAGGGTCTGCCACACGACTGTGGCTGAAATGACAAGTTGGTTTGGGCCCCCACCAAAAAAGAAGCAATCAATCTCTCCTTGCACAAACTAGCTCTACAGAGGCAAGATGTCCACCTCATCATCATCCTACAATTCCTCACCCCTTTCACTGTGTACATCCCCCTCCTCACAGAGTATTAATTCGTCCCCACTGGAATCCACCATCACAGGTCCCTGTGTACTTTTCTGGAGGCAATTGCTGGTGAATGTCTCCACGGAGGAATTGATTATAATTCATTTTGATGAACATCATCTTCTCCACATTTTCTGGAAGTAACCTCGTACGCCGATTGCTGACAAGGTGAGCGGCTGCACTAAACACTCTTTCGGAGTACACACTGGAGGGGGGGCAACTTAGGTAAAATAAAGCCAATTTGTGCAAGGGCCTCCAAATTGCCTCTTTTTCCTGCCAGTATACGTACGGACTGTCTGACGTGCCTACTTGGATGCGGTCACTCATAAAATCCGCCACCATTCTTTCAATGGTGACAGAATCATATGCAGTGACAGTAGACGACATGTCAGTAATCGTTGGCAGGTCCTTCAGTCCGGACCAGATGTCAGCACTCGCTCCAGACTGCCCTGCATCACCACCAGCGGGTGGGCTCGGAATTCTTAACCTTTTCCTCGCAGCCCCAGTTGCGGGAGAATGTGACGGAGGAGCTGTTGACGGGTCACGTTCCGCTTGAGTTGACAAGTGTCTCACCAGCAGGTCTTTGAACCTCTGCACACTTGTGTCTGCCGGAAAGAGAGATACAACGTAGGTTTTAAATCTAGGATCGAGCACGGTGGTCAAAATGTAGTGCTCTGATTTCAATAGATTGACCACCCGTGAATCCTGGTTAAGCGAATTAAGGGCTCCATCCACAAGTCCCACATGCCTAGCGGAATCGCTCCATTTTAGCTCCTCCTTCAATCTCTCCAGCTGCTTCTGCAAAAGCCTGATGAGGGGAATGACCTGACTCAGGCTGGCAGTGTCTGAACTGACTTCACGTGTGGCAAGTTCAAAGGGTTGCAGAACCTTGCACAACGTTGAAATCATTCTCCACTGCGCTTGAGTCAGGTGCATTCCCCCTCCTTTGCCTATATCGTAGGTAGCTGTATAGGCTTGAATGGCCTTTTGCTGCTCCTCCATCCTCTGAAGCATATAGAGGGTTGAATTCTACCTCGTTACCACCTCTTGCTTCAGATGATGGCGGGGCAGGATCAGGAGTGTTTGCTGGTGCTCCAGTCTTCGGCACGCGGTGGCTGAATGCCGAAAGTGGCCCGCAATTCTTCGGGCCACCGACAGCATCTCTTGCACGCCCCTGTCGTTTTTTAAAATATTCTGCACCACCAAATTCAATGTATGTGCAAAACATGGGACGTGCTGGAATGTGCCCACATGTAATGCACGCACAATATTGGTGGCGTTGTCCGATGTCACAAATCCCCAGGAGAGTCCAATAGGGGTAAGCTATTCTGCGATGATGTTCCTCAGTTTTTCCGTAAGAGGTTGTTAGCTGTGTGCCTCTTATGAAAAGCTGTGATACAAAGCATAGCCTGCCTAGAAACGAGTTGGCATTTGCGAGATGCTGCTACTGGTGCCGCCGCTGCTGTTCTTGCTGCGGGAGGCAATACATCTACCCAGTGGGCTGTCACAGTCATATAGTCCTGAGTCTGCCCTGCTTCACTTGTCCACATGTCCGTGGTTAAGTGGACATTGGTACAACTGCATTTTTTAGGACACTGACGTCTGTGTACATTCTCGGTATCGCCTGCATAGAGAAATGGAACCTAGATGGTATTTGGTATCGGGGACACAGTACCTCAAGCAATTCTCTAATTCCCTGTGAATTAACGGTGGATACTGGACACACGTTTAACACCACCACAGCTGCCAAGACCTGAGTTATCCGCTTTGCAGCAGGATGACTGCTGTGATATTTCATCTTCCTCGCAAAGGACTGTTGGACAGTCAATTGCTTACTGGAAGTAGTACAAGTGGTCTTCCGACTTCCCCTCTGGGATGCCGATCGACTCCCAGCAGCAACAACAGCAGTGCCATCAGCAGTAGGCGTTACACTCAAGGATCCATCGGAGGAATCCCAGGCAGGAGAGGACTAGTTAGACTTGCCAGTGACATGGCCTGCAGGACTATTGGTTTTCCTGTCTAATGAGGAAATTGACACTGAGGGAGTTGGTGGTGTGGTTTGCAGGAGCTTGGTTACTAGAGGAAGGGATTTAGTTGTCAGTGGACTGCCTCCGCTGTCACCCAAAGTTTTTGAACTTGTCAATGACTTCTGATAAATGCGGTCCAGGTGACGTATAAGGGAGGATGTTCCTAGGTGGTTAATGTCCTTACCCCTTCTTATTACAGCTTGACAAAGGCAACACACGGCTTGACACCTGATGTCCGCATTTCGGTTAAAATAATTCCACACAGAAGAGGTGATTTTTTTTTAAATTTGACCAGGCACGTCAATGGCCATATTCGTCACATGGTCAACAGGTGTCTCCCCGGGTGCCTGACTTAAACAAACCACCTCACCATCAGAATCCTCCTTGTTAATTTCCTCCTCAGCGCCAGCAACACCCATATCCTCATCCTGGTGTACTTCAACAGTGACATCTTCAATTTGACTATCAGGAACTGGACTGTGGGTGCTCCTTCCAGCACTTACAGGGGGCGTGCAAATGGTGGAAGGAGCCATCTCTTCCCGTCCAGTGTTGGGAAGGTCAGGCATCGCAACCGACACAATTGGACTCTCCTTGGGGATTTGTGATTTAGAAGAACGCACAGTTCTTTGCTGTGCTTTTGCCAGCTTAAGTCTTTTCATTTTTCTAGTGGGAGGACGAGTGCTTCCATCCTCATGTGAAGCTGAACCACTAGCCATGAACATAGGCCAGGGCCTCAGCCATTTCTTGCCACTCTGTGTCGTAAATGGCATATTGGCAAGTTTACGCTTCTCATCAGACGCTTTCAATTTTGATTTTTGGGTCATTTTACTGAACTTTTGTTTTTTTGATTTTACATGCTCTCTACTATGACATTGGGCATCGGCCTTGGCAGACGACGTTGATGGAATTTCATCGTCTCGGCCATGACTAGTGGCAGCAGCTTCAGCACGAGGTGGAAGTGGATCTTGATCTTTCCCTATTTTTGGAACCTCAACATTTTTGTTCTCCATATTTTAAAAGGCACAACTAAAAGGCACCTCAGGTAAACAATGGAGATGGATGGATACTAGTATACTTATGGATGACGAGTGACTGACGACACAGAGGTAGCTACAGCCGTGGACTACCGTACTGCGTCTGCTAGTATAGAGATGATAATGATATAAAAAATATATATATATCACTACTGCAGGTATATATAATATAATGACGGACCTGCTGGACACTGTCAGCAGACTCCTAAACTACTAGTATGAAGAAGATAGAAAAAAAAAACCACCACAGGTAGGTATACAATTATGGACGAGCACTGACGACACAGAGGTAGCTACAGCCGTGGACTACCGTACTGCGTCTGCTAGTATAGAGGTGATAATGATATAAAAAATATATATATATCACTACTGCAGGTATATATAATATAATGACGGACCTGCTGGACACTGTCAGCAGACTCCTAAACTACTAGTATGAAGAAGATAGAGAAAAAAAAAACCACCACAGGTAGGTATACAATTATGGACGAGCACTGACGACACAGAGGTAGCTACAGCCGTGGTCTACCGTACTGCGTCTACTAGTATAGAGATGATAATGATATAAAAAAAATATATATATCACTACTGCAGGTATATATAATATAATGACGGACCTGCTGGACACTGTCAGCAGACTCCTAAACTACTAGTATGAAGAAGATAGAAAAAAAAACCCACCACAGGTAGGTATACAATTATGGACGAGCACTGACGACACAGAGGTAGCTACAGCCGTGGACTACCGTACTGTGTCTGCTAGTATAGAGATGATAATGATATAAAAAATATATATATATCACTACTGCAGGTATATATAATATAATGACGGACCTGCTGGACACTGTCAGCAGACTCCTAAACTACTAGTATGAAGAAGATAGAAAAATAAACCCCACCACAGGTAGGTATACAGTTATGGACGAGCACTGACGACACAGAGGTAGCCACAGCCGTGGACTACCGTACTGCGTCTGCTAATATAGAGATGATAAAGATGATAGAGATGAACAAAAAAAATATAACACTACTGCAGGTAAATATTTATATAATATAATGAATGACGGACCTGCTGGACACTGTCAGCAGAATGCGTTTATAGAATTTAAAAAAAAAGACCACAGGAGTGTTTAACTTTTTCAGACAGACAATATACTGGTGGTCACTGGTCAGTCACACTGGCAGCAAAAGTGTGCACTGTACTCCTGCTATAACTGCACCCCAGTCTCCCCCACAATTCAGCTGTGTGAGCAGTGAGCACTCAGCACAGTCAGATATACATAGATGATATTATCCTGCAGCACACTGAGGCTGAGCACAGATATGGTATGTGACTGTGTATCGTTTTTTTTCAGGCAGAGAACGGATTATATTAAATAATAAATAAAACTGGTGGTGGTCACTAGTAACTATCAGCAAAACTCTGCACTCTGAGTACTCCTAATGCTCCCCAAAATTACTAAGTTAGTAGTAAATCAACTCAAGTGTCTCTATCTATTCTAACGGAGAGGACGCCAGCCACGTCCTCTCCCTATCAATCTCAATGCACGTGTGAAAATGGCGGCGACGCGCGGCTCCTTATATAGAATCCGAGTCTCGCGATAGAATACGAGCCTCGCGAGAATCCGACAGCGGGATGATGACGTTCAGGCGCGCTCGGGTTAACCGAGCAAGGCGGGAAGATCCGAGTCTGCCTCGGACCCGTGTAAAAAGGCTGAAGTTCGGGGGGGTTCGGATTCCGAGGAACCGAACCCGCTCATCTCTAATTTAAATCATTGTTATCGTGTTAAAAAAAAAGTTTTAAATGTAGTTTTAAATGTTGTCGGAGGCACCGCTCTCGCTGTCAATATGGAAGGGCCAGAAGCGGGGGGCGGGGCCAAGCATCAGGCAGTAAAAGCCCATTAAAAAAAGCCTTGTTAAACCGCACCTATAGAAGTGCCTCTTCACGCCCCTGTCAGTAAGGCTGATCTGATTGGGCAGTGGGCAGGTTTGAACTGGCTATCCGTCACCAAACCACCCCCATCCCGGGGCTGGCAGACGCCGCAAGCATTAGACGCCCTCCCCCCACCCTCCAGCCCCAGTTTATACCAGCCGATAATGCCCCCTCTCCTCACCCCTGGAGATTACAGCTGTGGTGGCCACATCATATGCATGGAGCGAGCAGGGCTGCCGCAGAGGCACCAGCAGTGCTCACTGCTCAGGGCAGCGTTTCTCAAAAGTGTGCGCCGCAGCCAGGAACACCAATCTGTGATGTGGCCCGATCACCCAAGGAATTTGCATGCATAACTTGGTGATCGGTGCCTGCATGTGGGGGAGCAGTGCGGGCGGAGCAGAAGCTACAAGTGAAAATGGAGAACGGATGCCGGCTCCGACAATGATGGATTGCCCTGCCGCCCGCACCCCAATCTTACGCAAATGCAGCTGCAGAATGAGCAGGGGAATGGGCAATGGAAGCGCACCCACTCAGGACCCACAAATATGGTGACCCTCGTGCTCATTTCCATAGGGGGCGCAGCTCCTCCTCTACACATGCTGCCCTCCCTGTCATGAACTACTCTGCAGTCAGTGTTACAGGTACAGTGTGTCACCATGTCCTCCCCCAAAAAATTGTGTGTGTCACTGTGTCCCCCTCCCCCCCACAAGCTCCTGTATGTTTGTCAACTCCCCCTCCCTCCAGTGTGTCACCATGTCTCCCTCTCCAAGACCCAGTGTGTGTCTGTCTGTGCTACCATGTGCCCCCCCATTCCCATGTATGTGTGTCACCATGCATTCTTATGTTACCCCCCCAGTGCCAGAGTCTACAGCGCATGGGCAGGACGCCGAAAAAATGGCCGCCGCACCATTTTTTCGGAGTCCAGCACATGCACTGTAAACTCTGGCACTGTGCCAGAGTCTCTAGTGCTCAGTGCGCTAGCAGCGGCGCTGCTGGCTACGGGAGAAGAGGGGGCCCACACGGTCACCGATGGACGCCGGAAAGGTAAGTATAGAAAAAAATGGGTGCAGGGTGTGCGGTGTGGACCCCCCCTGGACCCAGGGGCCCATGTGCACCACACAGACTGCACCCATTATAGATACACCAGTGCTCCCTCCCCATCTTCTGCTGAAGGCGATGGAGTCCTGCTGGCAAGGGGTCAGAAGCGACATGGAGAAACCGTAGGATGGTATGTAAGTACAAGTAAGCATCATTTTATGAATTGTTGCCATGTGCTGAGCCTAATGCAGAAGTTGTCACAGAAATCTCCTGTAGAAGGTAAATTGGCGCTACAGATCGCAGTCCCCATTATTAATGGGGACTACGGTTTGACCCTTATGTACCGAGCTCCTAAAAGCATAGCTTTCCAGAGCGTAGTCCTGCTGGCACCTAGGGATGCCGTGAAAAATAGTTTAGCCTCTAAGGGTGCCATGAACCAAGAAAGTTTGGGAACCACTGACTCAGGGGAACACACTGTCTCTGGCGCGAGGAGCCAAGGAAGTGCTGCCGGCGTTACAGCTGTCCCATCTCTAGTGCGGCTGCCTTGTCCCTCCTCAACTGGGCTCAGCAGACTGTGGGGTTATATGCTGGTTTGTTACCTTCTCTTAATGCTGCTCTTCAGGTAGCTGTGTGTGTCCCTGTGTATCCTGTCTGAACTGTTCCCTGCGGATGTCCTTTCCTGGTTCCTGTTGCTGCTGCTGCATACTTTCATCGTTCTCAGGCTCCTGCAGATGGATCATTTCATCTCCAGTAACTCGGTATTTGTTTTGACCCCTTGCTAATACCACCCCCAACCTTTTGTGTCTCCCCCACTCCCCCTCCCCTTTACCACTCATCCTTCTCCTGTCTACTTTCCCTGTAACTATGGGCCTAATTCAGAGCTTATCGTAGATGTGCGACAAAATGCACATCCACGATCAAAATCTGACATGCAGGGGGATGCCCAACACAGGGATAGTCCGCCCCGCATGCCAGTCCCTACCCACCCGCTATGCACACATGCGAAAGCATCACACAGCGACAATGCTTTCGCACCTGCCCAGTAGCTCCATGACTACACAGCCTAGTTTCGAAGGCAGGCAACTACCCGCCATGTTTTTAGACGCAGCGGCTGCGTGTGACATCACACAGCCACCGCGGCCTGCCCTCAATCGATCCGGACATGCCTGCGTTGTATGGACTGCACCCTGAAAATGCCCCTGCAACGCCCTGCGACCGCCTCTGCCTGTCAATCAGGCAGAGGTGATTACACTAGTGAGATGCCTTCTGATTTTTCCTTACATACTGGTTTCTTACTATATTTAGTGGTCTCCCCCTATTTTTCCTCCCCCTCTCTCTCATCTCTCCAGTCTCCCCCATTCCTCCTCTCTCTGTGCCATCTCCCTCTATTCCTCTCTCTCTTTCTTCTCCCCCTATTCCTCTATGGCTCTGTCTGCCCTCTCCCCCATTCCTCCTCTCTCCCTTTGCGTTGTCTCCCCCTATTCCTCACTCTCTGTCTGCCCTCTCCCCTATTCCTCCTCTCTGACTGCCCTTTCCCCCATTCCTCCTCTCTCCCTTTGCGTTGTCTCCCCCTATTCATCACTCTCTGTCTGCCGTTTCCCCCTATTCCTCCTCTCTTCCTTAACCCTCTATTGCTTCTCTCTCTGACTGCCCTCTCCCCCATTCCTCCTCTCTCCCTTTGCGTTGTCTCCCCCTATTCCTCTCTCTGTCTGCTGTCTCTCCCTATTCATCCTCTTTCTCCTGTCTCCCCCGTTCCTCACGTCTCCATACTTCTCCTCTCTCTTCCATCTCCCCATATTCCTCCTCTTTCTATTCCATAAATGTATAAAAATTGATAATATATTAACCTCTTGCTCATCACAAGTTTGATGAGCAGACAGGCTGTGGTCATTGGCGGGGGCGGCGGCAGTAGCGGGCATTGGCTCGGGGGCTGTAGGAGTCATCGGCGGTACTCGAAGGACATTATGGCGGCAGTGCCTCACCAGCCACTGACCTCACCGCACGTCACTGCCCTGCAGTGCACATGGGGGGTCATTCTGACCTGATTGCACGCTGCCATTGATTGCAGCGCAGTGATCGGGTCTGAAGTGCGCATGCATCGGCGCCGCAGTGCATTGGCGCATGGCTGACAGCCGGCGGCTGTCATTGCCTAGCGATCGCCTCTGCCTGATTGACAGGCAGAGGCGGTCGCTGGGAGGGGGGGCGGCATGGCGGCGTTTGGCTGCCGTTTTGTGGGCATGGTCCGGCCAAAGCAGGTGTGGCCGGACCGACCCGGGCATCGACGAGTAGCTCCCTGCCAGCATTCAAAAGCTGCGCTGGCCGGGAGCTACTCCTTCTGCAGGGCCTGACAAGCGGGGCGGAAAAGCCCTGTGCGGGGCGCCCCCCCCGCATGTCAGTGTGCCTGATCGTAGCCCTGCAAAATTTTGCAGGGCTACGATCAGGTCTAAATTAGGCCCATGGTTTTGCCCATCTGCTAAAAAATTTGCTGCTACGATCAGGTCTGAATTAGGACCTGAGTGTACACACCGCTTTTCCGGTGAATAAATAAAATAATGGTTTACTCTAAGCATAAATAAAACAAAACAAAAACAACCTAGCCCCCATTCAAGGCATTGACTCACTTATTTTCCCCTGACTATCCTTGGGCAGCTAGTCTGCAAAGTCTCTCACCAAAAGTCTCAGTCCTGTCTCTCAGAGACTCAGTAAGCCACCTCCTGAGCTACTCACACTCAAGCTCATTGGCTTATCTTGGCTGAATGCTACAGCTTCAGAGGCTAAGGGGGTCATTCCGAGTTGTTCGCTCATTGCCAATTTTCACAACGCAGCAAATAGGTGAAAAATGCGCATGCGCATGGTACGCAGTGCGTATGCGCTTAGTAATTTTACTAAGAACTTAGTAGATTTACTCACGAGCGAACAACGTTTTTTCCACGCTGAAGTGTTCATAGTGTGATTGACAGGAAGTGGGTGTTTCTGGGCGGAAACTGAGCGTTTTCAGGGAGTGTGCGGAAAAACGCAGGCGTGCCAGGAGAAAACGCCGGAGTGGCTGGAGAAACGGGGGAGTGGCTGGCCGAACGCAGGGCATGTTTGTGACGTCAAACTAGGAACGAAACTGACTGAACTGATCGCTATCTGTGAGTAGGTCCGGAGCTACTCAGAAACTGCTAAGAATTATGTAGTAGCAATTCTGCTAATCTTTCATTCGCTATTCTGCTAAGCTAAGATACACTCCCAGAGGGCGGCGGCCTAGCGTGTCCAATGCTGCTAAAATCAGCTAGCGAGCGAATAACTCGGAATAAGGGCCTAAATGTAATAGGGTGCGATTTTGGAAAACATGCGATTTTTACCGCAAATTCGCACGTTTTCAAAAATTGCAAATGTAATAGCTTGCGATTTTGTCAAAAATCCTAAGTGAAAAAACACATCCAGATGTTTTCCCGTTGAAAACAATGAAAATCGCAAATATAATAGGATGCGATTTTTTCACTCTGCACACAAAAATCGCCAGAATAATAGACCAGGTTTAGACTGGCGATTTTTGGTGAAGCATGCACAGATCAGTGAGATCCATGCATGCTTCTGTATGGAACAGTAAAGAAAGTGTTAAAAAAAATTACGTGCAGGTCCCTCCCCAAAAGCATAACCAGCCTCGGGCTCTTTGAGCCGGTCCAGGTGGAAAAAATTTACTGGGGTTCCCCGTATTTAAGCAACCAGCACCGGGTTCTTGGACTGGTCCTGGTTTCAAAAATACTGGGGACAAAAGAAGTAGGGGTCCCCCGTATTTTTAAAACCAGCACCGGGCTCCACTAGCCAGGGAAGTGATGCCGCAACCTGGGGACACTTTTATATAGGTCCCTGCGGCCAAAGCATCACTCCCCCCAACTAGTCACCCCTGGCCGGGGTTCCCTGTGGGAGTGGGGACCCCTTAAATCAAGGGGTCCCCCTCCTCCAGGCACCCAAGGGCCAGGGGTGAAGCCCGAGGCTGTCCCCCCCAACCCTGGGTGGTGGATGGGGGGCTGATAGCCAGAATTGTGTTAAAAAAAGAAGAATGTTGAATTTTTGTGGGGAACTACAAGTCCCAGCAAGCCTCCCCCGCTTGCTGGTACTTGGAGAACCACAAGTACCAGCATGCGGGGAAATAACGGGCCCGCTGGTACCTATAGTTCCACAACAAAAGAAATACCCAAATAAAAACACAACACACACACCGTGAAAGTATATTTACACATACATGCACCCTTACACACTCACACATACTTACCTAGTGTCCCACAGAGCCCATCGGTCCCCTTGTCAAGTAGAATCCCTTTGGGGTACCTGTAAAAAAATTACTAAATACTCACCTATAATCCAGTGAAGATCGGTCCTCTTCTTTCCATGTAGCATCCACAGGGTTAAAAAAAAATCGGCAGCCACTCAGGGTGCGCCATGTCATAGCACTCTCCTGATTGGCTGTGCGCTCCTGGCCTTCCAATCAGGCGGAGCGCACTGGCTATAATGGAGGATCACGGTCCTCCATTATAGTCAATGGTGGGAAAATTGCGGTCTGCGGCTAACTGCGAGGTTAATTAAGGTCACCCACAACAGTGGGCCAAGAGCGCACAGCCAATCAGGAGAGCGCTATGACATGGCGTTCCCTGATTGGCTGCCGGGTTCTCTAGTGACAGGAGTCACGAGGGGTCCCAGCATTCGGGGGAAAGGGGTTCCATGTGTAAACATGGAACCCCTTTAGTCACGTGGATAGGGCATTTCGTTTTTTTTGTAACCCTGTGGATGCTACATGGAAAGAAGAGGACCGATCTTCACTGGATTACAGGTGAGTATTTAGGTGGTACACACAGGTTCCTGGGCCCCTGATCCAGGAGGTTCCACAATGCACACCCTGCACCCATTTCTTAAATACTTTCTCTTTCAGAGTAACATGGCTGCAGCAGGAAAATGGTGCAGTGGCCATTCGCCCCGTGTTTCATGCATGTGCAGTAGAAAAATCACCAGAAAATGGCCACCACAACATTTGCTTGGATACCTGCACATGTGCACTAGACTGTGGTACAGCGTTAGGGTCTCCTAGTGACACTAGTGGTCAGAGCCAGCTAGAGAGGAGGAGTCCCAGAAGGAGACACAGGCACCCTCCTCTCTTATTGCACTCCTTGTAACTACTACACCATGGGGCAGATGTATTAACCTGGAGAAGGCATAAGGAAATTATAAACCAGTGATAAATGCAAGGTGATAAACACACCAGCCAATCAGCTCCAATATGTAAATTAACAGTTAGGAGCTGATTGGCTGGTGCATTTATCGCCTTGCATTTATCACTGGTTTATTACTTCCTTGTGCCTTCTCCAGGTTAATACATCTGCTCCCATATTGCATAAAGTATCTTGCATGATTTTGTATGTTGTGCATGTGCAGAATGTGAATGCAGGAAAATGCTCCTGTACAGGCCTGCACACATTGGAGTGTTATTCTAAATTGGACGCAGCTGCATCTGAATTAGCAAACAGAATATAAATAGGGTTGCGCATATGAACCAACCAATTATAGATCACAATGGCCCTCATTCCAAGTTGATTGCTTGCTACGGATTTTCGCAGTGCAGCGATCACTGCAAAACGAGGCAAAATCTGCCTATGCGTATGCACCGCAATGCGCATACGCGTCGTACGGGTACAACGTGCGACGTGGTTTTGCACAGGTTCTAGCGACGCTTTCAGTCGCAC
Source organism: Pseudophryne corroboree (assembly GCF_028390025.1). Lineage (NCBI taxonomy): Eukaryota > Metazoa > Chordata > Amphibia > Anura > Myobatrachidae > Pseudophryne > Pseudophryne corroboree. Next base: position 405,492,447 of record NC_086451.1, read on the forward strand.
TGGCGGTCGCATGGAGATTGACAGGAAGTGGGAGTTTCTGGGTGGCAACTGACCGTTTTCTGGAAGTGTTTGGAAAAACACAGGCGTGGCCGGGCGTTTGCTGGGCAGGTATCTGACGTCAATACCACGTCACTCGTCGCAACAATCATCGCACAGAGTAAGTAACTACAGGGCTGGTCTTGTTTTGCACAAAATGTGTTTGCAGGCGCTCTGCTGCACAGGCGTTTGCACTCCCGCTATGCTAAAATACACTCCCCCGTGGGCGGCGACTATGCATTTGCACGGCTGCTAAAACTAGTAAGCGAGTGAACAACTCGGAATGAGGGCCAATATGCACTAGTGGTTCGATAATAATAATATTCAATTTATTAAAAGCACGTATTCAACAAGACAGTATTTAAAACAATTCAGTAATTAATATACTTGAACAACATTGTATAATTACTTAATTGATTCTAGTATATTAATTACTGAATTGTTTTAAATACTGTCTTGTTGAATATGTGCTTTTAATAAATTGAATATTATTATTATCAAACCACTAGTGCATATTGTGATCTATAATTGGTTGGTTCATATGCGCAACCCTATTTATATTCTGTTTATTATATACCAATTGAAGCCGGGGCAGACCGGTTTCTAGGGTGTGCTGCAGGTGAACCAATTATAATACACTCTGGATATTGAGGATATGGTCTATGGCCCTCATTCCGAGTTGTTCGCTCGCTAGCTGATTTTAGCAGCATTGCACACGCTAGGCCGCCACCCTCTGGGAGTGTATCTTAGCTTAGCAGAATAGCGAACGAAAGATTAGCAGATTTGCTACTACATAATTCTTAGCAGTTTCTGAGTAGCTCCGGACCTACTCACAGATAGCGATCAGTTCAGTTAGTTTCGTTCCTGGTTTGACGTCACAAACACGCCCAGCGTTCGGCCAGCCACTCCTCCGTTTCTTCAGCCACTCCCACATTTTTCTTGGCACGCCTGCATTTTTCCGCAAACGCCGTGAAAACGCTGAGTTGCTGCCCAGAAACACTCACTTCCTGTCAATCACACTACGAACACTTCAGCGTGGAAAAAACGTAATTCGCTCGTGAGTAAATCTACTAAGTTCTTAGTAAAATTACTAAGCGCATGCGCACTATGCGCATGCGCATTTTCCACCTATTCGCTGCGTTGCGAAAATCAGCAACGAGCGAACAACTCGAAATGAGGGCCTATATACGTACATAGCCACTCGTGCTGTTAGGGTATTGGTATATTTCGCATCGGAATTAGCGCCTGTCCATGTCAGCTTAAGGACTGTCATATACTATTTAAGCTATGTGTGTGTTTATATGTGTATCTAGGAATGGACTGGGGACGTGAAGTAGCCCTAGCACGTCCTTGTGTGTGCATGCCACAGCATGCAAGCACACCAAGAGAGGGGCAGCCATGGCGGAGGGGGGCATGTCATGAGTAAGGGGCCTGGCCTCGCAGCATGCCCCAATCTATCTTTATTCCAGTTACCAATGGGTGGGTAGACTGTCCAACAGTGAGCCAGAAGACTGCGCTTCTCACCCAGCCCTGAGTGACCACATTGACCCGACAGGCCATTGGCCATTCTGGCATTTGCCAGAAGTGCAGATGGCCAGTCTGGCCCTGTGTGTATACAGTAGGTTGATTTTTGGCATCCCGGATGCACTGTCTACTGTTTTTTTGCATCCGAACTGACATCATTAGTGTCTGGAGTTGTACAAGAACACACACTAAGTGCAGTCATTCCCAACTGTGCCCAATCAACTAAGTCAAGCACAGAAGTAAGGCTACATACTGTACACTCTCATTGCCCAGTTACCACCCAGAAATGCCCACTTCATGTTAGTCTCTGTTCACTGGAGATCTGACACAGATGTAGCTACTTGCTACTTTGGATGCATTGCACAACATGTCAGATTATGGTGCATGTGCAATCGGCTTGAGATTGGGAGCTGCATGCAATTCTTAAAACACATCTGACTCAGAACGAAACCCATTTTACATGTATCAAACCTAATGACCAGAGAGGCAGAACAGGTGTGAAGGGGCATTCCCATAGGTTCTGGTATGAATGGTCGACCATGTTAAGGCTGACAGTCATTAGATCGGCCACTATTGGTCGACATTGACATGGTTGACATGGACAAATTGTCGACACATGAAAATGGTCGACCCGGGGCAGGTCGACGCATGGAAAGGTCAACATGGATTTTTGAACTGTTTTTGGTGTCAGTTTTTCAGTAACATGACCAGGAACCCTTATTAGTGTACCACGTCCCCTTGCATGGCTCGCTTCGCTCGCCATGCTGCGGGCAAGGTGCCTCACTCCGCTACCGCTGCACTTGGCACAGGTTACTATTCCCAATCATAGTCTACGTGGATGGTAAAGTATGAAAAAGTTAAAAATCGAATTAAAAATAAGCCATGTCGACCTTTTTGTGTCAACATGTACTGTGTCAACAATTTTCATGTGTCGACCATTTGTACATGTCGACCATGTCAATGTCAACCAATAGTGGTCGACCTAGTGACTGTCGACCTAAGTAGGGTTGACCTGCCAAACGGATACCATTCCCATATTGGTTATGTTCAGGCAAATGCACCTCTTAGGATAAATATCTTTTGCACCTGCTATAGGACAAACACAAGTGCAGACTGATGAAGAGAGGTACGAAATGCATTTCATATGCATGTAGGGAATTAAACCTCCAAGTCTATGTGTCTCTGCTGCTGGACAGGAAAGGGTTACATAGATAGTTGTGTTATATAGTGTTTTAGCAGGGGTGGAGTTTCAGGGCCATTTTGTGACGGTCTTTGCTGTTATCCATCTTGGAAGAAGAAGCCTTCAGTGTGTGCAGTTTCCCACCGTCCTTCCCGTTTGGTTTTGGGTTAGTTGGTGTCTGTTTACTTTGTGGTAGGAAAGAAAGGCTGCAGTCGCCATCTGCCTTGGAAACTTGAGGTGCTCTCCCCTCCAATACATAGCTTAAGCTGATTCTACCAGGGACGTGCGGTCAGATAAATGGCTCAGGAGGCACTGGCTAGTACCAGAGCCATATTTACACACAATATATGAGCCAAATGGGCATTACACACAGGTGCAGCAGTATAAACTCCTGACAATTTGTTGAGTTTTGACCAGAAATGTGCGAAAAAGGTAGGCATGGGAGGCACTTCCTCACCTGCCATAGACTTTTTGCTCCGGAGTTTTGACTATAAAAATGATTAGAATAAAACAAAGAAGATATTTCTAACATATTCTGTGTATTTTTCATATACTTTATTAAGCCAAAACTCTGGTGCAAACATTAGCATGACAGAAAAAGGCTCTGCCTCACCCCACTTCACATCACTGGATTCTATCCTACTGGGGTTAGTTGCACCATAAGTCCAGGTGGGCCTCAACTTGTGTCATCGGGGTGGGAGGTGGATACCTCGAGTGTGGTAATGAGTGGGCATCTGGTTTTTCCACAGGTAATAGATTGGTGTGAGTATGCAGGTGGAGATATTGCTTTGCAGAGCCATTCGTTCTGCCACACCATACTTCATCTACAGCAGTGTTGGCCAAACTGGTCCTCGAGATCTACCAACAGTTCATGTCTTCTAGGCCTCCTGGGGATCTGTGGAATTGTCAGTTAGGAATGAATTTAGCACATATTAATTAGTAATGACGACACCTGTGCACCAGCTAGGTGGTCTGGAAAATGTGAACTGTTGGTAGATCTCGAGGACTGGTTTGGCCAGCCCTGACCTACAGTATTCTTTCATTCTTTCTCATTTAGTTAGTTACTGGTTAGCAAATAGTATACAATTTAAATAGATTCAAATTTAAAGTAGACCTTCCTTTTCCCCTTTTACATGTCTCTGTGTGTTTATTTCATTATTGTTATAGTATGTTTAAGAGGTTTTACCTGTTACTGATGAGGGGGCATGTGTCAGACAATGGGGAGTTTATGATAACTTGCTACAAACTAAGTGGATATGCCGCACATGCAGATAAGGATGCATCTCAATGTGATAAAGCTCTGCATATGTGCAGATTGACGCTATATTTGTGGAAATTTATATTTTGAGTAATTTACAGTACATCCATTTTGCAACAGACATTTTATTTAAATTCAACTGTAACTCTAAATGGTGCCTTAAAATTTGAAAACAATTAATCCCACTTGGAACCAAAACTCGGTGAAACATGGTGAAAGCAAAAAAAAAAAAAAAAAAGAAATGTTTATTTTCAGATTTACAGGTTTGAACAGTGTTAAGTAACCAAATATTGTTGTGGTTTAAAAGCAACATATTCTTATTTTGAAGTTTACACGTCCTAAGGATTTTAATAATTCAAACAGAAAAATATTATCTAAGAAACAGAATAAATCTTTCTTAAGCTCAGAATCGTCACTGAAATTTTCAATAATAATGTAATTGCTTACATTTTTTAAATTTTTCTTTTCATAATCATATCTCGTCACAACTAAATTGAACAAATATTACAGACATATTAGAAATTTTGGTAATTAAATGGGTTTTTTTAATTAAATTTCACTTATTAAAGGATATATTAATGATTTTTTAAATATGTATGTGCTTGTTTAAATAAATTCAAATTGGAACTTTTTTTACTATTTTGAAATGTGAAAATATTTTGATAGTTTCTATTGGACAGCAAACTGTATTCTCTTTCCTGTCCTTAAACAGCTATGGTTAATAGTGCTGTATACACTTATTGTATATTTATTATAGACAGTGCCTACTAATATTTTTGGTGGATTCCAAAGTTGCATTATTTAACAATTTTCCATTTTGGGATTTTAGCTTTACTTCGCCATGCTAAAATCCTCTCTCCTTCCCTAATTACTAAACTTAAAAACAAACCCACTTTTAGAACAATTGTTGGAGCATTATAACAATAAAATATAATTTTTTACCGTGTAACTTAGATCAAGTTTAAAATATGGTATCCTGAATAGGGTTTGGATTTGAAAGTCAACATGGTACATTTCAATGTAAAGAACATTTGAATATACAGTATAATAACAGTTAACGAGGGATGAAAGAGATCCTGTAAGGTTTAGGAAATTTCGCCAATCCAGATACATTAGGCATGATGTCCAATTCTTCCAGTGCAATGGGAGACTTCAGGTTAAAATTTTGCAGAATAGTGATTAAGAAAATAAAAAGCTCCACATGAACCAGAGCCTTTCCCAAGCACATCCTTTTCCCTGGAGCAAAATAAAAATATACAACATTACAAAAAGACATCTGTCACATCGTTAAGGACATCTAAAGACTACAGTATCTCATCAGCTGTTTAAAAGGGAAGTATTGTTCAACTAGGTGCTTCAAAACTATTTGAAAAGCTTGAGTTCAGTATTAACCAATTAAATTATTAGAATTGTTAAAATGTATCCATATACTCTACTTAATTCTGAATTTAAGCTCTGTTAGGTATTTCCTCAATTTCCTCAATCCCCATCCTTACTTATAGTATCAAGATATGAAATAATATGTTGTCCCCACAAGATTATCAGCTGTGTTTAAGACATGCAATAATGATAAGATATACAGTATAGTGAGAGTTGGTAATTTTAACATATATAGCGGTAGATATACCAATGATTCTAAAATAGACCAGGTTATGTTGTCCAAAGCAACCAATCAGATTCTGTCTATCATTTTGTAGAATGCAATAGAGAAATAAAATCTAGAATCTGATTTATTGTTATAGGCATCACCTTCACTTCATTTTTAGAAACTTCCGTAAATCTACCCCCCAGAGTATAAAATCAGCTCTCTATTGCCCTTTTTTATCAATGAGTGATACATTTCACTGTGAGTGATAAATTGCACCAGCCAATCAGCTCCTAACTTCCATGTCAGAGGCTGTGTTTGAAAAATGACAGTTAGGAGGTGATTGGATGGTGCAATTTATCACTCACAGTGAAATTAATGATTCATTGATAAATAAGGGCATATATTTCATGAAAAAGTAGAGCTAAGATATCCTTTCAGTTTGTATACTGCTTTTTTGTACTGTAAATAGCTAGTTTGATCTATGACTTTTGATCTATGATTATGACCTTATGTCTTCAGTAATTAAAACTTCTTCCATTTTTCATATTCTACAGTAGGTGGTTTTACCACGCACAAAAACCCAGAAATCCATTTGATCTACTTTATTACTTTATTACATGTGGTTGGGATATCTTACCATGGTTTTGTGCATGCACACACACATGCACAAAAACACACACATACACATAATAGTATTTGACACACACAATCACTAGGAATTACTTAAAGTACTATAAGAAATAATTATTTCTATTTACAAGTCTGTACCTAATGCCAGAGGAATAAAGGCATCATTCTTTTTAAATTCACCATTTTCATCAAGGAAATTCTTTGGATTGAACTCATTTGGGTATGGGAAACAGGTGGGGTCTTTCAGTACCGAGGTCAACATCGGAAACACATTAGTGTGCTGAAAAGCATACAAGACTGAAGGTTAGATCTTTACATCTCAGTAACCTACATCTATTCTCCTATTTTACCAAATGCACCATAATGTGACTGATGTAAGATTATTGGTTAGTTGAGGTTTCAACTGATCTTGGGAGCAGCTCAGAAGTGTCCAATATCAGGTGTTTAACAGTAAAGCAATAATACTAAACTTGAACTGCATACAGTGTCGGAATGGGGCAAGAAGGGCCTACCGGGGGAATGCAGTGATAGGGGCCCATACTTAGAGGTGTGGGCAGCCTACAAAGGGGGTGTGGCCAGCCTCCACCGAGGCTTGAAATACACAATAGTTTAGTGCAGTGTAATGCAACATATCTACCATGTATAATACAAGTGCACAGTCTGGAACCTGATCCTTAGAGGAAGGAGTGGGCCCTCAGGCAGTGGGGCCTACCGGTGGTTTCCCTGGTACCCCTGTGGGCCAGTCCAACCCTGACTGTATATACTGATGTAGATAGCGATCTGCTCTAACAAGGTATCTAAGCATGGGTAATGGTGGAGGTGTAACACTCAGTTTGTCCTTAGAATGGGATCCTGTGGTCCGTATGTAAAATATATGAAGTCTATTTCAGAAGAGCAAAAAAACAGATTCTGATTGTTCCTATTTTAATCCAAGAACTGGTTTCATCACTTGTTTTTAGTATACAAATATAATATGACTAATGTGCTAAAACACAGTTCAAAATATAGGGGCTAATTCAGACCTCATCGCTGCTGTGCGCCGGCGCATGCCAGAGATGCTATCAGCATCTCAGCCCAGCAATCGCCTCTGCCTGATTGACAGGCAGAGGTGTTCGCTGGGCGGGAGGGGGCGGACCGGTGGCGTTGGGCCGCCGTTTGGGGGGCGCCGTCCGAGCAATACAGGCGTACCCGAACTGTGCAGGGGGCGGGCCATGGTGACTGCGTGATGTCACACGCAGCTGCTGCGACCCGGAGAGCGATGGGTAGCCCCCTGCCAGTGCGCAGGAGCTGCACTGGTAGGGAGCTACTCCTCAGGTACAAAAGCATTGCGGCGGTGCGATGCTTTTGTATCTGTGCAGCGGGGGGAGGGCCAGACATGCGGGGCAGACTAGCCCTGTGCTGGGCGTCCCCCCGCATGTCATAGTGGCGGATTGTAGCCGTGCAAAATTTTGCACGGCTACGATCAGGTCTGAATTAGGCCCATAGTTCTACCAGTTGCTAATGATTTGTCCATGTTTGATTCTTACAAGACATACAATGGAGCTGCAGATAATATTACAAGGTTTATCCAATAGCAGGTAAAAGGTTTTTTTTTATTATTGTGTGCAAGTGAGCACAAAAAATTGTAACGGATACATGAAAGTATTGTTTGACATATCTAAAGTATCTTTCCTATAATTAATTTCAATTAAAAAACAATCTAATCTTTCCGGAATTTAATTTTTCTGATTGAGTAGGAAGATTCTATCTCCAGCTGCACTATTCCGAGTGATCTTCTTTAAACCTTTGATCTAAACATTTGGAGCAATTGCTGAACAATGTTGTTTCCCCCCTCTTGCTCATCAACATGCCTTAACTCACCCATGCATTTTTATATGTGAATTATGAATTGCCCATGATAAAGATAAAAGAGCCCATAGGCTGTCTAGAGCAGATACAGCAGTTATTATTATTAATATAACTTGAACACTAATGGTTACCAAGCAAAGATGTGGCCGTCATTATTATCAACTTCTGCAATGGGATGGTGAAATAAGTTATATGGCATCTATATTATAGTATTTGTAAAAATAAACACATTTTAAAAAACATACATATGAAACTCTACTTCCCCACTTGATAGAGACCTACAGGTGCAAGTGGGGAGGTGGGCTATCTGAAATACCTTGGGACTTCCTTCTATGACCACCTATTTACTGCTATTTTTTTTGAAACTCATTGAGAGCATTAAGAAAGATATTTGATCCTGGGACAGGCTCTACAAATCATGGGTTCGCAGAATAGCTGCAGTAAAGATGAACCTTTACCTAAACTCCTCTCTCTCTTTCAAATGCTCTGCTCAGACTGCTATCCCATGTTCTGAGAGACTTGCCGCACAGCATATTGCATTTTATTGGTCATAAAAGGAGTCCACGAGTTTGCCTTCAAATACTATGTAAGCACCAGAGAGAAAGGGCAGCCTTGGATTGCCGAACACACAAGAGTAATACCCAGCTGCCCACTTGGCCCAAGCAGTCATGCTAATCATACATGGTTATGGGCAGACCTCAAAGCTTATATGATTGGTAATCTCTCCATATAATTTATTCTGACTCAAACCCACCTATAGGCCATCACCTACCCTTCTTCCACCGCCCTGAAATTTTCCTTTGCAATCTGGGATTACTGCAAATGGGCAATTTACCTTGTTGAGACCACTATCTCCAGGACTTGATCATAAAGCATCATAAAGCATTTGAGTTTTGGACTTTATCCAACATAAAATTTCTCTCTGATGTTGGTCCACTCTGTAGTTTGAGATTTCAACAGACTCCTGGAGTGATTCAGCTTCCATTCCTCCTGTTTCTCTCAATACCCACAAATTAGACACTCCATTGATTTAGTGTCCCACCCCATGACACTTAAATCCCTGTGCTTTTTCAAAATCGGCTTGAGAGGTTTCATCTTGTCACTTTGCCATGTCCTCCTGCTTCACAACCAACCGCTCAAGGACTCACATGTACTAAAGTGGGAAGAGGACATTGAGGAGACTCTCGACTTGGAGGAATGGGAACATATGCACAAACTCTTGTCCAAATCATCAATTTGCACTGGGTTCAAAGAGCAACTTACACACTATACTATCAATGGTATCTCATTCAGGAGAATCTCAATAAGATCTTTCCAAGAATTTCTGAGTGATGTTGGAAAGGATAAATCAGGCACAATGTCCCATGTGTGGTGGAACTATACCAATATTCTTAGTATTTGGCAAGAGGTCCACAAACTCCATCTGCAGTATATCCTTCTTGACAAGGAGGTATAAATTTACAGTCTGAAATCAATTATTAGCATAACCCATGAGATACTTCATAAATTCTCAAGTGTTTGGTCTCCCTGGACAAATCACTTTGCCATGTCTCATTGACTCTCTCCAAATAAGTTTTGTGTGATTCCAGGCTCCACCCCTTACTACCCACCCCCTCTTCTTTTCCTCACTAATGTCAACAATTTTCTAAGTCCTTTCTATTCTGTTCAGTTTTTATAGACAATCACACCCCTGGGTGAAATGCTTTTCTCTATAAACTGTCCCTAAGGTCGTGATCCCGGCGGACAGAATTCCGATGCTAGGATCCTGATCACCAGAATGCCGGCGGTGGCGCAATGGCTATTCCCACTCGTGGATGTCCACGACACCCATAGGGTCGGAAAAGAGCCTATGGTGAGCACAGCGAGCCACCAAGCCCACAAGGAGCTTTGTTGAGCTCGCCCTCCTGCCAGCATTCTGGCGGCTGATATCCCGGCATCGGTATGCTGATCATCGGGATCCCGACTGCCGGCATCCCAAACCCAACACACTATTACTATGACAGGGAAATTAGCAGCATGGTGAACCCTGTAGAAGTGGGACCTAGCAACAAGTTGTTCAGCATGGGTTTCCTAGGGAACTCATTACTTTGAACACCCTGTTCTGATAGCACTGATTTTACTTTTGGGTATTTTATTACCATGTGGAACTTAGCCCTAGCACACAAGAAGTGCCAGCAACTAACGGATGCAAATACATAAAGAAGCGTTCTCATACAACATGTGGCACAAGATGCCCTCCACAACTGAGCCACTCCTATAGGTGTAAAATACCATCCTTCCTTTACATTTATGTGTCTTTTTCGCATACAGATGTATTGAAACACCACTCAAAGTGTACTAGAGATCCTGGGCTGTGACAATAACTACACAGAAATTAATTTTAAACATGTACTAAGTCACAGATGAAGAACAGTAGAACTCGGTGTGAGAAAAAGCCGCAGCTGCTGCATCATAGCATGTTGTATTCAGATTCAATTTCACACAAATATAGCATAGTAAATTGATCAATTGCAAGCCAGCAATGTAGTTTTGTAATATCCGATTGTTTTATTTATGTGAATAAGATTTTTGAGAGAAAAAGACACTTGGACCTCAAGTGCCTATAGGGGCTATTTTCATGACTTAAACCAGTGTATAAGAACACATTTGTACTTGCTCTTATAAACACCCATATGCCATAGCTTCCAGTGTCAAGGAATAAGAAATAAGAACACTCACTAACTATAATTAAAATTAGAGATGAGCGGGTTCGGTTCTCAGAGAACCGAACCCTACCGGACTTTGCCTTCCGAGTCCGGATCCGAGCCAGGCTTGGGTTTTTCCGCCTGACTCGGAAACCCGTACGAGGCAAAACGTCATCATCCCGCTGTCAGATTCTCGCGGGTTTTGGATTCCATATAAGGAGCCGTGCGTCGCGGCTATTTTCACTCCAGTCTCGGAGAGTGTATTGAGAGGACATGTCCTCAGTGTTCAGTGTCTGTGTGGGGGCGGGAAATTGGGGTGGCGAGTCGTGTGCTATGTTGTGCTGTCCAGCAGGGGCGTATCTCCCCTTTGGCCAGGATGGCACTCGCCAGGGGCGCTGGTCAAAGGGGGGCGCCACCCGGGAAGTGGGTAGAAGTTCAGCTTGATCAGATGTACTGTATCATCAAGCAGCAGCTCGCCTACCAGCCTCCACAGCGGCCCACCTGAAAATTAGAATCCATTAAAGCCGGCAGAATGGCAGAGACCGCTGTTGGTATGGGAGAGCAGCAGCAGAGGAGCAGGGATTGGGGAGGGGATGAAGGGACCACCCTGCTAAACCAGACCCAAAGAGTTCAGTGCATCCAGGCAGGGGGCGTGATGTGGGCGGAGCTACACTGGTGGCTCCTGCTCTGCTCACTGCCTCAACACGCTCCCAGCTGCTGGCATGGAGGCACTGGTTTCTGCATGTGCAAAGCAGGTGATCGTCCCCGCAGCCAGTTGAGAGAGAGAGAGTGTAGTCATGAGGGGAGGGAAGCTGTCTCAGGGGTAAAAGAACTGCAGGGAGAGCTGGGTGTCTTTGGGGGTGAGTCAGTGTAGAGAGCTGTGTGTAACTTGTGAGAGAGTGGGGAGAGGCTGAGGTGTGTGTGTGTGTGTGTGTGTGTGTGTGTGTGTGTGTGTGTCTCTCTCTGAGTCAGGGGGGGTTGAGTGATTTGTAGGGGTGTCTTTGTGAGAAGGGAAGACCTATGAGAATATGGAGGTCTGAGTAAGGGGGAGATAGATGGGGGGATGTGAGTGAGGGAAGTGAAACGCTGCTGGGAAAGGCTAAGCCTTGTGTGTGTGTGTTTGAAGGGGGAGTCTTCGGGGCAGATTTATCACAATCCGCATCTTAGGAGGTGGATGGGGTATGATAAATTCACCCCAAACTCTCAATGCGATAATTGAGTACATCGCATGGATGTATCAATTATTGCATGCAGGGACGGAGCTTGCGAGGAAGCTCTGTCCCTGCGAATCAGCTTCACACACATGTCTCTTTATTGTTTGTCAAAAAAATACAGGAATATGTGTCAGTGCATGCGCCGCCCCCGCTGCTGCTGTCGGCTGCCTTGCTCCTGTCTCCACTACCCCCTCTCCTGTTCCTGCTGGTCCTGCCTTAAGCCCCATTGCTGCCCTAACTCCCCCGCACCCGTATGTGTAAGAAATAAATAAAACAACGCTAACTATCGCCAGAGGGGGGTGAGCGGTGGTCTCCTTTCTGGCCAGCCGATCAGCTGTATGTAGTAAGCCGAAATGCAGTGAAATGGCCACTGCATCCCAGCTGACCACTCACACACATCAGATAATCCAAAGGCTGGAGAGGAGACCACCACTCAGCCCCCTCCGGTGATTGTTATCTTTGTTTTATTTACTCTTTTAAAAAACTGGGTGCAGGGGGGCTAGAGCAGCAGCGGGAGGCAGGGCAGAAGTGGCGTGAGGGGTGATTGACAGGAGCCCGCAGTGGGGAGCATTAGCTGGGAAGCGGTGAGCAGGAGCTCGGGACATGAGGCAGCCTGCACTTGAGTGATCAGCCTGTTGTCTATGTAGACACACAGGGCTAATCACGCTGCCCCGGTTCTCGGTCTCTGCACAGTGTTCTCTGCCAGGGGGCAGAGAAATAAGTGCAGGAGGCTGCATATCGCAATTGAGACCTATCACAGGGCTCATTGCGGGGGAGGGGGGGGGGGGGTTCACCATTTTTGTGTGTGTAAATTTGGCCAGATTGCATTTCCCAATATAAGTATGGGGAATGCGATCTGGGTTACTAAAAAAAAAGTAAATTAAGGGTTTGGCGCTGTTTTACATTTAGGTGATACTAAAATAATGTGAAAAGGGTGTGAAAACTCCCATTTTCACATTTGTTTAGTACAAATTATTCTAATAAATACGCCCCTTTGTGAGAAGGGAAGAGCTATGTGAGTATTGCAGGTCTGAGTGAGGGGGGGAAGCTGGGGGATCTCAGAGAGTGGGGAGAAGCAGAGCTGTGTGTGTGTGAGTGGGTCTATGTGAGAAGGGGAGAGAGCTGTTTGGGGGATCTACGTCAGAGGGGAGAGCTGTGTGTGTGGTGGCAGGGGTCTGTGTGAGGTTTCTGTTATATTGAATTACTAATATATCTGCCTGCAGGCCTACAATAAGTCTGTTTTAAATCCAGTAGCCTGTACTGTATTGTTTTACAGAGTGTAATTATTACAAATATATGGTGGGGGGGGGGGGGGGGCGCCTGTTCCTTACTTTGCCAGGGGCGCTCAGACCCCTAGATACACCCCTGCTGTCCAGTCCAGTGTAGTCAGTGTATTGAATAGAGAAGAAAGAGAAGAAAAAGGCTGTATTGTCGATGCACAAGAGGAGGGGTGACCTAATTGTCACATCCACCTATATATTCCTAAAATGTAACTTTTAATGATATCTAATTAAAATAGTGTGACAATGACTAACACAAACTGCGAGTATAAGTGAAACATAAAGGTTAAAATTCTGACACATACAACACATACAACAAGTGCAATGAGAATAATAAATGTGATTAAAGATTAAAATGTGTGTCCGCGTGTTTGTTCTTGTGTCCAAATAAATGTAATATTGCTCTCAATTCAAACCAGTATAATAATAGCTGTCAGCAGCTAGTCTCCAATATATCTTCTTGGCCACTTATTAATATATCAAGTGCCATGACTGTCCCACTCTTATATTTGTACTCATGGCTGACAATATAATTCTAATAGCACTAATAATATGATCTGCAATTATCCACACCGTGTATTTCATATATTATAAATAAAATAGGTCTGTCACCTTCCCCAATCTTAGTAGGGTTCTTTAGTGAATGCTAGGTGAATACCACTCAATTTAGGCTATTTATAGCCAAATATGTTGCATTATTCAGGGAGATTATGTCGTTTACTGTATGTATATACTTTATTCAATATTTTATACATCCTTCCTAAGCATCCTAAGGAGCGTTCTCATAGACCTGTGCTTCCCTTGTGTATCACAGTTGTGGATAGAGCAGATAGAGAAAAAAGATAGATGCGTCACCCTTTAATTTAAGGTGACCAAACAATTGTGGATTATAAATTATTATTATACGTCACTGGTTTTATTGCTACCACTAGAAATATAGATATGCTGATTTGTCTGTGCTGAGTATTCTCAATGATGACAATGAAGGTACAGATTCTCAGGTATTCCCTATAGTATCAGTGTATATGCTGTGTAACTGCACAAGTTGATACTGAAACACGTAATCTGTTTATATTAGTTAAATTGTATCATAAATGTCTCTACATAACTGTCAAGTGGATCTGAGGGTTAGCTATGAAACATTGTTACATTTCTATCTATTTGTTTAAACCACAGAAGCCTCATATCACTGCTTAATCACTAGCATAGATGCACAACACACGTCTGCTGGATTCAGACAACTGCTATCCTTCTGTTAAATGGTATCAGAGTGTCTGGTAATTAGTATGGCATCAGTTATATTATCACTGAACTGCTGTCTGTGAGAAGGAATGCAGGTCTCTATAACTTAATATATCCATCTGCCTGCTATTCAGTACTTTGGGTGCTGTTAGGATTAACTATTCACATAGATCAAAACTGGTTATACATTCAATTAATAATAGAGCAAGGGCATAGAAATCACGAGGACACACGCTGCCCACACGCGTGTTCCGCCGTTACTCTGACAGCTTCGTCAGGGCTGAACCAGAATGCCTCTCCTGGCATAATACTTAAGCTTTCCCCGTTGTCCAATCCGTGTGGTCTGACTGGTCACATGTTACACAGCATATACACTGATACTATAGGGAAATACCTGAGAATCTGTACCTTAATTGTCATCATTGAGAATACTCAGCACAGACAAATCAGCATTTCTATATTTCTAGTGGTAGCAATAAAACCAGTGACGTATAATAATAATTTATAATCCACAATTGTTTGGTCACCTAAAATTAAAGGGTGACATATCTATCTTTTTTCCAGCCTAGAAATATTTAATCTCTATTATTGAAGGTGCCCTTTCCATCAAGGATATTAACACTGTGCATAATTGATGAGTATAGCAAGTTGCTATATATTTAAAACATCGATACTGAGGAGTGAGGGAGTCATTTACTCTCCGCTCTTTTATCATATACTACAAACTGGACCTTGAGGGTTATGTATATTCAATATAATTAACTGCTTCTGCTGTATTTACTATCAGCCAAATTAAGTTGGCGAGTATTACTATCCGAAATGGCATGATATTTGACATAGATGTTCCACATGTCTGCAGGTAGTCTCACAAAAGCCATACGTACAATGAGTACCATCTCTGAGATACACTAATATGATCTATTAGCACTGTCTATAGCTATAAGCAGTACATTGGTATTAA
Organism: Pseudophryne corroboree; assembly: GCF_028390025.1. Taxonomy (NCBI): domain Eukaryota; kingdom Metazoa; phylum Chordata; class Amphibia; order Anura; family Myobatrachidae; genus Pseudophryne; species Pseudophryne corroboree. The sequence continues at coordinate 405,507,892 of NC_086451.1, forward strand.
CCAGTATAGTGAACGTGCTATCTTTTAGGCAGAAGAATTTAACCTGCACTCTCTATCTGCACTATCCACAACTGTGATACACAAGGGAAGAACAGGTTTATGAGAACGCTTCTTAGGATGCTTAGGAAGGATGTATAAAATATTGAATAAATTATATACATACAGTAAACGACATCAGCCTAAATTGAGTGGTATTCACCTAGCATTCACTAAAGAACCCTACTAAGATTGGGGAAGGTGACAGACCTATTTTATTTATAATATATGAAATACACGGTGTGGATAATTGCAGATCATATTATTAGTGCTATTAGAATTATATTGTCAGCCATGAGTACAAATATAAGAGTGGGACAGTCATGGCACTTGATATATTAATAAGTGGCCAAGATGATATATTGGAGACTAGCTGCTGACAGCTATTATTATACTGGTTTGAATTGAGAGCAATATTACATTTATTTGGACACAAGAACAAACACGCGGACACACATTTAAATCTTTAATCACATTTATTATTCTCATTGCACTCGTTGTATGTGTTGTATGTGTCAGAATTTTTACCACTATGTTTCGCTTATACTCATAGTTTGTGTGTTAGTCATTGTCACACTATTTTAATTTGGGAATATATAGGTGGATGTGATAATTAGGTCACCCCTCCTCTTGTGCATCGACAATACAGCTTTTTCTTCTCTTTCTTCTCTATTTACTTACCATAGCTGTAGTTGATAGCACCTCCATAAGTAATGGTAAATACCAGCAATTAATAGGGGTCACTTTTGGAGCTTTAGTTCCAAATCTTGTATTAAGAAATTGTGCGTGTGCAGGTACAACTCCAACTCCATAGTCAGTGTATTGTGCTGCATCAGTCCAGCCAGTCACAGTGTTGGTGTTCTCTGTTGCTATATATCCAGTGTAGCTGTATAAAGTGGTGCTGTGTTGTGCTGTCCAGTGTAGTCAGTGTATTGTGCTGCATCAGTCCAGCCAGTCACAGTGTTGGTGTTCTGTGCTGCCATATATCCAGTGTAGCTGTATAAAGTGGTGCTGTGTTGTGCAGACCAGTGGTAGTGTCCTGTCTCATCAGTCATTCCAGTGACAATATACGCTGCTGCTATATGTCCACTGCTGCAGTATAATAATTATAACAACAACCACAAGTCCCTAACAGTGTTGTTGTGCTGCATCAGACCAGTGGTAGTGTCCTGTCCATCAGTCATTCCAGTCATTCCTGTGCCTCATATTGTCTCATATAACTCCCAAAAAATAATGGAGAACAAAAATTTTGAGGATAAAATAGGGAAAGATCAAATAGAACCTCTTCCTCCTAGTGCTGAAGCTGCTGCCACTAGCCATGACATAGACGATGAAATGCCATCAACGTCGTCTGCCAAGGCTGATGCCCTATGTGATAGTAGAGGGCATGTAAAATCCAAAAAGCCAAAGTTCAATAAAAAGAACCAAAAAAATAAATTTTAATTGTCTGAGGAGAAATGTAAACTTGCCAATATGCCATTTACGACACGGAGTGGCAAGGAACGGCTGAGGCCCTGGCCTATGTTCATGGCTAGTGGTTCAGCTTCACATGAGGATGGAAGCACTCATCCTCTCGCTAGAAAAATTAAAAGAGTTAAGCTGGAAAGAGCACAGAAAAGAACTTTGCGTTCTGAGATGGTATCACAAATCCCCAAGGAGAGTCCAAGTGTGTCGGCAGTTGTGATGCCTGACTTTCCCAACACTGGACGGGAAGAGGTGGCTCCTTCCACCATTTGCACACCCCCTGCAAGTGCTGGAAGGAGCACCCACAGTCCAGTTCCTGATAATGAAATTGAAGATGTCACTGTTGAAGTACACCAGGATGAGGTGATGGGTGTTGCTGGCGCTGAGGAGGAAGTTGATGATGAGGATTCTGATGGTGATGTGGTTTGTTTAAGTCAGGCACCAGGGGAGACACCTGATATCCTTGGGACGAAGAAGCCCATTGTGATGCCTGGGCAAACTACCAAAAAAGCCACCTCTTCGGTGTGGAATTATTTCTCCACAAATCTGGACAACAGGTGTCAAGCCATCTGTTGCCTTTGTCAATCTGTAATAAGTAGGGGTAAGGATTTTAACCACCTAGGAACATCCTCCCTTACATGTCACCTACTGCGCATTCATCAGAAGTCAGTGTCAAGTTGTGAAACTTTGGGTAAGAGCGTAAGCAGTCCACTGACACCTAAATCCCTTCTTCCTCCTGTACCCAAGCTCCTGCAAGCCACACCACCAACTCCCTCAACGTCAACTTCCTCCTCAGTCAGGAACGTCCATAGTCCTGCAGGCCATGTCACTGTCAAGACTGAGGAGTCCTCTCCTAACCGGGATTCCTCCGTAGGATCCTTGAGTAGTACGCCTGCTGTTGCTGCTGCTGCTGTTGTTGCTGCTGGGAGTCGATCGTCATCCCAGAGGGGAAGTCGGAAGACCACTTGTACTACTTCCAGTAAGCAATTGACTGTCCAACAGTCCTGTGTGAGGTAGATGAAATATGACAGCAGTCATCCTTTTGCAAAGCAGATAACTGATGCCTTGACAGCTATGTTGATGTTAGAGGTGCGTCCGGTATCCACCGGAGTTCAGTGGGACTTAGAGAATTGTTTGAGATACTGTGTCCCCGGTATCAAATCCCATCTAGGTTCCACTTCTCTAGGCAGGCGATACCGAGAATGTACACAGACGTCAGAAAAAGAGTCACCAGTGTCCTACAAAATGCGGTTGTATCCAGTGTCCACTTAACCACGGACATATGGACAAGAGGAACAGGGCAGACTAAGGACTATATGACTGTAACAGCCCACTGGGTAGATGTATGGGCTGCCGCAGCAACAACAGCGGCGGCACCAGTAGCAGCATCTCGCAAACACTAACTCAATCCTAGGCAGGCTATGCTATGTATCACCGCTTTCCTTAAGAAGCACACAGCTGACAACCACTTACGGAAACTGAGGAACATCATCGCAAAATGGCTTACCCGAATTGGACTCTCCTGGGGATATGTGATATCAGACAACGCCACCAATATTGTGCGTGCATTACATCTGGGCAAATTCCAGCATGTCCAATGTTTTGCACATACAAATAATTTGGTGGTGCAGAATTTCTTGAAAAATGACAGTGGTGTGCAGGAGATGCTGTCAGTGGCCCGAAAAATTGCGGGCCACTTTCGGCATTCTGCCACTGCGTGCCGAAGACTGGAGTGCCAGCAAACACTCCTGGACCTGCCCCACCATCAACTGAAGCAAGAGGTGGTAACGAGGTGGAATTCAACACTCTATATGCTTCAGAGGATGGAGGAGCAGCAAAAGGTCATTCAAGCCTATACATCCACTTACGATATAGGCAAAGGAGGGGTAATGCACTAGTGATGAGCACCGGAAATTTTTCGGGTTTTGTGTTTTGGTTTTGGGTTCGGTTCTGCGGCCGTGTTTTGGGTTCGAACGCGTTTTGGCAAAACCTCACCAATTTTTTTTTGTCGGATTCGGGTGTGTTTTGGATTCGGGTGTTTTTTTCAAAAAACCCTAAAAAACAGCTTAAATCATAGAATTTGGGGGGGGCGTGGCCTGGCTGTGGATGCAGGAGGTTGTGCAGCACACGAGCTCCTGAGACAGTAGCAGTTTTAACTGCTCAATTGCACTTTTAATCAGGGAATTATAACCCCCCATCTATCTACCCGGGCCCCCCAAGCATTGAACAGGGCGGTTGCGGAGCCGGCGGGTGCCCCCTGGACCCGTGCGGGTTGCGGCCTACCCTGCCAGCTGGAGCCGGGACCTCGCGCTCGGAGCAGCCCCGGACCGGAAGTTCGGTGCCCTGCGGCGGAGGGCCGAGACGGAGCTGTCCCCATTACCCCTGGAGCCCCCACACCACTCACCACTCCGCTTCCAGTCTGGGTGAGTCTCTCCCTGGCCGACCCGCTCTGTGCGGCGGTCCCCCGTGTACCCGGCGGTTAGCTCCGTAGTGTGAGAGATCGAGACGCCGGTCACGTGGTGCCGCTCCCGGGGCCGAACGCGGCCGCCGCTACACTCAGCGTGTCCCCTGAGACCCCTCCTGGGCTCCGGAGATCCCAGCCACTGCCACCACTGAATATACCCCGCAGGAGGGGTCTACATGGGGCATATAACAGGCACCTGAAGCTGGTGGCCTGGCGGCGCCATTTTGGATCCTGGCAGACACCTCTAACAACCAGGAATAGAAGCCTGGAAAAGCACCCACAATAAGAGTAGCTGAACGGGGGGGATTTCTAGCCCTGCGGCCAACTAAGGTGTCGGGGAAGGGGGCCGTTGATACAGAACCCCAGCCTAACCCTGACTGCACATTCTTAGCCCGACATAGAGAAGTGAGGCTCCCCCTTGTGGATCCCTATCACATCTCACCTCTCCTACTGTTATACTTGTCTGTATTATAACAAATTACCTTGCCTACGAATATTCACCGCAGTGCGACCAGCATGTCTCCACCCAAAAGAAAATAGATGCCTCCTCCTGCAGCCATGTAGGGCCGTCTCGAGGGATGATGGCTGACGCCTTCTGACACGTTCTATCACCCAAACGACCACAGATCTGTCTTGCGGACTCTGCAGTCTCTCGCTAGGTCCGACATGATAACGCATCCACCCAGGCATGTCTGTAATTAAGCGACTTACCGAACGCACTCACCACTGCATATGACACTCTCTTCTACAAGGTGGCGACATAGGGATTTGTGAATATCAGCCCCAAACTCTGGGACACGGGACCGGGGGAGTAATCAAGGTGTGACCTGAGGTACTGGGTCGCCCGACACCCCTGCTTCAGTGCTGGCCGTGCAGGTTCCGACGCTCAAATCCCCTTCCTACCACCCATGAGTCGCAGGAAACGTAGGGGAGTGAAAACCTCTACTTGCCATTCTGACGCCACCCCCCGCTCAGATTTAAGGAGGTTTCTCAATCTCCGGAAAGATACAGATATGGCGACTCCATCGACGCCTTCCTCTCCGGCACATGCTGAGAGGTCGGAGACGCAAGGCGAACCCAGGGTGATTACACCAGATAGGAGCTCCGCTGGACAGCAGGACATGCAGAAGGTCCTCGCCCTCCTACAGACCCTGCCCACTAAAGCGGACTTCACATCTTTGGAGAGTAAACTTTGGGATGTGGTCCACTCTGAGGTGTCCTCACTTCGGTCGGAACTGACTCAGCTGGGCTCTCGTATTGAAATATTGGAGACCAGGGGAGATGACTCCAACGCTTTCCAACACGCATTGGTGGATACTATCAGACTTCAAGCAGAGGAGATTCAGAAGTTGCACGACCATCTTGATGATATAGACAACAGGGGACGTAGGAACAATCTGCGGGTGAGGGGCATCCCTGAAGACATACCACAGCAAAGCATCCCAGATGCCCTTAATAAGATCTTTGGTGCAGTCCTGGAAACCGACCCGAACGACCCCATTGTCTTTGACAGGGCACACAGAGCACTGCGCCCCAGAGGCTTGCAGTCCGTCCGTCCAAGAGACATTATTTGCCGTCTTCACTACTACAGCCAAAAAGAAGAGATAATCAGGAAACTTCGTAACGCCGGAGACCTAGACTTCAACGGCTCACGTATCCAGGTCTTCCAGGATCTTTCTCGCCACACCCTACAGTCTAGACGTCAATTAAAACCACTAACAGATGCCCTCCGCAAAAACAACATCAAATACAGATGGGGATTTCCTTTCAGCATTACAGCAACCAATGATGGCCGGTCTGCAACGATTAGGACCCCTGAGGATGTTGCCCCCTTCTGCTCCACCCTATCTATTGACCCAGTACAGGTCCCCGAATGGCAATCCGTAGGCTTGAGGATTCGCCCCCCCCCAACCTCCCCGGGCTGATATACCTTTCCAAACTGTGGGATCTCCCTCAGCAGCACAGAAACGGAATCGCTCCCTTCCGTCCCCGTTATCTTCATCATCCTACTCGGCTACGAAGACCTAATCACCCCACCTTGGGAGTGGCATCTTTTTCTCACTACCCACGATTGATTGGAATAAAGAGGACTGCTTCAATATGTTGAGTCACTGCAGGAGGGACCACGGCTCCTACAGGAAGACTCCCTCCCTTGAGACACCTTGAGGTTGAGGGACACGATGCCTCTCGGATCACCGTCTCTATGTTTGATAGTCACATCATGCCCGAGGGACCTAGTCATTTCAGTTTCCCGAATAGAGTGAGATTGAAGCAACTTTGTCACGGTCTCTACTGCATTACCATAGTTCGGTTACAGTACTGCCCTTATTGTTGTGACATGCAATGTTCATATTATTGTGGTCGCTAATTATGTTACACTGATATAGTTCGTGTTGGAGGGCGGATCCGTCCTTCCCTTGTTACCCCACTTACACCGCAATGTTTGGTCCTGGAACGATCAGCGGGAACACTGTCCCCGTTGTTCGTATCACCAGGAGCGGTGTTATGTCTTCATTTGTTCAAATGTTCTATATTGTTCTGCTTTTCTGTTCTGTTGTTCTTCCTCTGTCCGCTTCTTTCTCCCCTTCTCTTCTTCAGGTTCTCTCCTCCCTTCCAAAACTACCTAGGCACACCAACGCCCAAACCCTACCCTATGCCGATGGGACCTTTGTCAGACCAGACTCACTATTTCTTTTTGGAACAGGTAAATGGCGTTACTAAAAGTGGTTTCTATTAATGCCCGGGGACTCAACATTCCTGAGAAGAGGTCAAGGGCCTTACGAGAATTGAAAGCCGAAAAAGCAGACGTTGCCTTTGTGCAAGAAACCCACTTTAAAGAGGGGGTGGCCCCCTCTCTCAGGAATCGAGACTTCCCTACAGGGTATTTCTCCAATAATGTGGAGGGTAAGACTCTGGGGGTAGCGATTCTATTTGCCAAACATGTCGCCCTTGCAGATGTTGTTTGCCATAAACTTGTCCCTGGCAGGGCTCTGCTTATAAACTGCACTATCGCCAATAGAGCTTTTACTTTTCTTAATGTTTATGCCCCCAACAAGATACAGCCAGGCTTTTTGGAAAGAGTTCTCACACAAGCCCAACCCCACATTAATGGGGTTTTGCTCTTTGGCGGGGATTTAAACTGGTCCTTGGAACCCCGACTAGACTCCTCCAACCCCTCCCCTAGGTATTCGGACAAATTGCACCGTAGGGTCAGGAGGACTCTACATAACTTTCAACTCACTGATGTCTGGAGGATACAACACCCCTCCACTCGAGATTTTACCTTTTATTCACACCCTCACAACACTTACACTAGGATTGACTACTTATTTATCCCGCATAGATTTTTGCACCTGGCTGAGGCATCTGCTGTGGGCAACATGTCCTGGACAGATCATGCTCCTGTCTCTTTGGGGATTCGCCTGTCCCCTGCTCGCCCGAATTCCTACACGTGGAGACTAAACGAGATGATCATCCAGGATCCCGGTTGCCAGCAGCAGATCAGAGAGGCTATAGCCAACTATATCGAAGTTAACGACACAGAGGGAATCTCTAAAGTGGTAGTCTGGGAGGCCCATAAATGTGTAATAAGGGGAAAACTTATTCAACTGGGCGCCCATAGGAAAAGACAACATATGGCGGCACGGGAGGCCTTGTTACAAAAAATTCAAGCCTTAGAACTTCTCCATAAATCTACCATGTCTGAGGATAACCTCCAATCATTACTAATGGCTCGGAAGGAATTGGACTCGCTTATGTCCCACAGATTGAAGTTAGAAGCTAGGAAATGCCGTAGTCGTTATTTTCTGTGGGGGAACAAGCCTGGGAAGCTGCTGGCGCGGGCTCTCCAGGCCCAGCGCGCGGCATCGTTTATATCTAAAGTAAAATCGCATACGGGAACAACACAACACACCACGATTGAGATAGCAGCAGCCTTCCGACACTATTACACCCAGTTATACAATCTAAGAGGCCCCACGGAGGCAGAATCTGACCTCTCCCGAAAGGCCTCTATTGCTGAGTTTTTACGTGAAATTAATTTCCCCACTCTTACACCTGAAGAAGTCGAGTCACTTGAGAACCCCTACACTCTGGCAGAGCTTGAAGAGGCTGTCAAAGCCACCCCGAATGGCAGGAGTCCGGGCCCTGACGGCTTCTCTTTAGCATATTATAAGACATTTGGGGATGTTTTGCTACCTCTGATGCTTAGAGCCTTTAATCAGGTTTCAGACCAGTCCTTCTTCTCTCCCCAGTCTATGTTAGCACATATCACAGTGATCCATAAGGAGGGCAAAGACCCGTCACACTGTTCCAGCTATAGACCCATTTCCCTGCTAAATGTGGACTTGAAGCTCTTCGCCAAATTAATGGCGAATTGCTTAAAACTCTTCCTCCCAAAACTAATACACTCGGACCAGGTGGGTTTTGTTCCGGGCCGCGATGCCAGGGACAACACCACGAAGGTGCTGGATTTAATTTATTACGCATCAACTTGTAAATCCCCCTCCATCCTCCTCTCAACAGACGCAGAAAAAGCGTTTGACAGAGTGGACTGGGATTTCCTGTTGGGGGTGTTGGAGCACATGGGCATGGGCATGGTAGGCCTCCAGAGAATTAGGGCCCTGTACTCCGGCCCCGCTGCTCGCGTTCGTATCAATGGTGAACTATCGGACCCGTTCCAGATACGGAATGGCACTCGCCAGGGGTGTCCTCTGTCACCACTTATTTTTGTGCTTTGCATGGAGGCCCTGGCGAGGGCCATCCGCCAGAATGTTGACATCACAGGGCTGCAGGTGGGGACGAAGGAGTACAAGCTTGCCCTGTTTGCAGATGACCTCCTTGCAGTGATTTCTAATCCTTTGACCTCTATACCCAACCTTCTTAAAGAGTTCAAGCGTTTTGGAACTCTCTCCAATTTTAAAATTAATTTGTCAAAATCTACAGCAATGAATTTAACACTAGACCAGACCAGCCTCCAAGTACTACAATCGATCTCGCCCTTTGCATGGCACCCAACACAATTAAAATATTTAGGAGTAATCCTACACAGGGATCTTTCCCAGATTTACCAATTGAATTTCCCCCCATTACTATCAAAACTTCAATCTGACCTCTCCAAATGGGGTGGGAAAAAAATCTCATGGATAGGGAGAATAGCGGTAATCAAAATGAATATTTTACCCAGAATTCTTTACCTACTACAAACTCTGCCGGTCACTATCCCTCGATCATGGTTCCTCTTACTACAACGAAAGATCAGAGACTACATTTGGGCGGGGCGTAAACCCCGATTTAAGCATGAGATCCTCTTTAGACGAAAACATCAATGAGGCCTTCAGCTTCCCCACTTTCTATCCTACTACCATGCAGTACTCCTTACGAGGGTCATGGAGTGGAGTAGCGAACTCCACAGGAAACAATGGGTAGACATTGAACTGGCCTCTCTTCCCTCTCTTAGCCAGAACTCCCCCTGGCTTTCTAAGGTCCCTCAGATATTGCACCCATTAGCTGGCCCCATCTTTTCGTGCTGGTGTCTTTTACGCTCCCTCCCGCATCTTTCAGCACACCCCTCCCCACTCTCACCGTTGTTTGGGAATCCAGAGTTCCCCCCAGGGTGCCACTCCCTGTCGTTTTATTTGTGGCAGGAAAGGGGCATCCTGAGAACTAATCAACTGCTGGACTCATCTGGTATAATACCTTTTCCCGAACTGCAAAATAAATGGAATCTACCCAATAAGGAAATCTGGAGATATCTCCAAATTAAACATTATCTACAGACTTTTTGCTCTTCTGGAAAGGGTATACGAGCACTGACCCTATTTGAACAGATGTGCCTCTCCCACACATACCCTAGACACACTCTCTCCACGTTCTACAAATGGATCTTGAACCATAGATTTTCTTCCCAACCGAAATTTGTCAGGGATTGGGAGTTAGACCTAGGGGGTTTGGTGACCACAGATGATTGGGAGGGTATTTATAAAAATACCTTCTCACTAACTACAAATGTGCTAGTCTTGGAAACTCACTACAAGGTACTTACAAGGTGGTATAGATGCCCAAATATCCTTGCGAAAATTTATCCTGGAGTACCCAACACGTGCTGGATATGCGGGACTGCATTAGGTACCCCACTACATATATGGTGGGAATGCTCTCTTTTGCAACCATTTTGGCGCAAGGTGGAGGAGACAGCTAGCATTATCCTTGGGGAAGACTTACCCTTTTGCCCGGGTTTTTGGTTATTAAATCACACGCGTACACCTAGATATCATCTCAAGAAATCACTACTTCGCCATATTTTGAGTGCCTCTAAGGCAGTGATCCCAGTTCACTGGAAATCAACAGTGTCCCCCACTATGAGAGAATGGACGGCCCGCTTAGATCACTATATGGCAATGGAAGACCTTATTCTATCTTTGGAAATGAGAAACACTTCCTTCATAGCTACTTGGAGCCCATAGCTGGAATACAAAGCCACAACCCATCACAAATCCTCTCTTTAAGAGAAACCCATCCGCCATGCCTCCAGTAGTTATATGATATAAATCACGGTTAAAGCTCCTTAGGTTAGGATGAGAACCCCCCCCCCCTCCCCAAACCTTGTCTCTCTACGCTATCTTTCCTTTTACTTCTCTACATTGAGAGTAACACTACTCCTAATCCCTTTCTCTTTCTCCCTACTTCTCGCTACCCTTCTTTCCTCTCCTACTTCTACTCTCTCTCTTTCGCTTCAAGAAGTTGTAATCCACGAAATGTATAAGACCATACTCCTTTATGCCTTGTTTATATTTCTTTCTCTGGAGATGTGATGCATATGTGGAGGAGAGATATCCCCCTTCACGGATCTTTCTGTTTTACGTGGTATTGAGTATCTCCAGATGATGTTTTTCTGATGGTACTAGAAGCTATTGTAATGTTTCTGCAACTTCTTGTTTTTGCTCATTTTGAAACTTCAATAAAAAACTATTTGCAAAAAAAAATCATAGAATTTGGGGGTCATTTTGATCCCAAAGTATTATTAACCTCAATAACCATAATTTCCACTCATTTTCAGTCTATTCTGAACACCTCACACCTCACAATATTATTTTTAGTCCTAAAATTTGCACCGAGGTCGCTGGATGGCTAAGCTAAGCGACCTAAGTGGCCGACACAAACACCTGGCCCATCTAGGAGTGGCACTGCAGTGTCACGCAGGATGGCCCTTCCAAAAAACACTCCCCAAACAGCACATGACGCAAAGAAAAAAAGAGGCGCAATGAGGTAGCTGTGTGAGTAAGCTAAGCGACCCTAGTGGCCGACACAAACACCTGGCCCATCTAGGAGTGGCACTGCAGTGTCACGCAGGATGGCCCTTCCAAAAAAACACTCCCCAAACAGCACATGACGCAAAGAAAAAAAGAGGCGCAATGAGGTAGCTGTGTGAGTAAGCTAAGCAACCCTAGTGGCCGACACAAACACCTGGCCCATCTAGGAGTGGCACTGCAGTGTCACGCAGGATGGCCCTTCCAAAAAACACTCCCCAAACAGCACATGACGCAAATAAAAAAAGAGGCGCAATGAGGTAGCTGTGTGAGTAAGCTAAGCGACCCTAGTGGCCGACACAAACACCTGGCCCATCTAGGAGTGGCACTGCAGTGTCACGCAGGATGGCCCTTCCAAAAAACACTCCCCAAACAGCACATGACGCAAAGAAAAAAAGAGGCGCAATGAGGTAGCTGTGTGAGTAAGCTAAGCGACCCTAGTGGCCGTCACAAACACCTGGCCCATCTAGGAGTGGCACTGCAGTGTCACGCAGGATGGCCCTTCCAAAAAACACCCCCCAAACAGCACATGACGCAAAGAAAAATGAAAGAAAAAAGAGGTGCAAGATGGAATTGTCCTTGGGCCCTCCCACCCACCCTTATGTTGTATAAACAGGACATGCACACTTTAACCAACCCATCATTTCAGTGACAGGGTCTGCCACACGACTGTGACTGAAATGACGGGTTGGTTTGGACCCCCACCAAAAAAGAAGCAATTAATCTCTCCTTGCACAAACTGGCTCTACAGAGGCAAGATGTCCACCTCATCATCATCCTCCGATATATCACCGTGTACATCCCCCTCCTCACAGATTATCAATTCGTCCCCACTGGAATCCACCATCTCAGCTCCCTGTGTACTTTGTGGAGGCAATTGCTGCTGGTGAATGTCTCCACGGAGGAATTGATTATAATTCATTTTAATGAACATCATCTTCTCCACATTTTCTGGATGTAACCTCGTACGCCGATTGCTGACAAGGTGAGCGGCGGCACTAAACACTCTTTCGGAGTACACACTTGTGGGAGGGCAACTTAGGTAGAATAAAGCCAGTTTGTGCAAGGGCCTCCAAATTGCCTCTTTTTCCTGCCAGTATAAGTACGGACTGTCTGACGTGCCTACTTGGATGCGGTCACTCATATAATCCTCCACCATTCTTTCAATGGGGAGAGAATCATATGCAGTGACAGTAGACGACATGACCGTAATCGTTGTCAGGTCCTTCAGTCCGGACCAGATGTCAGCATCAGCAGTCTCTCCAGACTGCCCTGCATCACCGCCAGCGGGTGGGCTCGGAATTCTGAGCCTTTTCCTCGCACCCCCAGTTGCGGGAGAATGTGAAGGAGGAGATGTTGACAGGTCGCGTTCCGCTTGACTTGACAATTTTGTCACCAGCAGTTCTTTGAACCCCAGCAGACTTGTGTCTGCCGGAAAGAGAGATCCAAGGTAGGTTTTAAATCTAGGATCGAGCACGGTGGCCAAAATGTAGTGCTCTGATTTCAACAGATTGACCACCCGTGAATCCTGGTTAAGCGAATTAAGGGCTCCATCCACAAGTCCCACATGCCTAGCGGATTCGCTCTGTGTTAGCTCCTCCTTCAATGTCTTCAGCTTCTTCTGCAAAAGCCTGATGAGGGGAATGACCTGACTCAGGCTGGCAGTGTCTGAACTGACTTCACGTGTGGCAAGTTCAAAAGGTTGCAGAACCTTGCACAACGTTGAAATCATTCTCCACTGCGCTTGAGACAGGTGCATTCCACCTCCTATATCGTGCTCAGTTGTATAGGCTTGAATGGCCTTTTGCTGCTCCTCCAACCTCTGAAGCATATAGAGGGTTGTATTCCACCTCGTTACCACTTCTTGCTTCAGATGATGGCAGGGCAGGTTCAGGCGTTTTTGGTGGTGCTCCAGTCTTCTGTACGTGGTGCCTGTACGCCGAAAGTGGCCCGCAATTCTTCTGGCCACCGACAGCATCTCTTGCACGCCCCTCTCGTTTTTTAAATAATTCTGCACCACCAAATTCAAGGTATGTGCAAAACATGGGACGTGCTGGAATTTGCCCAGATTTAATGCACACACAATATTGCTGGCGTTGTCCGATGCCACATATCCACAGGAGAGTCCAATTGGGGTAAGCCATTCTGCGATGATCTTCCTCAGTTGCCGTAAGAGGTTTTTAGCTGTGTGCGTATTCTGGAAAGCGGTGATACAAAGCGTAGCCTGCCTAGGAAAGAGTTGGCGTTTGCGAGATGCTGCTACTGGTGCCGCCGCTGCTGTTCTTGCGGCGGGAGTCCATACATCTACCCAGTGGGCTGTCACAGTCATATAGTCCTGAGCCTGCCCTGCTCCACTTGTCCACATGTCCGTGGTTAAGTGGACATTGGGTACAACTGCATTTTTTAGGACACTGGTGAGTCTTTTTCTGAGGTCTGTGTACATTTTCGGTATCGCCTGCCTAGAGAAATGGAACCTAGATGGTATTTGGTACCGGGGACACAGTACCTCCAACAAGTCTCTAGTTGCCTCTGCAGTAATGATGGATACCGGAACCACGTTTCTCACCGCCCAGGATGCCAAGGCCTCAGTTATCCGCTTTGCAGCAGGATGACTGCTGTGATATTTCATCTTCCTCGCAAAGGACTGTTGGACAGTCAATTGCTTGGTGGAAGTAGTAAAAGTGGTCTTACGAGTACGACTTCCCCTCTGGGATGACCATCGACTCCCAGCAGCAACAACAGCAGCGCCAGCAGCAGTAGGCGTTACACGCAAGGATGCATCGGAGGAATCCCAGGCAGGAGAGGACTCGTCATAATTGCCAGTGACATGGCCTGCAGGACTATTGGCATTCCTGGGGAAGGAGGAAATTGACACTGAGGGAGTTGGTGGGGTGGTTTGCGTGAGCTTGGTTACAAGAGGAAGGGATTTACTGGTCAGTGGACTGCTTCCGCTGTCGCCCAAAGTTTTTAAACTTGTCACTGACTTATGATGAATGCGCTGCAGGTGACGTATAAGGGAGGATGTTCCGAGGTGGTTAACGTCCTTACCCCTACTTATTACAGCTTGACAAAGGCAACACACGGCTTGACAAATGTTGTCCGCATTTCTGTTGAAATACTTCCACACCGAAGAGCTGATTTTTTTGGTATTTTCACCAGGCATGTCAATGGCCCTATTCCTCCCACGGACAACAGGTGTCTCCCCGGGTGCCTGACTTAAACAAACCACCTCACCATCAGAATCCTCCTGGTCAATTTCCTCCCCAGCGCCAGCAACACCCATATCCTCCTCATCCTGGTGTACTTCAACACTGACATCTTCAATCTGACTATCAGGAACTGGACTGCGGGTGCTCCTTCCAGCACTTGCAGGGGGCGTGCAAATGGTGGAAGGCGCATGCTCTTCACGTCCAGTGTTGGGAAGGTCAGGCATCGCAAACGACACAATTGGACTCTCCTTGTGGATTTGTGATTTCGAAGAACGCACAGTTCTTTGCTGTGCTTTTGCCAGCTTGAGTCTTTTCATTTTTCTAGCGAGAGGCTGAGTGCTTCCATCCTCATGTGAAGCTGAACCACTAGCCATGAACATAGGCCAGGGCCTCAGCCGTTCCTTGCCACTCCGTGTGGTAAATGGCATATTGGCAAGTTTACGCTTCTCCTCCGACAATTTTATTTTAGATTTTTGAGTCCTTTTTTTACTGATATTTGGTGTTTTGGATTTTACATGCTCTGTACTATGACATTGGGCATCGGCCTTGGCAGACGACGTTGCTTGCATTTCATCGTCTCGGCCATGACTAGTGGCAGCAGCTTCAGCACGAGGTGGAAGTCGATCTTGATCTTTCCCTATTTTTGGAACCTCAACATTTTTGTTCTCCATATTTTAATAGGCACAACTAAAAGGCACCTCAGGTAAACAATGGAGATGGATGGATACTAGTATACTTATGGATGGACGAGCGACTGCCGACACAGAGGTAGCTACAGCCGTGGACTACCGTACTGCGTCTGCTGCTAATATAGACTGGATGATAATGATATAAAAAATATATATATATATCACTACTGCAGCCGGACAGGTATATATTATATAATGACGGACCTGCTGGACACTGTCAGCTCAGCACTGCAGACTCCTAAAGTAAGCTACTAGTATCAAGAAGATAGAAAAAAAAACAAAACACCACAGGTAGGTGGTATACAATTATGGATGGACGAGCGACTGCCGACACAGAGGTAGCTACAGCCGTGGACTACCGTACTGCGTCTGCTGCTAATATAGACTGGATGATAATAATATAATAATAATAATTTTATTTATATAGCGCTCTTTCTCCAACAGGACTCAAGATGATAATGAGATATAAAATATATATATATCACTACTGCAGCCGGACAGTTATATATTATATAATGACGGACCTGCTGGACACTGTCAGCAGAATGCGTTTATAGAATAAAACCACCACACGACGAGTGTTTAACTTTTTCAGGCAGACAATCACAATATACTGGTGGTCAGTGGTCACTGGTCAGTCACACTGGCAGTGGCACTCTGGCAGCAAAAGTGTGCACTGTTAAAATATGTACTCCAGCTATAACTGCTCCCCAGTCTCCCCCACAATTAAGCTGTGTGAGCAGTGAGCACTCAGCACAGTCAGATATACAGTATTACATAGATGATGCAGCACACTGAGGGCACACTGAGGCTGAGCACAGATATGGTATGTGACTGTGTCACACTGTGTATCGTTTTTTTTCAGGCAGAGAACGGATTAATTAAACTGGTGGTCACTGGTCACACTATCAGCAAGTAGTACTCCTAATATGCTCCCCAAAATTAGTAAATCAAGTGTCTCTACTACTCTCTAGTCTACTCTAAACGGAGAGGACGCCAGCCACGTCCTCTCCCTATCAATCTCAATGCACGTGTGAAAATGGCGGCGACGCGCGGCTCCTTATATAGAATCCGAGTCTCGCGATAGAATCCGAGCCTCGCGAGAATCCGACAGCGGGATGATGACGTTCGGGCGCGCTCGGGTTAACCGAGCAAGGCGGGAAGATCCGAGTCTGCCTCGGACCCGTGTAAAAAGCGTGAAGTTCGGGGGGGTTCGGTTTCCGAGAAACTGAACCCGCTCATCACTATAATGCACCTGACTCAAGCGCAGTGGAGAATGATTTCTGTCTTGTGCAAGGTTCTGCAACCCTTCGAACTTGCCACACGTGAAGTCAGTTCAGATACTGCCAGCTTGAGTCAGGTCATTCCCCTCATCAGGCTTTTGCAAAAGCAGCTGGAGAAATTGAAGGAGGAGCTAAGACAGAGCGATTCCGCAAAGTATGTGGGACTTGTGGATGGAGCCCTTCTTTCGGTTTGCAAGGATTCAAGGGTGGTCAATCTGTTGAAATCAGAGCACTACATTTTGGCCACCATGCTCGATCCTAGGTTTAAAGCCTACGTTGTATCTCTCTTTCCAGCAGACACAAGTGTGCAGAGGTGCAAAGACCTGCTGGTTAGTAAATTGTCTACTCAAGCGGAACGTGACCCTTCAACAGCTCATCCTTCAATTTCTCCCGCGACTGGGGCTGCAAGGAAAAGGATAAGATTTCCTAGCCCACCCGCTGGTGGTGATGCAGGGCAGTCAGGAGCGAAAGCTGACATCTGGTCCGGACTGAAGGACCTGCCAACGATTAATGACATGTCTACTGTCACGGCATATGATTCTGTCACCATAGAAAGAATGGTAGAGGATTATATGAGTGACAGCATCCAAGTAGGCATGTCAGAGAGTCCGTATGTATACTGGCAGGAAAAAGAGGCAATTTGGATGCCCTTGCACAAACTGGCTTTATTTTACCTAAGTTGCCCCCCCCTCCAGTGTGTACTCCAAAAAAGTGTTTAGTGCAGCCGGTAACCTTGTCAGCGATCGGCGTAGGAGGTTACTTCCACAAAATGTGGAGAAGATGATGTTCATCAAAATGAATTATAAATTCCTCCGGGAAGACCTTTACCAGCAATTGCCTCCAGAAAGTACACAGGGACCTGTGATGGTGGATTCCAGTGGGGACAAATTAATACTCTGTGAGGAGGATGTACACAGTGATAGGGGTGAGGAATCGGAGGATGAGGATGAGGTCGATATTTTGCCTCTGTAGAGCCAGTTTGTGCAATGAGAGATTGATTGCTTCTTTTTTGGTGGGGGCCCAAACCAACCAGTCATTTCAGCCACAGTCGTGTGGCAGACCCTGTCGCTGAAATGATTGGTTTGTTAAAGTGTGCATGTCCTGTTTATACAACATAAGGGTGGGTGGGAGGGCCCAAGGACAATTCCATCTTGCACCTCTTTTACTTCTTTGCATCATGTGCTGTTTGGGAACTAGTTTTTTTAAGTGCCATCCTGTTTGTAACTGCAGTGCCACTCCTAGATGGGCCAGGTGTTTGTGCCGCACACTTGTGTCGCTTAGCTTAGTCATACAGCCACCTCGGTGCAACTTTTAGGCCTAAAAGCAATATTGTGAGATGTGAGGTGTTCAGAATAGACTGGAAATGAGTGGAAATGATTGTTATTGAGGTTAATAATAACGTAGGAGCAAAAATTACCCCCAAATTCTGTGATTTTAGCTGTTTTTATGTTTTTTTTCAAAAATCACCCATATCCAAAACCAAAACCAAAACACGAAAGGGTGGTTTTGGCAAAACCAAGCCAAAACCAAAACATGAAAGTGGAATTAGAACCAAAACCAACACACAAAACACGCCGCACATATCTAATTAAAATACATTAGTTGAAATACTGTACTCACCCAATGTGTATTTTTCTATCTTTATGTATCCCTTAATTCCCTAAGGATCCTTTCCATTTTCTTCTACTTTTCTAACTTCTTCATTGTATATAAACCCCATGTAAGAAATCAATAAACTTAATGTACTGCCCCACATGACTTTCAAATTTAATAGAAAAAGTGCAAGTTTCTTTTTTACTCTTTCATATTGAAGTTGTCCTCCTTCTGATCCAGTGTTCTTAAGACTTACAGCCCCATCCCATTCATGGGACACCATCTTCCTTTAGCAGATTCTATTCTTGCACATGTTGCTTAGAAAGTTGAATTTGAAAATATCCTGAATATGGGTAGTAGAGAATGCATTTAGAATCTCAGGGAGTGTAAAGGTGGAGGTCCAGAAGAAAATTACTGGGAAACATTGAAAAAAAAACATATGCTTCTGGACTTGTACGAAGGAGCCACCAATTCAACCAGACTCACTAAAGACCATAAGGTTCCAGAGGACACCTCCAAGGGAGTGGTAAGGCCAGAAGTCCTCTCAACTTCATGCCCATTGAGCTGGGAGTCTGTGCAAGGATTCACCTGGAGACTCCATCCTCTTCCACTGATGTTATGCACTTTAGCAACATTTTTCTGCACATTGTGATGGTATAATGAGTAGTGAGTCCCCTGAAAACAAAGGCACTAAGTCCAGTCCAGGTGCTATGAGTGTTCTCCCATTTAAACTAGAGATGAGCGGGTTCGGTTCTCAGAGAACCAAACCCTACCGAACTTCACCATTCGAGTCCGGTTCCGAGCCAGGCTCGGGTTTTCCCACCTGACTCCGAACCCAGAACGAGGAAAAACGTCATCATCCCGCTGTCGGATTCTCGCGGGGTTTGTATTCCATATAAGGAGCCTCGCGTTGCCGCCATTTTCACTCCAGCATTGGAGAGTGTACAGAGAGGATGTGTCTCTGTTCTCTAAGTGTCCGTGTCTTGTGCTGTATTTGTCCAGTCACAGTGGTTGTGTCCTCTTGCTGCCATATGTCCATTGCTGCTGTGTTGTGCTGCATCAGTTCAGTGGTGGTGTATTGTGCCGCATCAGTCCAGTGGTAGTGTCCTGTGCATCAGCTATCAGTCATTCCAGTGACCAGGCAGTCACAGCGGTTGTGTCGTCTTGCTGCCATATGTCCATTGCTGCTGTGTTGTGCTGCATCAGTTCAGTGGTGGTGTATTGTGCTGCATCAGACCAGTGGTAGTGCCCTGTGCATCAGCCATCAGTTAATCCAGTGACCAGGCAGTCACAGTGGATGTGTCCTCTTGCTGCCATATGTCCATTGCTCAATAGATAAAATTATTCTCAAATTGCGCTTGCAAAAAAACACAGCGGTATATTCTGCAGCCATATGTACACTGCTGCCGTATAATAATAATAACAACAAGTCCCTTACGGTGTTGCTGTGTTGTCCTGCATCAGACCAGTGGTAGTGTCCTGTGCATCAGCCATCAGTCATTCCAGTGACCAGGCAGTCACAGTGGTATACTCTGAAGCCATATGTGGACTGCTGCTGTATAATAATAAATTATAAAAACAAGACCCTTACAGTGTGGCTGTGTTGTCCTGCATCAGACCAGTGGTAGTGTCCTGTGCATCAGCCATCAGTCATTCCAGTGACCAGGCAGTACAGTGGTATACTCTGCAGCCATATGTCCACTGCTGCCGTATAATAATAATAATAACAACAAGTCCCTTACAGTGTTGCTGTGTTGTCCTTCATCAGACCAGTGGTAGTGTCCTGTGCATCAGCCATCAGTCTTTCCAGTGACCAGGCAGTCACAGTGGTATATTCTGCAGCCATATGTCCACTGCTGCCGTATAATAATAATAATAATAACAACAAGTCCCTTACAGTGTTGCTGTGTTGTCCTGCATCAGACCAGTGGTAGTGTCCTGTGCATCAGCCATCAGTCATTCCAGTGACCAGGCAGTCACAGTGGTGTACTCTGCAGTCATATGTCCACTGCTGCCGTATAATAATAAATTATAATAACAACAAGTCCCTTACAGTGTTGCTGTGTTGTCCTGCATCAGACCAGTGGTAGTGTCCTGTGCATCAGCCATCAGTCATTCCTGTGCCGAATATTGTGTTATATAACTCCAGAAAAATAATGGAGAACAAACATTTGGAGGATAAAATAGGGAAAAATCAACAACCACTTCCTACTAGTGCTGAAGCTGCTGCCACTAGCCATGACATAGACGATGAAAGGCCATCGTCGT
This sequence comes from Pseudophryne corroboree, assembly GCF_028390025.1. NCBI lineage: Eukaryota > Metazoa > Chordata > Amphibia > Anura > Myobatrachidae > Pseudophryne > Pseudophryne corroboree. Next base: position 405,528,205 of record NC_086451.1, read on the forward strand.
CTGCCAAGGCCGATGCCCAATGTGATAGTAGAGGGCATGTAAAATCCAAAAAGCCAAAGTTCAATAAAAAGACCCAAAAAAAGAAATTTAAATGGTCTGAGGAGAAATGTAAACTTGTCAATATGCCATTTACGACACGGAGTGGCAAGGAACGGCTAAGGCACTGGCCTATGTTCATGACCAGTGGTTCAGATTCACATAACGATGGAAGCCCTCAACCTCCATTTTGCCATTTAATTCCAGTGATTTGGACGTATAATTCCAGTGATGTGGACGTATAATTCCAGTGATTTTGCAGTATAATTCCAGTGATTTTGCAGTATAATTCCAGTGATTTTGCAGTATAATTCCAGTGATGTGGACGTATAATTCCAGTGATTTTGCAGTATAATTCCAGTGATTTTGCAGTATAATTCCAGTGATTTCGACGTATAAATCCAGTGATTTTGCCATTAATTTCCAGTGATTTGGACGTATAATTCCAGTGATGTGGACGTATAATTCCACTGATTTGGACGTATAATTCCAGTGATTTTGCAGTTTAATTCCAGTGATTTGGACATAAAAATCCAGTGATTTTCCCATTTTATTCCAGTGATTTGGACGTATAATTCCACTGATTTGGAAGTATAATTCCAGTGATTTTGCAGTTTAATTCCAGTGATTTTGCAGTATAATTCCAGTGATTTTGCAGTATAATTCCAGTGATGTGGACGTATAATTCCAGTGATTTTGCAGTATAATTCTAGTGATTTTGCAGTATAATTCCAGTGATTTCGACGTATAAATCCAGTGATTTTACCATTAATTTCCAGTGATTTGGACGTATAATTCCAGTGATTTGGACGTATAATTCCAGTGATTTTGCAGTATAATTCCAGTGATTTTGCAGTATAATTCCAGTGATTTTGCCATTTAATTCCAGTGATTTGGATGTATAATTCCAGTGATTTGGACGTATAATTACAGTGGTAATTGTTTGTGTCACTTGGTTTAGCCATACAGCTACCTCATTGCAGCTCTTCAACATCTTTACATCAGGTGCTGTTTGGGGCCTAATTTTTGAAAAGTGCCATCCTGTCTGACACTGCCGTATGAGTCCACGGGTACTGCTTTATTAGTCCTGGTGTACTGCCATATAAGTCCACCAATTGCAGATTTTTTTAAAAATGACAGGGGCGTACTGGAGATGCTGTCAGTGGACCGAACAAATGCGGCCCACTCTCAACATTCAACCACTGCGTGACACTACTAGATGGGCCAGGTGGTTGTGTCGCTTAGCTTAGTCATACAGCAACCTCGTGCACCTTTGTTTCTTCTTTGCATCATGTGCTGTTTGGGGCCTTTTTTATATCTGCCCTCCTGACTGTCACTGCAGTGCCACTCCTAGATGGGCCAATTGTTTGTGTCGTTTGGCTTGGTCATACAGCTACCTCATTGCACCTCTTCTACATCTTTGCATGATGTGCTGTTTGGGGCCTTTTTTTTGGGGATATTTGCCCTCCTGTCTGCCACTGCAGTGCCACTCCTAGATGGGCCAATTGTTTGTGTTGCTTGGCTTAGTCATACAGCTACCTCATTGCACCTCTTCTACATCTTTGCATGAGGTGCTGTTTGGGGCCTAGTTTTTGAAAAGTGCCATCCTGTCTGACACTGAAGTGCCACTCCTAGATGGGCCAGGTGTTTGTGCTGCACACTTGTGTTGCTTGGCTTAGTCATACAGCAGCCTCGGTGTACTTCTTTTTCTTCTTTGCATCATGTGCTGTTTGGGGCCTAGTTTTTGAAAAGTGCCATCCTGTCTGACACTGCAATGCGACTCCTAGATGGGACAGGTGTTTGTGCCGCACACTTGTGTCATTTAGCTTAGTCATACAGCCACCTCGGTGCAACCTTATGGCCTAAAAGCAATATTGTGAGGTGTTCAGAATAAACTGGAAATGAGTGGAAATGAATGTTATTGAGGTTAATAATACCATAGGATCAAAATTACCTCCCAATTCTGTGATTTTATCCATTTTTATGTTTTTTTCCAAAAATCATCCAGATCCAAAACCAAAACCAAAACACGAAGGGTGCTTTTGGCAAAACCAAGCCAAAACCAAAACCCGAAAGTGGAATTAGAACCAAAATCAAAACACAAAACACGAAAAGTGCAAGCCGCACATCTCTAATTTAAACTGATCGCTGTAGATCTTTCTGAGATTGTTTGTATCCTATCTTCCAAATGTTTCTTCACTTCTTTTCTCTTACCTTGCTTTTTAAAATAAAAACTAAGTCCAGTATTTCTATGGTACGTCTGCATCTTTATTAATCCTAACAAACTCTTCAGGGAAAGTGATAGATGCAAGAAGAAACAGTCACAGATGACTATTTATACTATGAGGATGTATTTTGCCTCTAACATTTTTAACAGAACAGCTCTTCAGGATGTAGATATCTATCATCTGCTGCTAAGATTGAGTTACAAAGAAACAATTACTTGTGATTTAAGATATTTTAGTGCAAAATGTGTTTATTGAAAAACAATTGCAGTAACAAACAGTAACATACAGACAATCGTAATAAAGAGTATTGTCGTAGCACAACTGGAGGTTTGTTTAGCTCCCGTAGCCATTAGCAGAAAAGCCTATGTCAAAGTTATATAACAACACAACACTCGGAGAAATACAGTTTGATAACAAACACATCATATTGGTCGTATTGATCCAAAACAAAGAACTAAGTGAAGAAGAAAAGAAAAGAGAAGATACAGAAAGAAACAAAGAAGAAGAAGAAGAGGGAAAGGAGAAGAAAGAGCGACAGAAGCATACTCAAATCAGGTTCAGATTCAGATTCAGATTCGGATTCAGATTCAGATTCAGAGTCAGAGTCACCTGGTCCATGCGCAGACCTCCTGCTTGCCATGGAATGGAAAGCAATATGTCAAGGTAAGAAAGCTTCTAAGAGGGCGTGGGCAAGCTGGAAGCGAGGATGGACCTAAAGGTTGGGGAATCTTTGAAAAGTAGCCAACGAGCCCACGTGTCCCTGAAGGACGAATAGTCCCCATCAGCGGACGTCATTATATCATCTAAGTCAATATATAGGTCTACGCTGGTCACCCAGTCCCTAGTAGTTGGAGGGGAGGAGGATCGCCAACGGACAGGGATCACCGCTTTGGCGGCGTTGTTAAGATGGCATAACAGGGAGTGTTTGTAGCTCGAGACAGGCCTGGACGAGTAGTGGAGCAGCCAAAACAAGGGGTCTGTCGGTACCGTTTCCCCCGTAATGTCAGCAGTAAGTGAAAGTACTGCCTGCCAATATGGCTGGAGCAAGGGGCACGACCACCATATGTGGAGTGGGTTCCCTGGGCCAGAAGAGCAACGCCAACAGGTTTCGGGGAGACCCAGACCCATTTTAGAGAGGATGTCAGGGCATCTATACCATCGAGAAATCAATTTGTACTGGGTCTCTACCACCAGTGTGCTAGGGGAGCAAGCATGGGCCAGTTTTAATATTTTCTCCCAGACATCTGCTCCGAGCCCCCGTCCGAGGTCTTTGTCCCATGTCTCAGTAAAGGATGGGAGAGCTGAGCTAGAGGCCGCCAAGAGCAGGTTATATAACAAGGAGATAGAGTGAGCCGGGGGCGACGGGCCATCACATAGACGCTCGAACGGTGTGAGGACCGAAGGCCTCCTTCCAAGATAACCTTGGGAAACCAAAAAGTGGCGGACTTGCAAGTAGCGCCAGAAGTCCCTAGGTGGTAATTGCCATTTCATCTGTAAATCCGAGAAGGAGACAACCCCACCCCCATCCACCAGCTGCCTGACCCTGCAGAGTCCTAGGCCAAACCAGTGCTGGAAGGCCCGCGCGTCCATTCCCGGGGGAAATTGTTCATTAAATAAGAAAGACATGTAGGAAGAGGTCAGCGAGGAAATAGAAGGGGACTTTCTTACCGCCCTTCAGCATGCCAAAGTGGGGCCAACCGTGGGGTGAGAAATGGCTGAGAGGGTGTGCAACCATGGAGCAACGGCGATAGGCAAGGGGAGCACCTGACTCTCAATCTGCACCCACTGTTTCGGTGAAGTGGCTCTAGACCACCAAAGAATCCATTGGAGATGACAGGCCTGGTAATAACCATGGATATCTGGGAGACGAAGGCCACCTTTGTCCCTCTGCCGGACCATCGTGGAGAATTTCAAGCGGGGTCTCTTGCCTCCCCAGATGAATTCTCGAAATAACCGCTGGATCGCCTTAAACCAAGTGGGAGGGATCGAAATCGGTAGGGTCTGCAGTAAATATAAAATTTTAGGGAGGGAGTTCATCTTGAGAACACCCAATCTACCTAACCAAGAGAAAGACTTAGAAGTCCAGGACTGGAGGTCAGCATGAAGCTTGGTGAGGAGAGGAGTAAAGTTGGAGTCAAAGAGACGGGAAAGATCCCTAGTAATAATGGTCCCCAAGTACTTCAATTGAGAGGTGTGCCAGGTGAAGGGAAGTGCCGCTTGAAGACCCGTTACCATGGCAGGCGGGGCAGTAAGATTCAGGGCCACGGATTTTGAGTAATTCATTTTAAAGTTAGAGAGCTCGCCAAAGAGCTTGAACTCGGCCATTAGATTAGGTAAGGAAACTATAGGGTTCGTGATTGTGGCCAGTAGATCGTCAGCAAAGAGGGCAAGCTTATAGTCTGTGTCCTGAAGCCTGATCCCAGAAATATTTGGATTCAACCTAATTTGCCTCCATGCAGAGAATAAAAATCATAGGGGACAGAGGACAGCCCTGCCGAGTCCCATTATTAATATGAAACGATCCGGATAAGGAACCGTTAATCACAATTCTAGCCGAAGGGGAGGTATAAAGAGCCAAGATGCGATTCAAACAAGTCGGACCCAGTCCCATGTGCCGCAGCACCCCTGCCAGAAAGCCCCAATCAATTCTGTCAAACGCTTTTTCAGCGTCAGTGGATAAGAGGATTGCCGGGGACCCCTGTAGGGAGACATGGTGCATAAGAGCAATGATCTTGGCCGTATTGTCCTTTGCTTCCAGACCGGGGACAAACCCCACTTGGTCACTATGGGAAGGTAGGAGGGACCTAAGTCTATTAGCTAGGAGTTTGGCGAAGAGTTTGACGTCCACATTGAGAAGGGATATAGGCCGGTAGCTGGGGCACAGGGAGGGGTCTCAAGAGACTGCTTAGAGATAGGATTTGTGTCGGAGACTGTGTCGCACGTGTCTAGAAGGAGAGGAAGCAATTTGTCCCTGAAGGCTTTGTAGTAAGTGATGGGGAAACCGTCAGGGCCCGGACTTTTCCCTGAAGGGGTAGATTTAATAGCCTCTTCGAGTTCTTGGAGAGTGAAGGGCCTTTCCAACTCCTCCCCTACCTCCTCAGAGAGTTTTTTAGGGAAGCTGATCTTTGTGAGGTAGGTGTCCACATCGCGTGACCTTACGCCAGTCGAATCGGAAGAGGGGAGATTGTAGAGAGAGGTATAGTATGAACAGAAAGTCTCCGCGATTTTATCCGTATCGTGAAAAGAACGCTCATGTGCGTCTTTAATGGAAGGTATGAGCGAGAGCGCCCTCCAAGCACGGAGAGCCCGGGCAAGCATTTTGCCCGGTTTGTTGCCCCATTAGTAAAACCGATTACGACACTTCCGAAAGGAGAATTTCACTTAGTCCAACAGTAGCTTATTCAGAGACGAACGGGCAGTGGTCAGGTCTACGTAGGTGTCCGGGGAGAGGTTAGCCTTATGGGCGGTTTCAAGTGATTCTATTTGCCGCAGGAGTCCCTCAATTTGGCCCAGACATTGTTTCTTTAGGTAGGAGCCCAATTGGATGCACTTACCCTGGATTACGCATTTATGAGCCTCCCAGAACGTCAAGTCAGAGACATCGGGAGAAACATTACATTTTATATACATATCAATGGCATCGTCAAGTTGGGCTTTGCAATACGGGTCATGTAGTAGAGACTCGTTAAAGCGCCACAAGCGTCGCTGGGCAAGAGAGGGACCGAAGGCAATGTCAAGTCTCACTGAAGCATGATCGGACCACGTTATCTGGCCTATGGAGGCATCGCGGGCGAGGGACAGGTGCCTATGACCAAGGAGAATAAAGTCCAGTCTGGAGTATGAGCGATGGGGAACTGAATAGTGCGTGTAGTCCCGGTCAGATGGGTGGAGGATATGCCAGACGTCCGACAGCTGGTGGAGGTGGAGCAGGCATCCCACCCTCACGGAAGAGCGGCGCTGCCGTGACGTGGGTCTGGAGGAGGCATCGAGGGTGTAGTCAAGGGTCAAGTTGAAGTCGCCCCCCACAATCAGGATCCCCTGTTTCTGCACGTCGACCCTGTCCAGAACAGCCTCGAGGAAGGCAAATTGACCTTGGTTAGGGGCGTAGAAGTTAACAATGGTGAAAGTTGTATTGAAAATTGAGCATACAAGCAAGAGGCACCTCCCCTCCTCTAACCTGTGGACCACTACATTGGTGACGGGTAGGTGTTTAGCAAAAAGGATGGCTACTCCCTTGGACTTAGAATGGGAATAATTAAAGTAGTACGTGGTGGGGAGGAACCTATTTCTCATATGGGGGGCAGAGGGGGAGTGCCGGAAATGGGTCTCCTGTACTAGGACAATATTGGCCCTCTCCGCATGAAATGAGCGGAGAGCACTGGCCCTCTTCTCAGGGATGTTTAGACCCCTGGCGTTTATAGAGAGAATCCTAAGTGTGGAAGCCATACGTCGAAGAGATTGGGGGCCTCTGAGCTCTCAGGCAGTGGACCAGGTGAAGAAAGGAAGAAAAAGAAAACAGGATAAAGTGAAGAAAAGAACGAAGAAAGAGAAGTGTTCAAGAACCAGAAAGGAAAAGCGACGAACCAGAGTAGGTCGGACAGTAAGAAACCGCAGCCGGACAGGGATAGGACCATAAGGGTGCCCCTGTCTCGGAAAAACCATAGCGGTAGGGGGCACAGTAGGGGGTCGCGGCCCCGCCATCCTGACATCACACATTTGAAATACAACATAAGCAGTCAAGTTAACCGGTGTTGGGTGAACAATGCAAGAACATTATCATGGAGAAAAACAATTATAGCAGTACTAATAGTAGTAACGGCAAAAAAAAGAAACTAAGAAACTAAGAGGGTCCTCGCAAGGTAGGGGGGGGGAGGGGGGAGGGGGGGTTAAGGGAGGGAAGAGATACACAATAAATCAGGGGTCATGAGGCAAAATCAACGGAGAAACTGAACAATTGAGTCTCACAAGGAGGGTCTAACTTCAGACCCGGCATAAGAGACCGTCAAGACCATAACTCGAAAAAGGCCAGCACGGCCCTTCAGCTGGACTCTCATCAGGTAGCATCGAACACTTGGGGGGATCTTCGCCTTTGGATTTCCTCTTCGAATTCTGGACTTTGTGCCATCGTTCTCTTCTGAATGGGTTGGCAGAGGCCAAAGTGGGGAGAGTAAGAGCTCGCCAATCCAGAAGGGAGACATCCCCCAGGCCCAAAGCAGAGCAAAATCCAGATAAATCCGCTGGGGATTGGAGATGGAGGACCCTACCAGCATGGGGGACTTGCAGGGAGAACGGGAATCCCCACCTGTACTTTAGGCCGTGCTTGCGTAGTGCTTCGGTCAGGGGCTTCAGCAACCTCCTCTGTTGGAGCGTACGCCAGGAGAGATCTTGAAAATTTTTAATTCGGGTACCATTAAAATCGACTCCTTCTAAATCCCGGACCTTACGAAGAATCTTCTCCTTCTGTGAGAAATAATGGAGTCTGCAGATGACATCCCTCGGTGGGTCAGAAGCCGGACCTTTCGGCCTGAGGGCTCTGTGCGCACGGTCGAATTCAATCGAATCAGAGGGGTCCAGGCCCAGGATTTCTCTGAATATTTTGGTTAAAGCGTCAACAAGGCCAGACGTAGCTTCAGGAAGGCCCCGAACCCTAATATTATTCCGACGGCCTCTGTTGTCCAGGTCGTCTAGTTTGTTCTGCATCATTGCCATGTCCGACCCCTGCTGGGCGACTGTATCCCGAAGCTGGAGAAGTTGGTCTTCGACTGTGTCCCTTTCCTCCTCCAAAGAGACAACTCTAGTTCCCAGGTGTTTAATATCAGATTGTACTGACAAGATCTGGGTTTGAATAGAGTCCTGAAGTCGGCATTCAAGGGCTTGCATGTCTTGTTTGGAAAGAAGGGAGCGGATATGAGTCAGAATTTTACCTATCTCACCCCTCAATTGGGTCATTTGAGCCCAGAGATCCCCGGTCGTGGGGGAGGAAGCCATCGTAGCCGATTCAATACCCACAGCAGGCACAGGTGGAGAGGGATTGGCAACCGGCGGTACAGATAAATAGGATCGGAGATTCGACTAAGATGGGGTACTACGTGTAGACCGAGCGGATTTTCCCTGTTGATTTTTCTTGCCTCTGGCCATCAGAAGAGGGGAGGAGAGAGGACCATTTCAAAAGGACAACACCATGTTCGTAGCAGGGTGGATGGCGGGGGGCACTGTCCCCCACTAGTTGGACAACATAGCCAGTGGAGAGCGGCCGCACTCACATCCCATCAGTAAGCTCGGGGCAGGTGCCCATGAGGATGTAAATGAGAAGCAGTCTAGCTATGGTGAAACGCTGTCAAAGGAGCGGCGGAATGAGGCGGGAGCCCCAGCGTAGTTCCCTGCGTGGGTGTCTAGGTGTTGGAGGGTACAAACAAACAGCGGAGCAGCTGGGCACCACTGGACACCAACCAGTCTCCCAGAGGCAGATGCCAGGCGGAGAGATGGGATCAGCCAGACAGCGGGGGGGAGAAGGGGAGCAGTGCCAACCCTGAGGGGCCTCCACCGAGGGCACAAAGGTTCTGCCGACCTAGCAGGGAAAACAGCATAGGATGCACCGCACGACTGAGCGGCTGACAGAGAAGAGAGCCCAGCCGGGCACAGCAATTGTGATTGCTCGAGCTCCCCCGGGACCAGAAGGGTCAGTGCTACGCAAGCTGGCGGTAGGACACACAGGCCCAGGCTCCCCCCGCAAGCAGCGTCCGGGGATCCCACAGCAGTGCTCCTGGGGTCCGAGGCCCAGCCGCGTCCCCCGCCGAAGGAGCTCCGGAATCTGCACCACAGGGGAGCGGGAGGAGAGCGGGTGTCTGCGGCGGCGACCATGAAGCCCGGGCGGCCGGCCGCACAGCGCCACGGGACTCCGGCAGCTGGGAGAGAGGAGGAGGCAGGGGAGGAAGGCGCAGCAAGCGGACCGGCGGCTCCGGGGGACAGCGGGCGCGGCGGCTGCTGACGGAGCCCCGGGTACGGAGCGAACTCACCAACACTTGCAGGCCCGGCTCTCCGTTCCCCGGAGGATGCACAGGGGGTCCGAGTAGGGTGGCAAATCGGTGACGGGGTCCACCAGGAGCCAATCCACGATAGGGACCCACTTCAGGACGGCCGGTCTGGGCCGTCTCCAAACTCCAGGCCCCGGCTTCACTTCGGGGGAAAGGCCGCAATCCACAGGAGTGCTTAAAAGCGCTCCCCGACTCCGCGGGTCCCCCAAATCACCAGCAGCAACCCAGGAGAGGCTGTAGAGGGGTATCTGAAGTGGCCAGGGAGCAGTTAGGAAGGGTTAAAAGCAGTAATAGGGCTATGCCTGCAGGAGCCGAGAAGATGCACAGCCTCCCTCCACAATGACCAGGCCATGCCCCCGATTTAAGATATTTTATACACATGAAGATACACATTTGATGTAACCCTATGTCATGATTCAATAAAAAAAACTTTTGAAATAGTTAGCGAAAGTAATATTTCAATTTCAGGTAGGCTAATGTGAAACAGAAGTGTAACTGAGATGGGACATGGGAAAGAGCACAAGGCGTAGACGAGACAACTTGGAGGGGTAATATACTATATAATTGGGAAAAATATCTGGTAGTGGACAAGAAAAGAATTGTATAAAAATATTTATAACACATAAGTAGTAGGTACAGACACACATACTGCATGGTATTTTGCTACTGTTGTGATATCTTTACAGACTTTAAAGTGTCCTGTACTCTGGTGGTATATTAAAGTAGGAGAGGGGCATTGTTTAGCAGTGACGTGCGGTGAGGTAAATGGCTGGGGAGGCACTGGCTAGTATCAAAGACAGATTTACATATATATGAACCCGATAGCAGAGCATGTCGGGATGGCTGCACTATGTTGTAGACTGTGCAGACTACTGGCATATGCCATAAAGGACACATCCCTTAGCACAAGTGACTGCACTGCCATTGTTAGGCACAGTACACACTGGCCAGAGTCACTTACAGTACAGTACATTATCATACCCTCCAACTGTACCTTTTTTAATGGTCTGTACCGATTTTTGACTCTCCAAACTTCCATTGAAAGTATAGATAAAGGGGCGTGGCCTTTTCCAATGACCACGCCCCCTCTTCTGATTTGTACCGATTTTTATGTGTAAAATGTTGGAGGGCATGCATTATATAGTGGCCAGCAACTCTGGCACACAGTCAGGCAGCCAGTGACATTGGGCCTAATTCAGACCTGATCGCAGCAGCAAAATTTTTCTCTAATGGGCAAAACCATGTGCAGTGCAGGTGGGGCAGAAGTAACATGTGCAGAGAGATGTAGATTTGGGTGGGGTGTGTTCAAACTGAAATCTAAATTGCAGTGTAAAAATAAAGCAGCCAGTATTTACCCTGCACAGAAACAATATAACCATACCTCCCAACTTGTAATGTTTCTAAATTGGGACACTCGGCGCGACGTAGCCGCGCGCGTCCCGAAAAGGGGGTGTGGCCTCGTATGAGAGGGGCGTGCCCTCGACCAAGTGGGCATGGCCACGCGCCGAGGGTCCGTTTTAGTCATTTTGGGGCGTGCCCAGCGCTCCCTGAGCAACTGGGCAGCCCCAAGCTCACTCCCTTCACTGAATAGATGAGCATCTATTTAGAGATCACTCGCTGCTTTGCAGAGCAGAGCAGCGGTGATCAAAGCCTACGCCAACTGCCCCCCCGCCCGCGAGAAATTGTGAACCGCGGGAGGGACAGCGGGACAGTGTCCGAATAGCGGGACTGTCCCGCTGAAATCGGGACAGTTGGGAGGTATGATATAACCCACCCAAATCTAACACTCTCTGCACATGTTACATCTGCCCCACCTGCAGTGCACATGGTTTTGCCCATTAGAGAAAAATGTTGCTATTGCGATCATGTCTGAATTAGGCCCATTGTCATTGTACCATACACTGTAAGTAGGCTTTTTGTCCAGTTTCTTATGGAACACTTCTTGTTTTTATTTTGGTTCTGTCCTTTTTGCTAATAGATGCCATATTAGTTATCAATAAAACCCAGCAAAAAGGGAAAGAGAAGCTCTGCCTCTGTAATACTCCTTTTACGCAGAACAAATAACCCAGTGTATTGCCGGGTTGACATAGGTTTAGGTGCGGTGTGAAAAGGGTATGTTCCGATTTTCCGGGTCGCTTGTCCTGGTATTTCAACCCGGAAATAAAGCAGGGTTATTCCGGGACTATTACCGGGTCAGGTGCACAGTGTGAACAGGTTGCCGCGTTGATGTGATCAGGGACCCTTTCACACTATAGGGACAGGCGGAACTTGGAGATGACCTGATCCCCAAGCACCGCCTCCACACACATCACTGCGCACGTCACCAACCCGGGTTGGTGCCGTCAGTCTGAAAGGGGTCATGTGACCTGCTTTAGCTATGTGAAAGTGGTGTGAGTCTTGCAGCAGCAGCATGTCAGTACAGGGGGAAGGTGGCTGTACTTTCTTCCTGGCAGAGACCTGGAAACATATTCCCCCTCAGCAGCAGTGCAGTGGTCAGCTATATGTTTGCTGGGGCCAGTTAATGATAGCTTTCCCACAATATGGTGCCCTCAACATTAAACCTGGTATCTGCTGGATGATATGGTGATAAAAGAGCTGGGGATCAGACATTTCACTGTTGTTTACCTGCCTGGTGATCTTTATGAGGAAGCTGTCTCCTTATGTCTGTATCCCACGTTCAGTGCAGCACAGGGGAAGGAGGACGAGTGAGGTAGCTAATGCATATGCATAACTGAGGAGGCGTGCCTTGAGCCTGTGTCAAGGCACGCATGTCAGAGCTGCCTCAAGCTGGTGCTGTTTTCAATGCAGGGTTAAAGCCTGACTATTGGCTCCGCCCCCAGCTCCGTACAGCATTTGACTGCTAGAGAGAGGCAGATCTCTGAGTGCCTCTCCTTTGCTTTCTGCATTTGCAGCAGAGTGCTGCAACTTCATATTCCAATAACAATTAGTGATGAGCGGGTTCGGTTCCTCGGAAACCGAACCCCCCCGAACTTCACCCATTTTACACGGGTCCGAGGCATACTCGTATTCTCCCGTATGGCTCGGTTAATCCGAGCGCGCCCGAACGTCATCATCCCACTGTCGGATTATCGCGAGATTCGGATTCTATATAAGGAGCCGCGCGTCGCCGCCATTTTCACTCGTGCATTGGAAATGTTAGGGAGAGGACGTGGCTGGCGTCCTCTCCGTTTGTGCTTATTGCTTAATTGTGGGGACTGGGGAGCAGCTGTATTATATAGGAGGAGTACAGTGCAGAGTTTTGCTGATCAGTGACCACCAGTTTTATCCGTTCTCTGCCTGAAAAACGCTCCATATCTGTGCTCAGTGTGCTGCATATATCTGTGCTCACACTGCTCTATTGTGGGGACTGGGGACCAGCAGTATTATAGGAGGAGTACAGTGCAGAGTTTTGCTGACCAGTGACCACCAGTATACGTTGTCTGCCTGAAAAATGCTCCATATCTGTGCTCAGTGTGCTGCATATATCTGTGCTCACACTGTTTTATTGTGGGTACTGGGGACCACCAGTATATTATATAGGAGGAGTACAGTGCAGAGTTTTGCTGACCAGTGACCACCAGTATACGTTGTCTGCCTGAAAAACGCTCCATATCTGTGCTCAGTGTGCTGCATATATCTGTGCTCACACTGCTTTATTGTGGGTACTGGGGACCACCAGTATATTATATAGGAGGAGTACAGTGCAGAGTTTTGCTGACCAGTGACCACCAGTATATATAGCAGTACGGTACGGAAGGCCACTGCTCTACCTACCTCTGTGTCGTCAAGCATACTATCCATCTAGATTCTATACCTGTGGTGCATTTTAGTTTTGCAGTTTGCTGACAGTGGCCACCAGTATATATAGCAGTACGGTACGGAGGCCACTGCTCTACCTACCTCTGTGTCATCAAGTATACTATCCATCTAGATTCCATATCTGTGGTACATTTTAGTTTTGCAGTTTGCTGACAGTGACCACCAGTATATATAGCAGTACGGTACGGAAGGCCACTGCTCTACCTACCTCTTTGTCGTCAAGTATACTATCCATCTAGATTCTATACCTGTGGTGCATTTTAGTTTGCAGTTTGCTGACAGTGACCACCAGTATATTTAGCAGTACAGTACGGAAGGCCACTGCTCTACCTACCTCTGTGTCGTCAAGTATACTATCCATCTAGATTCTATACCTGTGGTGCAGTTTAGTTTTGCAGTTTGCTGACAGTGACCACCAGTATATATAGCAGTACGGTACGGAAGGCCACTGCTCTACCTACCTCTGTGTCGTCAAGTATACTATCCATCTAGATTCTATACCTGTGGTGCATTTTAGTTTTGCAGTTTGCTGACAGTGACCACCAGTATATATAGCAGTACGGTACGGAAGGCCACTGCTCTACCTACCTCTGTGTCATCAAGTATACTATCCATCTAGATTCCATACCTGTGGTACATTTTAGTTTTGCAGTTTGCTGACAGTGACCACCAGTATATATAGCAGTACGGTACGGAAGGCCACTGCTCTACCTACCTCTTTGTCGTCAAGTATACTATCCATCTAGATTCTATACCTGTGGTGCATTTTAGTTTGCAGTTTGCTGACAGTGACCACCAGTATATATAGCAGTACAGTACGGAAGGCCACTGCTCTACCTACCTCTGTGTCGTCAAGTATACTATCCATCTAGATTCTATACCTGTGGTGCAGTTTAGTTTTGCAGTTTGCTGACAGTGACCACCAGTATATATAGCAGTACGGTACGGAAGGCCACTGCTCTACCTACCTCTGTGTCGTCAAGTATACTATCCATCTAGATTCTATACCTGTGGTGCATTTTAGTTTTGCAGTTTGCTGACAGTGACCACCAGTATATATAGCAGTACGGTTCGGAAGGCCACTGCTCTACCTACCTCTGTGTCATCAAGTATACTATCCATCTAGATTCTATACCTGTGGTGCATTTTAGTTTTGCAGTTTGCTGACAGTGACCACCAGTATATATAGCAGTACAGTACGGAAGGCCACTGCTCTACCTACCTCTGTGTCGTCAAGTATACTATCCATCTAGATTCTATACCTGTGGTGCATTTTAGTTTTGCAGTTTGCTGACAGTGACCACCAGTATATATAGCAGTACGGTACGGAAGGCCACTGCTCTACCTACCTCTGTGTCGTCAAGTATACTATCCATCTAGATCAGGGGTGGGCAATTATTTCAGCTGGGGGGCCGCTTAACACTTCCAGTGAATGTTCGAGGGCCACACACAAGGGTGGGGACTAATATGAATAACAAATATTTGTAGGAGTAAGTCCTGGGCTGCGCAGAGACTGCACAAAGTAGATTTTTGCAGCTCTGCGTACACATACGATCGTACACTTGCACGGGTGAATTTACACTCCTCCTGGGGGTGGCGACTACCCGAACGCAGGACAGCAAAATTTGCAGCACAGTGATCAGGTCTGAATCAGCCCCTTAGTCAGCAGTTGCTGCAAAATAAGACCCGTTATAGGGCCCAATTCAGACCCGGTCGCTGCTGTGTATTTTCGCACAGCGGGTGATCGGGTCTGAACTACGCGTGCATTGCAGTGCGCAGGCACATCGGTCCGCCGCGCTGGGGAGCGTCAGGCAGTGATGGGATGGTGCGAACAAAGCGATCGCACAGGTGATCGCAAGGTGATTGACAGGAAGAGGCCGTTTGTGGGTGGCAACTGACCGGTTTAGAGGAGTGCACGGAAAAATGCAGGAGGGACCAGGCGTTTGGAGGGAGGGTTTCTGACGTCAGCTCCGGCCCCGATCATCGCATTGGAAGAGTAGGTCCTGAGCTGTGCAGAGACTGCACAAAGTTCTGTTTCTGCAGCTCTCCTGCACATGCGATCGCTCCCCTGCACAGCGATTACCCCCTCCCCCTGTAGGCGGCGACTACCTGATCGTAGCAGTGCAAAAATCACACCCTAGCGATCAGATCTGAATTAGGCCCATAGTTTTATATATATATATATATATATATATATACATATAAACTATAACTATAAAAACATAGTATTATATATATATCTATAAAAACACACACACCACAATATACATTACACCGCATACGTAGTTTTTTACAGGCAAAATACAAATGTCTAAAGGGGGGTACTCACGGAGCGATATTCTAAGCAATCTGACTAGATTGCTTAGAATATCGGCATGATCGCTCCGTGTGTAGCCCCCTCAGCGATAGCGATGCGCGGCCCCGCACATCGCTATCGCTGCTGCTAGATTGGCCTGCATGCAGGCCAATCTAGCGGGTCGCTCACTTCACCCGCTGGGTGAAGTGAGCGCCCCCCCCCCGTCTCCCCCCGCACGCTCAGCACAGATCGCTCTGTGCTGAGCGGCAGGAGAGATGTGTGCTGAGCGGTTCGCTCAGCACACATCTCTCCCAAATCGGCCCGTGGGTACTGGGCTTAAAAAACACATCCAGTAATAAAAAAATAAAAATAAAAAACTGCTGAAAACAAACAAACAAACAGCATCCTGTGTAATGCTGTTATCAATCGTATTCACAGCTGGTTACTAGCTCCCCCCACCCGCTTCCCTGAACCCACATAGCAATCTCAAACCTCCCCTCTCCCTTAAACCCATATAGTAGTCTCTACCCCCCTTCCCCCACCCCTGAACCCATATAGCAGTCACTACCCCCCTTCACCCCCTCCCCTGAACCTATACAGCAGTCTCTACTTCCCTTTCCCTGAACCTATACAGCAGTCTCTACCCCCCTCCTCTCCTCTCTCCCTCCTCCTTCTCTCCCCCTCCTCCCCTCCCCTCCCCGGACCCATATAGCAGCTTTACCTTTGATGTTTTTATTTCACTGTGGCAGATCTGCTGCCCAGATTATCCACCGCCTTCTCTGCCAGATCCGCTGCGCTGCGCAGAGCCGCTGCTGCTACCCGCTGCCCTCTGCACTCTTGCCGTGGCTCCGCCCCCTATGCCGCCCAGCGCCTGATGTCACAGAGGAAATCCCGGTCAGCAGACCTGGTATTTCCTCAGCGGCGCCGCATCTCGGAGCTTCGTAGCGCAGTGACAAGCGGCTCAGCCGGGCCGCTTGTCATTGCACAGTGGTATGGGACAGCGGGCCAGGCAGAATCGGTTTGCGGGCCGCATCCGGCCCGCGGGCCGCATGTTGCCCACCCCTAATCTAGATTCTATACCTGTGGTGCATTTTAGTTTTGCAGTTTGCTGACAGTGACCACCAGTATATATAGCAGTACGGTACGGAAGGCCACTGCTCTACCTACCTCTGTGTCGTCAAGTATACTATCCATCTAGATTCTATACCTGTGGTGCATTTTAGTTTTGCAGGTTGCTGACAGTGACCACCAGTATATATAGCAGTACGGTACGGAAGGCCACTGCTCTACCTACCTCTGTGTCGTCAAGTATACTATCCATCTAGATTCTATACCTGTGGTGCATTTTTGTTTTGCAGTTTGCTGACAGTGACCACCAGTATATATAGCAGTACGGTACGGAAGGCCACTGCTCTACCTACCTCTGTGTCGTCAAGTATACTATCCATCTAGATTCTATACCTGTGGTGCATTTTAGTTTTGCAGTTTGCTGACAGTGACCACCAGTATATATAGCGGTACGGTACGGAAGGCCACTGCTCTACCTACCTCTGTGTCGTCAAGTATACTATCCATCTAGATTCTATACCTGTGGTTCATTTTAGTTTTGCAGTTTGCTGACAGTGACCACCAGTATATATAGTAGTACGGTACGGAAGGCCACTGCTCTACCTACCTCTGTGTCGTCAAGTATACTATCTATCTAGATTCTATACCTGTGGTGGATTTTAGTTTTGCAGTTTGCTGACAGTGACCACCAGTATATATAGCAGTACGGCATGGAAGGCCACTGCTCTACCTACCTCTGTGTCGTCAAGTATACTATCCATCTAGATTCTATACCTGTGGTGCATTTTAGTTTTGCAGTTTGCTGACAGTGACCACCAGTATATATAGCAGTACGGTACGGAAGGCCACTGCTCTACCTACCTCTGTGTCATCAAGTATACTATCCATCTAGATTCTATACCTGTGGTGCATTTTAGTTTTGCAGTTTGCTGACAGTGACCACCAGTATATATAGCAGTACGGTTCGGAAGGCCACTGCTCTACCTACCTCTGTGTCATCAAGTATACTATCCATCTAGATTCTATACCTGTGGTGCATTTTAGTTTTGCAGTTTGCTGACAGTGACCACCAGTATATATAGCAGTACAGTACGGAAGGCCACTGCTCTACCTACCTCTGTGTCATCAAGTATACTATCCATCTAGATTCTATACCTGTGGTGCATTTTAGTTTTGCAGTTTGCTGACAGTGACCACCAGTATATATAGCAGTACGGTTCGGAAGGCCACTGCTCTACCTACCTCTGTGTCATCAAGTATACTATCCATCTAGATTCTATACCTGTGGTGCATTTTAGTTTTGCAGTTTGCTGACAGTGACCACCAGTATATATAGCAGTACGGTTCGGAAGGCCACTGCTCTACCTACCTCTGTGTCATCAAGTATACTATCCATCTAGATTCTATACCTGTGGTGCATTTTAGTTTTGCAGTTTGCTGACAGTGACCACCAGTATATATAGCAGTACAGTACGGAAGGCCACTGCTCTACCTACCTCTGTGTCGTCAAGTATACTATCCATCTAGATTCTATACCTGTGGTGCATTTTAGTTTTGCAGTTTGCTGACAGTGACCACCAGTATATATAGCAGTACGGTACGGAAGGCCACTGCTCTACCTACCTCTGTGTCGTCAAGTATACTATCCATCTAGATCAGGGGTGGGCAATTATTTCAGCTGGGGGGCCGCTTAACACTTCCAGTGAATGTTCGAGGGCCACACACAAGGGTGGGGACTAATATGAATAACAAATATTTGTAGGAGTAAGTCCTGGGCTGCGCAGAGACAGCACAAAGTAGATTTTTGCAGCTCTGCGTACACATACGATCGTACACTTGCACGGGTGAATTTACACTCCTCCTGGGGGCGGCGACTACCCGAACGCAGGACAGCAAAATTTGCAGCACAGTGATCAGGTCTGAATCAGCCCCTTAGTCAGCAGTTGCTGCAAAATAAGACCCGTTATAGGGCCCAATTCAGACCCGGTCGCTGCTGTGTATTTTCGCACAGCGGGTGATCGGGTCTGAACTGCGCATGCATTGCAGTGCGCAGGCACATCGGTCCGCCGCGCTGGGGAGCGTCAGGCAGTGATGGGATGGTGCGAACAAAGCGATCGCACAGGTGATCGCAAGGTGATTGACAGGAAGAGGCCGTTTGTGGGTGGCAACTGACCGGTTTAGAGGAGTGCACGGAAAAATGCAGGACGGATCAGGCGTTTGGACGGAGGGTTTCTGATGTCAGCTCCGGCCCCGATCATCGCATTGGAAGAGTAGGTCCTGGGCTGTGCAGAGACTGCACAAAGTTCTGTTTCTGCAGCTCTCCTGCACATGCGATCGCTCCCCTGCACAGCGATTACCCCCTCCCCCTGTAGGCGGCGACTACCTGATCGTAGCAGTGCAAAAATCACACCCTAGCGATCAGATCTGAATTAGGCCCATAGTTTTATATATATATATATATATATATATATATATATATATATATATAAACTATAACTATAAAAACATAGTATTAGGGCCCTCATTCCGAGTCGTTCGCTCTGTATTTTTCATCGCATCGCAGTGAAATTCCGCTTAGTGCGCATGCGCAATATTCGCACTGCGACTGCGCCAAGTATCTTTGCTATGAAGATAGTATTTTTACTCACGGCTTTTTCATCGCTCCGGCGATCGTAATGTGATTGACAGGAAATGGGTGTTACTGGGCGGAAACACGGCGTTTTATGGGCGTGTGGATGAAAACGCTACCGTTTCCGGAAAAAACGCAGGAGTGGCCGGAGAAACGGGGGAGTGGTTGGGCGAACGCTGGGTGTGTTTGTGACGTCAAACCAGGAACGACAAGCACTGAACTGATCGCACAGGCAGAGTAAGTGTGGAGCTACTCTAAAACTGCTAAGTAGTTTGTGATCGCAATATTGCGAATACATCGGTCGCAATTTTAACATGCTAAGATACACTCCCAGTAGGCGGCGGCTTAGCGTGTGTAACTCTGCTAAATTCGCCTTGCGACCGATCAACTCGGAATGAGGGCCTATATATATATCTATAAAAACACACACACCACAATATACATTACACCGCATACGTAGTTTTTTACAGGCAAAATACAAATGTCTAAAGGGGGGTACTCACGGAGCGATATTCTAAGCAATCTGACTAGATTGCTAAGAATATCGGCATGGTCGCTCCGTGTGTAGCCCCCTCAGCGATAGCGATGCGCGGCCCCGCACATCGCTATCGCTGCTGCTAGATTGGCCTGCATGCAGGCCAATCTAGCGGGTCGCTCACTTCACCCGCTGGGTGAAGTGAGCGCCCCCCCCGTCTCCCCCCGCACGCTCAGCACAGATCGCGCTGTGCTGAGCGGCAGGAGAGATGTGTGCTGAGCGGTTCGCTCAGCACACATCTCTCCCAAATCGGCCTGTGGGTACTGGGCTTAAAAAACACATCCAGTAATAAAAAAATAAAAATAAAAAACTGCTGAAAACAAACAAACAAACAGCATCCTGTGTAATGCTGTTATCAATCGTATTCACAGCTGGTTACTAGCTCCCCCCACCCGCTTCCCTGAACCCACATAGCAGTCTCAAACCTCCCCTCTCCCTTAAACCCATATAGTAGTCTCTACCCCCCTTCCCCCACCCCTGAACCCATATAGCAGTCACTAC
Source organism: Pseudophryne corroboree (assembly GCF_028390025.1). Lineage (NCBI taxonomy): Eukaryota > Metazoa > Chordata > Amphibia > Anura > Myobatrachidae > Pseudophryne > Pseudophryne corroboree. The sequence continues at coordinate 405,548,351 of NC_086451.1, forward strand.
CCCCCTTCACCCCCTCCCCTGAACCTATACAGCAGTCTCTACTTCCCTTTCCCTGAACCTATACAGCAGTCTCTACCCCCCTCCTCTCCTCTCTCCCTCCTCTTTCTCTCCCCCTCCTCCCCTCCCCTCCCCGGACCCGTATAGCAGCTTTACCTTTGATGTTTTTATTTCACTGTGGCAGATCTGCTGCCCAGATTATCCACCGCCTTCTCTGCCAGATCCGCTGCGCTGCGCAGAGCCGCTGCTGCTACCCGCTGCCCTCTGCACTCTTGCCGTGGCTCCGCCCCCTATGCCGCCCAGCGCCTGATGTCACAGAGGAAATCCCGGTCAGCAGACCGGGTATTTCCTCAGCGGCGCCGCATCTCGGAGCTTCGTAGCGCAGTGACAAGCGGCTCAGCCGGGCCGCTTGTCATTGCACAGTGGTATGGGACAGCGGGCCAGGCAGAATCGGTTCGCGGGCCGCATCCGGCCCGCGGGCCGCATGTTGCCCACCCCTAATCTAGATTCTATACCTGTGGTGCATTTTAGTTTTGCAGTTTGCTGACAGTGACCACCAGTATATATAGCAGTACGGTACGGAAGGCCACTGCTCTACCTACCTCTGTGTCGTCAAGTATACTATCCATCTAGATTCCATACCTGTGGTGCATTTTAGTTTTGCAGGTTGCTGACAGTGACCACCAGTATATATAGCAGTACGGTACGAAAGGCCACTGCTTTACCTACCTCTGTGTCGTCAAGTATACTATCCATCTAGATTCTATACCTGTGGTGCATTTTTGTTTTGCAGTTTGCTGACAGTGACCACCAGTATATATAGCAGTACGGTACGGAAGGCCACTGCTCTACCTACCTCTGTGTCGTCAAGTATACTATCCATCTAGATTCTATACCTGTGGTGCATTTTAGTTTTGCAGTTTGCTGACAGTGACCACCAGTATATATAGCGGTACGGTACGGAAGGCCACTGCTCTACCTACCTCTGTGTCGTCAAGTATACTATCCATCTAGATTCTATACCTGTGGTTCATTTTAGTTTTGCAGTTTGCTGACAGTGACCACCAGTATATATAGCAGTACGGTACGGAAGGCCACTGCTCTACCTACCTCTGTGTCGTCAAGTATACTATCTATCTAGATTCTATACCTGTGGTGGATTTTAGTTTTGCAGTTTGCTGACAGTGACCACCAGTATATATAGCAGTACGGTACGGAAGGCCACTGCTCTACCTACCTCTGTGTCATCAAGTATAGTATCCATCTAGATTCTATACCTGTGGTGCATTTTAGTTTTGCAGTTTGCTGACAGTGACCACCAGTATATATAGCAGTACGGTACGGAAGGCCACTGCTCTACCTACCTCTGTGTCGTCAAGTATACTATCCATCTAGATTCTAAACCTGTGGTGCATTTTAGTTTTGCAGTTTGCTGACAGTGACCACCAGTATATATAGCGGTACAGTACGGAAGGCCATTGCTCTACCTACCTCTGTGTCGTCAAGTATACTATCCATCTAGATTCTATACCTGTGGTGCATTTTAGTTTTGCAGTTTGCTGACAGTGACCACCAGTATATATAGCAGTACGGTACGGAAGGCCACTGCTCTACCTACCTCTGTGTCGTCAAGTATACTATCCATCTAGATTCTATACCTGTGGTGCATTTTAGTTTTGCAGTTTGCTGACAGTGACCACCAGTATATATAGCAGTACGGTACGGAAGGCCACTGCTCTACCTACCTCTGTGTCGTCAAGTATACTATCCATCTAGATTCTATACCTGTGGTGCATTTTAGTTTTGCAGTTTGCTGACAGTGACCACCAGTATATATAGCAGTACGGTACGGAAGGCCACTGCTCTACCTACCTCTGTGTCGTCAAGTATACTATCCATCTAGATTCTATACCTGTGGTGCATTTTAGTTTTGCAGTTTGCTGACAGTGACCACCAGTATATATAGCAGTATGGTACGGAAGGCCACTGCTCTACATACCTCTGTGTCTTCAAGTATATTATCCATTTAGATTCTATACCTCTGGTGCATTTTAGTTTTGCAGTTTGCTGACAGTGTCCACCAGTATATATAGCAGTACGGTATGGAAGGCCACTGCTCTACCTACCTCTGTGTCGTCAAGTATACTATCCATCTAGATTCTATACCTGTGGTGCATTTTAGTTTTGCAATTTGCTGACAGTAACCACCAGTATATATAGCAGTACGGTACGGAAGGCCACTGCTCTACCTACCTCTGTGTCATCAAGTATACTATCCATCTAGATTCTATACCTGTGGTGCATTTAAGTTTTGCAGTTTGCTGACAGTGACCACCAGTATATATAGCAGTACGGTACGGAAGGACACTGCTCTACCTACCTCTGTGTCGGTTAGTATACTATCCATCCATACCTGTGGTGCATTTCAGTTGTGCACAGTATATATAGTAGTAGGCCATTGCTATTAATACTGGCAAATAATTCCACACATTAAAAAATGGAGAACAAAAATGTGGAGGTTAAAATAGGGAAAGATAAAGATCCACTTCCACCTCGTGCTGAAGCTGCTGCCACTAGTCATGGCCGAGATGATGAAATGCCATCAACGTCGTCTGCCAAGGCCGATGCCCAATGTCATAGTAGAGAGCATGTAAAATCCAAAAAACAAAAGTTCAGTAAAATGACCCAAAAATCAAAATTGAAAGCGTCTGATGAGAAGCGTAAACTTGCCAATATGCCATTTTTGACACGGAGTGGCAAGGAACGGCTGAGGCCCTGGCCTATGTTCATGGCTAGTGGTTCAGCTTCACATGAGGATGGAAGCACTCATCCTCTCGCTAGAAAAATTAAAAGACTTAAGCTGGCAAAAGCACAGCAAAGAACTGTGCGTTCTTCTAAATCACAAATCCCCAAGGAGAGTCCAATTGTGTCGGTTGCGATGCCTGACCTTCCCAACACTGGACGGGAAGAGCTTGCGCCTTCCACCATTTGCACGCCCCCTGCAAGTGCTGGAAGGAGCACCCACAGTCCAGTTCCTGATAGTCAAATTGAAGATGTCACTGTTGAAGTACACCAGGATGAGGATATGGGTGTTGCTGGCGCTGGGGAAGAAATTGACAAGGAGGTTTCTGATGGTGAGGTGGTTTGTGTAAGTCAGGCACCCGGGAAGACACCTGTTGTCCGTGGGACGAATATGGCCATTGACATGCCTGGTCAAAATACAAAAAAAATCACCTCTTCGGTGTGGAATTATTTCAACACAAATGCGGACAACAGGTGTCAAGCCGTGTGTTGCCTTTGTCAAGCTGTAATAAGTGGGGGTAAGGACGTTAACCACCTAGGAACATCCTCCCTTATACGTCACCTGGACCGTATTCTTCAGAAGTCAGTGACAAGTTCAAAAACTTTGGATGACAGCGGAAGCAGTCCACTGACCACTAAATCCCTTCCTCTTGTAACCAAGCTCCTGCAAACCACACCACCAACTCCCTCAGTGTCAATTTCCACCTTATACAGGAAAGCCAATAGTCCTGCAGGCCATGTCACTGGCAAGTATGACGAGTCTTCTCCTGCCTGGGATTCCTCCAATGCATCCTTGAGTGTAACGCCTACTGCTGCTGGCGCTGCTGTTGTTGCTGCTGGGAGTCGATCGTCATTCCAGAGGGGAAATTGGAAGACCACTTGTACTACTTCCAGTAAGCAATTGACTGTCCAACAGTCCTTTGCGAGGAAGATGAAATATCACAGCAGTCATCCTGCTGCAAAGCGGATAACTCAGGTCTTGTCAGCCTGGGTGGTGAGAAACATGTGTCCGGTATCCACCGTTAATTCACAGGCAACTAGAGACTTGATTGAGGTACTGTGTCCCTGGTACCAAATACCATCTAGGTTCCATTTCTCTAGGCAGGCGATACCAAAAATGTAGACAGACGTCAGAAAAAGAGTCCCCAGTGTCCTAAAAAATGCAGTTGTACCCAATGTCCACTTAACCACGGACATGTGGACAAGTGGAGCAGGGCAGACTCAGGACTATATGACTGTGACAGCCCACTGGGTAGATGTATTGCCTCCCGCAGCAAGAACAGCACCGGCGGCACCAGTAGCAGCATCTCGCAAATGCCAACTCGTTCCTAGGCAGGCTACGCTTTGTATCACCGCTTTCCATAAGAGGCACACAGCTGACAACCTCTTACGGAAACTGAGGAACATCATCGCAGAATGGCTTACCCCAATTGGACTCTCCTGGGGATTTGTGACATCGGACAATGCCACCAATATTGTGCGTGCATTACATCTGGGCAAATTCCAGCACGTCCCATGTTTTGCACATACATTGAATTTGGTGGTGCAGAATTATTTAAAAAACGACAGGGACGTGCAAGAGATGCTGTCGGTGGCCCGAAGAATTGCGGGCCACTTTCGGCATTCAGCCACCGCGTGCCGAAGACTGGAGCACCAGCAAACACTCCTGAACCTGCCCTGCCATCATCTGAAGCAAGAGGTGGTAACGAGGTGGAATTCAACCCTCTATATGCTTCAGAGGATGGAGGAGCAGCAAAAGGCCATTCAAGCCTATACATCTGCCCACGATATAGGCAAAGGAGGGGTAATGCACCTGACTCAAGCGCAGTGGAGAATGATTTCAACGTTGTGCAAGGTTCTGCAACCCTTTAAACTTGCCACACGTGAAGACAGTTCAGACACTGCCAGCCTGAGTCAGGTCATTCCCCTCATCAGGCTTTTGCAGAAGAAGCTGGAGACATTGAAGGAGGAGCCAAAATAGAGCGATTTCGCTAGGCATGTGGGACTTGTGGATGGAGCCCTTAATTCGCTTAACCAGGATTCACGGGTGGTCAATCTGTTAAAATCAGAGCACTACATTTTGGCCACCGTGCTCGATCCTACATTTAAAACCTACGTTGTATCTCTCTTTCCAGCAGACACAAGTCTGCAGAGGTTCAGGGCAGTCTGGAGCGAGTGCTGACATCTGGTCCGGACTGAAGGACCTGCCAACGATTACTGACATGTCGTCTACTGTTACTGCATATGATTCTCTCACCATTGAAAGAATGGTGGAGGATTATATGAGTGACTGCATCCAAGTAGGCACGTCAGACAGTCCGTACGTATACTGGCAGGAAAAAGAGGCAATTTGGAGGCCCTTGCACAAACTGGCTTTATTCTACCTAAGTTGCCCTCCCTCCAGTGTGTACTCCGAAAGAGTGTTTAGTGCAGCCACTCACCTTGTCAGCAATCGGCGTACGAGGTTACTTCCAGAAAATGTGGAGAAGATGATGTTCATCAAAATGAATTATAATCAATTCCTCCGTGGAGACATTCACCAGCAGCAATTGCCTCCAGAAAGTACACAGGGATCTGAGATGGTGGATTCCAGTGGGGACAAATTAATAATCTGTGAGGAGGGGGATGTACACAGTGAAAGGGGTGAGGAATCGGAGGATGATGATGAGGTGGACATCTTGCCTCTCTAGAGCCAGTTTGTGCAAGGAGAGATTGATTGCTTCTTTTTTGGTGAGGGCCCAAACCAACCAGTCATTTCAGTCACAGTCGTGTGGCAGACCCTGTCGCTGAAATTATGGGTTCGTTAAAGTGTGCATGTCCTGTTTATACAACATAAGGGTGGGTGGGAGGGCCCTAGGACAATTCCATCTTGGACCTCTTTTTTCTTTCATTTTTCTTTGCATCATGTGCTGTTTGGGGACTATTTTTTTAAGTGCCATCCTGTCTGACACTGCAGTGCCACTCCTAGATGGGCCAGGTGTTTGTGTCGGCCACTTGGGTCGCTTAGCTTAGTCACACAGCGACCTTGGTGCGCCTCTTTTTTTCTTTGCATCATGTGCTGTTTGGGGACTATTTTTTTGAAGTGCCATCCTGCCTGACACTGCAGTGCCACTCCTAGATGGGCCAGGTGTTTGTGTCGGCCACTTGTGTCGCTTAGCTTAGCCATCCAGTGACCTTGGTGCAAATTTTAGGACTAAAAATATTATTGTGAGGTGTGAGGTGTTCAGAATAGACTGAAAATGGGTGGAAATTATGGTTATTGAGGTTAATAATACTATGGGATCAAAATGACCCCCAAATTCTATGATTTAAGCTGTTTTTGAGGATTTTTTGTAAAAAAACACCCGAATCCAAAACACACCCGAATTCGACAAAAAAATTTCAGGGAGGTTTTGCCAAAACGCGTCCGAATCCAAAACACGGCAGCGGAACCGAATCCAAAACCTAAACACAAAACCCGAAAAACTTCCGGTGCACATCTCTAATAACAATAGCGTAATTTTATACTGATCTGTGTTATAACACAGATCAGTGTAAAAAACAGCTATTTTCACTGGGATATGGCAGCGGAGGCTCTGCCTTCCCTGCCTCCCCTGACTGCACGTCCCTGTTGTATAGTGATAAGGTAAGGTGAAATGCAGAATTGAATTTAATATGTGGGAAAAGGGATCAATTTCAACTTCACTATTCCCAGAGTACAGAAAATCCTAGTAACACCTCTAATGAGAAACAATCAAAGAATTTAGCTTTATAGCTTTAGAGAGAGAGGACGATTACTGTAGGTAGTGTAAGTAATAAAAAATGTTTAAACAAAAGTTCAAGGTAACGTATATCAATAATTCTGCATCCACCTACCTACATATTTATATACTGCAGAGTTCAACTTAGAAATACCATCATTTTAGAGTAAAAATCTACCTTAGGTATAGAGTACCCTCTATACTTGATGTCTCTTGTGGTTTTCCGTGGCAAAGACATTGGGAGCAGGTCTATAAATCGCTGTATTTCATGGATCACAGCTTCTGTGAAGGGCATATGGTTTCTGTCTTCTATCTTTGGGCTCCGTTCTTGACCAATGACCTGGTCAATCTCCTCATGGACTTTGGCTAGTAAATAGAAATTATAATTTTCTGCTGATTTACCATAGCAAGTCATTTAGGAATGCTGATTATATTCATTAACATATCACACATTACTATTATGAGGTAGTGAAATAAAAATAGGTAGTGAAGGAAATAACAGATGAGAGTGTAAAAAGTGGTCTGTGTGCAAATCACCACAGGACTCTGTAGAGCTGCAGAAGTGTGTCTTTACTACCAGAAAGTCACACAGAACAATGACTGCAGCATCACTTCCTGCATAACCAAAATTTCCTGTATGACAAGTATAGTACTTCCTGTAAGACAAGTGGATAGCAATGATGCAATCCACATACAGCATACATCTACGGAGAGGCTTATTACATACCAAGGATATCGGGGTATTTCAAGAGAATAAGGAGAGCGTAAGTCAGAGTTGTGCTCATAGTCTCCACCCCGCCAACGAAGATCTGTGAAGTGCTGTTCACTAAGTTGGAGAAGGTGTAATCACTTTTGGGATTTATCTTTTCCTGGAGACAAAGGAGACATGAATTAATATTTATTGATGTAGTATCTGCAATGCTCTAAATAAGTTTTAGAGTATTTAAGTGCACTTAAGTGCACTTTAAAATTCTTAATATTTCTGCAGACTCATTTTGCCAAAATAAGCATAATTTCAATTATTGCTTACCTATCTACATGTGACTGTATGTCACCTTCGATCTATCAAATCCCACTTTTACACTATTTACAAATTATAAGTTTGCAGGCAGATACATATACTGATATAATTCTTGATGTCACTGCCAAAGGCTCTATACTAAACAGGCTGCACAGTACTAAAGCATTGAGAAAAGGAACCAAGGAGCCTATTGGTCAAAATGGCCTGCAAATGTCCACTCAACTAATTTTGTTTTTGTACTGAGTTATCAAGCAAACAAGACACTGGGGCAGTTAGTGATGCTCCCTATCCCAATTACTGACATTGGTAAGAGTAGTCCTACCACTAGCCAGTCAAGTCCATAGCAGATGTGTGAGCCAGCTTCCTATCTATTGCATACTGGAACTGAAAGTCTGGACTGGAAGCAAGTACATCAGTTTTACAAAAGAAAATTCCATCTGATGACAGCATTATTGAGTGTTACCTACAGGAATAGATGCTTTATTATTAAAATGTTCATAATTTAGTGTTTCTATTTTTTTTTTACACTGTTTTCTTTTTTTCTTCTTTTTTTTCTTTTCTTTTTTTTTTTCTTAAAACTATTTTTTTTTTTTAGAAGCAGCGTTAGCCTTTTATTATATACTGTAGGATAAGGTGATAAAGAGTAGAATAACTATTAACTAACCATATTATGTATGTATATATATATACACATATACTGTGTGTGTGTGTATATATATATATATATATATATATATATATATTATTATTACAAAAAAAGAGCATTGTTTGGTTTTTAATGAACAGAGCTACATTTAAATAGCTTTATTTTTAATAGAATTCTTAACATTACAATATTAGGTCAATTAACGTATTCATATAATGTAGTGTGGAATTTGCTAAACCTGATATTCATATATCTATATAACTTTTATAAATTATTTATTCTGTCTAAACTGTGTGTCTATTTGGTAACACTTCATGTTAACACAAACCAGGGAATTCTGCCATCAATATTTTAATAATTTTTGGAAAAACGTTAATTTTAAATAATCAAATTCGACATTACAATTCATAATTACAATTTCAAGTGTACCCTAATAACAGATTTACTCTTTCTATGCTCCTTGCAAGAAAACCCCTTTATGTTATATATACATGGCCTTATTCAGATTTGTTAGCAAACCAAAAAAGCAAGCAAAAGGGCAAAACCATGCTGAACTGCAGGTGTGGGCAGGTGTAACATGTGCAGAGAGAGTTAGATTTGGGTGGGGTGTGTTCAATCTGAAATCTAAATTGCAGTGTAAAAATAAAGGAGCCAGTATTTACCATGCACAGAAACAATATATCCCACCTAAATATAAATCTCTCTGCACATGTTACATCTGCCCCACCTGCAGTGCACCATGGTTTTGTCCAGTTACTTGCTTTTTTGGTTTGCTAATAAACCTGAATCACCCCCATAGTATACAAAACTCGGGGGAGCACCACCAACATGATAAAATATAAGTGGCTTAGGGCCAGTGGCGGATCTTGCCACGGGCAAGCAGGACTTTTGCCTGGGGCGCCGCCTTCCGGAGGGCGCCGGCGCCATCCGGAGGGCGCCGCGCCATGGCAAGATCAGCCAATGTGCAGTGTGCGCCCCAGCAGTGTCCCCCCGCTGTGCCCCCCCTCCCGCTGCGGCGCTACAAATGGGGGCGTGGCTGACAACACCCCCATATTAAACCACACACCCAAGTTTTGCCCGGGGCGCCACAAGGGCAAGAACCGGCCCTGCTTAGGGCCTAATTCAGTAAGGATTGCAAATTCAGCTAATTAGCAGAATTTGCAATCCTTTTCCCAGCATGCTGACCGCTTCCTCCCCCCCTTGATGAAGCAGAAATTGTGATCGCCTCGCAATTTCTGCTTCATCGTAGAAAATAGTGAAGCCTCCTGCCGGCGCAGCCTAGCTGCGCCCGCAGGAGGCACGCTGCCATGTTCACGATCACGGTGGCTGTGTGTGATGTCACGCAGCTGCCATGATCATGCCCCCGTGATCAACCTGAATTAGGCCCAAAATCTATTTTCTAATGTGCATAATTGTTGGTTAAATATATCTTGTGCAATTTACTTCCTATGTATTTTTGAGTAAACTATCCTGTGTGGAATGCCCCCTTTTTGTCCTTGTACCAAAATATATATGCAGTAAATGGTCAGTGGTTACCTTCTCGATTTTAATGAGGAAAGCATCAACAAAATCCCTCGGATTATTGGGGTCCAAAGTCTTCTTGTTTATCTTAACCCTCTTTATCACATAGCGCAAAATGTTTCTCATGTAAATGAAAGTCTTCTGGTGGCGCCCGGGGATGAAACGCATGATTTGTGGGAACATGTCAAACAGCTAAAGTGAAAGAATTAGACGTTAAATTGGTAGTCGGCTCTGCAGACCACTTGTGGCACCCCAGAAATAAAATTTTAGAATAATAACAGTAGTCCAAACACAAGATACTGTAACAATAGCTATATAAGGAACAATAAATAGATTATGGCCTAAATTTACAAAGCATTGGTTTTGATTTTTCCATCAGTTTAGCAACCCACTGATTTATTAAGGCAAAGACCACCATAAAACTGAGAAAACACTCGTTAGAATAGTCAAAATTCTAAGTAGTATCAAGTCACTTGAAACATTGCCCTTGCAAAAAAAATGAGCTTACTGTATAATGAAAAGAAAATTTGCTAAAAAGTATCTTGCCGATGTAGTTTACAGCTTGTGCCAAGAATGACAATCTAATAAAAAAAAGAGTTACAGACCTACTACTCTCACATCACACAATTAAGAACAGAATTGGGCATATGTAATAGGGTCCAAATATGCCGGAAGTGCGGGTTGCTGGCCGATCTCTGACTTTTTTAAAGTGGCAATCATTTACAAGACATGGTTTTGCCCTTTTAATATTGGACATAAACACAATCAGAAGCACTGTTTTTAACAAATAGAGATGTGCGAGTCTTTTGTTTTGGTTCTAATTTAATCGTCGTGTTTTGGTTTTGCAAAACCACCATCAAGTGTTTTGATTCAGAATTTGGATTTAAAATCCAAATCCTGTGTTTTTTATTCCTTGAAAATAGATTCTAAAAAAAGCTAAAATGATGTCATTTTTGCAGTCCAAACTCCAAATTCCGAACCGTGGGATGATCCGAAAGGGGACTTGTTTCAGGCAGGGCTGGATTAAGGGCCTATGAGAAGCAGGGTGGGTGTGACCAGTGCTGTGTGGGTGTGGCCAGTGCTATGTAAACCCCATACACTATCAGACCCAATGTCTCCCTAAATATCTAAAAATATAAAAATTGCATCATTTTGTGTGGAAAATAGAAATACAATTTAATGTTTATGATTTATGGCCAACCATGTGGCCAGCTGGTGGCTGGTAATCATCATGCTGTAATGAAGATGGGCCTATTTTTATGTGTAGGCCAGGAGCTGGAGCTCCATCTGCCTCATTGTTAATCTGGCCATGGCTTCAGGACCTAATTCAGTAAGGATTGCATTTTCAAAGCTGCTCGCAGCAGCTTTGCAACTGCAATCTTTAGCAATGCAAATGCAGGAGGCGGTGCTTAGGTGCGATTGCAGTTCTCTATATGATGCGATCACAATTCTGGATGAATATTCAAATCATCAGTCACAATGTTCATCTGCGACTGCTGGCTGAGTAAGTGCAGCTTGCGAGGCCAAGGAAACTGCATCTGGAACCAAGTCCTTGGCCTCGCAACTCCCAGAAAATGGGGGCGACATGCCCCCATTTTCCCCAATGCCAGCTGCCCCAGTCCTACCCACAAATATCTCTGCCTGTCAATCAGGCAGAAGTGTTTGCATTTTAGCGATGCGACTGCAGCACCTGCTCCGCACATGCACAGAACGGGTCCAGCGCAATTTCCAGATTATCAGGAAACTGCTCAGTGAGTTGCAGAAGCGACAGAAGCGAAATTAGGCCCCCAGTTCGGCTCTCCCCAGAAGATTAGAACCGGGACTCATTTCAGTTTGGTTCCTCAAAATTCGGGTGGGTTGGGATATCTAAAGAACTGAGTCACATCGTTCTATTAACAACCCAGAGCTTCATAAATAAAGCCCAAAATTAGGTACAGTTGCACACAAAAAACAAGCAGTGCTAGACTGCATTTTTTAATAAACTATATTTTTTGTTTAAATCCATCATACCAAAGTCAAGAACCTTGAAATAATAAAAAGGAATCTTTGCTATGTGTCTCTACTTTCCCAAACGAAACACAGAAAGTTTGTACATCTGTAACTGATAAAATTGTCAATTAAAAACTGAATCTTGATTAGTTCTACTTTGATGCTTACCTTCCCCCAGAAAGAGCTGGCAATTACAAAGGTTTCATAAATCCAGAACAACACATCATGGAGCTCTTCATCCTCATAACCATGGCGGTTTCCAAACATGATTGTGAAAATAATGTTGCATTGGGCTTTATTGAGGCACTGGCGAGGATCAAAAAATGACTCTAGAATGTGCAAATTAAAAGAGAAAATTCACATGGTTTTAATTCTAAGGACCCCATTTATCACAATCCACATTAAAAATGTCGATGCAATAAATATTTATTGCCTAAATTTGCAATGTGAACGTTAAAATTTTCATTAAAAATTCATGAGACTCGGGCTATCACTCTGTTCGGCATTGGTACTACAAATGCACCACTGGTGGCCAATGGAGAGGGATCAGTTGAATAAATATGACCCTACAACACAGAGGCCTCTTTTAGACTTACATACCTCCCAATTGTTCATGTTTTGTGAAGACAATCCCATTATGAGGGGGTTACTGTATTGCACCAACCCATCGGTTGTCCCAACTTGGGTAGTACATCACCATTCACCATGGTAAACGGTTGCCTTATGAACCAGTGGCGATATGCAGTCATTGGGGCCAATTCAATTGTTGGTTCCCCATGCTGCCACTAGATGACACTCAAGAGAGCAATTCAATTCATGCTCCGTTCGGGCACACATGCAGCCGGCGGGACCCATTTCAGCTCACAGCCTCCTGAGGTTAGAGCTGAAATGTATGAAAACATTGTGGTTTGGGCATTCATATGGGAGTTTGAGAACCCTAACCTGGACTTTAGACAGGTTTAGTCTCTTTGCGTGGCTAAACCCGGTACTAATTGGCATGCACGCCCAACAGGGGGTGGGGGGACAATTGAATTGCTCCATTATGTTAAGATTCAAAATGTCTACATGGATGTTATGCCTACAGTGAACATGATGAAATTCACATTATCGAAATAGACATAATGACATGGTTATTGTGTTGATATTGTGAATGTGGTTAATCAAAATATCAACATTACAGATGTACAGTTAGGGTTAAGCTGCACTTAGGGTTAGGTTTAGGGTCAGGGTTAGGCTGTTGTTAGGTTTAGGGTCAGGCTTAGGATGTTGTTAGGGTCAGGGTTAGGCTGTGGTTAGGGTTAGGTTTAGGATAAGGTTAGTGTTATAACAGTAGAAAAAAATGTAGAAAAATGTCGACATACCAACTTTTGACATGCACAATTGCAACATTATGACCACATCAACAATGTGCATGGTGACATATCAGTTGTCAAAAAAAATGTCCATGATGACACGCTGAATTTTGTACCACACTCCCACAGTTAAAGGGTTTTAAAGGTAGCTTTGCACTTTTGAAGTGCTAGGCATGTACTACCATGTCACCTTGGCAAAACAATGTTGCATTGAAAGTTGCAGGGGCATGGATTAAAAATGTGCAATTTGATAGGGAGTTAGAATTTCTTTGCATACTAAGGCAGCACCAAAAGATAGTGTAAAATAGAGTACTAGTATGCTACATGCAAAAAGTGCCTGTATTTACCATAAATGATACTGCATAAACAAATTGTATGCGCAACCCTTTGTTTTACATGATTTGAACAGGTGTATACTGTAATTGCACCTTTTAGCTGGATTTTCTCTTAACTATAATTGAGTTCTAATATAAAACTGAATTATCATTTATTTTTTTAATTAAAGAATGTCATTGTGTCAAAGCATCCAGATTCATTTTTATCTTTTCAACTGGCACATGTCCTTTCTAATCACTTTAGGTTATCTTTTCTTTTAGAATATATAAATGAGATGCATCACATGACCTATTATGAAACTACAAAACTTTGTTGTGTTACCTTCTTTGTAGCTTCTGGTGTACACTATGTCAAAAGTTCAAAAATCCGGAAAGAGTAAAATGTAATTACTGTATATAGCTGTTGTCATAAAACACAGACATCATCATCATCAATTACATTTTCAGTTACACTGGCTGGGAGCTTCAAAACACCCTTCTAGTTTTTAAATAGTAAGCACAATTTCTAAAAGTACAGAAGATGTGGCATTTTGGAGCAGCTGCATTTATTTAACCTAAGCTCCCGCCACTAGCTAGATGATAAACTTCACCATTTTGACTCTATGTTCAGTTTGATCTCATTCTGAGATACATGGCCACATTAGTAATTCCAGTGGTATTTTTCTTTTCTTTTTTTTTTATCTGATATTTTTTTAATGCCATACTCTGTGGAGACAACTGCCTCCACTGCATATGGTAGTGCTAGACTATGAGTGGGTGTGGTTTATGCAAAACAAGAAGTCCAGTCTACAGATTGGTAATGTGATCCAGCAGGACTAAAGAACATGGGCATTCCTGGATTCCAAACAGCACTGATTTAGCAGTACAGTATGTCAAGGTATATGATGTAAGCCCACCAGAAGTGGGGAGGTTCTAGTTCTCCATCCTCTCAGATGCTACTGACATCAATAGGAGGCCATATAAAATGCACTGTACACCAGGGACGTGCAGTCAGGGGAGGCATTAATGATTAAAATAATACTAAAAAGAGAGTTATGACACATATTATCTTCTTAGTATTATTTTAATAATCAATCCTTTAGCCTTTATATTATTTTAACATTTTTTTTATTTTTACAATGTACAAAACAGTTTTCAATGTGTGTTGGAGGCACCCCTCTTGGTGCCTCCCGATCTCACAGTGAATGGGCCAGAAGCGGGGGGCAGGGCCAAGCATCGGGCATCAAAAACCCATTAACAAATACCCTGTAAGCGGCACCTAATAGCACTGCCTCTTTGACAGGGATGTGCTTTTAGCTCACATGAAAGCACGCCCCTGTTACTGAAACAGATGTGATTGGGCAGTAAGCAGGGCCGGTCCTACCATTACCGCAACCCACTCTGGACCGGTCTCTGATGTGCACAGATCCCTGTGTTCCCCCATCCCTGCTTCTCCCGTGTCTCTCCCGATGTCCCTGCAGCCGTCTGGGTCAGGTTGTGGCCGGCACTGTCAGCGTTGTTTCCAAACGTTTCCTATATTTCTATGTGTCCCCAATGTCCCCGCACACTACCGAATCTTCTCCATACAATAAGTCATCAGTGTGTGCGTGTGTCCAGGTGAGCACTGGTCGGGGTTCCAGATGAGCAGAGAGTGCCATGGAGGGGAGAATAAGGGATCCTTGAGAGGACTCTTTGGCAGTGGGATCACTACAGGTGTTGGGAGCCCTGCGGGGAGAGAGGGTTGAGGGGGGTTCGGGGGGCATGCAGGAATGGATTAACAATGGGGTGGATGGAGCTGCAGCTCCAGCCCCCCCCCCCTCCCCATCAAAATAGGCCAACAGGAGGATCTACTGTACTGCTGTACACAGGAAATTATTTTTCTGTTACAGTAGCCTTCCAGCAGCTGTCCTTCTGATACCCTCCACTTCCTCCTTGATTGGGCAAACATCAGGCATACTGTTCCACTCACTGTGGAACACCGTGAAAGACGCAGGGGCATGAAGCTGTTCCAGGGTTTGTTACCCCTGCACACACAGCTCGTCCAGCATCAAATTAACACAAGCAGAGGCTGCAGTGTTTAGTTTCTGTGGGTCCTCCTTCCCTCCCTGCTGACCAATCTCATTCTGTCAGCTATCCTGCTTATTACAGTATGTCCCTCCCTTCTCCCATCAGCTTCCTCCTTTTTCCTCAGCTTCCCTTTCATCTTCTCCCTCCCCTCAAAGGTCCAAATGCCCCATCCCCCTCGTGGCACCCCCCCCCCCCCTTCAACATACACACATACACACAGTCACACACACACTCCTCCTCCTCCTAGTCCTCACTCACACTGGTCCAGCAGAAAAATGGAAGATCAGGCCAAGCGTCATGACATATAGCCTCAGCATGGGAAGGAGTTTCCAGATACTGTTTTTTATGTAAATGTGAGTACATAACTTTCATATTATTGTCATTTTAACACAGCATTAATTAAGCAGTCAAGCCCAAGCTCATCTCTGGGTCAAGTAACTGATCTTTAGGTGTCTGTGTCCTGCTGGCTGCTTATCATGGTGTCCTCAGCCTCGCATGTTAAAAAGTTTAAAACACGGGGGTGCATCACATATGGATATCAGTCCAGTATCCAACATAAAGCAAAAGAGGGGTGCCCTCACCAGATTTTTAAAAGGTTTTAAAAGTTTTATTCAGCAAAATGTCATGGTGCTAAAGGTCCTAAAATGGGATATAGTTGGGATCCCGGCATTCGGGATCCTGGCAGACAGAATGCCGGTGCTGGAGTCCCGACACCTGTCAGAATGCCAACCACGGCATCCCAATTGCCGAATTCCCAATTGTAAGTATGCCGGGGAGGGATAGGGTTAGGCTGCAGGAGGAGGGGCAGGGTTAGACTGTGGGCAGAGGGTTAGGGTTAGACTGCAGGGAGGGGGGGTTAGGGTTAGGCTGCGGGAGGAGGGGTAGGGTTAGACTGTGGGTGGAGGGTTAGGGTTAGGCTGCTGGGAGGGAGGGTTAGAATTAGCTGTACCTGCCTCACGCACCACTGTGACTATTTGCTGAATAAAGCTTTGGGAACCTTTAAAAAACCCGGTGAGGTCACCCCTCTTTTGCCATATTATATAGATATAGATGTAGATATAGAGAGATACACACACACACACACACACACACACACACACACACACACACTATATATATATATATATATATATATATATATATTTATATATGTATGTACAGTATGTATGCATGTGTGTGATGTATATAGAAATATACTACCTATCTATACACACACACAATAAATACATTAGCATGTCTCAGGTCATCTCAGTATGCCCCCAGCTCCATCCCAACCCCTCTATCTGCTGCTTCCAACATACCCTGCTCCGTCCGGTCTGGTATTGCCTCTTTCCTATTCCAGCCCTCTCTCATACTTACCCCATTTCCATCGGGCAGCCAGGTCCTCCTCCTAGGCTAGATCTGTCTTGTCTCCTTCTGTGCATGCATGTCAGAGTCAGAACCAGGACAGACTTTAGCAGATTTACATCATCACTAAGTGCCATTTTTATTTATTTTATCAGATTATGGTCACATTAACAAAGTTTTTTTTCCTTTATAGGCTCTCACAATACATTATTATAACCTCTGGGCAGGGTATACCCCTGTGCAGACCACACCCCAACAACACTGGTCACACCCTCTGCGGCGGCACACAATAGGCCTTTCATAAATTTCAGCTCCAGGCCCATGTGGTCCTTTATCTGGCACTGGGGGCATGTCTGCAGCCACGCTGACCTCAGAGTCTGCCCGGCTGACAGGGACCTTGTAAGGCAGCTGCAAACTTCTCTTGCTAGGTCTGTCTGGCGGGTGAGAAGGGCTTTATGGCAGTGGGATTACTGCAGAAATGGACAACATTGCATTCACTCCCACTCCCTCCCCAGTCCCAAACACTAATATTTGTTTTCTCTTACGTCCTAGAGGATGCTGGGGACTCCAAAAGGACCATGGGGTATAGAAGGGGATCCGCATTAGACATGGGCACTCTAAGACTTTAAACGGGTGTGAACTGGCTCCTCCCTCTATGCCCCTCCTCCAGACCTCAGTTAGATTCTGTGCCCAGAGAGAATGGACACACACTAGGGGAGCTCTCCTGAGTTTCTCTGAAAAGACTTTATGTTAGGTTTATTATTTTCAGGGAGACCTGCTGGCTACAGGCTCCCTGCTTCGTGGGAGTGAGGGGAGAGAAGTCAGACCTACTTCTTCTGAGTTCAAGGGCTCTGCTTCTTAGGCTACTGGACACCATTAGCTCCAGAGGGTTCGATCACTTGGTGCGCCTAGCTGCTTGTTCCCGGAGCCGCGCCGTCAACCCCTTCACAGAGCCAGAAGATAGAAGCCGGGTGAGTATTAAGAAGACAAGAAGACTTCAGTGACGGCAGAAGACTTCAGTACTGAGGTACCGTGCAGCAGTCACGCTGCGCGCCATGCTCCCACACACACATACGGCGGCACTTGCAGGGTGGCGGGCGCAGGGGGGGCGCCCTGAGCAGCATGATTACTGAAGTTTTTTACAAAAAATCTGGCTAAAATATATATGTTGGAAGTGCCTAGGCACCAGATATAGCCCCCGCCAGTATAAATATTTTAAATTTGAGCGGGACTATAGCGCGCCGGTGAGGGGCCGTGGCTTAGCCCTCCCAGCTTACCAGCACCATTTTCTCTTCACAGGATGCAGAGACGCTGGCCTGGACCTCCACACTCCTGCACAAGTAACAGGGTGCAAAACGGGGGGGCACAGTAAATTGGTGCGATTATCCATTGATAAAAACCGCGCAAACAGGTCTGAGGCAGTGTGTATTTGCTCTCAGTACCGGGATAGGCGCTGGGGTGTGAGCTAGTAAACTCCATCTGTGTGTCTCTAACAGGCTTTCTGTGGGTCTGTCCCCTATAGCCAGTGTGTTGGTGCATGTCGGTACATGTATGTCGACATGTCTGAGGCTGAGTGCTCCTCCCCGGAGGAGGTTACTGTGGGGGCGGATAGGGCGCTGGGAGTGACTCTGTCGGCACTGCCGATTGCTGATTGGGTGGATATGTTGAGTACATTGAATGCAAATGTGGCGTTATTGACTAAAAGGCTGGATAAATCTGATTCTCAGACACAAACATGAAGGAAATCCATGTAGGATGCCTTGTCTCAGGTCCAGACCCCCTCAGGGTCACAAAAGTGTTCATTTACCCAGATGGCAGATACTGGTACCGACACGGACTCTGATTCCAGTGTCGACTATAGTGAGGCCAGTTTAAATCCGAAACTGGTTAAGAGTATTCAGTACATGATTGTGGCAATTAAAGACGTTTTACATATTTCAGAAGTACCTACTGTTCCTGATACAAGGGTTTGTTTGTATAAGGGTAAAAAGCCTGAGGTGACGTTTCTTCCCTCTCATGAGCTGAACACTCTTTGTGAAAAAGCTCGGGAATCTCCTGACAAAAGGTGGCAGATTCCCAAGACAATTCTAATGGCATATCCTTTCCCCTCTGACGACAGGGAAAAGTGGGAGTCATCTCCCAATGTGGACAAGGCTCTATCACGACTGTCCAAAAAGGTGGCGCTTCCGTCTCCCGACACAGCTGCCCTAAAGGACCCTGCGGATCGTAAGCAGGAAACTACCTTAAAATCCATTTATGTCACTACGGGTGCGCTGCTCAGACCTGCCGTGGCGTCGGCATGGGTGAGTAGTGCTATTGGTAAGTGGGCAGATAATTTGGCATCTGACATGGATACCCTGGATAGGGATAGCATTCTTTTCACTCTCGGTTTATCAGGGACGCTGCAGCTTACCTAAAGGATGCGGCGAGGGATATTGGCCTCTTGGGATCAAGGGCCAATGCCATGGCAGTTTCGGTCAGGAGAGCGCTGTGGATTCATCAATGGAATGCTGATGCCGACTCTAAGAAAGCTATGGAAGCTCTCTCGTATAAAGGTGGTGTCTTGTTTGGTGTTGGCCTCGCTGATCTGGTTTCTACAGCTACAGCGGGTAAGTCATCATTTCTTCCTTATGTTCCTGCACAACAGAAAAAGACGCCGCATTATCAGATGCTGTCCTTTCAGCCTAATAAATACAAAACAGGAAGAGGGTCGTCCTTCCTTGCCTCAAAAAGTAGAGGAAGGGGAAAAAGGTTGCCTGCTGTGCCAGTTTCCCAGGAGCAGAGGTCCTCCCCGCCTTCTGCCAAGTCCTCTACGGGAGTCCGTACCGGTGGGGGCGCGTCTCCGACTCTTCAGTCAGGTCTGGATTCACTCGGGCCTGGATCCTTGGGTGTTAGAAATAGTGTCCCAAGGGTACAAACTGGAGTTTCAAGCCGTGCACCCCCACCGATTGTTCAAATCAGCCTTGCCAGTTTCTCTCCCAGAAAGGGAATTAGTGTGCGCTGCGATACAAAAGCTGTGTCAACAGCGTGTCATTGTCACGGTACCCCCGTCTCAACGGGGAGAAGGGTTTTATTCAAGCCTGTTTGTCATACCAAAGCCGGATGGCTCGGTCAGACCGATCCTGAACCTAAAATCCCTCAATCTATATTTGAAAAGTTTCAAGTTCAAGATGGAATCTCTTCGAGCAGTGATCTCCAGTCTGGAAGGGGGGATTTTATGGCGTCAGTCGACATCAAAGATGCCTACTTACATGTCCCAATATATCCTCCACATCAAGCTTTCCTGAGGTTTGCTGTTCAGGATTGTCTTTACCAATTTCAGACGTTGCCGTTTGGTCTTTCCACGGCTCCGAGGGTCTTCACCAAAGTAATGGCGGAAATGATGGTGCTCCTACGCAAGCAGGGTGTCACAATTATCCCGTACTTGGACGATCTCCTGATAAAGGCGAGATCAAAGGAGCAGTTGCTAAGAAACGTGTCGCTCTCCCCGACAGTTCTGCAACAAAATGGTTGGATCCTAAATTTGCCAAAGTCACAGTTGATGCCGACGTCACGGCTGTCTTTCTTGGGCATGATCCTGGACATGGAACTACAGAGAGTGTTTCTCCCAGCGGAAAAAGCTCTGGAAATCCAGAACATGGTCAGGGAGATACTGAAACCGGCAAGAGTGTCGATTCATCAATGCACTCGGGTGTTGGGGAAGATGGTTGCAGCCTACGAAGCAT
Source organism: Pseudophryne corroboree (assembly GCF_028390025.1). Lineage (NCBI taxonomy): Eukaryota > Metazoa > Chordata > Amphibia > Anura > Myobatrachidae > Pseudophryne > Pseudophryne corroboree. The sequence goes on from NC_086451.1 coordinate 405,568,872, forward strand.
TTCCATTTGGCAGGATTCATGCCCGGGTGTTTCAGTGGGACCTGTTGGACAAGTGGTCCAGGTCTCACCTGCACATGCACCGGAAAATAAGCCTATCTTCCAGGACCAGAATATCTCTCCTGTGGTGGCTCCTAGAGAGACGCAGGTTCGGGATCCAGGATTGGGTCCTGGTGACAACGGATGCATGTCTCCGAGGCTGGGGAGCAGTCACACAGGGAAAAAATTTCCAGGGAAAATGGTCAAGCCAGGAAGCTTCTCTTCACATAAACGTTCTGGAATTAAGAGCCATATACAACGGCCCTCTACAAGCGGAACATTTTCTTCGAGGTCTACCTGTCCTGATTCAGTCGGACAACGTAACAGCAGTGGCGTACATAAACCGCCAGGGCGGAACAAAGAGCAGAGCGGCAATGGCGGAGGCCACAAAAGTTCTCTGCTGGGCGGTAAAACATGTAAGCGCTCTGTCAGCGGTCTTCCTTCCGGGCGTGGACAACTGGGAAGCAGATTTCCTCAGCAGACACAATCTCCATCCAGGAGAGTAGGATCTTCATCAAGAGGTTTTTGCAGAAGTGACAAGTCGTTGGGGAATTCCTCAAATAGACATGATGGCGTCTCGCCTCAACAAGAAGCTTCAGAGATATGTTCCAGGTTGAGGTACCCTCAAGCCAGTGCAGTGGACGCCCTGGTAATTCCGTGGGTGTTTCAGTCGGTATATGTGTTTCCTCCACTTCCACTCATTCCAATAGTGATAAGGATCATAAGAAGAACAAGGGTTCAGGCGATACTCATTGTTCCAGATTGGCCACGGAGGGCCTGGTATCCGGATCTTAAGGAATTACTCATAGAAGATCCCTGGCCTCTTCCTCTCAGAGAGAATCTGTTACTGCAGGGGCCGTGCGTCTTCCAGGACTTACCGCGGTTGTGTTTGACGGCGTGGAGGTTGAACGCCAAATCCTAGCTCGAAAGGGTATTCCCGGGGAAGTCATCCCCACTCTGCTTAAGGCTAGAAAGGAGGTTACGGCGAAGCATTATCACCGTATTTGGAGAAAGTATGTGTCTTGATGTGAATCCAAGAAGGCTCCTACGGAAGAGTTTCAGCTGGGTCGTTTCCTCCATTTTTTGCAGGCAGGTGTGGATGCAGGCCTAAAATTAGGTTCCATTAAAGTGCAGATTTCGGCCTTATCTATTTTCTTTCAAAGAGAATTGTCCGCTCTTCCAGAGGTTCAGACTTTCGTGAAGGGAGTACTGCACATCCAACCTCCCTTTGTGCCCCCAGTAGCACCATGGGACCTTGACGTGGTGTTGCAATTTCTTATGTCACACTGGTTTGAACCTTTGCGGAAGGTTGAATTGAAATTTCTCTCTTGGAAAGTGGTCATGCTTTTGGCCTTGGCGTCCGCAATACGGGTGTCGGAATTGGCGGCCTTGGGCCATATGCAATTGCGGTCGAATTGCAGCAAATGTCGAAAAACGGGGCATTTTCGACACAAAAAAATGATTCGACAATGCAATACAGTACTTTTCGCCAAAAAACGGCAGTTTCAGATTCGACTTTTTGCAATTCAACAGTTGTCAAATTCGACATGTCTGCCATGGTAAAAATGCGGCTTTTCGACAAAAGTATATTCGCTTGAAGAATATCAATTCGACAACACTGCTTTTTGACAGTTATTTCGTCAATTTCAGTCCGCCTCATTTTGCTGGCGAGATCAAATAAAAAAAATGTAAAAACATGTTTTTTTGTGTTTTTTTTTAATGCTAATAGCATATCTATTTATATTAGAAGGGATTATCGACTTGGTTTGTCTATTTAGGAGCCACAAGTATTATTTAATATATTTTACAAAAAAATATATATTTTTTTACTGACTAAAATATTATGGAGAGATCAGAGCATGTTTTTCAGTGGGAAGGGGTGGGAATGGTTTAAAAATCCTGAAAAAAAATGCGTGGTGTCCCCCCTCCATAAGCATAACCTGCCTCGGGCTCTTTGAGCCGGTCCTGGTTGTAAAAATATGGGGGGGGGGGGGGAAATGACATGGGTTCCCCCGTATTTTAACAACCAGCACCAGGCTCTGCGTCCGTTCCTGGTGCAAAAAATATGGGGAACAAAAGACGTAGGGGTCCCCCATATTTTTCACACCAGCACCGGGCTCCATTAGCTGGAGAGATAATGCCACAGCCGGGGGACACTTTTATACCGGTCCCTGCGGCCGTGACATTAAATCCCCAACTAGTCACCCCTAGTTTTGCGTTTTATTATTTTGCCAAGTACGTGGATTACAAGTAGAAGAGGACAGATCTACACAGGATTTTTGTGAGTATAATTTTATTTACAGGTTAATCGTGGATTCTACTGGTGAAGAGGACCGAGCCTCGTGTCAACATAGGTAAGTATGTGTGTGTCGGTGTGCATGTATGTAATAAAGTTTTACTATCACGGTGTGTGTGTACTGTTTTTATTTGGGTATTTTTTTTGCAGTAGAACTACAGGTACCAGCGGGCCCGTCCCCCCCCCCCCCGTATGCTGGTACTTGTGGCTCTCCAAGTACCAGCTTGCGGGGAAGGCTTGCTGGGACTTGTAGTTCTGCTACAAAAAACAATATTCTTTATTTTGACACTTGGCTATCAGTCCCCCATCCGCCGCCCTTGGATGGGGGTACAGCCTCAGGCTTCACCCCTGGCCCTTTGGTGGCTGGAGGGGGGGACCCCTTGATTTAAGGGGTCCCCACTCCTCCAGGGTACCCCAGCCAGGGGTGACTAGTTGGAGATTTAATGCCGCGGCCGCAGGGACCGGTATAAAAGTGTCTCCCGGCTGTGGCATTTTCTCTCCAGCTAGTGGAGCCCGGTGCTGGTGTGAAAAATACGGGGGACCTCTACGTCTTTTGTCCCCCGTATTTTTTGCACCAGGACCGGACGCAGAGCCTGGTGCTGGTTGTTAAATTACGGGGGATCCCCTGTCAATTTTTTTCCCGTATTTTTACAACCAGGACCGGTTTAAAGAGCCAGAGGCTGGCAATGCTTAGGAGGGGGGACCCCACGCATTTTTTTTCAGGGTTTTTTAAACACTTTTGTGCCGTCCAGGAAGTCGAATCCAGGACGTACACTATCCATCAATTGGTCCGTTTTTCGACAGCGGGACTGTCAAATCCATTTTTTATTGAATATGTCGAATTCGGGTCCCGGCGGGAGGGTGTCTGACTGTTGAATTGAGTCGAATTGAAAAACGGTCGAATTCCAGCCGGAATTTGACCACAATTGCATATACCCCTTTGTCTCACAAGAGCCCCTATTTGATTTTCCATGTGGATAGAGCGGAATTGAGAACTCATCAACAATTTCTGCCAAAGGTGGTTTCTTCGTTTCACATAAACCAACCGATTGTGGTGCCTGTGGCTACGGAAGCCTTGGCTGATTCGAAGTCTCTCGATGTAGTCAGAGCTTTGAAAATTTACGTCACCAGAACGGCTCAATTTAGGAAATCAGAGGCTCTGTTTGTCCTATATGCTCCCAACAAAATTGGGGCTCCTGCTTCCAAGCAGACTATTGCCCGCTGGATCTGTAATACGTTTCGGCATGCTCATTCTACGGCTGGATTGCTGTTACCGAAGTCAGTGAAAGCCCATTCTACCAGGAAGGTGGGCTCATCTTGGGCGGCTGCCTGAGGAGTCTCGGCGCTTCAACTTTGCTGAGCAGCTACTTGGTCGGGTTCAAACACTTTTGCTAAATTCTACAAGTTTGATACCCTAGCTGATGAGGACCTCATGTTTGCTCAATCAGTGCTGCAGAGTCGTCCGCACTCTCCCGCCCGGTCTGGAGCTTTTGTATAAACCCCATGGTCCTTTTGGAGTCCCCAGCATCCTCTAGGACGTAAAAGAGAAAATAGGATTTTAATACCTACCGGTAAATCCTTTTCTCCTAGTCCGTAGAGGAGGCTGGGCGCCCGTCCCTGTGCGGACTATTTTTTCAGCAGTGTTGATTGCTTCTGTTACACAGAGGTTGTGTATCGGTTATGTTCAGCCTGTTGCTGTTTTTGGTTCATGCTGTTAACTGGTATTGCTTAAAAGCCATGTTGTACAGTGTGTTGTGGTGTGAGCTGGTATGTATCTCACCCTTGGTTAACAAAAATCCTTTTCCTCGAAATGTCCCTCTCGCTGGGCACAGTTCCAATAACTGAGGTCTGGAGGAGGGGCATAGAGGGAGGTGCCAGTTCACACCCATTTCAAGTCTTAGAGTGCCCATGTCTCCAGCGGATCCCGTCTATACCCCATGGTCCTTTTGGAGTCCCCAGCATCCTCTACGGACTAGGAGAAAAGGATTTACCGGTAGGTATTAAAATCCTATTTTTTATTTTATAAAAATGTACAACTTATTAGCTGCCTGTTTGATGAGCAGGCAAGCTGCGGGCATTGGTTTTCACTGTTGCTATGTAACGTCACACACTGTTAATTTGCAGCATACAGAACAGACAATGAATTTAAACTTAGAGTTGTTAAATCTTCCTTTTTGTTTTGTACAATTTTGTAATATAACTTAATTCAGAAATGTTTCATATTTAGTTAAAAATAATGTTATGATGTGGATTTGGTACGTTTGCTTAATCGCACATTGGGGGTAATTCCAAGTTGATCGCAGCAGGATTTTTGTTAGCAGTTGGGCAAAACCATGTGCACTGCAGGGGAGGCAGATATAACATGTGCAGAGAGAGATAGATTTGGGTGTGGTGAGTTCAATCTGCACTCTAAATTGCAGTGTAAAAATAAAGCAGCCAGTATTTACCCTGCACAGAAACAAAATAACCCACCCAAATCTAACTCTCTCTGCAAATGTTATATCTGCCCCCCCCTGCAGTGCACATGGTTTTGCCCAACTGCTAAAAAATTTCCTGCTGCGATCAACTTGGAATTACCCCCATTATATTCTGCACCAACCTTTTGTATTCCTAAATTCTGTCACCAGCCACTGAGCCTCCTCCTGAACATGTTCCTCCATGGTCTTCTTTCCCATGCCAAAGTCCCGCATTGCAGATACTGAAAAATTACGAAGTGCCCTCCACCTCTCCATGTTGCTCTCGAAACTAAGTCCTGATTTGTTAAATACAAAACCACCATGAATTCATATTGACTGAAACATTAAAGCTAAATTACATGTCTCTTTCAAACTTATACATTTTAATTATTTATTATTAGTTTATGGGCACATTTCTATGCAATTTTCAAACTAAAGCTGTTGGGTGGTGTAATTAAGCTACTGTATAACTGCAGTTGTTATCATGAAGATCTATAATATTCTCTGCTATTAATAATAATATAGATAATATATAATATTTGAATAAAATAGATGACCTACAAGCTAGAATGGCCAGCCAAACATGTATTAGGACATGCTCTCTTATTATACTAACGGAGTTCTGTCTGAGTAATTATATTTTGGATTCTGTGGCACAATGAGCAAATAGGAGCCTGTTTAGAGTGGACAGAACTCAGGATTCAGGAAAATCTAGAGGTACATATATGTTAATGATGCACGAATTGGTGCACGTATGCTGATCTTATTGAGACTTTCTGTTCAGCTGATTTTGAATATGTGGTTGTCAAATGTAGACCGTTTTATTTACTAAGAGAAATATCAATTGTGGCGGTGGTCGCTGTATATATTCTGCCACAAGCACATGTAGAAAATGTATTGGATGTCTTGCATTCTAGTATAACAAAGCTGCAAACTTAGTATGTGGACGGAGTATTTTTAGTTGCTGGAGATTTCAATCGTGCTAGAATAAAGGTGGTCTGGTCTTACCCAATTTCTATCAAAATGTGAATACTCCCACTAGGGGAGAGAATTTATTGGACCATGTATATTATATAACATCAAATGACCTTCAGATGCTCTAATATTGGGGATTCTGATCACTTTTCTTTGTTCTTGGTCCTAGTATATAAATCTCTGGCTAAGCATTTTAAACCTACAAGTACATTTATTACTACCTGCCCCAAAGGTGCAATGCTGAATCTACAAGACACTCTAGATTTTACTGATGTTAGATCTGATGTCAGAATATCCAGTGAGCAAGACTCCATCTTAATACAACATGGAGTATTTATTCATAACCTTTAGTTTTAGGTAAAATGTATTTCTCAACTAAAAAGTATTTCTCTTGCAAAGTAAGTAAATGTTTATGTTAGACTCCAAGGAAAGGAATTTAGAAAAACAAAGATAAGGCTACTACCTAGGCTTGGTGAAGAAACAAGGGATGCGCCTGACATTTGGATAGAAATCATATGACCTAAGTAAAGTTATAGACAATAAATAAGGAAATATTTGAGTAATTGCTTATTAAATTAATTGGTGTAAACGCACAGGATGGCACGCATGATTTCATATGTATTGCACTGTTTGAATTTCCTATAAAAGGAGTGTCCGAACAGCCATTAAACTTAGTGAATACCTGATACACAAACAGTTGACTTGTGTTTATTCACTCTGATTGATCATGAAACGGAGATCTCCACCTGAAATCATTCAACTCGGGTAAAACAGATCCCACAAGTGGAGGTCCCACCGAGATTCCAGAAGGGCTTTCTGGACGGAAACAGGACACATCTACCGCACAACTCAGTTCTCAAACGACACCCGAGCACGCAGAATTTTTTCTGCAAGGTTGAGATTCTGATTTTGGGGGTCAGATTGTCATTTCTGTCCGGTGTCCTTACACGGAGAGCTACTGACTAGAAGATTTCAGGTATCATAGAAATGTTTGCTGTCATTGCTTAAATGTTTCTGTTGTGACTATTGCATTTGTCAGATAAGGGTTTTATTTTACTTATTTTCTAAAATGCGTCAGATCTTAGACATCTTGTTATTACGATCAAACCCAGTAAATTACCAGACAAATCTGTGCTTTGTATATTTTTTGGAAGACCCTGCTATACATACAAGAGTTGTGATATCTGATCTCCAGTTAAATGTCATTGCAGATATGCTGGAATTGCTAGGCTGAACTTTTGTTTGAAACCTGCAATTACATCTCTTATGATTATCCAGAGTGTAAATGTACTATGTTTATTTTTCTTGCAAAAGAAGGGTAACAAAGTGTTACTGTTCCAGACTCCATTAATTACATTGAACAAGTTATTCATTTGTGTGATTAGAAATTGATATTGATCTAGATTCTGAACCTTTAGAATGATTCTTGAGCTGGTGTGATAAATGAAATTGACAGTTAAGAGAAGTAACTATCTTTATGGTTCCCCAGGAATTGTGTGTGTGTGTCAGTAAGCATCATAATAGATTGATGAAAAAGCATAAAAGACAATCCCAGGGTTTTGCATAAGTTGCATAAGCCTCTGCATTAGGCTACATTAGATGTGCATAATAGAATCTGGGAAGAGTGGTGAAAAATGCCACCTGAGGGTACACCTTATACAATGTACCCACCCTTTCTGATGGAAACAAGTAAACTTCACCCAGTTGCCCAAAGCATTGAGATATGAATTTGCCCTTGTGTGAATACAGACCAATTATCCCACTGGGTGGAGAAGTGGCATTACAAGTCAGCAAACACTGAAGTTGCAGTGTAAAGAACTTACACAAAGGTTATTTGCAAATATTGGCCCTCATTCCGAGTTGTTCGCTCGTTCTTTTTCATCGCATTGCAGCGATTTTCAGCAAACTGCGCATGCGCAATGTTCACACTGCGATTGCGCCAAGTAAATTTGCTAAGAAGTTTGGTATTTTACTCACGGCATTACAAGGTTTTTTCTTCGTTCTGGTGATCGGAGTGTGATTGACAGGAAGTGGGTGTTTCTGGGCGGAAACTGGCCGTTTTATGGGAGTGTGTGAAAAAACGCTGCCGTTTCTGGGAAAAACGCGGGAGTGGCTGAAGAAACGGGGGAGTGTCTGGGCGAACGCTGGGTGTGTTTGTGACGTCAAACCAGGAACGACAAGCACTGAACTGATCGCAGTGGCAGAGTAAGTGTCGAGCTACTCAGAAACTGCACAGAAAAATCTTTTTGCAATATTGCGAATACTTCGTTCGCAATTCTGCTAAGCTAAGATACACTCCCAGAGGGCGGCGGCTTAGCGTGTGTAATGCTGCGAAAAGCGGCTAGCGAGCGAACAACTCGGAATGAGGGCCATGGTGTGCCATGAGAAATTAAGAGTCATGGAGGCACACAGTTCACGGGTAAAATATTAGCTGATACCATATGAGACATAATTTGATTCTCATTACAGGTTAGGATATCATGTTTATCTGTCATTGTGATATTCATTTGATAATTTAACTGAATATGTGATTTGATCAGGGCCGGTGCAAGGCTTCTCGGCACCCTAGGCAAAACTTCTGCCTGCTGGCCTCCCCCCCCACCCCTCACACTACCCACACCCACCCGCCCCTCAGGTAAAAGTGTGGCAGTGGCTTCTTAGAAGTTCCACAGCTGTCAAAAAGAGACCGTCCCCTAAAGAAAAAATATGTAAAAAAAAAAGCACACTTACTGACACAGATTCCGCTGACACAAACACACTGACACAGATACTCTACCACTACTTACTGACACAGAGATCACTTGTTGGCACATACATACTTACTGACAAACACCCCCTAACTGACATATACACTAGTTACTGGCAGATACCTCTTACTGACACAGATGCCCCTTACTGACAAATACCCCTGACATAGACAACAGTTATTGGCACATACATACCCAGACATACCTTACTGACACAAATTTACTGACACCGATACTTACTGACATATATACGCTTTACTGACACACACACACTACTTAAAGATATACAGTACACCCAGTACTGACACCACTTACTGGCATGTACATAGACACACCTTGCTGACAAAGATACAACTTACTGACACACACTACACAGACACCACTTACCAACACAAACGCTTACTGACACACACACACACACACACACACACACACACACACACACACACACACTACTTACTCACACACTACTTATTGACACACACACACACACACACACACACACACACACACACCACACTAATTACTAACACACACACACACACACACACACACACACACACACACCACTTACTGACACAAACACACACAGACAGCACTTACTGACACAAATGCACATACTACACAGACACCACTTACTGACACACACACACACACACACACACCACTCACTGACATAAATGCACACAGACACCACTTACTGGCACACACACTAACTACACAGACACCACTTACTGATGCAAACACACACACACCACTTACTGACACAAATGCACATAGACACCACTTACTGACACACACACACACACACACACACGCACGCACGCACACACGCACACACACACACCCTACATAGACACCACTTACTGACACACACACCCTACATAGACACCACCTACTGACAAGAATGCAGACACCACTTACTGACACACAGACACCATTACTTACACAAACACCACTTACTGACACAAATGCACACAGACACCACTTACTGACACAAACAGACACCACTTACTAACACAAATGCACACAGACACCACTTACTGACACAAACATACTAAACAGACACCAATTGCTGACTCAAGGTGATGTCAGCCCTCTTTGCCATCCACGGACCCGGCTGTCATCTTCTCAGGGCAGCCTCCTCTTCCATGCCCAGGTGTTGGTCCTTCTGGCAGGCGGGGGCTGGGTTCTCTGGGACACCCACTTATATTGCAGCGGAGTGGGAACAGGAAGGAGCTGGTAGTGGTAACAAGATGCACGAGGGAGGGGGAGGCAGCGGGTAACAAATGGGAGCGGGAATCCAATTGCGGGGGGAGGAGGGGGGAGCTGGTGACAACATGCAGGAGGCCAGGAGCCATTTGTGGGATCGTGCGAAGGAAGGAGGGGGGAAGCGGATAACAATATGCAGGAGCCGATCGCAGGGGGTGGGAGTGGGTAACAAGATGCAGGAGGGGGGGGGCGCGGTGGGTAACATTCGGCAATACAATCACGGGGGGGAGCGGGTAACATTCAGTGGAGCCCAATCGCAGGGGGGGAGCGGGCAACATGACGTGGGAGCCAATCGCGGGGGGAGCTGCCAGCTGGTAATTTATTCAGTGTGCGGTGCCGCCCTCCAGTGGTCGCCGCCCATAGGCAGCTGCCTAAAGCTGCCTAGTGGTAGCGCCGGCCCTGGATTTCATTGTTACAACCGTTAACTAAGAGTAATAGAAACACATTTAATAAGTGAAATACTAGTTGAAAAATTATAAGGTAAAAGTTAAATTACCTTACAGCCAAAAATGCAATTTTGATTTGCAGTAATGATACATGATACTTAACTGAATGTGTAATCCAACTGCAACAACTGATTGATTGAAATCTATTATCAAGTTTTACCCCTCCATTCCAGATCCCAATGCAGATATGAGAACAAGCTGCAATTTGGAGACTAAGTAGTTATACAGGAAATACTTCAGAAAAAGTTCTTGAACCCTGATTCACAAGTCTGTGGCAAGTTCTATTGATTGCATCTCTCAGCAAAGTGGCAAATAAGGACACTGGGATACAAGAAGGTTTCAAAGGAAATATTATCCAATCGTTGTACTGTACCATGCATAGATGCAGTTTAATAGGCTCAAGATCTGACAAGGATCTTTGGGGATGTATAATGTGTTCTGCTATGATAACAGTGATTATTGTGTCCCCCGTCTGGTCATTAATAATTGATCCAGTAAAGTATGACAATTGCCAGACCTGTACATACGCAGGGAATACCACTGACAGTAGAGCTAAGAGAGAGCTCTTTAAGCCGTGGCTAAACTCTTTTTTGGGGCAGTACTGATGGTATAATGGTTAGCATTACTGCCTCACAGCACTGAGGTCATGGGTTCGATTCCCTCCATGGCCCTAACTGTGTGGAGTTTGTATATTCTCCCCGTACTTGCGTGGGTTTCCTCCGGGTACTCTGGTTTCCTTCCACAATCCAAAAATATATATACTAGTAGGTTAATTGTCTCCCAACAAAAATTAACCCTAGGGTGTGTACATGTGGTAGGGAATATAGATTGTAAGCTCCACTGGGGCAGGGACTGATGTGAATGGACAAATATTCTCTGTAAAGCGCTGCGGAATATGTGTGCGCTATATAAATAACTGGTAATAATAAATAATAAATTCATTTTGTACAGGCACACTACAAAGCAGATAATTGGAGAGAGACTGCGCTCACTGGGATGGGGGGTTAGTGCTGCTAGGCCTAGAGGTGTCCTACCTCCGTACTAATGTTAAGCAATGGTGAGGTCAGCGCACTTGTGGGAGAGAAGGAATGTGAGAGAAAGGGTGAAGATGGTAAAGGATGGAGAAAGAAGGGATGAAGGAAAATGGGAAGAAAGTGATGTGACAATTTGATGTAATAATATTTGCCCAAGTCTGTGACTCTGTGCCCGTAACGCTGGGCGAAGTCACAGGCACAGATCTGGCCAGGAACAGTCCCCTCCCTCTCTCCGCCCAGTCCCCTCCCCATCTCCGCCCAGTCCCCTGTCTCACTTCTCCCCGTACACTCTCTCTGGTGACACAGCAGCCGCTGACTGTGAGCGGAACTCACACTACCCGCCTCACAGACTAGCGTCTGCTGCAGAGTTCAGGGGGACATGCTGAGCACTGGCAGCTGCTCTCGCCCCCCCTCCCACCCGCGGCATCCACCCGTCACTTACCCGCGGTCGCGAGTGAAAGGGGGCGTGGCTTCGCGGAAGGGGGCGTGGCTTCGTGGAAGGGGCGTGGTTTCGCGTCCTGACCCCCGTTTTCGGCACAACTCGCCCCCCTCCCACCCGCGGCAACCACCCGCATCTGCCCCCCACCCGCGGCATCCACCCGTCACTTACCCGCGGTCGCGGGTGAAAAGGGGGCGTGGCTTCACAGAAGGGGCGTGGCTTCGCGTCCCGACTCCCGTTTTCGGCACAAATCGCCCCCCCTCCCACCCGCGGCAACCAATTAAATAATTTTGTGCCCTGAACGGGCTTGTTCACTTCCGGGTTAGAGGGGTGACCCGGAAGTGAACAAGCCCGTTCAGGGCGAAACGCGTTTTCCACGGGGGGGACCACACACGGAGTGAACCTTCAGCTCCTGCACGGGCACCTGACGATGCCCTGACCTGCCTCTCTATTTCCAATTTTGGTGACCGTAAGCCCACTGCTGTTCTGTGTACAACGTGCACAGACATAGGAAAAAGATACAGCAGCGCCTGGGATCAACAGAGCATACAATATAGCACAATTAGTCAATTAATTACACATGCAAATATAAGTCACCGAGTGTCAAATCAATCCAACCCAATCAATAATGCACATAAAATGTTTTAATATAACACAATAGAATTGTATTTAAAATATACTGTGCACAGTATTAAATTGGAAAGATGCTTTGAAAAAGCCAAAAGAGAGAGCATATAAAACATAAACATAAAAATGTGTCCACTATTGAACACAGTAGTATAGCATGTATAATATCACAGACCTGTCTCAGTTAGAAAATGTGATCATTAAGAAACACTGTTGCGCAATTTAACTTGAAACAATGACTATGAGAACAGTGTATAGTCCTCAACAATGTATAGTAATAAGTAAGTTCGGACAGATATCTCAGTTCATCAAGTCCATATATATAAATAATAATAATGAGTAATGTTCTTGTTAAATGATGTTCATGCAGAGGAAAAATAAATATGAATACTTGTTCTCTGAAACATATACGTGTGGCGTCCCACCGTATTGTTACCTGGTGAGTAATAAAAATGGAACCGATGGTCAGATTAACCACACCTCGTGTGGCTGCTGAATAGATAGAAAATATCGAGACCGCTGATCCCTGGTTAATTAACAAAGGGAAAGGTGCGAATACTGAACGCCAGACTGCGCTGGCCTGAGAGATCACCTTATGACGTTCTCACCGGAGATTCCGTCCCATAGATAGTGCTGATGATGGCCGCCAGACCGCGCTGGCCCGAAGGATCGCCTCACACCGCTCTCACCGGCGGACCCGTCCTGAGGCGAGGAGGAGTCAAGCTGGAATTAGACACCTCACGTCGACCCACCGGGTCAGATGGAAACGATGAGGCCGATGTGCTGCAGCGGAGATCGGCTTGCTGTGTCTCATAAGCACCGATCTGAGCTTACGTATCGGTTCAGACCTCTGGATGTCAGACAAGAGGTTTTGCATGTATCAGGTGTCCCAGGTGGGAACAATGAGGAGGAGTCCTAACGCGTTTGCTGCACAGACAGCAACACCTTATTTGCATTTATTAACATGCTTTGTTAGACCATTGTATTAGACCTGTATAGCACACATACAGATCTCTGTCATAGCGCTGGTGACCGCAAGCTCACTGCGGTTCTGTGGACATTGTGCACAGACAGCAACACTTGATGTGCATTTATTAATTTGCTTTTTTCTACTATATGTGATCAGACCTGTGTAGCACACTTACAGTTCATTTGTTATAGTGCTACTACCTATAAGCTAAACTTATACTGTATACAATCTTCCTCTCATCCCTTTTCTTCTTTCTTGATTTTCTAAAACAAATATCTGGTAATTAGTTTATATTGGTATGCTGAGCTTTTACCAGCAGAGGCCAGTATATTGTCACAAAATTATTTCATTTACTGTGATCCTCAGCACGTGTTTTTGAATTACTACATTTATCCTAGGATGTATGATGATTATTGATGTGACTTTTCAAATTTATGTTCAAAATATCATGAGGATTTCACTGATAATTGAATCATATATTTCATACCCCTTGTTCACACTTTACTATTTTTTTCGTGGACTCTCATCTGCGATTCGCGGAGCACAATACCACAGATGTGGGATTTGATGAGCTGTGTCTAACGCAGAAAGCAGACCCACCCATTTGTACTGTACTAATTCATCTCTTTCCTTGTGTATACTGTTTTCAGTTTCTTTCATTCCTCTCTCTCTCTTTTCTCTTTCTTCTATTTTCTTATTAGGTGCACTCTCATTGGTGCACTGGCATGTAAATTCTCTACTATCATACCACGCTGCCAATGCCCGATCTCGTCCGATCTTGGAAGCCAAACAGCGTTGGGCCGGGTTAGTACCGGGATAGGAGACTTCCTGCGAATACCCGGTGTTGTAAAGCAGGGATTATTTCCCTCCCCATGTGAGTTGCGACGCCAACAGCAGTATCACCACTAACTCTTATTTCCCTCTCTTCATTTGAGACTTACGACCAATTTGTGTAATTCTTTGTGGCTTACGTTAGGAAGACAGGTCCTGTTTAATGCAGGAGACCATCCATCTTTGAATTAAGTAGCCCTAGTGGGACGTACTTATCAAATAATTCTTATGACCACTCCTTGGTTCCATCAATACAGATATTCTGTACTGGTCAGGGGAAATGGGGGTAAGACGAACCAATGTCTACAACCATTCCATTCACATTTGTGATTAAACAGACCAGAACATTTTTAAAATTGTTATCTACACACTTCTTTTCTCTTATATGGATCAGCTATATGGGTACTTACATTATAAATGTCAACATTAAAAGTTATGTTTTAAGTTTTTCTCTTTATATGGTATAGGAATTTTCCTTTCTTTCTAAGAGTGCGCCCACACAAGAGCCTTCTTTTTCTCCCCTTTTTTCTAGCATGTGTCCAAGCGTTTGCAGGGAGGGTTCCTGATGTCAAATACCGTCCCGGACAGGCTGAAGTGATCGCAGCGGCTGAGTAAGTCCTGGGCAGGGCAGAGACTTCACAAGATCTGTTTGTATAGCTCTGCTACACATGTGTTCGCACACTTGCACAGCTAAATTACCCTCCCCCTGTAGGCGGTGACTATCTGATCGCAGCAGTGCAAAAATCGTCTGCTAGCGATCAGCTCTGAATTACCCCCATTGTTACATCATGTACTAAGCCACTTGGAAACAAAAGATTCCTTCGCAAGAATCCTATTTGTGGATTACAGCTCGGCATTTAGCACTGTCATACCGATATCCTTAGTGATTAAATTGTCAGAATTAGGCCTTGACAATTTTGTATGTAGATGGATATTAGATTTTTTAACAAATAGGCCACAGACTGCTAGAATAGACCCATCTTTATCGAGTGAAATCTTGATAGGTACCATAAGGGTGTGTGTTGAGCCCATTGTTGTACCATTGTTTACTCGTAATTGTGTATCTGGCGTTGATTTAGTCTGCATAGTTAAACTCGAAGACGACATTGCTATTATTCACAATATTAAAAATAACAATGAAACTGAATATAGATCTGAGGTCGCTAAGTTGGAAAAATGGAGCCATGAAAGTAACTTGATTTTGAATGTGAAAAAAACAAGGAAATTATAGTGGATTTCAAGAAATCAAGTATAGAGGAATATTGCCTACTGGTCCTGAATGGACAGAATGTGGAGGTAGTAGATTATTTTGGCAAGCGCAAATCTCTTGAAAGGGTGTTTAAAATGATGGGTAAAGTGATTGGCTTATGCTTACCGAGTATTCAAGAGGTATATTAAAAAAGATTCTTTACAAGGCACATTCCATACTAGGAGATGTGGCTCATCGAAATCATGAAATCTTTGTTATGTTGCCATCACATAAAAGATACAGATCTTTTTTATGTCGTACTAGCAGATTTACATGTAGTTTTTTCCAAAAGCGGTAAATATGTTAAATTGTATGTTTGTTCTTAAATAAGCCTAAGGTGACTTTTTTTTTCTAAGTTTTATATGGCTCTGATGATTGCACATGTAATTTTTTTCATTGACTATTCATGTAAGTGAGATGTTGATGACAATTAAATTGGATTGGATTGGATGAAGATTTTAGCAAAGGACAGCTCTCCAGGTAATAGCTGTCCTTTGCAATGGTAGGACGTCAGGGATTAGGACCCTGGAGCCCTTCTGCGCATGCGTTGAGTGATGCATGTGCCACGTCGGGTGCTGAGAGGGATCTGATTGGATCCCTCACAGGGGAAAACGTGGAAAAAAGCCCATAGGCTTCTATAGATTAATTCCTCATCCATGCTCCAGAATGTATTGCATGCCAGAGTTTAGGACATATAAGAAAAGCAGGCAAAACTCTGAAAAAGGCATTTCGGATGATGGCACAATAATCCTTGATGCATCCTGCCCCTTGTATACACTCATATTTCATAGGATTATATTGATCCCAATTGGAGTGGACTCTAATAATATGTCAGTGACTGTTTTTCTTATGCTATTTTTCATTTAGAGTAGTTTACTCCTACACCCATACATATGTTCCCAACTGGAGTCAATACTCTTCACCATTTCAATGAAAGTTAATGCAGTAAATGTAAAAGCCTATGAAGTGCAGGCATTGGTGACATTTAATTTAGCATTTTTTTAACACTCAATTTTTTTCTACTAATACTACACTTTTATTTTATTAACACCTTTCACCTGTTCAACTTTAATACATAGATTTTTGCTTCTTTCTTATTAACACTCACTAACACTGTAGCTTTTCACTGGTGTTATGCCTTGGGTTGACTGGCACTCACTTTCTTGTTGGGGTCCAGCGCCATAGCCTAAAACTTAGTGTTAGGCACTCACCAGAAATGAGGTCACCTAAACGCAGGTTGGTGGGCTAGGTTTTTTTGGGGGCCAAAAAGTATACCAAGACCTGTGAATTTGCTCTATGTTGGATTGCAGAGTTTATTATAATTATTCTGACTAGCAGTACTTGGTTTTGTGGCATCTGCATCGGCACTATATTCTCTTTCATTGGTGATTTCCCGGTGAGTCTGACCGATGTTTTAAAGTAGAAATCATTTAAATGTTAAACCATCTTGGTTTTGAATAAGTTTTTAGATCATTTTTTTTGACCCGGCCATGCTTCCAAGGATTTGGCCACAACCCAACAGTACCCACTAGTCTCCTACGGGATATTTATGAAAATTAAACTACACAAAACTATGCAGAAATATTTATTTTACTAGATATGTACTGTCATTGTGATTTGTCCATCTTAAAAAAGGAAAACTAGTTAGTTTTTACTTTTTCGCTATGGTTTTGGGAACCTCCTGGATACAGAGTATTCAATGTATTAATTAGCATTATTTGGACAGATTACTCACCATACTCCTTGTTGTAATAATTGAAGCAAGGCATGTCTCCTCGACCTAAAAAATCATCACCTCTGTCTACAAGGATTTCTCTCACAGATCTGTATCCACTGACCACAATGACCGGACGGGTCCCCAGGTAAATGGTGAACACCTCACCGTATTTCTCTCTTAACTGAAATTAAGTTGTGAATTTTGTTAGGTCAATTTTGCACTGATTATCCCACCCAAAATACTTGTTTGATTTAGAGTAGACATTTGCATGGACAGCTGTCATTTACTTTTGGTTCTAAAACCATCTTCATGTTTTGGTATTGGGTTGGGTTTTGCAAAAAAAGCCACATGTTTTGTATCTGGGTTTACAGTAATTAAAAATTGTCAAAACAATTTTATATTTAACATACAGTATGCACAGTATAACTATTAGAAACATATACAGTAGAATTATTCATAGCATTATATTACTATATAAACATAAAATGTAATCTACAGTATAACTATATAGCAGAAAATTCTAAATCTTACATATACTGTACTGTATACAGTAGAACTACAGTGAGTTCAAAAAGTTCCTCCATAGGGAGGTGCAGCTTAGGGGGTGTCCGAGAAAGACATGGGTTCCTTGTGCTCCTGGCTGGTGTCTGCTTAAATCCGAGCTATCTCATTCTCTGGGGTTCACCTAGACTCTTGATCACTGTTAGCTTACTTGCTGACACCTGGAGCTACCCAGCGAACTGTTACTCAGAGCCAGGGGGTAACCTCCTGTGTCCCTGCAGGTTGTGGCCTCCCTGATCTACTGAAGACAAGGGCTTGATTTTGGATGTGGCCCACCAGTTCAGTTTGCTTTGTCTCTAGCCTGTGACTGTGGTTAGGCACTCTTACCCTACCTGCTGCCATCTGCCTGCCAGCCATCTGTGCTGCCTACCATTGACCAAAACACCCTGCACCCAGATGCCCTGAGTGCCACGGCTCTTGAATCTCCGTCCAGCTCTCTCACAGAACTTCTTGGCCAGTATCAGGATACCCTCCAGCTTCCCTTACCTCTTCCAGCAAGCCTCATGAACCATCTCCTTCTAGGTCAGTATGTCTTGGCCAGCCCCTGGATGCTGTGGCCATTGGCAGATCTGCGCCCGTTGCCTCTGGCAGATCCACTACCAGATGCCATTTTGACCACATCATACCCCTACAGGTATTGTTCTTACCTGTGGATCTTGTTCTGGTCTTCTCTCCATGCAGGAGTCCACTGCTAAAACTCCTAAAGAAGGGAGTGGTGATAGTTCCCAACATTTTACCAGGGATGCCAAGTCTGCTCAACTCAGGGATCCTACCTCACTTTCCCTGGACATCTTGAATAAAGATGGCTCCCCATTCCTGCTCCGTCTATCAATGAGGATATTCTGACTCTCCATTCCCTTATGATGGCGTTTAAGGACTCTCTGGATAAACAAATTGCCTCCGTTAAATCTAATATCTTGACTCCAGCCGCAAGAACCTCCAAACTAGAGTCTAGCCAAGACTGTCTCCAGAAAGCTTTTAATGATGGCAGAGACTTGGATCATATAATTTCTCAACTTTCGGACCTTCACATGAAGAACAAGGATATGAAAATCTGGATCACAGGAGCAACATCCGCATTGGGGGCCTAATTCAGGACTGATCACTCCTCTGCAAATTTGCAGAGGTTTGCTATCGTATAGTCGCCGCCAAGAAGAAGTGAATACCCGCCCCATGCAAGTCTGCGTACACCGTGCAAAAAGCTTTGCAAACGCCGGTCAGCTGCAAATCCATTTGCAACTCACTCACCATGAAATATTTTTTCCAGTCTGTGCAGTCTGTGCATAGCCTAGAGCTTACTCCTACAGTGTGATACAAACAGGCTGATCGGGCCGGAGCTGACATCACAAACCCTCCCTGAAAACACTTGGGAATGCCTGCATTGTTCCTGACACTCCCAGAAAACGGATAGTTACCACCCCCAAACGTCTACTTCCTGTCAATCAGCCTGTGTTCGCCTAGCGATAAAAAAAGACGCAGGATTTTACACAGTTTGGCCTCGCGCCTGCGCATCAGAATCTGTACGCATGTGCAGTCATTCGATAATTGGCCCTGTGCGATTTCACACGACAGCGAACAGGTCTGAATTAGGCCCGGTATCGTTCTGAAATCTGTCACCTCAGAGGCCTTGGATCCTTATCTTCACTCGCTCTTTTACTTCCTGATCCCCGTCTTAGGTCACTGAACGCTTCTGTTGGAACAAGTTATCCAAGCCCTTCGACCCAAAACTAGGACAAAGTACTTGTCTTTGCCCCCCACTGAGGGTGAAAACTCCACATTCTCTTTGACTCCATCAAGCTTCAATTCTATTAAGACCTCGCTCCCCAGATAATTGCTAAATGGAGGGACTTTTGGGATTTGACCAAGGCCCTACGTGATAGAAGAATCTGGTGTTGCTGGTGCTTCCCATTTAAACTAATTGTTGATCTTAATGGTAATACCGTCCTCATTCATGATCTTTGAGAGTGCAAGGACTTGGTTACTCACTTTGTAGAAGAATCTGATCCATCCCCTGGAGGGGATGCTACCATGCCATGAGTGATCATCTTCCTTATTGCATTCTCATGGTCTTGTATTCTGTTTAATGTTTTTTGTTTGGGCAATGCCCAGTGCCACTGGACTCTGACTCATAATCTTGTTGATGAGTACAATATTCTCCATTTCAGGTCTTAGTACTGTTTCTTGTTATATGTATAATTGCTCTGTCGTGATTCATCCTTCATTTGTTGGTAATTTTATATGGTATCAATCTCTGTTTCACATGTTTTATTTATTATTTATTTATTATTTATTAACAGTTTCTTATATAGCGCAGCATATTCCGTTGCGCTTTACAATTAGAACAACAGTAATAGAGGTAGGAAGGCCCTGCTCGCAAGCTTACAATCTATAGGGAAATAGGCATAGATAGATACACAAGGATAGATGCTACCTATTGCATAATGGTCCACCAGATTGCTAGGTTCTTAATGGGTTGTATGATGATACCCCACAAAGTTATCCAAGTGTCAGGAGGGTTTTGTACTTGCTCACTTTTACAGCAGTTTTCCATACTACATATAGTTATTGCTACATTTAGATCCTATTGGGTCATCACGGGGTATCCTGGTGTGACTAGCTCACTACGATTTGCCTTTTCTTTGGCATTGTACACTGTATTGGTGGCCCCCACCCCTTGATGCTTGCACCAGGCACCCCCCTGGCAAAATTTCTCCATTGATTTCTTATTCTATATAACTGTGGTACTATTTTATGTTGTTTTCTCTTCAACTGTTCTCTTTTTTTTTTTCCTCTCCCCAATGCTGCTTTCTCTCTTTTAGGCTCCTTCCTCCCTTCTTTTACTATACTTCCTTTTTTCCCCTCTCACCCAGGGGATATACCTGCTCTCTCCTGACTCCTTTTTCCCCCTTTTGTTTACTTTGAATAGTCCTCTTCTTGCTATTGATTGTTGATGGTAAATGTAATTCTTTTCTTAACCTACTATTTTTTCTTGAGGTGTTCTTGGCCCCGCAGCCTGTTTTTTTTTTCTTTTTCTCGCTAATGTTAGGGGTTATGTACCCAGTCCTCTTTACCTCTTTCCCTGAGTTCCTCTTCCTATTGACTTTTCCTCCCAATTTCCTTTTGCTCCCCTCTCCCCCTTTTGGTGAGTTAGGATCTCTTACCTTCTTTCCCAATGCTCCCCACCCTCTCTGGGCTCCTCAACACAGTGCATCTAACTATTGCCTCCAGGAATGAATGTTTAGGGCCTCAACACCCTTCCCCCACACCCACAAGCAGTCGCACCTATTTCATTCTATTCATAGCTTGAAGCCAGATATCATTGTTCTGCAAGAAACTCATTTTTGTGATCCTGGCCATCCCACTCTGTAATCCAACCACTTCTTCATTGTGCTGTACTCCTCTAGCAAAGCAAAACACAATGGAGTCACCATGCTGTTTAGCAAGAGATTTCCCTTTACTCACATTGACTTGGATGGTCATTATATTATCTTGACTGGCAGGCTGGGATGCCTGGATGTTACTATTGCTAATGTATATACCCTTAATGTAGGCCAACTTTTTTTACATACTTTTTTTGCCACACTACATAAGCAGCATGTGTTCCTTGGTGGGGATTTCAACTGTATTTTGTATCCGGCTTTGGACAAAATTCCCTTGGAGACCCAATCCAGTGCCTGCCCTCATTCCAGATTCCTTAACAGACATGTTAAGGAAGCTAGCTTTTTCGACATGTGGTGCATCCTCTATCCATCCTCCTGGGAGTTTACCTTCTGCTCTGCCTCTCTCCGTTCATACTCCAGGATTGACCTCCTTTGCTGAGGTCTTTCAGCCTCTCACCATCTCACCAATTCAGCGATTACCTCTTATCCCTGGTTTTACCACTCTACTGTCACCTCCAATTTTGAGTTCTTGGATACCCTGACCCCCCGGCTCTCTTGACGTCTTAACAAAACTCTCTTGAAGATACTTTTCCTTTAATGTTCCAGAATCGGGTTGCTTTCCCCTTGTGTGGGAAGCCCATAAATCTGTCCTCTGTGGCCATATTATGAGCTATGCCTCACATGGGAACAAGGGACAGAAACAGCTCTTGCACTCTCTCATGGACCAGATCCACCATCTGGAGTCTCTCCATAAATGTACTCTCACTGATACCATCTGCAAGCAGCTCATCTCCGTGAAATCTGCCCATAATGCAATTCTCTTTGAAAAAGTTGAAAAATTACTGCAATGGTTGAATCAGTGTTTCTATGAGAAAAGTAACAAAGCCAAAACCCTGCTTGCCACCCATTTGAAAGCTTGCAATGCTGTCTCGGCTATAACCACACTTAAGGACCCTACCGATTCTCTTTATTACAACCCATGTGAAATTAATTCTATCTTTAAGGATTACTATTGCCACCTTTATAATATATAAATATATTTATATGTATGTAACAGTTGGAATATCAAGTTGGAATATCAATACACTGTACTTACTCTTATTAACAACGAGAGCCATTACACCATATCTAAAGTTTATTAAGTTGTAACATCATTCAATTAATGCATTTACTTAGTGCACTCGATAAGAGTTTCATGTCCTTTTGTACATATTACTTCTTGTCTAAGTGATGTCATACTGACCACAAATAACGATAAGGTAACAGCGCTTTTCTCACACAGATGGAGAGATCTGGACACAAGGTTGTGGCTAAATACAAGTGATCTAAAGGACCTCTGACATCACAAACATGTGACCCGCGATGTCAGCGGGGGAGCAAGGTCGGCTTAAAGTTGTACTCTCGTAGGCTCGCTTCGCTTGCCATGCTTATGGTGGCTTTCTCCGCCCTGCTTGCCACAGGTTGCTATTCCAAATAGATGTCCACATGGATAGTAAAAGTGCTAGCCCACCGAGCTTGCCCCTCCCCCTGCCATAGCAGGTCACATGATTGTGACATCAGAGGTCATTTAGCCCACTTGGATCTAGCATCTACACCAAGACTAGCATACACTGAACTTCCATGTTTAGGACATAATGTAGGGCACATATGATTGGCTGCAACAATCACATGATAAAGAAACAAATATGTGATTGGCTCTACAGTAAAAATAAAGCC
Source organism: Pseudophryne corroboree (assembly GCF_028390025.1). Taxonomy (NCBI): domain Eukaryota; kingdom Metazoa; phylum Chordata; class Amphibia; order Anura; family Myobatrachidae; genus Pseudophryne; species Pseudophryne corroboree. Next base: position 405,591,624 of record NC_086451.1, read on the forward strand.
TCTCAGAATGGCACAATTGGGTTTGCCTTTGCAAAAAGCAGTTTGTGAAACACGTGTACAGCATAGCACCCGCTGTCATGTATAAACATGTATATACACGCTGGAAGATCAATTTAATTGAATTTCAATCCCAATGTATATGAAGGAGTTAATGAATGAATATACTTATGAATCTGACCAGAGGCGTCACTAGGGTTGGTGTCACCCGGTGTGGTAACTCATGGTGTCACCCCCCCCCCCCCCTTGGTCCTCCTCCTGTATCACACCACACGGAACCCTTAGTAATGTACTAGTACTAGTTTTACTTGTAAATCATAATTCCTGCATGTCACTATATAGAGATCTAGATGTATAAATATATATGTATTGATATATATATATGTGTGTATAGCGAGAGAGAGAGAGATAGATAGATATACACTGATAGCAGACAATGTGTGTGCGTGTGGAGGGGTTGTTGCGCCGTTATCTAACCCACAGCGGGGTTAATGTATAGCAGCAATATGGATGTGGCACTCTGAGGCCTTTTTAGTTAAGTAAAAACGTCGATGGACGCCTTAAGAAGATGTCAACGTTTCATTTCCTTTATTTGCAATAAACCTCATCTAACCACGCTGTGGGCACAACAACCCCTCCACACGCACACACATTACAGAGCAGGTAACCCGCATATCTACATAAAACTCTAAAAAAAGCAAAGATCCACATCAGCTACATTGAAAAAGCCAGATCCACATAAAAAAAAAAACACTGAAAAAGCCAAATCCACATAAAATACATTGCAAAAGCCAGATCCACATTAAAAATAAAAAACACTGAAAAAGACAAATCCACATAAAATACATTGCAAAAGGTAGATCCACATTAACAAAAAAATACTTAAAAAGCCAGATCCACGTGAACAAAAAAAAACCCTGTAAAAGCCAGATACACTTAAAAAAAAATGAACAGTTACAGTACTGTACTCACCATTGGCTGAAGAATTATTGTTTTGCGGGTCCCTCACCATGGAGCTCACAGACGGGCAGGCTGCGGATGACCAAGCAACAGCAATGCGAAACTGCAATGCATCAGGCTATGGGGATAACCAGGCAGAGCGGTGGGCGGCCAGGAGCCATTTTTAATGTGGCGCCTATCTACGAACCAATAGGAGCTCGCAGTCCGGCAAAGCTCCTGCTTGGCTGCCAGTCCGCGAGCTAAGAATGGCTGGAGGTCGACGCCTCATTTGAAGTGTTGTCATAGCTATCATCCATAGCTGCCCAGCCCCTGCCTGACCGGTTGTGTCTATGTTACCTTCGTGATCAGGACCAGGAAGTGACAGCACGAGAGGGCAGGAGATCATTTCCGCCCTTACAGCACCTAAATGTTTTATCCATTCTCCGTTCATTTGAGGTTATTTTGTTTTATATATGCATGATCGGACCCTCGCGGCCTCACTACGCTCGCCACGCTTCGGGCTCGGTGTCACGCGCCGCTTCGCTCGCCACAGGTTACTATTACAAATCGTTTGTGACATGGACCCAGGGGGTTATGGGAAAGGTCCTCTCCACGAAGGGTAACTAGACAGTACCCTGCCTGACCGCATGCCCCGCCCCATCCCCATAGTGTTCCTGGCCCTGGTCGCCAGGCACCACTACCTAGTCGCCATGGCGTCTTGACCCCCGGTATTTGTCATGCCATGCCATACACACTTATTAAATCTGATCTAATTTACCTTTGAATAATCAGATAAAGATTTATTGCACTGCATTTAGTATATCACTATTAATGTACACAGTACAGCAGTCACATTGACTGCAAAGGAGCTTACAGCTACATCAACATTAACTTACTCAGCTCCTGCTGCTTTCTGAAGGTGCAAGCTGCGCCACAGGACAGTCTCTCAGCTCGTCCCACAGAGTCCCCGCCCGCTCCGCCCAGCCTCCCTGCCTGAAACCACAGCCGCTGCAGCGCAGAGAGAGAGACTCGCGAGATGATGATGTCTTCATCTCGCGAGTCTGTTCTCCGTCCGTAGCTCCGCAGCGGCGGCTATGAGTGAGACGAGACGCAGTGCCGGACTGGACGGACACCAGTGACAATAACCCCGGCGGTGGCGGCGCACCCGAAGCACGCAGTCCACACCGCAGGGGCGTATGTTTAGTGTTTAAACATAGCGGGGCGACGTGCGTGACTGCGGCCCGCTACAGGAGGAGGGTTTGCGGACGTGAGAGCGACTCTATTTGGTGTCACCCCATTGAAGGAGACAATAGGGGGGGTTGCACCCCCCGCACCCCCCAAGTGACGCCACTGAATCTGACTAGTCAATGTAATCTCTATTGTCTGCTGCATGTTTATACAGATGTAGCCATGCTCACCTTACTGCGATGCAGCATGCTGCAACACGGCTTGCTGCATGACATGCCAGGCTGCGATTATTCGCAGCCGGTGATCGCACCATTAATTCCTAAATTATAGACTAGATAAATGTATAACCTGATGGCTGGTACATTATAATATAGAGATGTATACAGGGATTTATATACTACATATCCTGGAGGATGAACCGGGAAATTATTTATTTACTGGATTCAATTAAGATATCAAGTTTCATCATTAAGAATCTGGATTGTGTGACAATGAAGGAACATAAATTAATATCAATATTTCTCTTGACTATATATTCACATTCACCCATGAGTCTTGATTTTCTCCTCCATATTTAATTGGAATAAATATATGTTCAATCACATTGAAAATAGCGAAACAATATTTCAATAACAGTGTATAGAATACAGGCAACAAGGTGTGTAATTTAATCCCATTACTAATTTTATTTCACTATCAGATAATGTCACTGGCAAGGTGATTTTAATGATATATAATAAAAGTTACATTTTACTTCTAATTTAGTGCACTGACAAAGAGATAATCTTTTCTACTTTTCTTTTCTTATTATTCATATTGAATATTGGTGAGTGCCCTTTCCATTTACACATCATGTAAGGGGACATTGGATTTTACATGGTTACACTGTGAAAGAACCACAGCTATATATACTGTGTACGTATATATGTATGTATGTATGTATGTATGTATGTATGTATGTATGTATGTTAGAGATGTGCGGCGGGCACTTTTCGTGTTTTGGTTTTGGTTCTAATTCCCCGCTCGTGTTTTGGTTTGGTTTTGCCAAAACCACCCTTTCGTGTTTTGGTTTTGGATGATTTTTAAAAATAAAAATAAAAACGGCTAAAATCACAGAATTTGGGGGTAATTTTGATCCTACAGTATTATTAACCTCAATAACATTCATTTCCACTCATTTCCAGTCTATTCTGAACACCTCACACCTCACAATATTGTTTTTAGGCCAAAAGGTTGCACCGAGTTGGCTGTATGACTAAGCTAAACGACACAAGTGTGCGGCACAAACACCTGGCTCATCTAGGAGATGCACTGCAGTGTCAGGCAGGATGGCACTTCAAAAAAATTGTCCCCAAACAGCACATGATGCAAAGAAAAAAAGAGGTGCAATGAGGTAGCTGTGTGACTAAGCTAAGCGACACAAGTGTGCGGCACAAACACCTGGCCCATCTAGGAGTGGCACTGCAGTGGCAGACAGGATGGCAGATTTAAAAAATAGGCCCCAAACAGCACATCATGCAGAGAAGAAAAAGAATTGCAAAGAGGTTGCTGTATGACTAAGCTAAGCGACACAAGTGTGTGGCACAAACACCTGGCCCATCTAGGAGTGGCACTGCAATGGCAGACAGGATGGCAGATATAAAAAAGGCCCCAAACAGCACATCATGCAAAGATATAAAAGAGGTGCAATGAGGTAGCTGTATGACTAAGCTAAGCGACACAAACAATTTGCCCATCTAGGAGTGGAATTGCAGTGTTAGACAGGATGGCACTTTACAAAACTAGTCCCCAAATAGCACATGATGCAAAGAAGACCGAGGTTGCTGTATGACTAAGCTAAGTGACACAACCACCTGGCCCATCTAGTAGTGGCATGCAGTGGCTGAATGTCGAACGTGGCCCGCAATTTTTCAGTCCACTGACAGCATCTCCTGCACACCCCTGTCATTTTTAAAAAATTCTGCAATTGGTGGACTTATACGGCAGTACCCCTGGACTAATACAGCAGTACCCCTGGACTTATACGGCAGTGTCAGACAGGATGGCACTTTAAAAAACCATGCCCCAAACAGCACATGATGCAAAGATGAAAAAGAGGTGCACCAAGGTTGCTGTATGACTAAGCTGAGCGACACAAGTGTGCGGCACAAATACCTGGCCCATCTAGGAGTGGCACTGCAGGTTCAGACAGGATGGCACTTAAAAAAACTAGGCCCCAAACAGCACATCATGCAAAGAAGAAAAAGAGGTGCAATGAGGTAGCTGTATGACTAAGCTAAGCGACACAAGCAATTGGCCCAACTAGGAGTGGCACTGCAGTGTCAGACAGGAGGGCAGATATAAAAAAGGCCCCAAACAGCACATCATGCAAAGATGAAAAAGAGGTGCAATGAGGTAGCTGTATGACTAAGTTGAGCGACACAAACAATTGACCCATCTAGGAGTGGCATTGCAGTGTCAGACGGATGGCACTTAAAAAAAAATAGTACCCAAACAGCACATCATGCCAAGAAGTAAAAGAGGGCAATGAGGTAGCTGTATGACTAAGCTAAGCGACACAAGTGTGCGGCACAAACACCTGGCCCACCTAGGGTTGGCACTACATTACCACTACACTAATGGCGGATACCACATGCATGTCTAACACCAGCATAGTTGTTATGGCCTCAGTAATCCGCTTTGCAACAGGGTATATATATATACGGCAGTATCACTGGAATTATATGGCAGTACCACTGGACATATACGGCAGGATCACTGGACTGGATTTATATGCCAGTACCACTGGAATTATACGGCAGGATCACTGGATTTATACGGCAGTACCGCTGGACATATACGGCAATACCACTTAACATATACGGCAGTATCAATGGACATATGTGGCAGTATCACTGGACATATACGGCAGTATCACTGGACTGGACTTATACGCCAGTACCACTGGAATTATACGGCAGGATCACTGGAATTATACGACAGTATCACTGGACATATACGGCAGTATCACTGGACTGGATTATATGCCAGTACCACTGGAATTATACAGCAGGATCACTGGATTTATATGCCAGTACCACTGGAAATATACGGCAAGATCACTGGAATTATATGGCAAGATCACTGGATTTATACGGCAGTACCGCTGGACATATACGGCAGTATCAATAGACATATACGTCAGGATAACTGGATATATACAACAGTATCACTGGACTGATACGCCAGTACCACTGGAATTATACAGCAGGATCACTGGATTTATATGGCAGTAACGCTGAACATATACGGCAGT